>NC_084543.1:14870625-15472500 GCF_024500275.1 Phycodurus eques | reverse complement strand
GTTTGCATCCATTAATGAACATTTGTTTATTTTATATTACATACATTCATTTTGTTATACAAAGGCCTTTGTGTTTTTCTTTCTTTTTTTATACTTGTCCCAGGGTTATTTGGCGACCTCAAGCAGAGGTTCACAAAGTTCAATGGTGGTTTCAGTAAGGCCCAGCTGGACTGGCTCGATTCTGTTCTGTTCTCGGCCGACAAGAAACGAGAGAAAGTCACCATTGTCAGTAAGTAGTATTTTTGACTACTTCAGAGTAAATCGAAGTGACAGAAAAGTAATCAATGTAGCTGTCTATCAGCGTTATAAAATCAGGACATAATTTTCAAACAGCCAAGGGTTAATATTCATTTTCTTGAAGAAAGCTTTCCTTGATGAGAAACATGTTCACCAGTGTTACAACGTGGTATTAATAGGCTACATCACTCTAACCGTTCTGAGTGAAGGTGCCAGATTGCCACCAAAAGTAGCAGTAACTTAACTTTACAACACAAAACAAAGTAACTGTTAATGTCTAAAAACGGCAGTACTTAAACCACTTAGCCCTGTCTGTACAAAACAACACAAAGAAGCATTTTATTGCAGTCAAAACGTAATATAGTAATTTTAGTTATAGCAATGCATTATGGGAATCACCTCAAGCAAATTTTTCGGGTGTTACGCTAAAGTCCGCCTAGAAACTGCGACCCGAAGTTACCATGATGTTATCTATGGGGAGAGATTTATCTCAAAATATTTACACAAATATATCTGCTTTTGACTTGCCGAAAAATGTCAAGTCATCAACGGAGACAGCAACACTGCCGCCGAGCGGACGGAGGGAAAGGCCTTCCCACATGTGTGAATATTCTCAACTTGTGTGTTTGAACATCTTGAAAACTGCGTTACGTTTCTCTCAAAAATAAATGCGCGTGCCTGCTGAGCCACAAGCGCACCTTCAACAGTTCACAAGCAGAATTGAATATTTACAAATGGTAAGTCGTGATCAATGCACACACAACATTAAAAAGCACGTGTAAATCATGGCTATATACGTGGATCTGAAAAACGCGCGTAAATCACGGCTATATTTGTGCATTTGAAAAACACGTGTAAATCACGGATGTGTTTGTGGATCTGAAAAACACGTGGAAATCGCAGCTATATTTGTGTAAATAATTTTGAGACAAATCTCTCCCCATAGTTATCCATTGGGCCTTATTTGATTTTATTCATTTACTGAACTTTCATCCAGAGGAAGATGCAGAAAAACAGTATATAGAAAGACCTTTTTCAGTCAGAAGCTGACTTGTCATTCGATGGTTTTTAGGGGCAGAGCCATTGAAGAAACAAGTGAAAAGATAATTCTTAAACATCTGTATATAATCTGTAAACTATTATAGTGTTTTTCAAATCAGAATCAGAATCATCTTTATTTGCCAAGTATGTCCAAAACACACAAGGAATTTGTCTCCGGTAGTTGGAGCCGCTCTAGTACAACAGACAGTCAATTTACAGAACACTTTGGGGACATAAAGACATTGCATCTTTTTGCACAATTGTTTTTTGTCAGAGTCCTCTAGCACTTAAAGCAGTAATAATGAGCATAGTAAATCTAATGACAAATAGAACCATTTGTATTGTAATCCATAAGATTATAGCTCCCCTTCAAAGAATGTGGTCCAAAGTTCTGCATCCGTTTGAGAGAGAAAATTGTGTATTTGTTGTGAAAATAGTGGAATTTCATTGATTATAACTGATTTTTGAGACGTCTGAGAGAGGAAGTTTTGGTAAAAATGTCGGTGCTTGTTACATTCGAGTACTGTTTTTTCAGGCAAAATTGTGACAATATGGAGTCTGTGCCATAATCGAGTGCGTGTTATAATGAAGAAATTACAGTAACTATTTCTATTTGTTCTCCTTTTTTCTACATGAGAATCGATAAAGAAACGAATCGATAAGTAGTATCGAATTGGAATTGGAATAAATCTTAGCAATTCCCTTTCCCAGCTATAAAATTTGGATGCCTTTACATTTGTTTATGGTCCTGTTTTACTTTTCAGGTCATCTCCCAGTCCATCCGTTCTCCACAACCCCCATGTGCCTGGCGTGGAACTTCGATGAGCTCCTGTCCACAATACAGTCCCACAGTAGTGTGGCGTGTTTCATAGCCGGACATGATCATGATGGTGGATATTGCCTGGATAAAAGCACAGGCGTTCACCACCTTACGCTGGAGGGGGTCATCGAAACGCCACCAGACAGCAACGCCTTTGGAACTGTCTCAGTGTACGAAGACAGGATGGTCTTGAAGGGGGTTGGGAGGATTCCAGATATAGACATTTTGTTTATGAGGCAATGACAACCAAAGATTATGAAACTTTTTATTTACTATGTACTGTAAGCCATCATTTTGTACATATAATAGTTATGGAATGGATGTAAAGTTATAAGATCAAAGTTTGATTATGAGTAAAATGAATCTTTAAAACAAACATTGGAAAACTGCACATGAATTATTTTGCACTGAATTGAATACATTTTAACAGACTTCCAACGTATTGGCGAACAAATATTGTATGAGGAAAAAAACACTTGTGAGGTGTTCAGCAGGGCATATGTTCGTAACATTTATTGCACTTTTATGTTTACTGGCAAGAGCTGGTAAATTATGAATGTAGTGTATACCATTTAGATTTGCAGGTAAATGACACAGTTTGCAAACATTTTATTCATTTTATTATTTTAAAATCACTATTACATGTGTTGCTTATGGCAAATACCACATCTCAATTAGAGCTAATCACCCTGCAAATGCAGATCACTGAAAAAAAATGTGAAGTAGGGCAGTAAATACATTTGTGTCAGCAGTTGTACAGATACATTTGTGTCGATGCATTGGTGATAGATGGACAATTTGTCACAAAACATGTACTTGAAGAAAATACTTGCTTGAAGATAAATAAACTTAAAATGTAAAATGTGGTGTTTTTTTAATGCATGACAACTTGATAACAAATGGCGCTACAGGATTGAAAATGTCATTTCAATTAAAAAAAATGTTAACACTGCTGTTTTAGAGCTTTCAGGAGGAGGTTGAAATTGTTTGGTGCAAACCTGTATTCAGTTACAAATATATACTGACCACACTAGGTACAGCATGAGTTACTTCCTAAATTCTGCCTTGATCCAGATGACATTATTTTGGTTATCTTAGTTACATAGGAGGTGTACAATATTAGCAACACATGTTGGTATGATAAAGTCAAACCAGTGTTTTCCAAGATTTATTGAGCCCATATTTTACACTGAAGATTTTCACAGCTCACAACCAAAAATGGCACACTAGGGACATTTATGAATAAATTGAGATGTGATAATCATTGTTTCTGTATATGTTCGTTTACAGAAACAATGATTATCACATCTCAATTTATTCATAAATGTCCCTAGTGTGAAATCAGGGTGAATTTAGTTGAACACAAGGATATTATTTTGTCATATGAACGGCAACAGGGATACACAGGTGTGATGTTATGTGTCGCCTGGACACAAGGGGCACTGTTGTATAATGTCTTCACCAGCGTCACATGGACAGGCTGTTTGGCATCCAATGGAGTTGGGTTAGCTGTAGCTTTTGCAATCTTGTGGAAGCACATTTACTGTAATTGTTCTGCCTGCTGTTGCTATACATTCCTTGTGTAGATGAACAAACTTACAAGAATACATTATTTCTATTAAATAATTTCCGGACCAATTAAGGGAAATCGGGTAATGTCGTGCAGCACAACTGATGAGCTTTGACGGCACACTGTGCCACAGTTGAGATTCATTGTATTAGTATGCAGAAATTAATACCCAACAAGAGGTATAGCAATTAATCGATTAATCGACAACTAATCGATCATCAAAATAATTGATACCTATTTTGATAATCAATTAATAGTTTAGAGCTATTGTTTAACTGAAAAATGTCAAAATCCTCTGATTTCAGGCTCTCTACAGTAAATACTCTGATTTCTGCAGTCCTCCATGAAAGCAGACTGATTATACTTTGTGTTTAATCAAAGACACTTGCAAACATCTGCTTTTATTTTGGAAAACAATGATCAAAATTGTTTCCCATTTTCTGACATGTTGTGGACAAAACCAGTAACTGAATCATGAATACATTTATGGGGAGAAAATAATAGTTTAATCTATCAAGACAATAATCGTTATTTGCAGCCATAGTATGAATAATGTGAAATTGACATGTACTGTAGTTGAACCTGAAACAGCAGCAGAAGTGCATATCAAAGTAGCAGCCCTTTGCATGAATCATATTACCCAAGAAGTAGCTCTTTCTCAAAAACGTTGGTGAGTACAGCACTCCCCTCATGTGATATTGCTTAATTGTTGTTTGGTTGTTTAATCAAATAAACAACAATATCGGTTAATACACAGTAATCAGAAAAAAGAAGAGTTTGCAATAAACTAATGCTAAATATTTTATCTAAATAATCGATGGAATAATCGATACAAGAATCGATTCTAAAAATATTCGATACTGACAGCCTACGGACTCAAATGTGATTAGGAGTAGAAAAAAAATCAGCATTTACAGATCCTCAGTTGCGTGCTGGCATATCCAATGAAAATAATCTCAATGTTTGTTAAACTCTTGTGATCCATGGCGATTGAAGAGAGTAATCGTATTCGTTTGAGTTTTTTTTTTTGTATTGGGAAAGATTGGGAACTTTCCTTGCAATGGGCAATGAGCTTTTGTTTGTCCGACAGCACTTGAAGGCAGCGTCAGCAAAGACGTGGCCATCTCGCATCTGCTGCGTTCAAGTGGCGCAGTGTCCCGTCTGGAGGCAGGCAGACAGGCAGGCAGGGAGAGGGCGAAGGCGAAGGCGAAGTTTCAACTATCTGCATTGCAGCCCGAGCGCTGCTGCTGTTGCTGGTGCTGCCGCCGCCGGAACCCAACACAACAATGGCGACTCCCAGTCCTGACAGCAACTCCTCTAGCTCCAGCAACAGCTTCAGCATTGTAGGATCCGCGTCGCACCAATTTCACCAGCAGACACAGAGTAGCAGCATGCAAGGTACGCCACAAACACATTTTTATCTTGTTGTCTATCGTGAGACGGGAGTTCCTTACAACTCGTAAGGAAATGTAGCATTGTAGCACCCATAAGTAGGAACTGTTGTAAAAATCGAAGATTTACATCGAGCTGTGTCGTCAGAATTGTCAAAATAAATTGCGGGACTTATTGTTGATACATAAATTAATTGTTTTCACACGCGATCAAATCTGCGAAATCAAAATTTAAGGAATATAATTTCAAAAAGCTTTATGAATGCTATTTTTGTAAATCATAACATACAAAATGCTAATAATGTAATATAATGACATTTATGTTGAAGTGTACATTTTCGTTTCCGCTAGCTTCGTTTAGATAGCTTTAAACAGCTACAAAACCAACTCACAGCTATCAGATTAGCAATGATGCACTAGCCCAGTTTAGCTGCTGCATCGCCGGGCCTGTTTGGCATCCACTTGTATTCCCCGAGTTGGTCACGCAATATTATGAGAAGTACAATATTTAAGAACGCTAAAAACATGCATTTAATAAGAAAATAAAGGACCAACGTCACTGACAGTGGTGCCGCTCTGCTGATACTGTCAGTGAGCAAGCTAGGCCTGTTTTGACAGTCAGGCCACTGTTTCGTGCACGGTATCTTATTTCTACTAAACTACAAATATTATATTATAATACATGCACTTGGGCAATCGACCTTTATCATTAAATGGCGGCGAATGACCTAAGTCAATTACTTTTACAGCACACAGAGCAAGTCATGTTTTTGTAAAACATCAAACGTACTTTTGAGTTTTACATCTGCTTCTAGTCTTAACACATTATTAGGTGTGTTGTCCTTTTTTAAATGTGTAATACTGTTATTAAAGTCTATGTATAGGATCATGATATAAGGGTCATCCTTTTAATGGCGCTCCCAGCTGCAAATTGTGGATCTAATACTGGTTTGGAATGACAAATGTGTCAATCTGCTGACACACTGTTGTTTTCACACTTATTTAATGACTAATTCTACTTGACAACAGACTGGTGCCACATAATACAGCATCATGGTCGGTGAGGAGTGTGTTAATGGCTGCTGATGGATGACATTTCCATTGAATGATTTGCCCCATCCCCTTTCATCATCTCATGATAAATAGCAACATCACTCTATTAAAAAATGTCTATTTGCATGATCTCACTCTGTGGCAAATGTGTTGTATCAAATCTTTGATCTAAACCCTACAGAAACCAACAGCTGCTGGAGATGTCAAAATGAAACAGGTATTCATATTTACCTTACTAGGCTTTAGTCTGCTGTTGGAAGTTATCTGTTTTACATTTTTATACTTTATTTGGGTCTGATTTTGGCAAATATCAATATTTCAAATTTACCTGACAACACCTTCTAGTATGTTTTTTTTGTAACTTTTCATTTTAATTTATACTGTCAAATCTCGTTTCATGAACGAGCCTTTTCATGATCAAATTGGTTCATGAGTACGATTTTTGAACAAATCTTGCTTTAGTTCATGAACTATGCTTCAGTTCACAAACAGTCACAGCATCCACGTGGAACAGTCAGTTGTGCTTTCTCTTACACAGCGTAAACATTGTTGACTCCTCGTCATATATTTTGCATGGTTATCTTTTTTTAAGCTCTAAGTGAGCCCTCAGCATGGCTCCAAGAAAGTGAAAAATGCAAGTAATAGTCTTATTAGGAACCCTAATTGTATTACTGTGAAAAAACAAAGAGATACCGTAATTTGTCGTATATAATGCGCATTTGTATCCACCAAAAATGAAAAAAAAAATTAATGGTGCACATTATACATTGGTATAGGGGAAAATGAAAAAAACTTTCCCATTTTGTAAATGTAGAGGTTATGAAAAAGTGGTACACGTTCATTTCAATATACCACCGCCACCTAGGGGTTATGAGAAAGGTGTACACGTTCATTCCAATATGACGTGCAGTTGTGCTCCTAAGTTTACATACCCTGGCAGAATTTGTGAAATATATATATATATATATATATATATATATATATATATTCTTTAAATATGACTGAACAACAACCATCGTAATTTCTTTATGGTTCTGTTTTGTTTGATGATAATGCTTTTCTGAAGTGCTTGACAGTTTAATTTGAATCCTATTAAAATAAAACTAAATGTGTTTCGCCTGGCCCTTCGTTTTCTTCAAAGAATTGTGCCCATCTTACAAATTCTGCCCGGGTAATCAAACATATGAGCACAACTGTGTGTTTTCTCATTTACTAAATAAAAGTAGGGCTGTGAATTTCAAAAGAAGAGCAAGTAAATAAAAAGAAAGTATTCCGTGTTCAAATAAAGTGCTTAACTTCAGAAAAAAATATTTGAAAAAACTTAACAAAATACAAATACTTCATGTTTTGTTCATATGGGTAGAAGCAAAATCATGCATCGTAAAAATGCATTCTACATAGGTAGAAGGGTTTTCTAGTATTTTTAGGTCAACTTTGGGGCGGGGGTGTATTATACATGGCTGCGCATTTTACACGAGAAATTACAGTAATAGCTAAACATGAGTAGTGTTAATTTTTGTGATATCTACCATCTGTAGTTCTGTACTATTCTTAAAGACAAAGCGGTAGTAAAAGCGGCAGACGTGGCTAAAGGAGTGACTGTGACTAAATTTATTTTTGTAATGCATTCTATTTCTATTCGTTTAAAAAGGGGGAAAAGTACTTTTGTTTTTGTAACTTAGTCTCAGAAAGAATGAAGTTTGTGAACCGAGGTTTGACTGTACTCTGCATCCTTCCATACACTGTATGCACAGTAAATCTGCATGTTGTTTGGCAAGTTTCCTTTTCTAAATGACCTTTAAGACAATAATGCAATCGACAGGATACCGTCTGTATTTCATTTATGTTAACAGACGTTGTAATGTTCCATATTGCAGAGGATAAAGCAAAGTGACATCAGTCATCATAAGACAAATGTATCATTTAAGCAGGATTTACACTGCAGTTCCAAGTGTACAGTTCTGATTGAATGCCTGTATCTGATATACTGTGTCTCTTTTTTTTTAATGTACAGTGCTGTGAAAAAGTATTGCCCCCCTTCTGAAATACTTATTTTTGTCCCCCCACTTTAATGTTTAATTAAGCTCATCAAACAAATGTATCAGACAAATATAACCCAAGTGAACTTAAAATGCTGTTTTTAAATCGTGATTTTATTTATTAAGGAAAAAAATACTGAAAGTTACCTGGTCCTGTGTGGAAAATGTAATTATCCACTTTGTTAAATCATGAATTAATTGTGGCCAATCACAATGTTTGGTTAATTTTCAATTCTCACATCCAAGCCTGATTACCTCCAGACCTGTTCAATCAAGAAATCACCTAAACTGAATCTGTCCCAACAAAATCAAGTTGGACGAAAGATCTAAAAAGCTGCAACAAAACGACACAATCCCAAGAAATTCCAGAACAGTCGAGAAATAAAGTAATTGACATCTGTCAGTCTGGAAAGGGTTACAAAAGCCATTTCAATTGCTTTAGGATTTCAGCGAACCATAGGGAGAGCCATTACATCTGGTGTAAATGTAGCACAGCATTTCAGTAAAAGAACATCATACTAAACATGGTGGTGATAGTGTGATGGTCTTGGGCTGCTTTGCTCCTTCAAGACCTGGACAACTTGGTGGGATTGAGGGAACCATGAATTCTGCATTAAAGTAGGGAAACTACGCAAAAATATAAGAATTTGAGAAGGGGGCCAGTACTTTTTCACGGCCCTGTACATTTCAAGAGAGACACATCTGATATGGCCCTGCTTACACTGATGGAATGCATGCAACAACCCGCGAACACAAATGCCCAAATTACATGTTAATAACCCCACAAGTGTCAACACAGAAGTAAACGAATGTTCAACATCACTGTTTTGGCCTGGGCTTACTCTTCCCTCCGGTGATTTCAACGAGTGTAACCTCCACATTCCCCTACTGGCGGGCATCTGCAATTATTGTGCTTCATTATTATTTTTGATTTATGATGGACACACCTCCACCATATTTACAGTGGTAGTCCATGCTTTTGCTGTAGTTTAGAGAATAGAATTATTTTATGTTTATTTTTGTGGTTTGAGCAGACGTGGGTGTTTATTCGTCACCATTCAGTGTTTTTAGATTACATCAGTCTCACGTTGACGGTGTATATCTGATCTTTGCTTTAACGCTGCACTTCCGTTGGCATATATTTGATACATATCTGACTTTTACCCACATTTGGAAGTGACCTGATTCCGTTCTGAATTTATCCGACTCTGTCATGAAGCATATCCTAATTTTGCCACTTGAGAGCAAACAATCAGAATTGTGTCGTTTTAACCATGGAGTGTTAATGGCTTTGAAATAGTATGGTTTTTAACTTTGTGCGGTATGTGATTCTGCTGCATCACTGTGAAGAAATATGACATTTGACAGTGTTTTAATCAACTAACTCACCTGGTCAGCAGTCTACCCATACACATTTATAGTAGTGGCTATTATCCTATAGCAAATTATTATTTTTATTTTTTCGGTCCAACAGCTTGTGCACACTCACCAATGACAACAATACAATAGCTACAACTGGAATACTCTAATACATGAGCTTTGTCACAAACTCTTCCTTTGTAACTCACTTTTGAGGGATACTGTCACAGATTATTAAGGTATTTGTTAATTAAAGCATCTTATTATTAAAGTTGTTGTAGAGGGCAGTGGTTTAGAACTGCACTTTATTATGCTGGCAGGTGTGTTTAATGTCCGGTTTAGTTTTTTTTTTAGTCAAGGCACGAGGAAGTATTAGAAACGCCTATCGGTATGCTGCTGTACAGTTTTACGCCACCGCATAGTACATACAGTACTATGATAACATTTACACACACATTTCAATTTAAAAAAATGACATCTTTGTAAAGGCAGAATTTAATTAGAATAAATAGTTGGTGTACCTTATGTTATGGTGTGACTATAAAAAAAGCAATAAATGCAGATGAACCAGATATCTGTTGCGCAAACAGGAAGTTTTTCTTTTTGTTTTTTGGCGTAACCAAGAATGTAAAAAAAAAAACATAATAATAATTTGCAAACAACATTGCTAAATTATGTAAAATATACAAGAACTGTCAAAAAAATCTACCTTCCAAATGAAATGCTGTATTTGTATTCACTCTGTCAAAGGAATTAATTCATCCACTTTATTTTTGTAGTTGTATTTGATGGTGTTTATGAACTAATATTTTAAAGACCTTTTGTAGCTACATGAGGGGTGAAATACTGTATTAGAACACTTCTGTGTGATGCAGTGCAGTATAGTCAGTTCTTCAGAACATTACAGGAATGGGATTAAATGTACTACATTATACACTTGATTAGCAGCAAGGTTGTGATCTTAAAAATGAAGAATGGCTATTTACCACACAACCTTCCAAAACAAAGATCCCCGTTCACCAGTTACAACAGTTTCAAGTATTGTAGCTTGCTTGTACTATAATTTCTAATAATGACCAATCGCATTGTAAAGAGAATCAAAAGTAAGTGTTTGTTCTTTTATTCTTACTTCAGGATTTCAGATAAGCCTGTCTGGAGTGTCCCAAAGTAAGCAATTAATGTGCACGCTGATCATGCCGCTGTAATCTCTTTGGGCTATATTCTCCCGGATGCTTAAATCAAAAAATGTGTCAGCTTCATGCTTTTCTCTCTGCGCCCATTCTGCCGTCCACTTAAGTCTATCACTTGCGCCTGTTCTGTCCATGTGTGGACTTTGGGTGGAGTAACCCTAAAATGTGGGTGTTCCTTCTCATATCTGGCCTTGCACGTTTTCTGGCCAAGACGTCAGTGGGTTTCCTCTTGCGTGCTCCAGAGGCTGTAGTAAGCCTAGCGCCCCAGGAAGGTGAAACATCGTATTGCACGTTTTGATTCGCTCGCGTGCTCAGAGCCTCCAATGGCTGTTGCTGGTGGCCCGGCGTCTGAGTCCGCACACTGACGCACACCTGACCCATTGCTGACTGCTCAACGGCCGTAAGATGTCCTGACCATATTACGCCGATTGACGGCGGAACGTCAACATATCATGCCATGCTAATTAATTATTTGTCATGCACATGCTGCGAGCAGCATTTTCGTTTCAACCATGGCGGCTTTGTCTGATAGCGCCGCTTAGAACAACTACAGTCATCTTGATGGCACGATGGTGTGTTAGCTATGGAATCATTCTGTTTATATTTGATCTCCTCATTCACTGCCACTGACGGCTGTTGAATTCAAATATCCATGTTAACATTGAGGACTGGCAGTGAGTGACACGCTCCGTGTGTGGCGCTAGTATGGTTGCTGGGCAACGCTGAGAAACAGCTGACTCACTCGCGTTCTTATTGATGGCCTTCCAAACGCCTTCACTCATAAGCACAGTGTTATGATTCAATTACATATATTGTACAATATGTAATATAGTGATTAGGGAACACAAACACACATGCCTCTTAGCGTGTTAGATGAGCGGTGCTCGCGTCTCATAACTTCTGTTTCCACTACGAGGGTTAATTTCACATTGAAAGTGTGACGTAGTCTTTGAGTGGATTTCAAAGGCTTTCATGTCTCAGGAAAAATCCACATTCTGGGAATTTTACCCACCTGCAGACTTCAATGAGTCACGGCTTTGAAGCCGTTACACGCAAACTAGCCGGGTACATGCGACGGGTGTGTCAGAAGTCATTATGGCAGAATCGGCGTAACTTAAAAATGCGCAAGCCAGGCGCATAAAATACTGATTTGCGCACCAACAGGAGAATATGGCCCTTTGTGGGTGCACGTACCTCTCAGTAGTCTGAGGTGGTTTTCCTAACCTCTGTCATTCAGCTTCTGGACACTGATTTGCTATCATCAAGATGGGCTTCTGTCAGGGGCACGTCTTAATGTAGATCTGTTCTTTTTGACTAGTCAAATGTGTGAAAGGAAGCCACTGCATACTATTGAGGCAGCCTGTGTGGTGCTCTGGTAGATTGGAAGTCTGTCCACTGCTTAACTTTGGCCAAGAAAGATGCGTTTGCATTAGTACTTAAATAGTATTGGATTCGCTTTGCACTTTATTTGAACAGGGCATCACAAAGAGGATGCAGCATTTTCCATCATAGGTGAAATTATTTGTCCTAGACGAGGGGTTCTCAACTGGAGTCATCCTGGGATCCAGAATTCCCCATGCGACTCACTTTCATACAAGTCAAACCAAGCCAATGTGTTTTTCAGAAATTGCCTTCGAATAAAAAGGTATGCCTTATTTTTAATCATAGAATTGCGGTGAGAAGTTTACATACTTGCATCCTGGGCACAAATGCATATGAATTTGGTGCTTTTAATGATTCATTTCAACCATTCTTTTTCCAAGGTGGAATGATTCTGGAGCTTACATCTTAAATTATTATTTTTTTTTTTTACAGTTTGGTGCACAATGCATACACGCACCCACTAATACAGTATTTGGACAAATATCCTTGAGTATGTTTCATCTGCACCACCATGGGTTTCTTGGGGACCATATTTTGAGAAATTCCGAACAAGAACAGAGACTGCAAAACGGGGTCATGTCTGACCTGACAAATGTTCAAAATGAACGCATACACTCAAAAGATTCTACGTTAGCAGGTGTAATGGCCACATTTCCTATGAGGGACAGTCAAAACGTCATGAGCCGAATTTAATTTAACCTACTAATAATTGATGTACTTTTTTAAAAGACATTTTCAGAGTTTACGGTTTAAATACTTGTTTGAAGGTCTATTTAAAAAAAAAATAATAATAATTAATTATGTCCTCTTCCTGTCAGTCATTTTTGTATGCCTGTCAGAAGCAGAGCGCTGTGATTGAATTTCTTGCTTTGAAAGGGGAACCACTACTTCACATTTTCAAAAGGTGTATGCGGAGGCAGCAATAGGCTCTACAGCACAGTCACAAAGTGGGTGTCCAGGCTCAAAGACGAAGAACAAGAGCCTGCTTTGAGTGACCTCCTTGACCAGTAGAAGTGCTTGTGAAGTCATCAGTTCCTTTGGCTGGACAACCATATTCCATCTCCCATACTGACCTGATTTAGTATCATCAGATTATGCCCTTTTTGGACCTTTAAAAGAAGGAATTAGGGGTCAAGCACTTTTCTGATGATGAACAAGTTAAAGGTCAGATGACAAAGATGTTATGGGGTCAGTTAAAATTCATATTTGTATTGTTTATATGTTATGTAATATATGCACATAACTTCCAGCAAGTTTTAAAGCATAGTTTAGCTAAAAATGAGTTTTTTATGACTCATATTGAGTCCTCCCCGAACATACCCGAAGCTCAAGACACCGGGGTGTGGTTACTCTATCCCACCGCAAGGGCTACCAGAAGTGACGTTGCAATTGACAAACACAGCGCGCTACACACTATATGCAATGGCGAGCAACGTGTTGGAATATGTGGAGCAGGAGGATTTCGACATACAGGAGCACCCAACTGAACTTGGCATCGTCAAAGCGTTCATATTTGAGACGATCAGACTTGACGACGACGAGCAGCCAAATAGCAACTGTACAACAGAAAAAGAGAGTGGCCACTGGCTCAATGTGACGGTATGTCAAAACCATGTCTTTATACACTCATGGCTTGAAATAATGCCACCCCAGGGGTGCCAATATTTTTTAGCACGACTGTATGTATTATATATTCATATATGTTTCAGTGACACACAGCTTTTACATAGGATGTAGTATTCCCATATATTGTGTACCCCTTGCTCGAGTTGCGTTATAACACGCCACACACAAAGTATTTGCTGTGTGTCTGTTGGCTTGTCATATAGGCAAAAGTACAGACGACAGTACTGAAAAGTACTGTGTGGGTCTTTTTTTCCTACTCCCCAGTGCATAGTAACCATAATAGAGTGCTCACCTCTTGTCTGCGCCACTTGGCTGCTCCATCGTGGTGGCTACGAGATTTAGTTCTCTTGCTGGTGGTGGAGGTCCCGATGGGCGGAGGAAAAATAGTTGGCACTGCAGCTGGTTTCAGCCTCTACCTCTGTATCCAATGCTTTCTGCTAAGTCTTACCCAAACACGGCGGTTTGAAGTGATAGGCACAATTTGGAATGCTTGCTAGGCACCCATAACTGAGCATGTTTCTTCCCCTGTCGATTGACTTTGCCTATCCACTGGTCACATATTCCTTTTTAATTTGTACAACCAAATGCCACACAATAAACCATCGTGACATCGTTAAATCATATGGCAACAAATATACAAGGACGGGAACAACAACATGGAACAATAGCACACAACGCCGAATGAACAGGATGTTTGGTTTGTTTGACGTCACAGCGCCGGAAAGAGACGAAGACCGAAAGGCGCTGGATGCAAAAAGCAGAAGGCGCATTCTGCATCATAGTTTATCGATTTTAACTGCTGTATATCTGCCATATAATCACTTCGAAATCTTTGTCCTCTGACCTTTATGCAAGACAGGATAAAAGAGCAGCCGAACAAATTTTACGAGGCTGGCTTACATTAATGCATCATCATTGTTCATCGATGGACAGTGATTGTTGAGAAAAGGGAGATTATATTGAAAAGTAATGATAAAATTCCCACTCTTTGGGCTTTATTTTTATACGTATATTGCTTTTCTAATGGAATGAATAAAGCTAGGGGGAAATTGGGCTCATTACATTTTGACTGACCTTCATTTATTGTTGATGATTCGGAAGAAAAGTAACAAATCAAAATATAGTAGCCGATGCAGCAGATTTGTGCGTGTTGGGAACCTCTGTAAGGCTGCGTAGGCACTTACAGTAGATTGGGATAAAAATGCATTTTGATGGGAACTTGAGGTAACGCAAAGGTAGAGCCTATTATGAGTGTCTCAGCCCACTTAACTCTTCTTCCCAAAATGTTGGAGTTTTAACACTGGTAATTCCTCTCTCTCTTACTCCTTCACATTATATACTGACCTCTGGTGTTAAATTTAAGATCCATATTCATTATTACTTCCACACATGAGGGCTTATCTCAAGTACATGTGGCTGGTTGGTGTATAGTGTGTAAGTTATTAAGCCTTCTATCATGCTGCATAACTTCAAACATAACTGATAACGCCATGTTTTGCAGTGCATCATGTGGGATGTGCATGTTGTGGCAATATGGACCCCTTTGTGTCTTTGTTCTGTCAGGTAAACGTAAAGCGCTGAAGCTAAACTTCGCCAGCCCGCCGGTGAAGCCAGCGTCCCGCCTCCCGCTCAATCCAACACCCCCCTCCTTCCAGAACCCCCACATGTGAGTAGGCATGGTCATTCATCATTTTGCCCATTGTCATGGCAAGACACAAATCATTTTGATACCTGATTTCCTCTTTTAGAGTTGTAATAGAATGCCTGCTTCAATAAACTCAAATTCAACATTTTAGCTCTTTTTGAAATATCACTACAAATTACCACCAAAATGTTATGTCTTTCTGCTCAAGTTTGAAACACACAGGATCACTAGCGATAACTAAATAATACCTTGATTTCACTGTTACTTCATAGAAGCTTTTTCACATTTAATAAGTCAAAAATGCATAATGTATCATGCTTCCATTTAATTCCCTATTCATATCTTGTATTTCATTCCATCTTGTCTCATCCCTTCTGTCCTATCCTCATGGTCCTCCAGAGAGCGGCTGAGAACACACAGCATTGAATCGTCAGGAAAACTTAAGATTTCTCCTGAGCAGCACTGCGACTTTACGGCAGAGGATTTGAGAGACCTTGGGGAGATCGGCCGAGGGGCGTACGGCTCCGTCAACAAGATGGTCCACAAACCCACTGGCCAAATTATGGCAGTCAAGGTGACTTCTTAAAATGGCAGACTTCGCTCTTGTGGCAATGCAATTTAGATGTGACCTACATAATAAGAATGGGTGTTGTTAGAGCAGGTGCACAGATAGTGAACTATTTCTGAAGTGGTGATTTTCAAAACTGTCAATGTCATACAACATTCTTATCTAACAGGAAGAGTTTTTACCGGAAAGGAAATTCAACCAAACTTGTTTCTGAGTGAGTGCAAAAAAGACTGAAAGCATTGATGACCTGATGAACTGAAACTAACACGTAACTAGAACAGCTTTCAGGAGCTAGCAGACCACCTCTGTTAACAAAAGTGGTAAAACATAGCGGCGCGCCATATTTGTACTTGTTTTCCGACCATGCTATAGCAAAGGAAGCTTCTGCAATAAACAGTGTTCACTCTGACAAGAACGGGGCAGTATATGGCAATGAATGGTCTTCATATTCTGACAACGCAGCCAAAGAAGATGGTGATCTCTGTCCTGACATGTTCACTCCTTATGCCATTGTAACATAGCATAGTTAGAATAACACGCCTGATTTATTTATTTCCCCCCCCATTTCCTTTGACCTATATTTATTCAAGGCAATGAAGAACATATTCTCATTTGCAATGCTGACCTGGCTATATACTGTGCACACAGTAATCTCTTGCTATATGGCGGATTCAGTGCATTGCAGATGTTTTGTCTGTCGGCCCCACTTCCCCTGACTACACCTCCGCTGTTAAAGCACAGTGCCAATCAAATAAGATCAATAATTGATTGATCAATTAAATCATACAAGAAACTAAACATTGTGGTCTACCATGTTGCACCACAAAGAATTCTGGGAAGCAGCAGGATCTGCCGGCCCCCCTTCCCTTGATTACACCACCGCTGTTAAAGCACAGTGCCAATCAAACGAGATCAATGATTGATTGATGATCAATTAAATCATACAACAAACTAAACATTGTGGTCTACCATGTTGTACTACTACACTACAAGTATTAACTGGTTCAAAGTACTGCTAGTACCTTCAAAGCTGAAATGTAATGAGGTGCACTAAACCTACCGTAATTTCTCGTGTATAATGCGCATTTCTTTCCCCAAAAAAGTGTCAAAAATCAATTGTGCGCATTATACATAGGTATAGGGGAAAATGAAAACGACTTTCCCATTTTATAAATGTATGCCGCCATCTTGAGGTTATGAAAAAACGGTACATGTTCATTTCAATATGCCACCGCCACTTGGAGGTTATGAGAGGTGTACACTTCAATTCTAATATGCCAGCGCCACCCAGAGGCCATGAAAAAGGTGTAGCCTACACTTTCATTCCAATATGACAGGGCTACGTATGACTGCATAATATGTACAGTTGTGCTCATAAATTTACATACCCTGGTAGAATTTGTGAAGAATTTTTATTTTTTTTAAATACGACTGATGACCATCATTAATTTCTTTATGGTTATGTTTTGTTTGATGATAATCTTTTCCTTTCGGCTTGTCCCTTTAGGGGTCGCCACAGCGTGTCATTCTTTTCCATGTAAGCCTATCTCCTGCATCCTTCTCTCGAACACCAACTGCCCTCATGTCTTCCCTCACGACATCCATCAACCTTCTTTGGTCTTCCTCTAGCTCTCTTGCCTGGCAGCTCCATCCTCATCATCCTTCTACCAATATACTCACTATTTATCCTCTGGACGTGTCTAAACCATCGAAGTCTGCTCTCTCTAACTTTATCTTCTAAACATCGACCCTTGGCTGTCCCTCTGATGAGCTCATTTCTAATTTCATCCAACCTGGTGACTCCGAGAGCGAACCTCAACATCTTAATTTCCACCACACTTGCCTCTTCTACTCTTCCTTCTCTCTCATTTTCCTCATTGATCAACTCCTCAAAGTATTATTTCCTTTCTATCTAGCGTACTCGGTCAACATATTTCCATCTCTATCCTTAATCACCCTAACATGCTGCACATCCTTCCCATCTCTATCCCTCTGTCTGGCCAACCTGTATAGATCCTTTTCTCCTCCTTTAGTGTCCAACCTGGCATACATGTCATCATATGCCTCTTGTTTGGTCTTTGCCACCTCTACCTTTGCCCTATGTCACATCTCAATGTATTCCTTTTGCCTCTCCTCGATCCTCTCAGTATCCCACTTCTTCTTAGCTAACCTTTTTCCTTGTATGATTTCCTGTACTGTGAGGT
The DNA here is from genome assembly GCF_024500275.1 of Phycodurus eques. Taxonomy (NCBI): domain Eukaryota; kingdom Metazoa; phylum Chordata; class Actinopteri; order Syngnathiformes; family Syngnathidae; genus Phycodurus; species Phycodurus eques. The sequence continues at coordinate 15,454,374 of NC_084543.1, read as the reverse complement.
CCCACCACCAAGTCTCCTTCTCTCCTTTCCTGCCAGAAGATACACCAAGTACTCTCCTACCTCCCTCTCTGATCACCTTCGCTGCAGTGGTCCAGTCTTCTGGAACCTCCTCCTGTCCACCGAGAGCCTGTCTCACCTCTTCCCGAAAAGCTGCACAACACTCGTCCTGTCTCAGCTTCCACCACATGGTTCTCTGCTCTCCCTTTGTCTTCCTAATCTTCCTCCCCACCACCAGAGTCATTTTACACACCACCATCCTATGCTGTCTAGGCACACTCTCCCCACCACTACCTTACAGTCGGTAACCTCCTTCAGATTACATCGTCTGCACAAGATGTAATCCACCTGCGTGCTTCTACCTCCGCTCTTGTAGGTCACCCTATGTTCCTGCCTCTTCTGGAAAAAAGTGTTCACTACAGCCATTTGCATCCTTTTTGAAAAGTCTCCCACCATCTGTCCCTCCAAGTTCCTTTCCTGGATACCGTACTTACCCATCAGTTCTTCATCACCCCTATTTCCTTCACCAACATGTCCATTACAATCTGCACCAATCACGACTCTCTCTCTGTCTGGGATGCTCAGAACTATTTCATCTAGCTCCTTCCAGAATTTCTCTTTCACCTCTAGGTCACATCCTACCTGTGGGGCATAGCCACGAATCACATTATACATAACACCCTCAATTTCAAGTTTCAGCCTCATCACACGATTTGATACTCTTTTTCACCTCCAAGACATTCTTAGCCAACTCTTCTTTTAAAATAACCCCGACTCCATTTCTCTTCCCATCTACACCATGGTAAAATAATTTAAACCCGGCCCCTAAACTTCTACCCTTAGTGTCTTTCCACCTGGTCTCCTGGACACACAATATATCAACCTTTCTCCTAATCATCATGTCAACCAACTCCTGAGATTTTCCTGTCATTGTCCCAACATTCAAAGTCCCCACATTCAGTTCTAGGCTCTGTGCTTTCCTCTTCTCTTTCTGCCGAAGAACCCGCTTTCCACCTCTTCTTTGACCCACAGTAGCTGAATTTCCACCGGCGCACGTTGTTAACCCGGGCCACGACCCATCCGGTATGGAATTCTTTGGATGAACGCTCATATTTGTTTGGCAAAGTTTTAAGCCGGATGCCCTTCCTGACGCAACCCTCTGCCTTTATCCGGGCTTGCGACCGGCATACAGTTTGCATTGGCTTGTGCCCCCCAGAGGGCTGTATTGTTTAGTTTGATGATAATGCTTTTCTGAAATGCTTGACAGTTTAATTTTAATCTAAACTAAAACTAAATGTGTTTCGCCTGGCCCTTCATGTTGTTTTTAAAGAATTGTACCCATTTTACAAATTCTGCCTTTGTAATCAAACATATGAGCACAACTGTGTTTTCTCATTCTTTAAATAAAAGTAGGGCTGTGAATTTCAAAATAAGAGCAAGTAAATAAAAAGAAAGTGTTACGTGTTCAAATAAAGTGCTTAGCTTTAGAATAATTTTTTGAAAAAAATGAACAAAATAAAGATAATACTTCATGTTTTGATCATATGGGTAGAAGCAAAATCATGCATTCCATTGTAAAAATGCATTATAAATTGAAGGGTTTCTCAGAATTTTGAGGTCAACTTTGGGGGTGCGTATTATACATGGGTGCACATTATACACGAGAAATTACGGGAATTTGTCATTGGGTCTGCTTGCATTTTCCCCCTATAAAGTTGAAACTGATCATAAATTATTTAAAACCCGCAATTTGTGCTTTTTTTGCCCTCAGAGGATTCGTTCCACCGTGGATGAAAAGGAGCAAAAGCAGCTGCTGATGGATCTCGACGTGGTGATGAGGAGTAGTGACTGTCCATACATTGTTCAATTCTATGGGGCTCTCTTCAGAGAGGTATGACAAACCTGCAGTAGACGCTGAATGCACCAGCATATCGCAAGCTTTGTCAACTGGTAACATTGCTTCTGATCTACATGTCATTTTTTTTAAACATGGATTTATTCATACTATTTGATTTATTTATTTGTTTATTTTTATTTATTTATTTTTAATTGATTTTAATTTTAAATTTTTATTTTTTTAACAATTTGTGTTTCAGGGGGACTGCTGGATTTGTATGGAGCTTATGTCTACCTCATTAGACAAATTTTATAAATATGTATATTGTGCATTTGATGATGTCATTCCAGAGGAAATATTAGGCAAAATAACATTAGCGGTGAGTAGGACATTATCCTTTTTCTTTCATGTTTTTAATTCATATCATGTATATTATCCAAATTACAGTTGAGTTGTTTTTCTTTTTAACAGACCGTGAAAGCACTGAACCACTTAAAGGAAAACTTGAAAATAATTCACAGAGGTGAGGTGATGCTACATTGTGGACCTCAGAGGGCAGATTTGACTGAAGTCATAAATATGTTTAATCGCCTCATCGTAGCATTAAATATACAACTTGATGGAGAACTTGTTTTGAAATCAGAAGTCAAGGATAATAGTTTGTTCAACTACTGTTCATGCTGCTTTAAAAAAGGGGTTTTGTAACAAAAAAATATTGTAGTATACCAACACTATTATTTGTTACATATGACAATTTGAAATTTTGGTACCAATTTTAGCAAGAATCATGGAAGTTGACGCAAATTATTTGCTCTTTACAGGCAACATAAAATGATGTGGCGGGATAGATGTGGCCCTGGGCCTTGAGTTTGACACCTGTGTCCTCAGCCATCAATATAAGACAATATGAAAAACCGAAACAAAAAAAAGCATGTGACGATGTATTCTTTTGCTGCTTTGAAAACTACTTCAGAATCATCTTTATTTGCCAAGTATGTCCAAAAAACACACAAGGAATTTGTCTCCGGTAGTTGGAGCCGCTCAAGTACGACAACAGACAGTCCATTGACAGAGAACACTTTTGAGACATAAAGACATTGACAAAAAACAGTCACTGAGCAATAAAGGGTTGCTAGTTATCTGGTAATGCCGGTACATTTATTTTTTATATTTATTTTTGTATTTTTTTTTTTGACAATTGTGCAAAACGATGCAGTCCTCTAGCACTTAGAGCAGTTCGAAAGACTAATATTGCAATCGTCCGGTGCAATGACCATTGTGCAAAGTGCACCGAGACTTCAAGCGAGTAGTTCGATTATCTGGGACAATGTTGATTGTGTAGATGTTGCAGATACTCCTCAGTGTGCAAATGGAGCAGATGCTACTCTGGCATGAGTGTGCAGTATTGGTCAACAACAGATATGCAAATAGGGCAGCGTGGCAAGACTACTACAGTGAGTGCACGAGTAATGTATAATTGGCCCCACAGCAATTTTCAGATCTCTCGAGAGTTGTTCGATCAGATTCAAGTCTGGGCTCTGGCTGGGCCACTCAAGGACATTCACAGAGTGGTCCTGAAGCTACTCCTTTGTTGTCTTGGCTGTGTGCTTAGGGTCAATGTCCTGTTGGAAGGTAAACATTTGCCCCAGTCCGAGGTCCTGAGCACTCTGGGGAAGGTTTTCATCTAGGATGTCTCTGGACATTGCTGCATTCATCTTTCCCTCAATCTGTCTCAGTTTCTACTGCTGAAAAACATCCCCACAGCATGATGCTGCCACCACCATGCTTCACTGTAGGGATGGTATTGGTCAGGTGATGAGCAGTGCCTGGTTTCCTCCAAAATGACGCCTGGCATTCACACCAAAGAGTTCAAGCTTTGTCTCATCAGACCACAGAACTTTCTTTCTCATTGTCTGAGAGTCCTTCAGGTGCCTTTTGTCAAGCTCCAGGCAGGCTGTCATGTGCCTTTTACTAAGGAGTAGCTTCCGTCTGGCCACTCAACCATACAATCCTGATTGGTGGAGTGCTGCAGTGATGGTTGTCCTTCTGGAAGGTTCTCCTCTCGCCACAGAGGACCGCTGGAGCGCTGACAGAATGACCATCTGTTTCTTGGTCAGCTCCCTGACTAAGGCCCTTCTCTCCTGATCGCTCAGTTTAGATTTGTGCCTCGAGACAGTCCTGTCTCAGAGGTCTACAGACAATCCCTTTGACTTCAAGCTTGGTTTGTGCTCTGACTGTCACCTGTGGAAGCTTATATAGACAGGTGTGTGCCTTTCCAAATCACAGCCAATCAACAGATTTTACCGCAGGTGGACTCCAATTAATCTGTAGGAACCTCTCAAGGATGATCAGTGGAAACATGATGCACCTGAGCTCAATTTTGAGCTTCGTGGCGAAGGGTGTGAATACCTCCAGTATGTGATTTATTTTTTATTTTTTATAAATTTGCAAAGATTTCTAAAGAAGTGTGTGTGTAGACGTTTGAGCAAAAATATGAATTTATTCAATTTTGGAATGAGGCTGTAACATACCAAAATGTGAAGCGCTGTGAATAATTTCCGGATGCACTGTAGTTCCAGATCCATTGCCAAAAGCGAACGGCTTGACAAAAAAACTGTTACCGTACCCAAAAAGTCCCCTTTCAAATAAACTGATTAAGAAAAATAAAATAAAAAAGAAAATAGCATGTTCTCGACTCCAAATACTGTTTTGTAAAAGTTTTGTATTCGTCAGAGCCAGGCCGCTCTCTCTCTCGCTCTATGCGCAATAGCTAGAACCATCATCACATGTCCGCCACCTCAGTGCTCCACATTCAACGTGGCGGCCACTGGAGGCCCATCTTTTGAAATTGGTGTAGTCGTTTTGTATATGTGTGACCCAAAAATACTTTAGTCTTATTCGCTGCCTACCTTTGCACCACAGCACCAGTAAACAACAGCGCCCAATCGTCAACTTTGTCAATGGCATTTTAATTGAAAGATGGAAACTATTTTTGGACACATTGTTCAGTCCTGATGGTCCGTTTTATCCGACGTTCCACTGTATGGATTTAAGCCCAGTTTCCCATAGCTGATGTAATGTTGTTCGTGTTGGTTGCTGTAGTGCTCCATTTTGCATGACGACTCAGCAATGAATCAGAATAATCTTTATTTGCCAAGTATGTCCAAAACATACAAGGAATTTGTCTCCGGTAGTTGGAGCCGCTCTAGTACAACAGACACTCAATTTACAGAACACTTTGGAGACATAAAGACATTGACAAAAAAAAAAAAAAAAAAACAATTGTGCAAAATGATGCAGAGTCCTCTAGCACTTAGAGGAGTTCGAATGACTAATATAATATACATAATAAACAGAATTCCCAACAGGGAAAAAAAAATCTATGCCCCTCCCTAATTGTGTGTTTTGCTTTTAAATTGTACTTTCGGTTTTTATTCATACCTACATGTTGACATTGTCATGATATGTACATTTATTTAAAGCGGAACTGAACCAAATTCTCACTTTCTACCTTTCTAGACATCAAACCTTCCAACATTCTTATGGACCGAAAGGGTAACATCAAGCTGTGTGATTTCGGGATCAGCGGCCAGCTCGTGGACTCCATAGCTAAGACCAGAGATGCTGGTTGCAGGCCCTACATGGCAGTAAGTAAAAGAATTACGAGCTTACACCCGAAGAACAACCTGAAAAGTCCAAAACAAGTTCAAGACAAAATTTTGCACAAACCACAACCCAGGTTGCCTTTATGGCAAGTATATGGTACAGTATGTGATTTCTCTCTGGTCACTGCAGATTGTTGGAGAAAAATAATTTCCAGTATTTTGCAAAGGGAGGGATACGGATCGTTTGTTACCTCCAAATTCATTCAGTGAATGTTGGAGCCACTTTTTTTTAGTTGCTAGAGATTCAGTGGAACAAATTACTGTAATACGATCCTTTATCAGCATTACCCATTCCAAGTGGCTCCCTTGAGATTTGATGAGATTGGCTCTGAAAATGTAAATATTTCAAATTATGTAAAATAGTTGCCAAATGTGCAATCTGGATTAGATTGTCATCAATGTGTTTATTAAATTGTTTTAAAAAAAAGATGCTTAGAATAATACCTACTTGGAATAGGCATTTCACAAAATACATTTTTGATCGTAGTAAATTAAGAATAAAATAGTTTTTTTAAATATACCACAGTGAACGATTAGTTAAACATCCACCTCACAGTTCAAATTCGGGCTGTGGCGTGCTATACACCCATGTGTGTGTCGTTAATTAAGTTTTGATGGATTAAATATTTGCTTGTTAAATTTAGTAAATTGAGATTTACATTCTGGCTTGACTTGATGAAAAGACAAAAACATAAATACTACTTGCACCCTATTTCTGTGATTGTGTTTTTTCCAGCCCGAAAGAATAGACCCCAGTGCCTCTAGACAAGGTTACGATGTCCGATCTGATGTGTGGAGCTTGGGAATCACATTGGTAAGAAATGCATCTCCATCCATTCCCTTAAACATAATTTTGTCAGGACTCACTGGACCTGTAGTATTTGCTGAACAATCTGAAGTTTAGTATTTTAATTCATATGGTTTGCGTTTGCCTGCAGTATGAGCTGGCCACTGGAAGGTTTCCATACCCCAAGTGGAACAGCGTTTTTGATCAGTTGACGCAAGTGGTGAAAGGAGAACCTCCACAGCTCAGTAATTCTGAGGAGAGGCAATTCTCCCCCAAGTTCATCAATTTTGTTAACTTATGGTAAGCACTTTGCATGTAGTTTTATGTTGAATTGTCAGCCTCCATGTCAATGCATACCACACCATGTTGGCCCCAAGCAGAGATGGGATCAAGTGACAAGTCTCAGTTAAGTCTTAACCTTTGCTTGTCAAGCAAGTCCCAAGTCATCTTGTCTTGGGCAAGTCAAGTCCTATGATAAGTCAAGTCCCAAGTCAAGTCAAAATATTAGTGCAGTCTTACCACTAGTATCTGGTCTTCATAAAGAGAGAAGACCAATAAGGGCAAATAATATTATAGGCCAATTTATCTACATTGAATGGATGGATGTATAACACCTCTCAAGATAATACACTCCAATTCTACACCACTTAATAACACAAATTCAATAATCATCATGTACAAAGAACCCCTCCAGTTTGTGAGGTATAGGCCCACACGGGCAAACAAATATGTGCACTAGCAATTTACACAAACAATATTAAGTAATTAAACTCACATTTTGGCATTTACACACAGTTATAAAAGTTTGGGAATACAGGAACATTCTAATGACTATTAGTAAACTGCACGCGCTATTAGTAGCTGCATAAAGAAGAGAAGCAGAAACATACGTTTTCTTGAACGCACCATTCGTGGACTGCCAACAAAACAGGACATCTCAAAAGCAGATGAAAAAAACATTATCCCCTCTTTAAAAGCAAAGTGGAAAGAACACAAAATGCTATCGGTCCTCCATTGTTCCTTTATTTATTTTTAAACTGTTCCTTGTCTTTGCTAAGTTGCAGAATTGAACTGTAAGGCTTAGTGGAAACATGGTTATACAACACAATCAATAGTAATGTACTATCGATAGTTAGGTTTTAAATGGCTGCACTTTAAATTGCCCTGTTACAATCGTCTCTGTTCTGCCACTCCATTTAAGTATTATTACACAGCCAGATTCATTTGAACAGTTAGGTCAAGTGGATCTGAAAATTACTTAATGATTTTGTGGATTCTAAAATTGCATTATTATTTTTCCAGCCTTACAAAGGATGAATCTAAAAGGCCAAAGTACAGGGAGTTGCTGGTAAGTGTCTCTTTTTGTCGGAACGAATGTAAAATGTCATTGCTACATCTTTAACTACAGCGTGCTTTAAAGCCACTCACGACACACACGCTAAAGAAATCCAATACAAGATCTGTGTTGAAAATTCTGCATTTACAAATATAACTCAGTAATATCAGAGCAATAACTTGGTTCGCATTAAGTCTAACGTGGACTTCCCAAACACTTCCCTTTGTCACCGGTTCTGTCCATTATCTACACAGCCAAAGCGTAGCGCAGGGCTATGCATCTACATTGTTGAGGGGACTACATTGTTGAATAGCAAAGTTCCTGGGTGCCGAACATTTCCTTGAGCTAATACTACACCATTTAGTCAAGAATAGGTGTTATACTACCTAACATGAAATAAACCATTCCTACATATGCATTTTCTTTCACTTTAATTGTATCATCAACAAGTAGGACAATTGTATGTATCCTTGTGATACCCTCTGGCAGTAGACCAGCATACATATTGGTCTTGATACAGAAGTACAAAATGTTAATAGTAGCAAGTCGCAAAGAGAAATAAATTACTGTCGGCCAAACTTCTGAGAGGTCAAACATGCAAAGCTCAATAAAAACAAATATAAAATTGCTGTCAGGTTCAGTAACAATAAATGGCCTTTATGTATCAAAAGACAACCCAAAACAAGCAAAGAGCTTTCAGTAACAAAGAATGGCCCGTTCATAACAAAAACAAGATACATCAGACCTCTGCCATTTTGAGCCTTTAAACGTCCCATATTTTGGCTATTTAGACCTCCATAGAGTGACTCTCTAACACAGATTTACTATAAAAGTGTCTATTTCATTTCATAAAACACCTTGGTTTTGTCGTTCAAGTGGCCAGAAAAGGCCACTCTGACAGCTACTTCTGTTTTAACCAGTTTTGCATCCGCTTTGTCCGTATTTGGCTAAGACCGCCCCTTTTTCTCTGATTGGTTGCCTCCGTGTCGAAGACCCAGTTGTGAGAACACTTGTTTGTTACGTTGACCGCGCTGGCTCGGATACGGAAAGTATTCAGACCCCCTTAAATATTTCACTCTTTGTTATATTGCATCGTCCTAGCCGTGGAACAGTGGACCAGCTCTACACCCTTGGCAGGGTCCTCGAGGGTGCATGGGAGTTCGCCCAACCAGTCTACATGTGTTTTGTGGACTTGGAGAAGGCGTTCGACCGCGTCCCTCGGGTGGTCCTGTGGGGGGTGCTTCGGGAGTATGGGCTACCGAACCCCCTGTATACGGGCTGTTCGGTCCCTGTACGACCGGAGTCAGAGTTTGGTCCGCATATCCGGCAGTAAGTTGGACTCGTTTCCGGTGAGGGTTGGAGCCTTGGACTCCGCCAAGGCTGCCCTTCAGAACAACTACGTGACTGTTTTTGAATGGCCTAGCCAGAGCCCTGACTTAAACCCAATTGACTGACTTAAACCCAATTGAGCATCTCTGGAGAGACCTGAAAATGGCTGTCCACCAACATTCACCATCCAACCTGACAGAACTGGAGAGGATATGCAAGGAGGAATGGTAGAGGATCCCCAAATCCAGGTGTGGAAACATTTTGCATCATTCCCATGAAGACTCATGGCTGTATTAGCTCAAAAGGGTGCTTCTACTAAATACAGAGCAAAGTGTCTAAATACTTGTGGCTGTGTGATTTTGTTTTTTAATAAATCTGCAAAAATTTCAATAATTAATTTTTTTCTGTCAATATGGGGTGCTGTCTACATTAATGAGGAAAAAAATGAACTTAAATGATTTTAGCAAATGGCTGCAATATAACAGAGTGAAACATTTAAGGGGGTCTGAATACTTTCCGTACCCACTGTAGATAAGCTTGAGAAATTCGAATGACCTGATTTCAGCCCTTTCTGCAGAAAAACGTCAGGAACTCAGGAATGTGTGGACGATTGAATTAATATTTCACACATTTACTGCGGCACCATAGAACCAATTTTGCATCCAAAATACTAGAAAAAGTTGGTTTGGTAAAATATGGCACCTTTAAGTCACTTGAGAGAAATGCATTACATTTTCGAATGCCTAACTTTGGGGATTTAGTTTTAAAGAACCACCCAACAACACATACTTCTGAGAGTCTGGAGAAAATTTATTATAATTGCAAAAACTCTGAGTGCAGGTTAGGTCTTTGGAGCTGAATAACGGCTGACGTGACTGTCATGTGTTTGTGGTGATCAATAAAATTTAAAAAAAAAAAACACACAATACAAAAATGCATATGATGACAAGTTTGCCCAAGTGTACATGCTGTAGATAGCTGCCCGCTCATCTGCACAAAGGATCTGATGTGAGTCTATTTTTAGGCTGTACCCACCTCTGGAAAAAGCTGATTGCACGCTTACCTGCCTCACTTGACTTTGCACTTCAATTCTCCGTTGTGCCGAGCCCTCTGTAAAAGTTTGAGGAGGAGTCATGCATTGTTTTGTGGTACCGCTTCACGTAATATTCTGTCATCACAGCAGTGCTCTCGTTGCACAGTAAACACACCGGTTTAATGCTTGTTGCGTTCGGCAGACAAAATAAATACTTCTCAGTCTATTCCATCTGGATTTGCCGGTTTTCAACATCCACTATACGTTATTTCGGCTGTGAAGCCTGTCTTTTTTGCCAAAGTTTGTAGCGATTCTTGATGTTTGGATTTTGGTGCTGGCCAGTAGCTCCTTTGTGCACATGGGCGGGCAGCTATTTACGGCAAGAACACTTGACAAACTTGTCGTCGTATGCCTTTTATATTGCTGTTTTTTATTTTTATTTATTTATTTATTTTTATTGATGGCTGCAAACACGTTACATCAAATTAAAATATGAATGTCTGGCGGGCCGAATCACATATTCAAACGGACCGTATCCGTTGGTTAGGCCTGGTGTAGAATGTGTACACTTTGGTGGCCTTAGGATCTCATTTCTACTGTTTCCAGATGATGTGATCCTGACCTTTTAATATTCTACCTCAGATAGAAGTGGTTAGGCATTGCAGTGTCTGGTGCCATCCTTCGCTCGTGAACATAAGATCAACATAGGGATCGGGGCAGTAATGGGGTCACTGTATTTGACTGTCCTGTTAGAGTGAGTGTCACAGCTGGAACACCTCTGTGTCCCCTCTACAACCTCTACAATCCTTAACTACATTAAAAACATTAAATTAAAGGAAGTCAAAAATTGTAAATTTTCTCTTTGAAGTCAGTTTGGATACAGGTCTGCATTGGATAGTTTTATCAGTCAAATGGACATATTATCATTCACTGATAATGCAGAATTATTCTGATGCTGACAATGCATTTACAGTCTACTCCAAAAGTACTGGAACGGTAAGGTCAATTCTTGTGTTTTTGTTGTATATTGAAGACATTTGGGTTTCAGATCAAAAGATGAATATGAGACAAAAGTTCAGAATTCCGGCTTCCGTTTCATGGTATTTACATCAATATTTGGTGGCATAACCCTTATTTGCAATAACTGCATCGAGCTTGCGACCCATTGACTTCACCAGACTGTTGCAATTAGTTGAAATGCTTTTCCAGACCTTTACTGCAGCGTTTTTCAGTTCTTGTTTGTTTCTGGGGGTTTCTCCCTTCAGTCTCCTCTTCAGGAGGTAAAATGCATGCTCAATTGGGTTAAGGTCTTGTGATTGACTTGGCCAGTCTAAGAGCTTCCACTTTTTCCCCTGATGAAGTCCTTTGTTGTGTTGACAGTGTGTTTTTGGTCATTGTCTTGTTGCACGATGAAGCTTCTCCCGATTAGTTTGTTCACTTTAAATTAATTTCATCATCTCTGTTCCAATACCTTTTCTCACTTGAAAAGTGAAGGTGCGCTGCCCTGAGTTGTTTCACACATCTAGATGTAAATACCATAAAGTAAAAGCTGGAATTCTGAACTTTCGTCTCATATTCATCTTTTGAACTGAAACCCAAATGTCTTCAGTATACAACAAAAACAAAGGAATTGACCTTGCCGTTCCAGTACTGTTGGAGGGGACTGTATATACCAGTTCTTTTTATTAATTATTGTGTGTTTATCTCACCCAGAAACATCCGTTCATTCTCATGTATGAAGAGCGTTTTGTGGATGTCGCCAGTTATGTCTGCCGCATCCTGGATCAGATCCCCGCCTCTCCCACCTCGCCCATGTATGTGGACTGATGGTGTTGGGGGTGGGAGGGGTAAATAGAACTCCCCACGATGCAGCGGGTGGGAAACCTCGAGCTTTGTGAGGTGACGACCGTAATCTTAGCTCCTGGACTTTTATAGAATCTCCGATTTAGTAACGTTCCAAAGAAGAGAGAAACATGAGTGGTGCAATGAGATAAATATTAAGCCAACCCTCCCACCACACTTCACCAAGTCACTCATTGTTCACACAATCAAAAACAAAAATGAATCTACCAAATAAAAAGACAGAGCAATGGTGCTCATGACTAAAAATAGCCACTTACTGAATTGTGTGTTGTGGACTGTACGTATGCATTTGTGTGTTCACCTCTGAGGAAATGTACAGATGTAATCAGTTTGACCTACTCTGTAAACACACACACCAATCTTGGGGTTTGTCTCCACGGTAACTAAATAAGTATGCAAAATGCGCTTGTCGGGGTAAATAATTATGGATTTGGTTGTGTGGCTTTGTCCTTTTTTCTCTGTCTCTCTCTTCAATGTGGAGTCCGTGAATGTCTGTCTTAACACACAATTAGGACAATAGTCAATGCTCACGCTCAAGGTCACCCCAGTTTACACCTCGCCTGTAATGTCATTGCATTCAAGTCACTGAGATAAGCATTTTTTTCCATAGCATGTTAGTAAAATATTTAGGAAATGTTCTTCTGCCACAGCATTACCCCCAGTCATATTCAATGTTGTGTTTTTCCATAGATTCAGTGTTGTTCAGAAGAGTCATCAGTCTCGTTGAAGCTTATTTTTATATTGGAACTTGATTGAATAACAATGATGGTACATTTACTGTGGTTAATCATGCCATTTAATTAAATTATTTTAAAGGAACTGGAAAGAGCTAATTGGTTGACACAAGGAACAGGGCTTCTCGTCAGCCCTGTTCCTTGTGTCAACCAATCAGCTCCTAGGTGGAGACAAAAACCACCGAGCAGGCAAGACATGAACGTGGGACACAGGATAACTTGACAAAACATTTAAAACAAAAAAAAACAAAAAATAAATCTAATTAAAACGAAGTGAACCAAAACACACATCCTGACATTATCCATGCTTTTTATAAGGCAATTTACACTATAGGCTACATACTATTTTGTGTTATGTATGTAAATATGATAGTTATTCAATTATTATTGACAATTAGGTTTAGACATTAAGCAAGGTGATAACACTTAAGGAAAGGAAATATTTTTATTTAAACAGATTCATATTAAAAACGGCTTATGTAACTTTTCAAAACAATATAATAAGTTTATTGAGGACTTTTATTTCATATCAAATAAATGCTCATCTCTGTGACTTCAAAGTAATGCTAATGCACAAACTGGCTAATGCAATGCTTGCCTGATGTAAAGTTACTTGATGTCCACTGATGTATATGTGTATGTATATAGTGCATCTAATCTGCTGTTCTTGGCAGGTTTTGCTAGACCGTAAAGGCCCATTCGAACAAAACGACATATGTTGGTGGTATGAGCAGGAAAAAAAAAAACATTTGGATGGAATTTTCCATTTGAGAGTGGGCCTTGATGCCTCTTAACATCCTGTTCTCGCACTGTACAGTTTTACTGCTCATCCACACTGATCAGAGATCCACCATGCTGCATTACAAAGACAAAAGGTGTAACTATGTATATTTGAGATATAGCCTGACAAGGGTTTTCCGCTAATAGATAAACAACACCAGTAAATGCTGCTAAATGATGTCCTCTTCCACTTTTGCCACTAACAAACTTTTAAGAGTGGTGGAAGATCACTCATTCGTGGACTCAGCATGTTCCTCCAAGCATGTTGCTCTGGCTTGCACTGACTGAAAACCTACATCAAATTATGTATTTCAATCAAAGTGCCATAATCCCCCAAATAGGGAGGCCAGATTGGGATGGATTGCAGTCGAGCCAGTGTTCTCTCTTTTGGTCAACTGGAGTGTTCTGTCACTACTTATCTGTCTTTCTTTATCTGTAATGCAGACATGATGCAAACCTACCAAAATAAATAGAGTAAAATAAATCGATCTGTTCCTCACCTATGGGGTATGTTTTCTAGCCCTTGTGAATGCAGATCACTGGGGTACATGTTGTATAAACTGCAATCTACTAGAATGTTCATATTAGATTATAAAATAATATTAAGGGCAATTAATATTATATTGTATGTCTATTGAGGGTTACCAATAAAGTTCCTGTGGAAAATAATGGATTTGTATTTTCTTTCCCACCCATGCCCCAAAAAAAGAGGTGCACGTCTTATTTTGCTGCGGTGAATTTATTGCTCAATTTTCTGTTGTGTACAGCAATGCAGGCATTTTTTTTCAAACAATATTAAGTCTTTGGCCCAGCAACATTGCAGCTTCTGTCAGAGACACACACACACATTTATTTATTTTTTTACAAACATAGTCTTGGTTGGGGAAAACAATTGCTATATGATCCCAAAGACCAGATGCTATGATTGCAAGGCAGAAAGGTAAAACTGCCATCTTAATACAGCAGGGTGGAAATTAAATGAGTTGCTTCAATACTCATTGATAGTGACTGTGTGGTTGTGAAACGATGGGCAATTATTCCAAAATCATATTTGCTTTCTTGATGTTTGGACCTATAAGAGCGGTGGTAAAGAAAATGTCAATATTGTGATGTATTGTTTCTTTTAGCATTAAATACCAATATTATAGTTGTCTGGTGTCCAAGGACTATATGGCAATTTTGACCTCTTAATATGTGAATCTCACGTGTCTCCTTCATGCATTGTCATCACAGTAAAGGACCAATGGAAACAAATTTTATTACATATTGTGCACAAGTTGACTTAAACAGAAGTAAAGTATACAGGGATGATTGGTTGATTTACAGTTTAAAACAGGAATTGGACAAAATAAAAAACAACTTTTTTCCCCCCTGCTTGATTACTGGATTATTCATAATTGTTCTCTTCACATACATAGACTTCCGAGAGTTTGTCAAATATATTAATTGACACCATAGCTGTATTGTGATATCCATCCATCTATCCATTTCCTTTACCGCTTCAGCCCACGACCCTTTACGCGGGTCGTGGGCTGCTGGAGCCTATCCCAGCTATCTTTGGGCGAGAGGCGAGGTACAGCCTGAACCGGTCGTCAGCAATTCGCAGGGCACATGGAAACAAACAACAATTTGCACCTATGGGGAATTTAGAGTCTCCAATCAACCTAGCTCGCGTGTTTTTGGGATATGGGAGGAAACCCGAGAACCCGGAGAAAACCCACCCGGGCACGGGGAGAACATGCAAACTCCACACAGGCAGGGCCGGGATTTGAACCCCGGTCCCCAGAACTGTGAGGCAGAAGTGTTAACCAGTCGCTCACCGTGCCGGCTATTGTGATATCATTGGTGTTAATTACTCTGTGAATCCCCACCTATGGTATTCTATGTGTGATTAACTGCCTTATGATTTGTATCCCTGTAGGTTTGAGTTGTTTTTCTTAACCTATGCCTTTGTGAAGTTTAATGCTACAAAATATAGCCGTGAACAATGTCACAATACATTGGTGATCAATGTTTACTGAGAACAAAATGGAAGAAAGCAATAGTTTAACATTTTGGGAAACACTGCAACTTTACAGTTGTTTAGAGTACATATATTCAAGATAGTTATTTTGCTTAGGGACTGCAAATCTTTGGAAAGTTTTCTTTTATATTTCTTTTGGGGGGGGGCTGGATTTACAATAAAGAAAAAGATATTAACACTGTGATGAATGTAGCCTTGCATCGAGCAGATTAAGCAAAGAACTCTCAAAAGTGTAAGTATTTACATGTGCAACAAAGTGGAACTGCTTATTAGGGCACCTATTTTGTGAAGGCCAGCTGTGGTGAGTTAAAAGGCAGTATTCACAGTCGAAATCTGTATACAGGTATACTTATATATTACATTTATTATTCACAAGTGCTAGTAATGGACAATTATTGATGGCAAATGATTTAAGAAGATGATTCATTTTGAAGTGGTTATTTCACTTTGCATCACATTTTCAAAGACAAACGTCTGTGGTCAAATGGCAGCACTGGAGTTTTCTATTCAATCCAAAAACAAACGGCAATCTCTACATAGGAATGTATAAATACATGAAACAGCACAAATATTACACAAAATAAATAACTGTGGCTGGCCTGGGGTTGTAAAGGGTGAACATTTTGTGGAAAAAAGTATTTGTTAAAAAAATGGAGATTACATTGAAATTTGTCTGCCGTTTGTTTTTTATGGAAGCATAAATGATGATAAAGGCACAATTTCTGCTGATTAAAATACATAGTTCAACAATTTCAGACATTTTTTTATATATATAATGTCACTCCATGGATAACTGTTTTAAAAGAAGTGTTTTAAAAAAGTGCTACAAGGGTCCCTCAAAGGAATGCCAGGAATCTTTACCCATGTGGATGTAAAAGGTCTACACATCCCTGTTTAAAGGTTTTTGTGAAGCAAAAAAAGACTCATATATATATATATATATATAATTCAAAACTTTTCCCCACCATTACTGTGACCAATAAGCTGTGCAACTAAATTTTAAAGTATTTTCAAGAGGGGGGAAATGATTAACTCAGATAATGTGATTGCATAAGTGTCCACACCCTCTGTTAACTTGGGATGTGTTCTGAATCAACCAATCGTATTCAAACTCATGTTAAATGGGAGTCGGTTTGTGGGTCTACATTTGTCAGTGTTAGCACTAAACCTTCATGCTTCCACTACAAAGAGAGAAAATGTAAGAAAAAGCCAACTGCAACATATGAAATTTATTTGTGTTTATTCAGAGGGACTTCGATGATGGCGGGTATGTGCTGACTCTCATTTAACATGATTTGATTCTGAACAGAGCCACATCCTCTGTGATAAGAGGGTGTGCACACTTCTGAAACCATATCTCAGTTTATTTTCCTTCCCTCTTGAAAAAAAAACATTTTCTTTATTTTTAGTTTTTTTAAGGGTAGAGGTTACCTTAATGGAGGAAAAGGTTATGAAATTATTTATCGTGGTATCGTTTTTTTAATATGAAAAAAGAAAATTGCAATTTGAACAGGGGTGTGTAGACTTTTTATACTCACTGAATATTCTATCACAAAGCAAAGTGTATCAAATACTGTATCAGTTAAACTAAAGGTGTACAGTGAGTTTTGTTCATATTTACATTCAAAGATGAAATTAACACAAACTCTAAAACTTTAAAATAGTGGTAAAAATTAGCCTTGGCGTAGCGATGGTGTAACACTTTCAACATTTCATAAATTGGTATTACAAAGCATTATGGTGCCTGTAATGTAATTGTAGAATATTTAATTCATATTAATTTGGCTTTTGTTCACACGCAGCCTGTCAAAAAGGCCCTGGGATTCGTATTCCAGGGATGACAACTGATTACTTGAAACCTTTGATGCAAACTAATACATAAAAACAGTATTTTAAAGTCAGACTGCACTGGGTTGATTGTCCTGTACCATTCTGAAGCACGGTTACCCCATGTCCCCCGCTGGCACACACTCACAGTGGCACATTCATCCGTCCCAAGCATGTTTACGTACTCATCATAACATTTGATATGACACTGCAAGAAGGCAGTTTACTGGTTTTCTAAATAAATTTTTATTTACCGAGTGAATGGTGATATTTCCCCAAAGACAAACAAGTCTGGAAAAAAACCAAAAAACAGTTTTTCCACTGTCACTGCCACTGTTTCGATAGAGAACTTTACTCTCTTAAATCTATTGCTCTATTATGTCGATGGCACACTTTTTCTTCCAAAGGCTCCTTTATATAATTAAGTAAGGTGGTAGTTATCAGTCATAACTGGAAGGCAAAACGATCCCCATTTATTATACAACACATCTGAGCAAGCATGTGTTCCAGCTGCGTTGAGGCCAAGAAAGCGTACCACGCAGGAGCACAGTAGGAGTCACGGCTGCTTGAGTACGGTACAGATTTAAAAAAAAAAAAGCAAGGTTATTTTTTTTTTTAAACATTTTCATTTACCGATGAATGGATCTTAACCCCATGCGTAAACATAAGGTATATTGACGAAGTTGTCTATTTTGGTGTTGAATCAGGATTGGTCTGACTCAGGATTGTAGGGCTTTGGCTCTTTTGAGTTCCATTATTTTCTTAGCTAACGCTGTAGTTGATTCATGTGATGTGTACAGTTAAATTACAAGCTGGTGTGTTAGCTTTGGCTTGTCGATCTGTCTGTGTTCACCAGTGCTCCAGATGAAGGTCCATAGCAGAGTTTAAGTTAATGTCACTGACATCCAAGAACTCTGCGTTAAAAATGCTGGGCACAATGGATGTTGGGACATTGAAGGCGGCGGTTGAGGTTGGTGGCGTCAGGTCCAACCACTCCATCGTCTCCCATGGGGTTTCACTGAAAGCCATACTGACCATCCCCTGCACTTCTGGGAAAGGAGACACCTTGTTGAGGGGTGAAAGAGGTGTGTCCGGCAGATCTCTGTTGGTCCCAACTTTGTCCTGTTGGGGATGGTGAGGGTTGCGCTGGTGGTTGTGGGGGCTGCTGTATCCTTCGCTATCTCGATTTCCGTCGTCTTCTTGGTGCCCGTCATCTGTGGCCATCTTAAGAGAGGTTGCCTCCCCTCCCCTGCTCATTGGGCCCAGCAGAGTCTCCAGGTGGTCGTAATGAAGCTGTGTGGGCGACTGGTGTTCGTAGTGGCGGTGGAGCCTTGGGACGAGTAGGCTGGGGTACCCTGGGAACACAGTAATGTGAGGCAAGACTTTGGTTACAGAGGACCTCTCCCTCTCTTCTCTGGCGTTAGCTGGCATCTCTTGAAGAGAAAGAGAAGATGAGGGAGCAACGCATCAGGTTGATGATGATGTAACTAATATATAAAATGGTAGCGTCTAGGTTCAAACAATTAGCTTAAATGTTCACACTTGACAGGTTTTGTAATAAGCAAACTTTGTTTTGTGTGAATACTGTCATCTATAAAGTATTTTAGCTCCAGACAGTTTGAAGAGATAGTTCTTGGTCTGCTTGGTTTTGCAAATTACATCTTGTGCGTTTTGGACCAGAGCCGCTGCAATATGAATGTTAAAAAGACCTAAGACAAAGACCAGTGTTAAAATGAGCAGAGGAAAAGCATGAAACGTGCAACTGTTGAATCCACAATCTCCTGGTGGTATATATATTATCTGTGTGTGTCACACAACGTCAACGTTTTGATTGATTTAACCGCGACCCTTAGAAGAGAGAGAGTGCGAAGGCAGATTGATAAAGATTTTACATCTTGCAGTTTTTGGGTACTGTCTAATGAGAGTTGATAGAATGCTAACATTTGGTATGCTAACCTAGCAAAATACAAACTGTGTTGAGAAAACGTTAAGGCCAATTAATAATGATTTTATTATCTTTTCTTGTTTTCAGATTATTATTATTTTTATTATTATTATTTCTAATGACAATGGATACATTGCTAACATGATAACAGACTGTATGCAGGCTTATAAAAACATATAAACCAGAGCAGAGAGAGTGCTCAGCCCAGGTGATAAGGATTTTACAATTTGCCCTATTTTCAGGTATTATTTCTAATGAAAATTGATAAAATGCTAAATGCTAACATATTGTATGTTGACATAAAAACATATCAACCTGAACAGGGAAAGTGCTGAGGCAACTTAATGATTTTACATCTTGCCTTGTATTTCCAATGATGATGATGATACAAATGCTAACATGCTAACTTTTTGTATATAGCAAGATAGAAACCTAAGCACAAGAGGGGGTAAGATAGATCGTTAAGGATTTCACATCTTGCCCTAGTCTAATGAGAACAATTCAAAATGCAAAAAAAAAAAGTATGGTACCATCTAGTACGATAGTAACCTGGGTAGAGAAAGTGATGAGAAGGACTGATAAAGATTTTACACTGAAAATGGACAGATGTAATGGATGGATGGATCTTTCTATGTAGTTGGGTAATCTGTCTAATGTGAAGTGATAAAATGAAAACATGCTAACTGTTGCTCAGTAGAAGTTAGAGTTAGTGCCTTTTTCCACAAGCAGGCCCATACAGTATATTTATCAAGGGATAACAAAGCAATACCTCTACTGCTTAGCATCAAATGAACATATTAAACCAAGTGTGACACAAATCCAAATATTCAAAATAAACAAAGGTTTTGAACTGTTCTGCTTTATAGCTTACTTGTAGGTATCACTAATATTTAGCACTGCTCATGTAATAGTGTAGTCCACACCACTGTAAACAATAGGAGGAGTTTTATTACATGAATACTGATAGTCTCACTTAACAATTGAGCATTTTCACCTTTGATAACATGATTTTCGATAGTTAATTTATTAGCTCTCATTAGATTGGGCATGTGTATCTAATGTTGCATGTGTGTTTTATATGGAGTGCTAGAATTCGTTTTGGACAATTCAAAAAGTTCCTCTCACCTCCACTTTCTATGAGGACATCCAAAAGTTCATCCATCTGCTGACTTCTGATCAATTGCTGTAACACAAAAATGTTGAATGTGAATAATGGTGTTGGCTGATTTCACTTGGAAAGACAAAAGCCGTTAAGCAGTCTGTAGATAAGGAAAACACTTCATTCAGCATTTCTTGAACCATGACCCATAGACTTTTTAGACTCTAAAAAACAAACTGCGAAAATAATACAAAAGGGAGCGTTGTAATTGTTACACAGCCAAATGGGGTTAAGGGTAAAATTGGCTCTTATGTTTTTGATATGTTAAAAAATATATTCTTTCAAAGATAGGATCTATAGAAAGTTGACAGATTGAGTGGGTGTAATGAATAATCTCGCTTGTTTTCAATGCAGTGTGGGTTGATGATATTCGAGGGCTTTGTAGTTTTGCTGATGAAATGGGGAATGATTATGGGTAATTGTGCTTGAAAAACAACACACACATCTAAAAAGGGAGAACCGTTCAAACCAGGAAAGGGAAATTGAAGTCGAAGAGGATGAAGACAATTATTTCCTTTTTAATCATTTGCTACTGATAAAATATTTTTACAAGTGATCAACATCCAATTAGAGGTTTGGACAGCAAAGTGGTGTGGTGTTCCATGACTCAGTTTGAAAACAAACAAAAAAGCGAACCAAGGTAATGTTTCCTACTGAAATGAATGGAAATGCAATTAATTTGTTCCAACCCGAGACCAAAATTATATTTACCTTATGTTCATCATGTGTGGTTAAAAATAAATACAGTACAATATAAAAATAAGTTGAAACATAGACAGCACACTCTCCTTCCAAGCACAAATAAACATCACATGGTCTGCTTACTTTCCCTTACGAAACATTGATCACCTCCGTCCATCACTCAGCCCCCCACACGGCCGCTGTCCTCGTTCATAGCCTCGTCACATCCCACCTGGATTATTGCAACTCTCTCCTGTTTAATCTCCCCCACAAATCACTCCAAAAACTACAGCTTCTCCAGAAATCTGTCACCCATATTAACACAAGGACCCTCTCCATTCATCCACATCAAGTCAGCGCTGCAACAATTCCACTGGCTCCCTGTCTAATACCGTAGCCAATATAAAATAACAGTATCACGATTAGTTTTCAGGTTCTTTGGAGCAATACTGAGGGCGAATAGAGCAAACAAAAAATAAAAATACCTTCAATGTTTGACCCATAGAGCAAATGATGGTTACACAGCCCAAGAAAAAGCTCAACTGAGTCTTTCATGTCCATGCCATGACTATGTTCGTGAAACAAAAATAGTGCATGAATGGTGGCAATATTTCTTTAAAAATTTTGTTCGGAAATGGTTTGTGAACTGGGGCGTTAAATGAACTGAGGTTCCACTGTATTTTCATATCAGACTGACTGTATTATGTAGACATAACTGTGCTATCAATATGGTCCTTTAACCATTTCACTCAAACCATGCTTATTATTAGTAATTTTACAAAAATGTACTCCAATTTTGACAAATACAGCGCATAGGACAGAGCAAATAGAAAAAGAAAGATACACTACAGGTGATGGATTTCAGGAAACTCAACAGAGAGAAACGCCAATAGATAAAATAAAATTAAGGGCCAGCCACGATTTGTAGAATCTCAATCATGGATTTAAATTTACCTGCATTACTGCATCCTCATAGCATGGGGGCTGGCTTAAGTCAGATGAATGTGAACTATTGAAGGAGACTTTGCACTTTTGGCCAACTTGACGAGGAGGGGGCATTAATGACATCTACATAAAACAGGTGAGAAGTGACATTAGCTCTCTGTTTGGGAGCTTACCACTAGTGTGTCTTTAATTTATGAGAAAAAAATTGAAGGAACAATTAATTGTGTCTTTATAAATGGAATGATGCGGTAGACTTCAATGAAATAAAGGACAAAGCAGATGGGAGAAATCAATCTAATCATTGTTTACCTTTGGTTGCATATTTGGGTTGCCAGGCTTGGCTGAGCCATTGTAATTGAAGGAATAATCGGATGTATTGGAATAAACTCCCTGAAGGCCTCTTTGGTCTGTCGGATAAGAACAGTTGACGAGCTGAGAACCGCTCTTATGCGGTACCTGTAGTAAAAGAGCATGTTCAATGTTAAAGCCTTAATCAGTAAGTTTGAATGCAGCATTACAAAATCTGCAGCTGACTTTCATCTTGGCCACATCTCAGCATTTAAATAATACAAGAAAAACATATCAATATACTCAGCATCCACACTGTCACAGCTGATCAGGCTCTGAAATTAATCAAATACGTAATAGCATTTTGAAATACTGTGTAAATAATAAGTGTGAATTTTACCAAATATGTGCAGGTTATCATGGTAATGATCAACTACCTTTATTTTGACATTTGGGATGCAGGCTGGAATTTTTCAGACCCAACAGTCCAGCCCATAATCACCTTTTTACCCTATTAATCTAAGGCCCGCTGCACACCGAGCTTTGCACCTAGTAATTGCAACTAAACTGGACAGTCCCGAAAAAAAATCACCCGGCAACTCAGTCACACACATGGTGATTTTCCCTTGCACATACAGGTACACCAATTCACTGCAACTGAAAAACTGTGACCCCCAGTGTTTTTATCGGGCACTACATATACTTACTGAATTATTCTTTATTGAACCACAAACATGGTGTGATTGTCAAGGAAGAAGCAGATTGCTCTGGCCGCTGCAGCTATATAATAATACAAAGACAGGAAATGGGCAAGAAATAAAGGTGAGAGTGTGGATTGTTCATTGCCTATACTTGTGCATTTCCACGACAGAGACTCTGCACGCTTCACTTTTTGTCTGATCGAAATAAAATCATCGACTGGTGGGCTGGCATGCTGACAAGACTTTTTGCCTGATGAAAAAGATCATTTGTCAACAGGGGTGCTTGGTTGACGGACCTTTGCCGATTGGAGGTTACGGTTTCTATGCCCACTCAAATCGTTAGGATGCTTGTGCCCCCCCTTGCATGCCTCTGCCAGAGGGTCACGGTTCAACTCCCACTGCAAACAATGCTAGTCTTCATGCTGACTGATGTCGAGGGGCCCTTGGGCACCCCCAGCTCAGTGTCCTGTATTCAACCAATTTACTAGTTCAACCTTAAAGGTTCCACTAATGAAGGTTTAAGGTTTGCTGGTTTCTGTTCTATAGAAAATTTCTACCGCTAAATGCATCATACCTGCATAATGCATCCTCTGGTACTGCAGTGGGACGTGGGGTGAGCGCAGCCGTCCCTCCCCACAGGAGGTGATATCATGTAAGGGTTGCTAGGAGACAACGGCTGGGGGCTTCCGGAAGGCTTTCCGATGGGTGAGTCCTGTGGTGAGCACTGCGGACTGAGGAAAGCAGTTATGGTGGATGGGCTGCCTGAGGAAGGGGCTGAGTTCATACATTGTGGCCCACAATCGCCCCCCATATTGGGGAGCATGGCGTTGCAGTGTCCCATGTCCTCCATGCAGTTCCCTGGGGAGCTCTTGATATGTTTGGGAGAGGAGAGTGGGCAGCTTGAAGACAATGACATCGGCTCTTGTTTGATGTTCATCTCGTAGGGGTGGTGACCCATCAAGGCTGGTGTCTGATTGTGCATGGACAAATTGTGGGACTGAGCTGGAGTGATGGTGCCTTGTGCTGCTCCATAGCAGCGCTTTCTCTTGTGAAGCTGCATCTTTAGCTCCTCAACCTAACAAGCACGGGCATAAGAATTAATATTTTACTGAATACTCATTTATACTACAACCCCAATTCCAATTAAGTTGGGACCTTGTGTTAAACATAAATAAAAACAGAATACAATGATTTGCAAATCATGTTCAACCTATATTTAATTGAATACACTACAAAGACAAGATATTTAATGTTCAAACTGATAAACTTTATTGTTTTTAGCAAATAATCATTAACTTAGAATTTTATGGCTGCAACACGTTTCAAAAAAGCTGGGACAGGTGGCAAAAAAGAAAGTTGAGGAATGCTCATCAAACACCTGTTTGGAACATCCCACAGGTGCACAGGCTAATTGGGAACAGGTGGGTGCCATGATTGGGTATAAAAAGAGCTTGCCTGAATTGCTCAGTCATTCACAAGCAAAGATGGGGCAAGGTTCACCTCTTTGTGAACAAGTGCGTGAGAAAATAGTCGAACAGTTTAAGGACAATGTTCCTCAACGTACAATTGCAAGGAATTTAGGGATTTCATCATCTACGGTCCATAATATCATCAAAAGGTTCAGAGAATCTGGAGAAAACGCTGCATGTAAGCGGCAAGGCCAAAAACCAACATTGAATGCCCGTGACCTTCGATCCGTCAGGCGGCACTGCATCAAAAACCGAAATCAATGTATAAAGAATATAACCACATGGGCTCAGGAACACTTCAGAAGACCAATGTCAGTAAATACAGTTCGGCGCTACATCCTTAAGTGCAACTTGAAACTCTATGCAAAGCAAAAGCCATTTATCAACAACACCCAGAAATGCCACCGGCTTCTCTGGGGCTGAGCTCATCTAAGATGGACTGATGCAAAGTGGAAAAGTGTTCTGTGGTCCGGCGAGTCCAAATTTCAAATTGTTTTTGGAATTTGGGGACGTCGTGTCCTCCGGGCCAAAGAGGAAAAGAATCATCCGGACTGTTATGGACGCAAAGTTCAAAAGCCAGCATCTGTGATGGTATGGGGCTGTGTTAGTGCCAATGGCATGGGTAACTTACACATCTGTGAAGGCACCATTAATGCTGAAAGGTACATGCAGGTTTTGGAGAAACATATGCTGCCATCCAAGCAACGTCTTTTTCATGGACGCCCCTGCTTATTTCAGCAAGACGATGCCAAACCACATTCTGCATGTGTTACACCAGCGTGGCTTCGTAGTAAACGAGTGCGGGTACTAGACTGGGCTGCCTGCAGTCCAGACCTGTCTCCCATTGAAAATGTGCATGGCGCATTATGAAGCGTAAAATACGACAACGGAGACCCCCGGACTGTTGAACAGCTGAAGCTGTACATGAAGCAAGAATGGGAAAGAATTCCACCAACAACGCTTCAACAATTAGTGTCCTCAGTTCCCAAACGTTTATTGACTGTTGTTAAAAGAAAAGGTGATGTAACACGGTGGTAAACATGACCCTGTCCCAGCTTTTTTGGAACGTGTTGCAGCCATAAAATTCTAAGTTAATAATTATTTGCTAAAAACAATAAAGTTGATCAGTTTGAACATTAAATATCTTGTCTTTGTAGTGTATTCAATTAAATATAGGTCGAACATGATATGAAAATCATTGAATTCTGTTTTTATTTATGTTTAACACAACGTCCCAACTTCATTGGAATTGGGGTTGTACATCTTCAAAGACATTGACGCCATCTTTGGATCATTTTGAAAATGCTCAGTTCTCAGCATTTACACAGTTATTTGTGGACATATACTAGGAGCATTTTGAATGTCTTGCATTTCAATCTAAAAAAAAATTACTGTAAAGTGAAAGTAGTTGTCCAAAAGTATTGGAACAGGGAGGGTTCAATTGTTTGTATTGAGACTCAAAACATTGAGTTTGAAATCAAGGGATGAATATGAGACGAGATAAACTTTCCAGCTTTTATTTCAGTTTTTACCCCTGGATGGGATACATAACTTAGAAGATAATACCTTTTCTTTGAACCCAACCATTTTTCATGAGGACAAAATATTGGAGCATGCGACTGACGCGTTTAGTTGCTCAGGTGTCTCCTATTATCTATTATTCATACAATAAATAGTGCAGAATGTTTACACTGTTTCTGATTGGGTGATCCTTCATCATGCAGCAAAATGATGACCCGAAGCAAACAGCCAAAACAACAAAGGACTTCATTTAGGGCACAACGTGGAAGTTAGACTGGCCAGGTCAATCTCTAACCTGGAAATGCATCACAAAAGTTTGGTGATGTTCATGGCTCACAGGCTTGATGTGCTCTTTGCAGTCAAAGCAGGCTCTTGTTCTACACCTTTGATCCTAGACACCCACTTTTTGACTGTGCTGTAGCTCACTGCAGCTCCTCCATACACATTTTGCAAACTTTTAAAAAAGGTTGAGTAGTGGTTTCCCTTTCAAAGCAATACAATTCAATCATAGCAAATTAAGCAAAAAGCTTTAAAAAATAAACCTTTCAGAAACGATTTTAAACTACAAGCTGTAAAATGTCTGGGGAAAAAAATCTAATTATTTTTATCTCACAAAAATGTTGTTTCGTTACAAATAATGATTCTCAAAACGAGATGTAAATAAAGAGAACTGAAATGTTGATCTCCTGCCTCATAATCATCATTTGATGTCAGTTTTCAGTCTACAGCAAGAAAAAGGGAATAGGAGGGGATGTCCTGTATGTACTAGTTACCATTGCCAATAGTGCAAATATGTAGCTGCATCAAGTGATTTGGGGATGTGTTACACCTGCTGTTCCTCACCTGTCTTTGTTCCTGGTGTAGCTTCCATGTCAGCTCTTCAATCACCTTTTGTTTTTCAACCAGCATTTTGTCTTTTTCTGCATCCATGCCTTCCATTCTTCCACCCTCCCCTGCTCGTGATCCACCCCCTCCCAGGCCATCATCCAGGCCGAGCCGGCCAGGAGATGCCTGCAGGGCGAACTGTGGCGGAGAGGACATAGGCACATCGCTGAAGCTGTCTGGGAGTGAGCCATTGAGGGAATTTTCAGAGGATGCTGGTGAGATTGGTGGGGTCGAAGAGGTGCTGGGATAAGGGTAATAGCCTCTCTGGGACAGAGTGCTGGAAGAGGATGGAGACTGGTAAGAAGACAGCGAGCCTGTCGGAGTAACGGGGAAGGTCACTGTGGTGATATCAGAGGAGCCTGATGGGGATAGGCCGGAATTGGAGTCCTTAAAGGGCCGTAGTCGCTCAATGAGGGCCGTCTTGGTACCTGACACAGGCAATCCACGGATACGAAGATGCTGCCGGAGCTCTGATACCTTGCAAAGCAAAACAAAAAATAAATAAATAAAAATACAAAAAATATTTATTTGGCGTTCTCATTAAGTGACTGGTAAACACACGATGGTAATTAACTCGAGCACCTACTTTAAGGTCATCGAGATTGGCTGGCAGGGGCCCAGGTTTTACTGGGGAGATGCTGTTTTGGTTAGGATACGTGGTCTTGATTGGTGAGGAAGTGTTGCTTTCTCCTGTGTTGGACGGACCGCTGGGGGTACAAACTGACAGTTGCTCACTGGACCCTCTGGAATGAAAGATTTGAACACATTACTTCATAAGAGCAACACAGTACATTACCTGATATTGTACTCGTCAATGTGCTAATGCTTGTTAGTATATTGTAGAGTATAATAGTGTTTGTGTTAAAGCAGAAATTCTCAAAGTGTGGTACAAATATCACTAGTGGTATGTGGGCTCCCTCTAGTGGTACGTGAGTGAATCACTGCTTAAGAATAATTCGGTTATATTTAACTTTTAAGTTCAATACATCAGCATTTAATCTTTAAGAACCATTTTTTCCTATAATTCTCACGTTTTTGTTTTGAACATTTTAACTTTAGTCCTGTAAAGTTACATATTTATTTCTCATATTTAGATTTTATTCTCATAAATTACAAATGTTTTTTGTGTAATATAACATTTTATTGATTTATTCTCATCATAAAATGTTTTTATATTGCTTGTGGTATTCCATCTTTAGTCTCGAATAATTTTTAATTATCTTCTTTTATTTTTACTTAATACCTGGAAACCTTGGGTTTCTGTTGTTCCCATAATATCACAAGTTTAAGTTATGCCTCGTAATATGACAATTTATGTGCAACCTTAAGTTTTTCATGTAAAATTTGGACTTTTTCTAGGAAAATGACATCTTTTATAATATTACTTTAAAATACAACAGCTGTCTTATTTTTGTTAAATATTTAGGCCTACTACTCTTGTATATTAATGTTGGTCATTATTGTGGTACTTTGAGAACCATTTCTTTTGGGGTGGTACTTTGTGTAAAAGTATGAAAACCATAGTGTTAGGATGAATGTCAATGGGTGCTTGCCGTCAAAGGCTTACATTATACCACCAAACAACTTGATGAGCCGTCGAATAAAAATACAGTATTAATAGAGTTTTTTTTACATCGTGACTTACTTCTGCATCTGTGCCTGTTGGTGTGGCTGGTAACTGAAGGCAGGCTGTCGCTGCTGAGCCTGGCCATGCATATGTGCAGTGTGTGTGTGCTGCTCAGACTGCGAATGAGTGTGAGCGTGTTTCTGTTGGCTGAGGATCTGCAGCTGAAGGAAGAGTTGCTGCTGCTGGAGGAGTCTGGCGTATGCCGAGTCCATAGGTGGAGGCGACTTATCAGCCTTCTGGTCTGGCGGTATGTACTGGTGGTATTTGAGTTTTTTCACTTTGGGCTTCACGTCTTTGGGCTTCTTATGGCGGTTCTTGTCCGATGTCTTGGACTGTAAAACAAAACAAACACAGTAAAATATTTATATAGACTTTAAAATATGAGAAGCTGTCATTCATCATGTGCCAACCTTGACAATAGCAGGTACTGGTATTGGGGGGGTAGCATGGTAATTGCTAACTCTAGACAGTCCTTCATCCTGGCTTTGGTCACACGGGTCCCTGGTTATCCCCTCCTGTTCACAAACAAAATCAATATACTGTATTGTGTTATTTACTCATCAATATGCAACATCTGGTGATCTGCTGATTTTAAGATTATTTTTTATTCTTGTTTTGCACCTCTGGATCCCTGACTACCTCTGTATATACAGTACTTCTTCCAGAACACAGTCTTTGCTGAGGCATGCTACACTGAGTTAATACACACTATTTATTTTAACATGACTCTCAATTATTAGTTTCACCCGTGTACATTGTGTATTTTTTTTATATGTTCTAACTTTGGACATTGGTTTGCTTCTGTAGGTTCTCATCCTCTCTCTGTTTGTCAGCAAATTCCAGTTGTGTACCACTGTCCATCGAGATTTACGATATGAGGCTCAAAAGTAAACTACAATTCACAAGTTGGTGTTGGCGGCAGAGGCACTGATTTAAAAAGTACAACAACAAATAAAAACAGTTTGTTTTTGCTGCTTCATTAATAATTTGTGGAAGAGTAATTGTTAATTCCGATGTCAGACATTATATTAACATGCATTAAAAAGTGGTAGTGCACTCAAGTCCCACGTTCCTCCAAAACACGGCCTTCCAGGTCTCAATGTCATTGCCCACATGAGCACTGAAGTCCCGAGTAGAACAAGGGAGTCCCCAACAAGTGTGCCCTCCTACACCACCTCCAAGGACTCCAAAAAGGGCCGGTACTCTCAGTTGCTGTTTGATGCATAGGCATGAACAACAGTCAGCCTGACCCCCACCCAAAGGCACACATTCACTCCAGTGAACCCCAATATACAGGCACCGAACCAGGGAGTAATAAGTACTGTATGCCTGCACCATCGAGACCTTCAAGTTCCTGGGAATTACAGTCTCTCAGGACCTGAAGTGGGAGACCAACTCCATCTTCAAAAAGGCACAGCAGAGGATGTATTTCCTGCGGCTTCTGAGGAAGCACGGCCTGCCACAGAAGCTGTTGAGGAAGTACTACACAGCAGTCATCGAATCAGTCGTGTGTTCATCCATCACATACTGGTTTGGTGCAGCCACAAAAAGGGACAAACTCCGACACACATTTTCAATGGGAGACAGGTCTGTCCCACAGGCAGGCCAGTCGAGTACCTGCACTCTTTTACTACAAAGCCACGTTGTTGTAACATGTGCAGAAAGTGGTTTGGCATTGTCTTGCCGAAATAAGCAAGGGGCATCCATGAAAAAGACGTTGCTTGGATGACAGCATATGTTTCTCCAAAATCTGAATGTACTTTTCAGCATTAATGGTGCCTTCACAGATGTGTAAGTTACCCATGCCATTGGCACTAACACAGCCTCATACCATCACAGATGCTGGCTTTTGAACTTTGCGTCCATAACAGTCCGGATGGTTCTTTTCGTCTTTGGCCCAGAGGACACGACATCCACAATTTCCAAAAACAATTTGAAATGTGGACTCGTCGGACCACAGAACTCTTTTCCACTTTGCATCAGTCCATCTTAGATGAACTCGGGCCCAGAGAAGCCAGCGGCGTTTCTGGGTGTTGTTGATAAATGGCTTTTGCTTTCCATAATATAGTTTTAAATTGGAGTTACGGATGTAGCGCCGAACTGTATTTACTGACATTGTTTTTTCTGAATTGTTCCTGAGCCCATGTGGTGATATCCTTTACACATTGATGTTGGTTTTTGATGCAGTGCCCCCTGAGGGATCGAAGGTCACGGGCATTCAATGTTGGTTTTTGGCCTTGCCGCTTACATGCAGCGTTTTCTCCAGATTCTCTGAGCCTTTTGATGATATTATGGACCGTAGATGATGAAATCTCTAAATTCCTTACAATTGTACGTTGAGGAACATTGTCCTTAAACTGTTCGACTATTTTGTCACACACTTGTTCACAAAGAGGTGAACCTCACCCCATTTTTGCTTGTGAATGATTGAGGAATTCAGGGAAGCTCCTTTTACACCCAATCATGGCACCCACCTGTTCTCAATTAGCCTGTTCACCTGTGGGATGTTGTTGTGGTGTTTGATGAGCATTCCTCAACTTTCTCAGTCTTTTTTGCCACCTG
The DNA here is from genome assembly GCF_024500275.1 of Phycodurus eques. NCBI lineage: Eukaryota > Metazoa > Chordata > Actinopteri > Syngnathiformes > Syngnathidae > Phycodurus > Phycodurus eques. The sequence goes on along the minus strand of NC_084543.1, from coordinate 15,423,380 downwards.
TCCCAGCTTTTTTGGAACGTGTTGCAGCCATAAAATTCCAAGTTAATGATTATTTGCTAAAAACAATAAAGTTTATCAGTTTGAACATCTTTGTTGAGCATTCAATTAAATCTAGGTTAACCATGATTTGCAAATCATTGTATTCTGTTTTTATTTATGTTTAACACAATGTCCCAACTTCATTGGAATTGGGGTTGTACTAGGCAAATAAAGATGATTCTGATTCTGATTCTTGGCACCTCTCACCGGGGGCAACTCCAGAGTGAAAGAAATTCTAACCCCCTCTCAAGAAGACTGGTTCCGGAGCCCAAGCTGTGTGTCAAGGCAAGTCCATCTATATCTTACCAGGAACCTCTCCGACCTAAGCACACCAGTTTCGGCTCCTTCCTTCTCAGAGAGGTGTCATTCCATGTGTGTAGAGGCAGCTTCTGTAACCAGGGCCCAGACCACCAAGGTTTCCACTTTTGGATGCCACTCAGCTCATATTGCAAGCAACCCCCTTTAGGACCCTCCCAAAGGGGGTGATCACAGGAGAAGGGGGACCCACGGTGCCTCTTCGAGCTCAGGTGCAGGCCCAGGCACTCCCATTGAGCCCCACGTCCAGGCCTGGCTCCAGAGGGGAACCCGGCAAAACATTGTTCAATTTTATTAGTCACCATAGGGGTTTTTGAACCGTGCTTTGTCTGGTCTCTCACTTAGGACCCTTGAGCCCTGGGAGAACCTATCTGGGACATAAACCCCTGGACAATTAACAATTAAAAGCTTTTTATGAAGTTTAATCTGACCATAATTGCTGATTCATTGTCGTGCTTCTAATTCAAATGTATAATCAATGACCAGTTGAAAATGAGATCAGTCTAAAAGAAAGGAAACTGGAAGGAAGCATGAGATATAAGTAGCTACAGTATGTGCTTGTCCGATGGCATTATTGTAAGTGCAAAAACTATGAGGGGCCGTTAGGGGCATTATTCAGGATTAGCTCTCACACTTACTATTCAAATGCTTCCACACACACACACACACACACACACAAACTACTGAAAGGCTCTCATGAGGACTACTCAAGCACTCTCATTCGCACGAGTATTGCTCTCATTAACATTACTCAAATGCTCTCATTGACACTACTCAAATGCTCTCATTGACACGAGTCAAATGCTCTCATTGACGAGTCAAATGCTCTCATTGACAGTACTCAAATGCTCTCATTTACACTGGTCAAATGCTCTCATTGACACTACTCAAATGCTCTCATTTACACTAGTCAAATGCCCTCATTTACACTACTCAAATGCTCTCATTGACACTACTCAAATGCTCTCATTGACATAAGTCAAATGCTCTCATTGACAGTACTCAAATGCTCTCATTGACACTACTCAAATGCCCTCATTTACACGACTCAAATGCTCTCATTTACACTACTCAAATGCTCTCATACGCACGAGTCTTGCTCTCATTTACACTACTCAAATGCTCTCATACGCACGCGTCTTGCGCTCATCAACAGTACTCAAATGCTCTTATACACACGCTTCTTGCTCTCATCAACACTACTCAAATGCTCTCACACACACGCGTCTTGCTCTCATCAACACTACTCAAATGCGTTCACGCGAGCACGTCAATCACATTCTTGCAAACATCATTGGCATTCACGAGTTCATGTCAATCATGCTCACACATGAATAGTGTAAATCTTTTATTACGTAGTTCAATTCAAAAAGTGAAATTATAGAGATGAACTGCACACACTCAGAGTGAAGTATTTCATATTTAAAATATGTATTATATTGATGATTGTAGCACATAGCAAATTAAAAAAAATTCCCCATATTGAGAAACTAAAATATAACATCAAACGAAATAGTCAATTAAGTCAAGAAATAAAGTGATTTTTAATGTAGAAATTAGGCTGGAATTTTCCCTCTGAAAAGTACTTCAGTGTTTAATCACTCTATGAGTACTGAAGAAAAACTTTTCAACTATATTCAAATTTATTGAGATTTTATTGAGAGAAGTTATTCTTTACTTACTTTTCAACTTATAAATACACGCTCACATCCATGCCTCAAATGTTTGCACACATACAGGTCAAACACACTTGGATGAAAAATAAATCTCCCAACATTTTTTTTCCCCCCACAAGTATGTATGCAAGGATTTGAGTATATTTTATGAATGGATTTGAGGATGGTATGTGAATAGATTTGACATGTTCATGCGAGTGTGTTTGACCTGTATGTGTGCAAACATTTGAAGCGTGTATGTGAGCGTGTATTTATATGAGTTTAAAAGTAAGTGGTTTCAAAATAAAATATGGCATTGACCAACAGCCATAAAGTACAATACTAACTTAAGCAGTAGCGTTACATAGCATTATACTGTATAGTACATACATATATATTTTTAATGTATAGATGTCGTATACGTGTTGATATTTGTGTTACAATAACACTTTTCCTCATTGATTTAAAATGGTTGCTTTTACTGTGTAAGTGCTGTAGTATATGACGTAATGGTCGGCCAATCAGAAGCCGTGTCGTGTATGACGTAGGGCTAGGCGGCTGGTTCATCTATCAAGAGCGAGACGCCATTATTCGGTTGCGGATGCTGCCGAATAAATGTACCTTTCGGGCTAAGGCACAGTGGACGTGTGTTTACTCCTTGACTCAAGACGGTTTCTACACCGCTGCGTTACAATCTGAAACGTATACAGTTCGTTGCAGGCCGGATGGCCGGATAGTCGCATTTAAGCTCCTCTGCTCCTCCTAATGAGCTGTCCAAAGGGAATGAAGGAATTTAATTGTCGTTGTGAAGCTCGTGTCATAGATATGCACTCCAGACTACATACAGTCAGAGTGAAATATTTTGTAACTTTTTTAAATATAGGTACATCTCAATAAATTAGAATGTAGTTAAAAGTTTTTCTTCAGTACTCATAGAGTGATTAAACACTGAAGTACTTTTCAGAGGGAAAATTCAAGCCTAATTTCTACATTATAAATCCCTTTATTTCTTGAATTAATTGACTATTTCATTTGATGTTATATTTTAGTTTCTCCATATGGGGAATTTTTTTATTTATTTGCTATGTGCTACAATCATCAAAATAATAGATATTTTAAATATGAAATACTTCTCTCTGAGTGTGTGCAGTACACAGTTCATCTCTATAATTTCACTTTTTGAACTATCTAACTTTTTGAACTACCTAATAAAAGATTTACACTATTCATGTGTGAGCATGATTGACATGAACTTGTGAATGCCAGTGATGTGTGCAAGAATGTGATTGACGTGCTCGCGTTAACGCATTTGAGTAGTGTTGATGAGAGCAAGACGCGTGTGTGTGAGAGCATTTGAGCAGTGTTGATGAGAGCAAGACGCGTGCGTAAAGAACATTTGAGTAGTGTTTATGAGAGCAAGATGTGTGTGTATGAGAGCATTTGAGAAGTGTTAATGAGAGCAAGACTCGTGTATGAGAGCATCTGAGTAGTTTAAATGAGAGCATTTGAGTAGTGTAATTGAGAGCATTTGAGTAGTCAATAAGAGCATTTGAGTAGTGTTATTGAGAGCAAGACTCGTGCGCACGAGAGTGTTTGAGTAGTCCTTATGAGAGCCTTTCAGTAGTTTGTGTGTGTGTGAAAGCATTTGAATAGTAAGTGTGAGAGCAAATCCTGAATAAGGTCCTAACGGCCCCTCATAAAAAACAGGCACCTCAGAAGCGGGATGTAGTTCATTATGACGCCACAAAGGGGCAGAACATGCAAAGATTGGATAGGAGGGAGTATAGAACCTGTCAACGTCAAAGTGGGTAGGAAAAAAAAGCAGACTGGGAACACGGAGCATGAAAACACCAGTGACATAAGTACACCTTCTTAATATGTTTTTAAGACAGTGCAAGGATGTTTGTACCTGCTGTGTGCTGGAGAGTGCAGGTGAGGAAGAGGAGGAGGGCACACTGCCGACCACCTCAGATGAAGAAGGGCAGGCTGAACCCTGAGACTCATCGCTGTGGTGCTGTTCAGGAGACAAACTCTCACTGCTGCTGTCCTCCTCAAAGGCATACGAGTCCTCCTGCTTGGGGAACTTGCCATGGTTCACTGCAAAGAAGACCCATAAGAGTTTTTATGTCACCAAAGATAATCTTGATAACGAGCATAACAGTAAATACCACACTAACTCTGTCAGGTGTAGTAAATAAATACAGGGGGTCGACCCAAAATAATTTGGGTTAGGCAGATGAAGGAAATTAAGAGGATTTTAAGATACTTGTTTCTGTCATTACCTGCGCCCCCGCACCTCCAAAAGGCCACTAGACTTTTTCATCAATGAGTTTGAATCAGGAATCCTCCTTAACCCAAATAATACTCAGTAGGCCTCTGCCAACACCCAAACCTCAACTCTGTACTTAAACTTCCTCTATTATAAAAGTGTACAGCGAAACGACAGTGGCAGCTGGTCATTCGAGGAAGCTAGGGCGCTGCCCTACCTGTCAGCTGAGTCACCTTGAATAAGACAAAAATGTAATAATGAAAATGAAATATTATTATAAGAATATTTCAAAATATATTTATACAGTATCTAATTTTACATTAGCTAAATACTGAGCAAAGGTTCTGAATATGTCTGGCTGTGTGATATTTCAGTTTTTCTCTTTTAATATCCATCCATCCATTTTCTTTATCGCTTATTCTCACTAGGGTCGCGGGCTGCTGGAGCCTACCCCAGCTATCTTCGGGCAAGAGGCGGGGTACACCCTGAACTGGTTGCCAGCCAATCGCAGGGCACATACAAACAAACAACCATTCACACTCACATTCACACCTACGGGCCATTTAGAGTTGTCAATTAACCTACCATGCATGTTCTTGGGATGTGGGAGGAAACCGGACACTCGCCTGGAGAAAACCCACACAGGCACGGGGAGAACATGCAAACTCCACACAGGCGGGGCCAGGGATTGAACCCCGCTCCTCAGAACTGTGAGGCAGACACTCTAACCAGTCGTCCACCGTGTGTGTGTGTGTGTGTGTGTGTGTGTGTGTGTGTGTGTGTGTGTGTGTGTGTGTGTGTGTGTGTGTGTGTGTGTGTGTGTGTGTGTGTGTGTGTGTGTGTGTGTGTGTGTGTGTGTGTGTGTGTGTGTGTTGAGAGAGAGATAGAGAAGAAACAATTTAACGCCTGGAATTTTATAACTTTAGACTTAATTATAGGCTAAGTAGTAATTGCGTGACCTCTAACAAAAATGTGTGTGTTTGTGTGTGTGTGTGTATATATATTGAGAGAGATAGAGAAGAAACAATTTAACGCCTGGAATTTTATAACTTTAGACTTAATTATAGGCTAAGTAGTAATTGGGTGACCTCTAACAAAAATGTGTGTTTGTGTGTGTGTGTGTGTATATATATTGAGAGAGATAGAGAAGAAACAATTTAACACCTGGAATTTTATAACTTTAGACTTAATTATAGGCTAAGTAGTAATTGCGTGACCTCTAACAAAAATGTGTGTGTGTGTTTGTGTGTGTGTGTGTATATATATTGAGAGAGATAGAGAAGAAACAATTTAACACCTGGAATTTTATAACTTTAGACTTAATTATAGGCTAAGTAGTAATTGGGTGACCTCTAACAAAAATGTGTGTGTGTGTGTGTGTGTTTGTGTGTGTGTGTGTGTGTATATATATATATTGAGAGAGATAGAGAAGAAACAATTTAACACCTGGAATTTTATAACTTTAGACTTAATTATAGACTAAGTAGTAATTGCGTGACCTCTAACAAAAACAAACAGTAATGAAAACATAAGCTTTATTTAAACATATTTGTATGTTTGTTTCATGTGCTCATAGGTGTTAGAATGAATGTTTGTAATGTGTGACACTTGACTTGCATGTCTCACTGACACCTGGTACACACTCAATGTGGAGGTGTTACGCTGCTCTGGTGAAACACTGACATAGCCACTTCAAATCCTGATTGGCTGGTCTGACAAAGGCCTGAGCTGTGATTGGAGGAGCTGAGAGTGCCTATCTGAGAAAGAGCAGTGTTGTAGATTGGTGTGTGTGTGCGTGTGTGAGGGATATAAGATTCTTTTTGCATCCAGACATGTGACAACCAAAAACAGATCCCTGGTTTCAATCACAGCAGTGGGCTCATGAAACCCATTGAACCCCCCCCTTGCAAAACACACACAAACACACACACACACAGACATACAGTACACAGCGCGCTTCATAAATTTATGTCCTCTTCATGAAACCGCATCAATTGGATCATTTCAAGAGACTGAAGTGGCATAATTAAGGGACATCTGCAAGCTTTGGAGACTTGCACTGTTCAAGTGGCTGGTCAAGGAGTTACGTTGGGTCACATAGTTTCCAGACTTACTGCACAGAGGTTTGGAGTACTGTGCTCAGGGTTCACCACTTAAAGGTGACGAGTTCAGGCTGCGGGCGAGCAGCCTGGTCCCGTCAGAAACCTTTGTAGGTGGCTTGCTGGAGCCATGCGAGCCCGTTAAAGCTGAGACAAGTGCTAAAAGGAGGGGAGGTAGTTACAAATATACACATTTAGCCCCCCTCCACACACACACACGTGCTTGCAAACACACTTCTAAAGAAAGAGGGTGGGCCTAAATACAGCTGCTGCTCATCCCAATAAAGCACTTCCAGCCTTCTGCAGTGGTAGTGTAAACCAGATGACTGCATCTTTCTTAACGCAGCCTGTTTACTGAATGATCAAGGCAGACAGAACCACTAACCACCATAGTAAAACACATACATATTACACTGTCAGGAATGATATAAAGAGTGCACAAAACATGGAGAGGATAACAAGACAAACAGTCCAAGGCCCGGCATTACGCATATTGCCAAATCAAGAGCGTCCGAGGTGCATTTCCTGGAATCAAAGGGTGTTTCAAGAGGGCTCCCCAAACACTTGAACCTCCCCAATAAATACTGACTAAACATCGATACAAATACACCCTTGTCAAAGAGAACTTGCCTTAATAAACAAAAATGAGAATTCTGGAGATCTAAAATGTATTTACTTGTGTTTTACTTTGACATTCAGCTCAGTGTTTATTCTTTAGCATGTGCAGTACCTTCAAATTAAATTTTTTATTTTATTTTCATACGAAACATATGACGAAAACAGTTTTGGAAATGCATTAATTTCATTGGCTAGCGATTTCAAAGTATATTTTACCCATAAAACCTTCTACTTCTTCCAGGTCACTGCAGATTTAATATACTTTGGTATGGTGGACCAATTTGTGATTTGCCATGAAATTAATAACATGCCTTTAATACAATAATAAATATTTGGTTATAATAGAAAACACCCCCACAAATTAAGTGGTAATAACATTTAATTGATTATATTTAGTCTTTTAGTATACAGTAAAATATTGTAAAAGCTAGTGTCATCATAATGTTTAGCTCAAATTAACATGTTAATTGGTATAAATGTGGAAAAACACAAGTGCACACTCACTGTCTTACTGTGTATTAGAGCGGGCTCCATTTTATTCAGGTGTAATTAGAAAACCAGCATGCTCTCCTTTCAAGTTCCACTAAGTGATGCTGAGAATGCTAAAGCGGGGCCACGCAGATTGAGATGCAGGTGTATTAAACGATGTGTTAATAAACTAGTGAAGCATCTCTCTGCTGATACCTGTCATGGTGAGGGCAGAGTCTAGAGGAATGATATTCTTTTGGACGAGCTCCATAGGCCCAGGCCTGAGAGCCAGCTTCTCATTGAGTTCCTCTGCGAGGCGGCCTCGCTTTAACCTCGCCTGGTCCTCCAGTGAGGAGCCGACTGAGGCTGAGTCTGGAGAACACACAGCAGGGCCACACCATCAATAACATAGGACACACCACACTCTGGTGGTACTGGACTGCTGCATTTAATCAAGAAACATACTCAAATACTGCAACATTGCAGTGCACACACTTTCAGATTATTAAAATCTGTCATCAGTGAGAAAATTACCAGGGGCAGACAAAAAGTAATGAGCCCAATTTAATTTACCTTAGCCATATTTCCCCCCCAGAAATCTTCATGATTTGTGGTTGAAATACTTGTTTGAAGGTTTTTTTGTTTTTGTTTTTCCTGTCAGCTATTTTGGAAATGACATCATTGTTGGATGCCTGTCAGAAGCAGAGATCTGTGATAGAATTTCTTGTTTTGGAAGGGTAACTACCACTCAACATTTTCAAAAGGTTGCGAAATGTGAATGGGGATGCTGCAATAGGCAACAGCACAGTCAAAAAGTGGGTGTCCAGGATCAAAGGCGAAGAACAAGAGCCTGATTTAGCCTCTGTGACAGGCAAAGTAGTTTGTGAAGTCATCTGTTCCTTTGGCTGGACAACCATAACCCATCCCCCATATTTACCCAATCTGGCACCATCAGATTATCACCTTTTTGGACCTTTAAAAATTGGGCTTTACTTTTTGACACCCCTCGTATTTAACTAAATACACTATCATTAGATATAAAATGACTCCTATGAACAAATGAAAAAACATAAAGAAAGTCCGTCCATCCATTCATTTTCTATACTACTTGTCCTCATTAGGCTTGAGGGAGCTGACTTGTGCAAGAGGCGAAGTGCACCCTGGACTGGCCGCCAGCCAAATTGCAGGGCACGTTAAGCCAAACAACCAATCAGAGTCACATTCCTACCTATTGACAATTTAGAGTCTCCAATAAACCTACGATGCAGTTTTGGTATGTTGGAGGAAGCTGGAGGAAGCCTGAACCAAGATCCAATTCATTTCATGAGGAAATTGCATCTTGACTGTGAGGCAGACGTGCTAACCACTACTCGTTTGTGCTGTCTATCAAGAAAGTCTTAATACAAAATTATCAATTTTATAGAATTGCGATTTGACATTAAAAAGCCACACAAATCCACATCTCCCCTTTGGAGCCACCTTCGCAAGTTTACAGATGTGTTGCCAAAGGCAACAACACATAAAGTTGAGGCAGGAAGTCAAAATAGGTAAATCTTTTAAAATTTGAAAAGTTCAAATTCCAAATAATAATGAACAACCACACCAGTGATGAAACAGGCAGCGCAAGACTACGCAGTGTACCAGCCTATTATAGCCGGCGGGAAAATCATAAAGTGAGCCAGTAGTTTCTTCTCGACAATCTCGACTATGTCTAGCCTATCCCAGCTATCTTCGGGCGGGAGGCGGGGTACACCCTGAACCGGTCGCCAGCCAATCGCAGGGCACATAGAGACAAACAACCATTCGCACTCACATTCACACCTATTGGCAATTTAGAGTTGTCAATTAACCTACCATGCATGTTTTTGGGATGTGGGAGGAAACCAGAGTGCCCGGAGAAAACCCACCCAGGCACGGGGAGAACATGCAAACCCCAAACAGGCGGGGCTGGGATTTGAACCCCGGTCCCCAGAACTGTGAGGCAGATGTGCTAACCAGTCGCCCACCGTGCCGGCAGATGGTATCCTGTTTTTTTTTTTCATTTATTTTTTTATTATTATTATTTTTAATTGGAACCCCATCCTAGTGATTTTTAAGATTTTATATTAAGGTCACCTGCCATGAGTTTTTGCTTCAATAAACAGCAGCTGAAGTAGTTACAGTAGTGTGGAATCCCCTCTAAAGTGTTTTGTCTGTCGAGCCAACAACAGCAAAAACATTTTTTTAACAAACTGTGAAGGTTCTGTCGTTTTTGTTAGTACATTTCATTTAATTGAACAGGTTTTGTTTTAACTTACTGGACTATGTTAAAAAAACAAATAAAGAACAGATAAACACATTATGCTATCTTTTTTTATAGTTGCGACCATTGGCATTTCTAGCCCCTAAAATTTGAGACCTCCAAAACATTGTTTTAAACTGTATGTCATTTTTAAACAACCTAGAAAAGTGTAAAACCACTGTACTTGGTTGTAACCTAATATTTTAACAACAAAAATACAGCAACCCCAATTGCCTCAAAAATGCTTTGCTCCACCCAATCCCTACCCGACTGGGCTGTGAGCACTTGACCTACACAGAGCTATATATGCTGTCTATCAGTGATATGGCGTAAGTACGAGGATATGTGGCACATTTATTAACATCAACAACCCAAAACGAACACACTTTTATCATTACCAATCCTCATTTTTGCTGCATTTAATTGTAGCCCACTGTTTATTATAGGGGTTAACTGACACTGAAATTTTTTTGGAGCTAGGAAACGATTCAGGTGGTCAGAGACAGCGCCAATGTCCTCTCTTTGAAGTAGAATGAGAGATGTTAGTTGTTGTGTGATGTACTGTACGTGATAATATTAAAGCCAAGGTGCTACTGAATAGCTTACTGACTGGCATATGCGTTTGTAGCCGATTTGTTCCCAGCACCCCTAAACCTCTGATCCTAGAATCGGCAACTTTTTGATTGCAATAAACAATTTAGAAATAATGTTGTGTGCATTGGTGTTATAATATTTTTTGTTTTTTTAAAACTATCTCGTTGTTAGTTGTGCATGTTTTTTTTGGGGCAAAATGCAACAAAACAAAACCGAGAGACTCCCCAATTGTTCTTACACCGTGTTTCGCGACTCTTCGCGTATCCATCATATATCCAGTGGCCTCATGCCATGTACAGTAAGCGATACGGTGAGTTACTAGACAAATAAATGAACTGGATGTAATTAAAGGGCTGCAGCAGGAGATATTTTCAACCTTTCACAATCTCGTTCTCCGTTAAAGCTAGTACAAATAATCACATCCAGGGCAAACCTGCCTAAACACTTTGCTGCAGCACTCGCAGGAGCGATTACCTAGAAGTGAGGCGAGCAAACCAAATCATTTTGATTATCTGAGTGTGAGAAAGATCAACTGATTTGGTCAAACTGAATTTGAGTGAAATGTTTGACAGACCATATGTGTGGATTGAGTGCCAAAACCAAATGAAGGATATTAAGGTTTGTGCTGGACAACTCAGGTAAATATGATGAAAACGGTATTACATTATCTTTAAAACAGGAATTCCTTCCTCAAGATTACCGGTATAAATCAAATTTGTTTTATTTTTTTTTCAGTTTCAATTAGTTTTTTTTGCACTAGTGTGAACCAAAAGTTGTACTATTTGGAATTTTCTAGAAAAATATGCCTCAAAAGTCAAACAACTTGGAGGTTGAACAGTCCTCATGGGTAAAGTCACGTGAGATGCCAGCAAATCTTGTGATTGTGATGTCAGTTCAGTGAGCATCTGCAGAATTATTTGCTCATGGGTTTTTCTATTTCGTTGGCTTTTTTTGTGTTTGATTCCACCACAAACGTGTACCATTAATGGCAAAGAGGAAAAATGTTATGATAACTAAATAAGTGAAAATGGAACCTTTTGTGACACGGAAGCATCTGGCTGCTTAACACTCTCAATCGGGGGATTTACATGTAGTCTTGTATTCCGATTATAATCGGTTTAGAAGCCCAAACTGAATGAAAATGCTCCATATAAACACCAGGCCAAATCCAAACAGGCCGAATCCAAATGGAATTTCATTTAGTTTCACAGGGATGGAATATTCCTTTTGTCAAACCGATCAGTAGTAAATGTTCGCCATGAAAACCGCGAATCGGAATGACGACAGGCTGCGCTCTGTCTGCATCTGTCTGAGGTAACGTCATCGTTTACGCACATAAATATGGGGGCTTCCAGCAAGAGCTTATATGCAAAGGAGATCTTGTTTTTAACTACAACCCAAATTCCAATGAAGTTGGGACGTTGTATTAAACATATTGTAAATAAAAACAGAATACATCCATCCATCCATCAATTTCCTATCGCTTATCCGAGGTCGGGTCGCGTGGGCAGTAGCTTTAGCAGGGATGCCCAGACTTCCCTCTCCCCAGCCACTTCCCAAACATTTATTAAATGTTGCTAAAAGAAAAGGTAATGCAACACAGTGGACAAAGACAAGTACACAAGACAACAAGTCTTTGTAGTGTATTCAATTAAATATAGGTTGAACACGATTTGGAAATCATTGTATTCTGTATTTATGTTTAACACAATGTCCCAACTTCATTGGAATTGGGGTTGTGCTTGTAAGTTGTTTTTATCAAATTGTTGCTTAAATAAAAGTGTAAAGAACAGTCCCAACTGGTGCGCTAAATAGATGAGTGACCTCCATTGTGATAAATGACGTGACGTTTACGTCGATGTGGGCACGTCGCACGTCTGTTCTGATTGAATGTGATGCACATGTATACACCCGATCGGAATAGATCACATCACATGTAAACAGTTGAACAAAGATCTTCAACCAGAATGATTTAAATCGGAATGACAAAAAAGTCTCCATGTAAACTAATAACATATACAAATTAGTATTACCAAAACTAATGTTATCATACAACGCAATTAATTCCAGCAATTAGGTGACAGTGGCAAGTTCCCTCTGCATTAGATTCTGTAACTGTTTGACACCTTTAAAGGGTGAGTAGTTTTACTTTAATTTAGTTTTATTACACAGTGTTTAAATTCTACTTATATGTATTACTGTTAAGAACGTAAAATTGCCAGCATAGTTAATACAAGTTTTAGCAGAGTTTAAACTGATTTTTCCCTTGAGGAAAACTAAATTTACACTCATCATCTAATTAGAATTAAATTCAAGACTATGTCTCTCGGCTGGCCTGGGAACGCCTCGGGATCCCCTCGGAAGAGCTGGAGGAAGTGGCTGGGGAGAGGGAAGTCTGGGCGTCCCTGCTAAAGCTACTGCACCTGCGACCCGACCTCGGATAAGCGGTAGAAAATGGATGGATGAATGGATTCAATGATGGAAACCATTTAAGCCTCGACAAATAAATGTACTTAACATGATGCAGTACTTATTACAATTGTTTAATTGTCAGTCATAGTTACGCTGATTTGACTTGGAGTTTTTATTGTACACTGTAATACATAAACATCTGCTTTAAAGACTGTGATATCAGTGATATCGTGTTGAAATAAAATTCATATGAGGCAAAAAATGAAAGAAAAAAAACGAAACGTAACATATTTTACTGTGTATATGAGGTACTCTACAGTATATGGATATGCACAAGTGATCCAGCCTAGGGATAAACTACTTTTGCTTCAAGGGTAAATTGTCACATTAAAAAGGCATTTGCTGCCCACCGTCAAGATGACATCATCATCTGTTAATAGCGCTGGAGTCTGTCCTGCTGTCCCAAACACCTCTCTTGTCTCTGCTGGGCCTGATTTAATATCACAGAGTTTTAACAGTGTTTAAACTGTGTAACCAAACTGCCTAAAAACGTGCTCAACAACTGCAGGATTGGCCCACATAGGTAGAATGTAACATGATCCAGTGAGTTTGAAGCTGGCTTACACAGTTTCAAACATTCACCAGTCGAATTTAAAACATGCAACGCACTTTAAAGCTATTGTAATACATATACCTTTTGACTGTACTCGTCAAATGTAAACACAACACTAAGAGGTAGGACGTATGGTGCATTAGGCAAGAATAATTCCATCCCCAGAGGATTAAATACGGTGTTCAAGACAAAAATTTTTTTTTTTTTTTTTTTTTTTTCTTTTTTAAACCTGGGGTCTTGTGCAAGAACTTCACTAAACCTGCAGCTATGCCCTACTATTTTTATGAGGAAATATTAGATTGTACGAGGGGCAGTCAAAAAGTAATTAACCCAATTTAATTTAACCTACTAATAAGTGATTTTTTTTCCCCAGAAATGTTAACAGTTTGTAGTTTAAATACTCGTTTGGACGTTTATTTAAAAAAATATTTGTTTAAGCCTGTCCTCTTCCTGTCTACAATTTTGGAAGCAGAGAGCTGTGATTGAATTTCTTGCCTTGGAAGGGGAACCACCATTAAACATTTTCAATAAATTGCAAAACGTTTATGGGGAAGCTGCAATAGGCTACTCCACAGTCAAAAAGTGGGTGTCCAGGAGCAAAGGCAAAGAACAAGAGCCTGCTTTGAGTGACCTCTGTGAAAAGCAAAGGAGTGGATCATCTTCAGCGGTTAAGCGGTCCTGGGAATACTGCTTGCCTCTTTTCTCTGACAGTAAAAGGACAGGCTTAAAACTTAGTAAATAAACCTTCAAACAAGGATCAAAAAATTTCGGGAAAAATATTGCAATTATTAGTGCAATTATCATTACTTTTTGACTTCCTCTTGTCTTTTGTAGGTGTGTCCAGGAAGCAGGCAGGCCACACGCCAGTCATAACTGACAGGCTGGGATGGATCCTTGAAAAGTCGAAATAAACACCAGATGTTCCCTTGGTAATACAGTATATGGGTGTTTATTTGATTACGGGCCTTTTTGTCTCCTTGATGTAAAATTTAAAGAAAAAATATATTTAAATAGATGTTTTCAATAACCAGCAGTGGGTGTGCCAAATTATAAGTATTGTCGAAAATTTCATGTTAATATTAGTATATTTTGACATTTTTTGAGCGGTTTTACGGTGGTATTTTACAGTTTTCACCCTGTCCCTAGCACAGGGTTTGGATGTATGAAGCTATATCTTTCTACTAGAAAAATGCTAAAATGGTGTAACTTTTACCATAAATTCCTTAAAATATAAAATAATGAATGATTTCATATTATATGAAATTATATATGATCATATATACAAAACATTTCAAATTCTGTCTTTTATTTTTACTAAAATATGTCTGTCCCTTAAAGTTGCTGTCATTACCGCCACATTGAGCATTATCAGATCAATCACGTTTATTCAAAATCTGATTCTTTAATTCCCTGTGTCATTTTGTCTTGTCACTCAAGCACATGCTCGGGCAGAGAGAAGTCAGACATTTTGATAATTGGAAGAGTAAGTTTTTTCCTCATTTGTACCCTTAAGTCACGTAATATTTTTATTGCATATCATTACCAAACAACTTGTAGTGTTAATATGTTTAAAGATTTTCTTGTAAAAACTTGATAATCATATAAAATGTTGTACAGGACTAGCTAGCTAAAAGAAAAAATTAAGATAACTCTACCAGCATAGCTAGATAGCTAAAAACTTTGAAATGTCATTACCATCATGTCATTACCATCACAAGATGAATCCATTTTTAATCAATATGCCACTGTGGCGGTAATGACATTTCTCGAGGGTATCTGACAAAAAGACCAAATTAAAAAAAAAAAAATCTTAAATCAATATATAAGGACATGAACAGATTCTGAGTCACAGAAAGATGACAATTAAGGCAAGGTAGGTATATATAGTTTTTGTGACATTTCATTTTTGAGAAAAATAAAAATCAAAAGTGCCCAAGATCAAATAAACACCCACACACACAAAGACCCTCTGCCATCTGTATCTACCCAACCAGAATAACACTGCCAGGCAAAAGTTACAAAGCAACAACACTAGACTGCTCTGAAACATAGAAAGAAAAAACATTAAGTTCAAGGCCTCAGCAAAATCAAATCAAATCAAATCAACTGATGTTACTTCACTGCAATCAATAGATAAACAGCCAATTGAAATGAATTGCATTTCCGCTTGCTGCCTTATCTGTGACAGACTCCTCGAACCTGATAGGACAGCGCCAGACCTCTGGATTCCATTCCCTCGCACGCTTACCAACATCTTATCTGGGGACTCAGTGAAATGGCAAACGGTGCCAAAGATATCGTTCAACAAATCCTTTGCCTGAAGTTCAAGCCCCCGTCATGTTGATCCCGCAGGAAAATCACCAAACCAATACAAAACCCACTAATGACTGCTTTTCGCTCACCGCTTCCACTGCTTTCAAGTACACTACAAAAGAGAGTATTAGGACAACTGGTCATTGCACATGGGGAAACAAACAAAAAAAAAATACGAACAAAATATGAAGTTGCCCTCTGTCCACATTTGAAGTTATTAGCAAATTCTTCACTCTTCTGTAATTTCTCCTGTAAAGACTTGAGAGTTAGTCTGTGGGAATTTTTAATTTCGAGTCACTGATGGATGAAGATTCTGCCACACAATCTCTGTTAAGGATTATTCCAAAGGTGTTGGGTGGGGTTGAGCTAAAGACGCTCAGGTTCTTCCACCCCCAAATCATCCAACCAAGTCTTTATGGACCTTGCTTTGGGCACCAGTAAAATCATGCCGGCACACAATTGTCTCCTCAACATTGGAAACAGAAAAAACATTTGGATTTGGTAGTGTGAAGAATTAAACAGTCAGAGGGTAACTCAAGGGGTCAACCCCTGATTGATGAACTAATCAATAGGTGTGTTTATACAATTTTCCAAAGGGCATATCTGGATTAACTGCAGATATGATAAATATGAAGAGTTGACGATCACTGAAGAATGGATAGATGGGCCCTTCATGTGTTAGCAGTCAATACTAAACAAGTTTGTTAAAGTATTACTGCATATCCCTGACCTGCAGAGCAGGAGAAACCATTTATCTGGATTATGGCACAGATTTAAGTGCACTCTCAGTCCAGTCAGGTCTACATGTCCTCATCACTATGTCTCAGGTGACATTGAAGCATTTAAGTCAATAGTGTGGCAGCTCCCGTTAGGTGCTGTCCTGTTTGGGAATGCCTCTGCATTTATATAGCATTCATCAGACGCAACGTTGTAAACAGGTACGATGTGAATGCGGCCTATCACCGTGGAAATGAGTGCATCTTCCACATGAAAGCATTCCTCGGCGGTCATTCACCGTTTTGTCTGCTGACTCACTGGCTGCGCGGTCTAGCTGCATCTACAGTATGCTTGGTGCTTCATATTTTCCTGCTTCCTCAACATTTCTGTACATACGTAACTAACCAATGAGAAGAGAGGGAGTCTCAGCAAAGGTTAATCAACCCTAATTTGGGTCAATATAAAATTATGCACCTTCTACAAACCCACCTCTTGCATAAATAAGTTAAAATGTTGTCTCATGTTCATATATTATTTACTGAGTAATTAAAGAAATTGTAGAAAATGCTTGCATTAAAGGAAAAGTAATCGGCCACTGGCACATTTTCTGCATTTAGCTGCTGATACAAATAAAAACATAACACTGAATCAGTAAAAATATTTAGTGTTGACATTCACACTTCTTTGGACCAAGAGATAAAACGGGATGAAAATTTCCAACTGTATCCTGGTTATCAGTTTGAGATCGCTAAAATAAATATAAACAAACATAAAAAGAACAAACCACCTATTAAAAACACATATAATAAGCAATCCTATAATAAAATTGTGAACAGCAGCAACCAAAATCAATTTTAGCTTATGCAAAACTTTACTTCGTTCCTCATTTGTTCACTGATGCGGCACACACAGGATGGCAGAAGCTAGCCAAAAAAACAACTATTACTCTCTGATAAAAAAAATAATAATAATAACTAGTGCCCGACTGATTAATTAGATATTAGCCCTTTTCAAATCGGCAAAAATCAGCCAATTTTTGTAAGATTTTGTATTATTTTTACACATTAACACATTACAACATAAGAAAAAGATAATGACATTCAAACAACAACAACAAAAATCGTCAAAACAATCTGTTTTTCTCTGTTGTAAATTTAAACAAATACTGAAGGATAAAGTATGGTAAAAGTCAAATGTTCTGCCTGCAATTCACATCTTTATTGTTGTATGCATGAAAGGACCACAAAATAGGTTATTTAATTGATTATATATTTCCAAACTAATAATAAACTAAACCAAACTAATAATAACAAAACAGTAATGCTAAACGTCTGAAATTTTATTGGTAATCCCTGATTGTTTTCATCCCCTTGTTGCTCCACAAGTGTTTCTTGCTTTTTCTTCACCTTTTCTATTATGATACTACCACAAAAGGGTACCAATGATGGCAAAACAGAAAAGTGTGATGATAGATATAGAACTGTGTGTGTGCTTGTATTTTTACACTTGTGTGGATTAGGGCCTGACCGATATGGATTTTTTGAGACAGATTCCGATATTTGGAAGGATAAAATTTGGATAACCGATTAATTGGACAATTAATTTAAAAAATATATAAGAATAAATAGGGTCCAGCATGCCCGCGACCCGAGTGAGGATAAGGGGTACAGAAAATGGATGGATGGATATAAGAATAAAATAAATGTCTTTGGTCCCTTAACGCTTACCAAAAAAAAAAAAAAAAAGAATGTGAGTACAAATGGTTGTTTGTTTATATGTGCCCTGCGATTGGCTGGCAACCAGTTCAGGGTGTACCCCGCCTCCTGCTCCAGCACGCCCGCAACCCTAGTGAGGAGAAGCAGCTCTGAAAATGGATGGATGGAATTACAGGCAGAACATTTGACTGTTTTACAATACTTGGTCCTTTAGTATTTGTTTAACTTTACAACTGGGAGAAAAATAGGCTGTTTTATTTCTTTCTGATTGTTTTTTTTTTAATTATTGTTTGTTTGAATGTCATTATCTTTGTCTTATTTTGCAATGTGTTAATGTTTAAAATATATATATATATCGGGGAGAAATTGCCAATTTAACAGATTTGAAAACAACTAATATTGGCCAATTAAATCATCTGGCCGATTAATCGGTCAGACTCTATTGTGGACTATAACGTTTGCACACCTAACACGTGAGGACTTTCTGTAAGGACCTAAAAATTATGCCGAGCCCTACCAATATCTCCATTTAGACATGGATATTCAGTTAAGTAAAAAGTCTAAAGGGTATTTTCAAATGCGTGTGTGTGTATCTGTCTTTCTGCAGCTGTGTTGGAGGGTGTTACTCACGAGGCATGATGCCTTGGTCTGCCAGCTGCTCTCGTTTCCTCCTCTGCTGAAGTCTTAACTGTAGCACTGAAGGTGGAGGGGGGAGAGGATGATGACAGAGTCAGGCAGACAGATAGCGTAGAGGAACAGAAGGTAAGAAATGACAAATACGTAGAAAGAAAGGGACAGTTAAATAAAGCAGGAAAAATTATACAGCCAATCTGCTTATTGCACAGATAATTCAAAGCATGAAGCATACTTTTATTACACCAACAGGTTGTTGATGAAATGAAAGAAAAATGTAAATTCCAAGCAATTTGAAATGTATACAAACATATGTATTACTGTATATGCATGCATTTTCAAAACAGGGGGAAAAACAAAGCAGCTTGCTCACAAATATTTCTGCGAGCAGGATGTCGGCAGTGATAAACACTGCTCCTGGCTTTAAACAGATCTGTTCAGCAGTGTGTGGTCCTAAGGGTGCACACACACTCCTGCATGCTCAATGTGTGTATGTAGAATTGTAGAAGGGTCTATCTGGGAGTGTGGGGTCATAAACATCAAGACTCCCCCGTGTCTGTTGGTTGGGTAGTGTCGGTGGCTATCCTGCTTTCTTTTTCTTTGTTTCACTGCGCTTTTCCCTCCCTGCTGCTATCTGAAGGTCTTCTTCTGACATCCTGGATGTGACACACAAGTATGAAATGTTCCTCCTTTTCTCCAGACCAATCACTGATTTCTCTGATTGCTCATTATCTGCTGCTTCAGGTGGTTTACATTCATTCAGCTTTAGCCCCATTCAAACTTGATTTCAAGTCAGTGTTCGGGTAATTCACCTCCGCACACGTGGTAAAGCACCTCCGTTATGTAACACGAGGCACTTTGCCTTCATCTGACATCTGCTTTAGTTTACAGTGACGAAGGTCATGACCTGTTAGTCGCATCATCACAGAGAGGATGTAATTGTGAAATGTACGATGACCAAAACATGTAACGGAAACAACCCCCATTAGTTTTTGTCCTGCGTTCTCCAAAAGCGCCACATATTTAGTCAGAGAAAAGAAACAGGTGTTTTCTGTCTGAAAACCTTCCACGTCGTCTATGATTTTAACTCTTACTCACAAAGTTAATAATTCTTTGTGAGATGCACACCAGCTGCCATGAAAACCTCATTGTTATAGAGAGCAGACTTTCAGCCATATGACCCCTTCTTCTCTTAAGGACATTTGTTTTCCAATGTGGGTGTCCAGGTACACAAAAGCAATACCGTATTTAGAACATTTCAGATTTATTGTGTAAATAAATTGTCACTTCGCCTGGTTGGCTCTGGTAAAGTGCCGATAATTACGTGGCGCTGTGGTGATATTGTGATTTACGAAAGGCACCATGCAAGAATGAAAGCGGCTAAGAATGACGCCTCAGTTCCACACTTGAGCTCGAAACTGCTAATGAGACAGGCCACATTTCTTACATCAATTCCCAGAACTTCCCCTCAAGCACAGACACAAATGTGCTCAGGAGAGATGTACGATCATAACTGTATAACTTCTCATAAACAGGTATTCCTAAATAGAGTTTTACTGTTTATTTTAGACCAATACCTTTTGCATAAAGTGAAATTCCATGAACATAAACTCCCCCATGTTATCCAGATGGACACTGGACAATTTTTGGCAGATTTGTGAACGTGAGCTTGAGGCAGTATGCAGAAGAGTCAACAAGTCATTGTAAAAATACTAATTCTGGAATGGTTCGACAATGACGGAAAGTCAACAGCTGGATCTTGGAGTGATGTTCAGGGACGCGGTACTTATTGCTGGACCATAATTATAAAGGAACACAGAACTACAGTTTTTTTAAAAGGAATTTTCAAATACATTTAGATTAGAATTGAACATACAACTGCTACAACTTTGACGACCTCACTTGGGGAATAAACTGAGAAACAACACATTCTAGTCAGTCTTTTTTATTGCAATGATTTACCATTCTGCCCAACTTGTAGTTTTTGATATGTGGATGCACATGTCAAACAAAACTTTATTTTGACAGAGAATTGGGTTTAAAATGTATTATTTGTAGAGATCAAATCGGCTTAGTACTGAGAAAAACAACACCATTGCTAAATCCGATGAAGTGGGTCTGGCAAACTACATAAACAATGGGGCACAACCTGTAACATCAGTTTGATTTTCCTTGACACCTTTGTCACTACATTATGTAACATCAATCTTTGAGTTGCTAATCAACTCAGCATGGCAACCGGTCAGTTACGCGTAAACGCACTCACGCAAAATGTTGGTCAGTCTGCGGGGAGCACTTAAGTGAGATTTTAATCTTTTCTTTTAAATTCATTCATGCAGCAACAGTTCCCATGACTTTGATAATGTAGTTCAAGTGGGTTGTGAAATGATCAACACATCGCTGGGCTTTATGGCTGGAGGAAATGTGAGCTTCTACAATTAAAAACAACAAAAAAACTGTAAATCTAAACACCAGATAGTGTCTGACCGCAACTATCATAAGCACTTGAATTTACAAGTACCTAGTTTTACATCACTTATGCAGCTTTCAACTCATGAATTCAGTCTTGCCAAAATTTATCCACTTTAACTGTATCATCAATCAGATCTGGAGTAAGATGACCTTTATGGGAATAAAGTCAATGTCTCCACATCTGTGACACATTAAAACAGCTCCCGCATGTGTTTTTTTTTTTTTTTTTAGAGCAAAACACAACCTGAGCCATCACGTTTCTCTTGAACCCTCCCGTGTTCCCTTGAGCACCGTGGGCCATTTCCCACCCTGGCAATCTACTCTAAACAGCTCAAAAGGAAAAGCCCCATTTAGTCTGCCACTCCTGCAATGCAATTACATTTTTGAGACACTGAATAAGGACCAGTTGTTATCGCCAGTTGTGGGTCCTTGCAGCACTGTGATTTTCAACTTTGAAAAAGACAAGCTTTAGGAAATAGAAAGCTTTGAGCCTCTTATCTTCGGCACCATCAGTTACATTTTCCTCAGGGAGGTGGCAGTGTTGCACACACACGTACTGTATACAGAGTCCACTGCACAAACACACTTGCTCACATCACATCTTTGAAATTATCCATCATTCCATCCATCCATCCATCCATCCATCTTCTATCCCGCTTATCCAAACTGTTATTTGTGCGTTTGACAAAAACTAAAATACAGTTGTCCCCTTCTCCAAGAAGGTCGTGTGTACATTGTTTTGTTTGCTTGCAGAATTTCACAAAACCACAATCTTTGCGGCCACAAATAAACAGGTCACATTTTGGCGGCTCATGATAAAGGGTACAAATCCAGGAATTAGTTTTTAAGACAGAGCATTTTGGACACTTTTTGTGTGAATGAGGATTGAATCGTTATGACAAAACTCAGGCATCTCCACAACAAGTGGGTATATAACAAGCTGAGCAATTTGGTAGCATTCAAATAAAAAAGCATTGATGGATAGAAAAGCAGGAACCGCTGAAGTGTACTAAGCAGCCGTTTAAATCAGTACTTCTACTCCTTTTGATAAGGTACACTCACTCACATACATGCACCATTAGCTTCCAGTTCACCCTTATTAAGATAACCTCCAACCTTGTTGCAGCGTCTAATCTCCCTTATCAGTGTGCATCCTGCCAGAGTGTCAAAGTAGCTGTGCAATAAGTGCACTAACCTGTCGAAAAACTCCCTCTTGAATGTTGCACTTTTATAAAACTGATAAAAGGGTTTTTTATAGAAGGGTTTTAAACCATTGACGTTCAACTTACAACATGATTTGGTTTGTTACATGGGAGGACTCTTGACTTGCCTCCCTCTCGTATCCCTGCATACTGCGGGTCTATTACAAGCACCTGTCACTTGGAGCTAAGGAGCATGCTGTGACTGTCAACACAACTCGTTCTCAAAGTCAGGCAACGCGCATAATGAGTACAACATTCCCTGTAAATGTCAAGTGTTGATTTGCAAACGGCTTGCAAAGGCATGTGGGAATACACACAAATCTTTCCCAAGAAAATCTGACTGTGCATATTGACTATGTTATAAAAAGAATGGCTGTGTAAAACCATCAAGTTCTTACCTGATCTAAACTTGCTTCGAATCAGTATGGAGTGTTCAGAGCCCAGAAGAGTCATAATGCTTTACAGTACAGTTCCAGGGTTCAAAAGTTGCAAGATACAGTCATGCACACCTGGGCCCTTCTTGGCTGCTTCTGGACCCCAAGACTGAGATGCGTTAGAGCAGATTCTGCCTACCTCATCGATAGCTCTTTAAAGAAATTTAAAGAACAAGACACATTAATAACAAAGCCTCTCTTGTTGTGTCAGTCTCAGTTGCCAGTGTTTACACTAGCCAGCAGATCTCCGAGTGCTCCCCTTCTCTCCCCTGGGGGGGTTGATGTGGAAGTGTGTGAGTCTTGCTGAGGCTTTGGTCCCATCTAAGCTGAGAGCTCTGAGGTCTGAGTCAGGCAGAGCACACAGATATGCCCTGCTTGGGGAGGGGCTAGGCGGCCTGAGGGTTGCGCTACAGTCCCGCCCGTAGGAGCCGGAGACTGGACGGGCTTTGGCTGATGATTTCTTCCTCCCATGATACCAGTGTAAATATATCTGCCTATCAGCCCTGCTGTGTGTTATTGGAGGGGAGACCAGATAGAGAAAGCTAAAGATTGAGCTATAGAAAAACTTTCCACACTGTTGAAAAATCAGACTTTTACATATACAAAAAATAAAAGCATGACCTAATAGACTGGTACATTTGATGTCATTTATTAGCATAGAGGATGGTGCCATTGAGTGATCACATAAAGACAAGAATGTAACTTCCAGTGCTGATAGACGTCAATAGATTATTTCCCTTACAGAGAACCTGTTTCAGATCCATAGCAGAACGTACCTTAGAAAGCCGCCATTGCTTTTTTTTTTTTACACAGAACACAACGAAGGTTGCATGTTGCAACACATTTGTGTGATATGATTTTACATCCTGGTCGATTGAGACGCATCACAAGATAAGTCCCAGCATCTGGTGTGATGTGTAAAATACATAAACGGCAGACACCATATTTTTAAAACGACATTGACGGGAGAAGTGAGTCTTGGATGTGGAAAGCCACTCCCTTGACTCGCGCCAACCCTTTACAGAGGCATCTGGCTGTGATAGAACTGAAGGCAGAGTATCAGAATCAGAATCAGAATCATCTTTATTCGCCAAGTATGTCCAAAAACACACAAGGAATTTGTCTCCGATAGTTGGAGCCGCTCTAGTACGACAACAGACAGTCAATTGACAGAGAACACTTTGGAGACAAAGACATTGACAAAAAAACAGTCACTGAGCAGTAAAGGGTTGCTAGTTATCTGGTAATGCCGGTAAATTTTTTTTTTTTTTTTTTTTTTTGACAATTGTGCAAAAAGATGCAGAGTCCTCTAGCACTTAGAGCAGTTCGAATGACTAATATTGCAATAGTTCGGTGCAATGACCATTGTGCAAAGGGCGCCGAGACTTCAAGGATTGTATGCGGTTTAAAGTGACGAGTAGTGCGATAATCTGGTACAATGTTGGTTGTGCAAATGTTGCAGATACTCCTCAATCAGTGTGAAAATGGAGCAGATGCTACTCTAGCATGAGTGGCCAGTATTGGTAAAGAACAGATATGCAAATAGTGCAGCGTGGCGAGACAACTACAGTGAGTGCACGAGTAATGTATAATTGGACCCACAGAAATGTGACAACGTACTCAAGTCAAAGAAATTGCCAGCATGTTGCAATGGAATTGGAGATTAGCTGTTTAAGAAGTTGATTGCAAGAGGGAAGAAGCTGTTGGAATGTCTGCTAGTTCTAGTTTGCATTGATTGGTAGCGACTACCCGAGGGAAGGCGCTGGAAGAGCTGATGACCGGGATGCGGAGGGTCAGAGAGGATTTTGCACGGTCTTGTCTTAGTTCTGGCAGCGTGCAAGTCCTCAAGGGTGGGTAGGGGGGTACCGACAATCCTTTCAGCAGTTTTGATTGTCCGTTGCAGTCAGAGTTTGTCCTTATTTGTAGCAGCACCAAACCAGACTGTGATGGAAGAACACAGGACTGATTCGATGACCGCTGTGTAGAACAGCCTCAGCAGCTCCCTTGGCAGGCCGTGCTTTCTCAGAAGCCGCAGGAAGTACATCCTCTGCTGGGCCTTTTTGAGGACGGAGTTGATGTTGGTCGCCCACTTCAGGTCCTGAGAGACTGTAATTCCCAGGAACTTGAAGATCTCGACAGTTGACACAAGGCAGCTGGACAACGTGACGGGCAGCTGTGGTGAAGGATGCCTCCTGAAGTCCACGATCATCTCTACAGTCTTGAGCGTGTTCAGCTCCAGGTTGTGTCGGCCGCACCACAGCTCCAGCCGCTCCGCTTCCTGTCGATATGCAGACTCGTCACCGTCCTTGAAAGCATCCTTTTCAAATCTGCAGTAGAAGGTATTCAAGTCGTTGGCTAGTGTGCTATTGTTCTCAGCTTGGGGGGATCGTCGCTTGTAATTAGTCAGCGATTGGAATGCATGCCAGACTTATTTAGAGTTGTTAGCGATAAACTGTTTTTCCAACTTTGCTGCATAGTTCCTCTTTGCAATGTTAATTTCTTTAGTCAGCTGGTTTCTAGCTCGATTATACAGGACCCTGTCCCCGCTCTGATATGCGTCCTCCTTAGCTTGGCGAAGCTGCTTAAGTTTAGCAGTGAACCACGGCTTGTTGTTGTTGAATGTGCGAAATGATTTTGTTGGTACACACACATCTTCACAGAAACTGATGTAGGATGTAACAGTGTCCGTATTTTCATCCAGGCTGCCAGCTGAATTTTCAAAGACACGCCAGTCTGTGCAGTCTTCGCAGCTTTGAAGTTCCATCTTTGCTTCATTGGCCCACTTTTTTACTGTTTTCACTGTAGGCTTCGCGCATTTAAGTTCTTGCCTGTACGTCGATATTAAGTGAATTAAGCAGTGATCAGATGAGCCCAGGGCTGCACGAGGTATAGCACGGTATGCGTTTTTTAGCGTAGTGTAGCAGTGGTCTAAAATTGTATTTTCCCTGGTAGGAGAGTCGATGTGTGCTTGTATTTAAGGAGTTCGTGGTTGAGTTTAGCTTTGTTAAAGTCTGTAGAGCAGAACAGAGAGGTGGAATAGAAGGCATGTCAAAAGGCCATTAATGTGAAAATTCAGGTGTGTGCCTTTTTTCCTCAAGAGATTCTGGAAAGATTCATTAATTCATTCATTTCAATTTGCACAAATTTTTTTATAGCTGAAAATACTGTCTGTCTAGATTCTTAGTCATCCAGGCCATTGTAATCTGCAAGGTTGAATTGAGGCAACTGTTATTCTTGTTTGTTGAAGATGTTTAACCTTTCATCCAAAAGTCTTTTTCAATCCTAAAAATCCGGTGTGCAGTCCCTCTATTTATCCTTTGGTGGATGTGCTCCCTGGAGGTGGTCAACAATAGGTTGCTGCTGTTACCGAGTGTGGTTAATGAAACGACCATCCTGCATACCAATGTCATTCACTCATGGCAAAACAGCTAGTTACGGCCACTCTCCCGTTGAACGAAGCGATCTTTGGGGGTAGCGATATCAGGACATTATTTTAGGCAGACGATAGGTGATGCCTCAAACCTCCTCTGTTTTAGAGACGACTTTTCTAGTTTAACATAGATGGCTTCCTTTTACACCTCATCCAAACCAGCGTTCCTCCCTATCCAGAATTTGGACTTTGTCGTCCTCAAAGGAATGTCCATTCTTCTAGAGATGCAAATGAACTGCTGATTCTGGACCCGAAGAAGCCTCCCGTCGTTGTTGCGACATGCGCCTGTGCAGCGGCTGCTTAGTCTCTCCAATGTAGAAGTCATTTCACTCCTCACTGCACTGCACTGCATAAACAGCATTGCTGAGTTTGCTTCTCAGGATTTTGTCCTTTGGGTAAACCAGCTTCGGTCTGAGGGTGTTAGTAGGTTTAAAATGCATTGAGATGTATGTTTGAATAAAATTGTGGTGCTGGAAATATGAAGTAAATGGTCCACCTTGGTCCAATAAGTCTTATGACCTAAATACAATAACGTTCTATGATGTCAACCTAGTCATCAAGCTTTGTTTTGCTGATTGACATTAAATGCAATTAGTTTTCTTTCAAGGTAAACAGTTTCTTCCTTCTTTACAATATGCACTGCTGGAAATGAATAACTTAAATGTATGTATATGTCTAAATCTTGTGTAACAAAACAAGTGCTAAAAAAATATCAAGTTGTTACAGTATAGTTTCAGGTGTGACTGGTACTGTATAATAGATGTGGCAGTTTTGTCATTCACCTAGAAGCTGAGAAGCAAGATTATCTTATCAGCAGGTTGATGCAGATGCTCCACTCCGTATTTAACAAGTCACCTCTTCCTCCGTCTTCTACATACCAGCCAGATATTTGTCAGAGCAGAACTAAGCTGCTTGGCCACTCTCCTTCAAACCATCTGTCAACAAGAGGATGTCTGCTGGTCATGCCAAGGCCTTCTCTGTGGTTGTTTATCCCTTTGCGTCGTTGGAGGCTGGAATGCAATGTAATACATAAAACTGGTGGCACAAAAAAATCCACCAAAACCATTTACAGTAAAGACTGTTTGAGTGCTTAAAAACAGCTATTGTTGTTCAAGGGGGCTACCATTTACATCATATATATCATATAAAATGACAATATGAAATCATTTCCTCATCAAATAACAGCTAACCAGATCGCCACCTTAAGTGGCAGACTGTATAATATCTGTGGACTGGCTTGTCATTCGTCATGTTTCAAAAGCATGGTGGCTCCCAAACTATCTACATTCTATAACCTGAGTTTCCATACATCCATTTTCAATAATGCTTGTCTTAATTAGGGTCACATGTGATCTTGAGCTTATCCCAACCAGCCATACTCAAATTCACATGTAAGGACAATTTATAGTCTTCAATGAATGCTTTTGGAACATGGGAGGAAGCTGAAGATCCATTCAAGCATGGGTAGAGCATGCAAAATCCACAATGAAAGGCCAGAGCTGAGATATGAAACCCGAACCTCAGAACCGTAAAATGGATGTGCTAACCACTAGTACACCATGCTGCCACAAATGGAATTTACAGAATTACTTTTGATATACAGTCCATCTGCTAGAATCAACAGACATGTAAGCTTGGAGTTGCATCAATTCTCTCAAACTGCCCCCAAACACATACCTCCCATCCAGGTTTGTCATCTATGGTGTAATTTCCTTAATGGATACTGCTACAAAGAGTTGGAAACAGGACTTTATGTCATCGACACGAGCTTTTGCACACCGTGTTGGCCTTGGTGTCAGCTTTATGATGTTGTTCTGTCTCGACCTACTTCCTCTATCCTGGGGTGATGAAGACTGGACCAAGTCTTCCCTCATGGATTGGAATGCCTCCTCAGTTCAGTCTGTCCTGCCTGTTCTTCAGGTGCCTCCACTCCCCCTAATGACTGGTCAGTCACCTCAAAGTTTGGATCAAAATTGGTGTTGCCTTCCATTTCCAATACATCCTGCTCTAGTTCTAGTTAAACTTCAGTACCCTCTTCATCACTGAGTAAAATGTGGTCCATAGCCTGTCTGACAGATAATCGCGTGGTCAGTCACTATCACCTACTCATTTTGCTCAGGGTGAAAAGCAAGGCAAAGTCAAAGGCAAACATCAAGCCACGTATGTAGAGAATGTTTTCTCATTTAACGAATGAATAAAATCTGGATACTCATTCATTTCCTGGTCACTTTCAACCGGGAATACCAAGGTTGACTAATGCACTTAAAATTCAATGAAAGTTGTGATCATTGCTTTTACAGTATATCTTCAAGTGCACAGTCTGGAAGATATCACGAGACCTTGAGGCAATCAGATGTAAAACACAATATTTATGAGTGTTTTAAGTTGTAAATCGATCATATTTGACCCAAACACAACAGGAAGGTTAAAGGGTACACATTATGGAAAATGTGCTTTTGTTAATCTATTTGTATACAATTAGTTGGGTCTCTGTAGAGCCTGCCCACCTATCATGTATGAAATCATGTATGAAATTAACAACCAAGCAAATTAACCACCACCCACACAGAGTTTCTCCAGCCATGACATGATCAGCTAGCCCAGGTAAAACTCCAGAGCCACTTTCGAATGACAGCTGCATTCGAGGCTAGAAACCAAAAACACTCACATCCCTTATGGATGTGATGCTTCTGGCAGTGGATTGCAAGTGACTGATCATCCAAGCATTAATTTTAATTTCAATGAATCATTTGTTAATTGCTTTGGATTTAATTATAAAAAAATAATTAAACATTATACAATTTTAAAATAAAAATGTATTTTATATTTGTAAAATAAACGTTTTCATTTGTATTAATTTACATTTATTTTCTTTATTCGTTTATCTAATTAAATAATCAGTTAATTACTTTGTCAATAAATTCAATATTACAAAAATGTTTTTACACACTATTTTTTTAAACTCATCTACAAATGACCTTCCCCATCTGTACATTTAAAACATTTTATTTTTGTAACCCTTGAGCGCAAAAGCTTGGCGACCCTTGGTCTAATTAGATGTTTTGGCTTCAAAATGTGATAGGGTGCGTGGGTGGGACACTTACTGTATCCCATCACCGCGCCTGCAAAAACTGTCTTTCTGTTGGCCAAGTAGAAGTCAAATGTTAAACCAAGCCCGAAAACGCTAACTGGCGGGATAGCCCTTCTCATTCAAGAATTGTTTGGGTAAAAAAGTATATATTTTTTTCAATGCAATCATAATGGGCGTCAGTTATTCACTGATTTTTACTATTATCCGTCGGGCTCTGTCACTATACACGCAAATAGCAGGGGTCCACTGTATATACATACATATAGGTCATTTTCATATAATTTGATCAATAACGGTAAAGAAACTTGTTAACACTTTCACAAATTAATACATGTTCATTCATATCTCCGAAATACAATTTATTTTGCTGTCTGCTATTTTGTGAACGCAAAATGACTGCCTAATCCTTGGTACTTCAGCTCACAGATCCCTCGTGTGTATTGCAACAACATAATGAGGGCGCTTTCCAGTGGCATTAACGGTAAAGACAGCATGAGTGACAAAGACATTACCATTTGTAAAAGAACTACTGTAACTTCTCGTGTATAATGCACATTTTTACCCCAAAAATTGTCAAAAGTCAATAGTGCGCATTATACATAGGTATAGGGGGAAATGAAAAAGACTTTCACATTTTATAAATGTAGAAGAAGAACCTAGGTCCCCCACGGTGGCAGGCGATGAGCTTAACCATTGGGCCCCCATGTATGCTGCCATCGAGAGGTTATGAAAAAGCTTTACACTTTCATTCCAATATGCCACTGCCCCCTAGATGTTGTGAAAAAGTTGTACACTTTCATTCTAGTATGCCACCTAGAGGTTATGAAAAAGGTGTAGCCTACACTTTCATTCAAATATGACAGTGGTACACATGACTGCATATATGTACAATTGTGCTCATAGGTTTATATACCCAGGCAGAATTTGTGAAATATTGTTGTTGTTGTTTTTTTAATCCGACTGATGACTGAACAACAACCATCATTAATTTCGGATGGAGGGTTATGTTTTGTTTAATGATAATGCTTTTCTGAAATGCTTGACAGTTAAATTTGAATCCCATTAAAATAAAATTTAATGTGTTTCGCCTGGTCCTTCAAGTTTTCTTTCTGCCTGGGTAATCAAACATATGAGGACAACTGTGTGTTTTATCCATCCATCCATTTTCTGAACTGCTTCTCCTTACTAGGGTCGCGGGCATGCTGGAGCCTATCCCAGCTATCATCGGGCAGGAGGCGGGGTACACTCCGAACTGGTTGTGTGTCAATCGTGTGTTTTATCATTTACAAAATAAAAGTATGGCTGTGAATTTCAAAATAAGACCAAGTAAATAAAAATAAAGTATTATGTGTTCAAATAAAGTGCTTAACTTCAGAATAATTCTTTGAAAAAACTAACAAAATGCAGATAAAGTTTTGATCATATGGGTAGAAGCAAAATCATGCATTGTAAAAATGCATTATACATAGTTAGAAGGGTTTTCCAGGATTTTGAGGTCAACTTCGGGGGTGCGCATTATTCATGGATGAATATTAGAATATTTTTCTCCTTTTGAAAACCATTATTTCCGTTTGAATGATAACAACTGTCCTGTCTTGGTTGACATGCCTCTGCAACATCGGGTGAACATCGGGGACAGTGCCTCTGGATTGCCAGACTGGGGTGGTGGTCCCGCTTTCTAAGAAGGGGGACTGGAGGTTTCTGTTCCAACCACAGGGGGATCACACTCCTCAGCCTCCCTGGTAAGGTCTATTCAGGGGTGCTGGAGAGGAGGGTCCGTCGGGAAGTCGAATCTCAGATTCAGGAGGAGCAGTGTGGTTTTTGTCCTGGCTGTGGAACAGTGGACCAGCTCTTCACCGTGTCCCTCGGGGAGTCCTGTGGGGGGTGCTTTGGGAGTATGGGGTACCGAAACTCCTGATACGGGCTGTAGGACTCGTGTCAGAGTTTGGTCCGCATTGCCGTCAGTAAGTCAGACTCGTTTCCGGTGAGGGTTGGACTCCGCCAAGGTTGCCCTTTCTCTCCAATTCTGTTCAAAACTTTTATGGACAGAATTTCTAGGCGCACGGGAGATCGACACGTGGATCGGTGCAGCGTCTGCAGTGACGCGGACTTTGTATTGGTCCGTTGTGGTAAAGACGGAGCTAAGCCGAAAGGCGAAGCTCTCAATTTACCGGTCGATCTACGTTCCTACCCTTACCGATGGTCACGAGCTGTGGGTCGTGACCGAAAGAACAAGCGACCGAAATGAGTTTCCTCCGCAGGGTGTCCGGGCTCTCATTTAGAGAGAGGGTGAGAAGCTCGGTCATCCAGGAAGAGCTCAGACTAGAGCCGCTGCTCCTCCGCATTGAGAGTTGCCATATGAGGTGGCTCGGGCATCTGTTTAGGATGCTTCCAGGACATGTCCAACTGGGAGGAGACCCCAGGACACGCTGGAGAGACAACGTCTCTTGGCTTGCCTGGGAACGCCTCAGGATCCCCCCGGAAGAGCTTGAGGAATTGGCTGGGGAGAGGGAAGTCTGGGCTTCCCTGCTGAGGCTACTGCCACCGTGACCCGACCTTGGATAAGCCGAAGAAAATGGATGGATGGATGGATGATGACAACTGCCAATAATTCACACTTTATCAGTAAAAAATAATTGACTTTAAAAAGGAAATTCAGTGTCTTTACCATTATTGATAAAAATATATGAAAATGATCCATAAACAAGCGGCCTAAACAACAGTTTTTAAAAATGGACCCTTGAGCCACATCTTAAGCTTCACTTCCTACAGTGAGTGATCTTACTACAGACCTTTTGTTCAAATACTGTAAAAGACCGCTGTGCACAGCACTAATAAGTAACAGAGCATTGGGAGCTTTGTCCAGCTCCAGCTCACTGCTCCTTGCTACCCATTTTAATCTCTTCCCAGCATAAACACTACTTGGCCTTTGTTGCAGAGGAGCCTCGACACACACACACACACCACATGCATGCCCCAAAACGTGCAATCATTTCATCGAATAAATAACACCCTATCTGTTTGCTGTGAGCCTGCGTGCTGACGTGTGCCGGACCGTGCGCCACAGAGCCATACAATGCTACAATTCAAATATTTACACAGATGCTACTGAGGCTGCAAATCTGTCGCTTACACAGACGGCATATTTGTCTAGAATTTTCTGTGAAATAAAGTACACATTAACAGATGCGCATGCGCATGGGCGTCTTAATTAGCAGGTGAAAGTGCTTTAAGGGAAGGTCTGTCAGAGGGTTTGACAGTGTACACACAGTGTTTTGGAGAGATTCCTAAAGAGGTCACCCAGCCCTGGCTTAATCCTCCCCTTTAATTGGGCCCTATGTCAACAGATGTGACAAGTCTCATCTGAACTGTCTGGACCAGTACATGTGTACTTGCAACACACAAAAAAGAGCAGATAATCCTCATATATCAAATAAACTGATTCGAGAGCACATTTTGTATATCATAAAACAAGTGTGCAGCAGGGTGTCATGGTGCTGCTACAAGTTTGACGCATATCTCATGACACATGCCTTTGCATTGCCCATGTGAATAACACACTCCATGTTTATTGGCCATCTGGACAGACATCTAGATCAACTTATGACATTTTGTGTTTTCTGTGATTTCTTGTGTTTTAGATATCACAGACACGACTAAAATGTCCAAACTGCATAAAATATCATTTAAATGACATCCAGATTTAACACAAGAATTACAAACACTTAACAAACTGACTTTGGAATGTTCCAATCCGTTCTAATAAATCATGAAATAGTGGCATGTTTTTTTATGCTGATAGTGGCTACCATTTACATGTAAGTGATTATCGGCCAGCACTGGCATCTGAATGTCTCGCTGCCAACAATATCTCAGAAGGAACTCTACTTTCTAACTTTGAATGGAGCCAGTTTGGGACACCACGATACTTGGCTGTAAGGGTAATGCGGTGTGTGCGGAAACTGGAAGGCTTAGAACGTCTTTATCCGTTTATCTTCTTCCTGCCTGTCTGCTTCCACTTCACACCTTTCACCAGGGACTTCTAAGTGGATTATTAAAGGAATGACCTCTCAAAGGGAACATAAAAAAAAATAATAAATAAAAAAACATGGACTGTATAAGAGACAAACCATTATTAACTGGCAATGGCTTGGCTTGGCTTATTGTCTTGCTTCTCAATAAGGAAAGTCACTATGAGCTTTCCTAAAAGTTGCTAGAAGTTGTCAAATGGCATTTTCACCTAAATATAGGCTACTGTACATCTATTCTTCCTTTGGTTTTGTTGATTTGAGTGGTGCGAGTAGGATGGACGGGGCCAAGCGTGTTTCATTTGCAGTCTGGACACAGAGGGGTGAATGTCCCCTGCTCTGGTGGGAGTCTCAGAGTATCAGAAAGTCTCCTAAAACAATAAAAGTTGATAAGTCTCCTTTTTCAAAAGGAGTTGCTAAATGGGTATAGAAGGCAGAAAATTGGCACTGCTTTGCAGATTGCATATAAATGATCAAATCTGACAAGAAACAACAAAGCTTGTGACAAGTCAAGCTTGCAATGGTTCCCAAACATTTGGAGTTCTTCTGCATAAGAATAGACAAGATAAAATATTTTGTCTATATCGTCAGCCAGAGCTCCAAGGAATGCAAAGTTATCAATGTCCTTACAGTGTCGTTCCTGTCATACTGTGTTGCGTGTTTTTGTTTTCAAATTAAGGACAAAAGTCCTGTTTTTGTTTAAATTCCTCATTTAAAAAAAACACCATTCAAGTCTTTCTCATGTTTTTGAGATTGTAGGGCGAAAGCTGGAGCTGGCTACAAGTGTGGACTCAATGGATGGCAACAATGAGGAAACAAAATGCCAGTATTTTGAGGGTACAAGTCTGTCAGCAACACATTAAAAAAAAGAACTATGAACTACTTTGTTTTTGGATCGGTGAGCTTAGTTCAAAATCTTTAATTATGAATTATGAACTGAACTAGGGCGGCACGGTTGTCGACTGGTTACAGCATCTGCCTCACAGTTCTGAGGACCGGGGTTCAAACCCCGGCCCCGCCTGTGTGGAGTTTGCATGTTCTCCCCGTGCCTGTGTGGGTTTTCTCCGGGCACTGCGGTTTCCTCCCACATCTCAAAAACATGCGTGGTAGGTTAATTGACTCTAAATTGTCCGTAGGTGTGAATGTGAGTGCGAATGGTTGTTTGTTTGTTTGTATGTGCCCTGCGATTGGCTGGCAACCAGTTCAGCGTGTACCCCGCTTCCTGCCCGATGATGGCTGGGATGGGCTCCAGCACGCCCGCGACCCTAGTGAGGAGAAGTGGCTCAGAAAATGGATGGATGAACTGAACTAGTTCATTTTTGGAACGGTGAACTGAACTTTGAACTTGAAAATGAACTTTCCAACACTACTTTTTGACAGCAGTCTACTGTATATGATTCATGCGACTGTTGTGCTTTCTGTGCGCTCCAAGCTTCAACATGGCAGTGTGATTGTCCCAGCAAGACAAAACCCCAAGAAGACCAGTTCCTCACCCTTGCTTCACTGAGGAACCCTAGAGATATTTCAGTTAAAATTTGCAAAATGGTACCACAGACAGATCTCTGATTAGTTGCTGAGGAAGGACTGCATCATCGCGCTTCTCAGGCCACTGGGAAGCCTGCAATGACAACCAGTTTATGCTGGTGTCGGTTCAACCTAAGTGTGCGGGGCAATGTCATGTTCCGGGATAAATCAAGGTTCTGTCTGCAGACGCTGGATGACAAGAGCAAAGTATGGAGATGCCGTGGAGAACTCTATGCAGATTGCTGCACAGATCATGTGACATCTTTCAAAAAGGGGTGGGGGGTGAAATACCTCTAACAGGCAAAACAGAACTTGTCGTCACTGAAGGCAATCTCAATACAGTGAGATCTCGGAATGGAAGTATAGCCTTAAATCTAGAAACTGGGATTGCTGTACATGCTAGAGTGACCAACACAACCATGCTAGTTGATGTTCAATAACTAGTTGAGGAATGAGATGACATCATCTCAATGAAAATAAATTGAAGTGAAAATCCAAACCGAAGGATGAACAGCCTGCTAGAAGCCTTGTTTTTAATGTCGTACATCCCATTAACATTTTGAATTTTTATCCAGACAACAGAATACTGTGTTGCATACAGTATGTGTTTTTGCAACAAATAATGTCTTTAAAGTAAATTGCACAAATGTAAGGGTAGCCTGGGAGTGAAAAAAAGTTTAATCAAACTGACAGTTTCCCCTGAAAATCGAAAAGGTCCTGCCTTTCATTTCTTGATGTATTTTCCTTTCAGTCATTAGTCATTTTGTTAAGTTTTTTAAATTTACAAAGTCATGTGACATTGAGTGATGAAGTTGCATTTGTCAGCTGCAAGGGTGAGCATGATTCAGTCATTTCTCAGCACTCAATCAGTCTTATCAGAAAAACGGAGGGCTTTTCCCACGATACGAGCTGGCAGTTCCTAAAGAAAAAGATGGGAATAGGGGGAATTATGAAGGCAAACAAATTAAGTATTATAAAAAGAGAAAACAGGGGCCAGAGCCATGGCATACAAAATAAACCAGCAATATTTCTCTACGAGAAGAGGCGAAGAGGTGGGAAAGCAAGCATAGGGTGGATTTTAGCATCAGTTTCTCCTCTGCCTTTAAACTGGGCTTAAGAAGAAAGACATTTCATGAAAAGTCAAACCAAAAGTGATAGAAAACCATCCAAGACTTAGCCAGGACTCTCCCCTCCTGTCCCCCTTCTTAAATCTTTCTGCTTTCTTTATCTCCATTGTGGCTCGGTCACCTTCACTCGCATGGACCCATGGGCAAGAACGGCGCATGTCTGCCGCCAATTCCAAATGGAATCCACAAACATTGCAAGAGCTCTGTGAGGGAGATAGGTTGTCTCCCATCATGTACATAAACACAGAGCTGGGAGATACTGTTTTATGTTTTTGGGTTGTTTAGGTTTTTGCAATTGACTCAGATGGAGTCTGCAGGGGCTGGCCAGGGGCCACAGCAGTGTGGGCTGAAGGAGGAGCGGCATGTCTGTGAGGCTTCAAGCTCAGAGACGAGCCTGCATCACCACAGCTTAACTCCTAACACCTGCCTATTACCGAGGGGCTATGTGTCGGCTTTGCACGGCATTCCTGAATTTTCTCTATCAGAAAT
This sequence comes from Phycodurus eques, assembly GCF_024500275.1. Classification (NCBI taxonomy): domain Eukaryota; kingdom Metazoa; phylum Chordata; class Actinopteri; order Syngnathiformes; family Syngnathidae; genus Phycodurus; species Phycodurus eques. The sequence goes on along the minus strand of NC_084543.1, from coordinate 15,386,842 downwards.
TTAATAACTTAAAGTCTACTTTGTTGTTGGTAATGTGTGTACCCATGACTAACTGAACCAGATGAAAGGCACATTTAGTTGAGCAATCATCTCTCATCTGATTTCTATTATCATGCTTGACGAATTATGAAGAGAAACTAATGAAGTATAAATTACTGAAAATGAAATAGAGCATGTCAATATTAGTTGAAATAATACTGGGGGAAACACTATTGCTAAAACAAGGCCTGTCGTGTGTATTGGCTGCAACGCTGGATATTTTTATATACAGTGAGTACAGAAAGTATTCAGACCCCCTTAAAATTTTCACTCTTTTTTATATTGCAGCCATTTGCGAAAATTATTTAAGTTAAAATTTTCCACGTTGCTGTAGACACAGCACCCCATATTGAAAGAAAAAAAAACGGAATTGTTGAAATTTTTGCAGATTTATTAAAGAAGAAAAACTGAAATATCACACAGCCATAAGTATTCAGACCCTTTGCTCCGTATTTAGTAGAATCACCCTTTTGAGCTAATACAGCAATGAGTCTTTTTGGGACTGATGCAAGTTTTTCACACCTGGATTTGGGGATCATCTGCCATTCCTCCTTGCAGATCCTCTCCAGTTCTGTCAGATTGGATGGTGAACGTTGGTGGGCAGCCATTTTCAGGTCTTTCCAGAGATGCTCAATTGGGTTTAAGTCAGGGCTCTGGCTGGGCCATTCAAAAACAGTCACGGAGTTGTCCACTCCTTCGGTATTTTAACTGTGTGCTCAGGGTCATTGTCTTTTTTGAAGGTGAACCTTCAGACCAGTCTGAGGTTCTGAGCACTCTGGAGAAGGTTTTCATCCAGGATATCCCTGTACTTTGCCGCATTAATCTTTTCTTCGATTGCAACCAGTCTCCCTGACCCTGCAGCTGAAAAACACTGCCACAGCATGATGCTGCCACCACCATGCTTCACTGTTGGGACTTTATTGGACAGGTGATGAGCAGTGCCTGGTTTTCTCCACACATGCCACTTAGAATTAAGGCCAACAATTTCTATCTTGGTCTCATCACACCAGAGATTCTTAATTCTCACCATCTTGGGAGTCCTTCAGGTATTTTTTAGCAAACTCCATGCGGGCTTTCATGTGTTTTGCACTGAGGAGAGGCTTCCGTCGAGCCACTCTGCCATAAAGCCCCGACTGGTGGAGGGCTGCAGTGATGGTTGAGTTTCTATAACTTTCTCCCATTTCCCGAATGCATCGCTGGAGCTCAGCCACAGAGATCTTTGGGTTCTTCTTTACCTCTCTCACCAAGGGTCATCTACCCCGATTGCTCAGTTTGGCCGGACGGCCAGCTCTGGGAAGGGTTCTGATCATCCCAAAGGTCTTCCATTTCAGGATTATGGATGCCATTGTGCTCTTAGGAACCTTTTGTAACCTTGGTCAGACCTGTGCCTTGCCACAATTCTGTCTCTGAGCTCTTCAGGTAGTTCCTTTGACCTCATGATTCTCATTTGCTCTGACATGCACTGTGAGCTGTAAGGTCTTATATAGACAGGGGTGTGGCTTTCCTAATCAAGTCCAATCAGTATAATCAAACACAGCTGGACTCAAATGAAGGTGTAGAACCATTTTCAGGATGATCAGAAGATATGGACAACACCTGAGGTAAATATATCAGTGTCACAGCAAAGGGTCTGAATACGTTTGGCTGTGTGGTCCATCCATCCATCCATTTTCTACCGCTTATCCGAGGTCGGGTCACGGGCGGAGTAGCTTTAGTAGGGACTTCCAGACTTCCCTCTCCCTAGCCACTTCATCCAGCTCTTCCGGGGGAATCCCGAGGCGTTCCCAGGCCAGCCGAAGGACATAGTCTCTCCAGCGTGTCCTGGGTCGTCCCCTGGGTCTCCTCCCGGTGGAATGTGCCCGGAACAGCTCACCGGGGAGGCGTCCGGGAGGCATCCGAATCAGATGCCCCAGCCACTTCATCTGGCTTCACTCGATGTGGAGGAAGAGCGACTCTAGTCTGAGATCCTCCAGGATGAGCGTGCTTCTCACCCTATCGCTAAGGGAGAGCTCGAGCACCCTGCGGAGGAAACTCTTTTCGGCCGCTTGTATCCGGGATCTTGTTCTTTCGGTCACGACCCACAGTTCGTGACCATAGGTGAGGGTAGGAACGTAGATCGACCGGTAAATTGAGAAGTTCGCCTTTTGGCTTAGGTCCTTCTTTACCACAACGGACCGATACAAAGTCCAAATCACTGAGACGCTGCACCGATCCGCCTGTCGATCTCCCGTTCCATTCTTCCCTCACTCGTGAACAAGACCCCAAGATACTTGAACTCCTCAACTTGGGCAGGATCTCATCCCCGACCCTTTTCCGACTGAGGACCATGGACTGAGATTTGGAGGTGCTGATTCTCTCCCAGCCGCTTCACACTCGGCTACGAACTGCTCCAGTGAGAGTTGGAGGTCACGGCTTGATGAAGCCAACAGAACCACATCATCTGCAAAAAGTTATGAACAGAATCGGTGACAAAGGGCAGCCTTGGCGGAGTCCAACCCTCACCGGGAACGAGTCCGAGTTACTGCCGGATATGCGGACCAAACGCTGACTCCGGTCATACAGGGATCGAACAGCCCGTATCAGTGGGTTCGGTACCCCATACTCCCGAAGCACCCCCCACAGGACTCCCCGAGGGACACGGTCAAACGCCTTCTCCAAGTCCACAAAACACATGTAGACTGGTTGGGCGAACTCCCATGCACCCTCGAGGACCCTGCTGAGGGTTTAGAGCTGGTCCACTGTTCCAGGGCCAGGACGAAAAACCACACTGCTCCTCCTTAATCTGAGATTCGACTTCCCGACAGACCCTCCTCTCCAGCACCCCTGAATAGACCTTACCAGGGAGGCTGAGGAGTGTGATCCCCCTGTAGTTGGAACACACCATTCGGACTACTACCCCAGTCTGCCAATCCAGAGGCACTGTCCCCGATGTCCACGCGATGTTGCAGAGGCGTGTCAACTAGGACAGCCCCACAACATCCAGAGCCTTTAGGAACTCCGAGCGAATCTCATCCACCCCCGGGGCCTTGCCACCAAGGAGTTTTTTAACCACCTCGGTGACCTCAAACCCAGAGGTACCTCACAAGGGGCGTTCCTCACAGGAAGAGGAACGACCCTTGCACCACCTCCAAGGACTCCAAAAAGTGTGGGTACTCCGAACTGTTGTTTGGTGCATAGGCACAAATAACAGTCAGGACCCACCCGTAGGCGGAGGGAGGCTACCCTCTCGTCCACCAGGGTAAACCCCAATGTACAGAAACACCACCCTTCCCTCAGCCGGCGTTGAACCTGCCCAGTTGCATGGGTTCATCCGTGGCAATGTTAGCCAGTGGATTGAGACTGGCAAAAGGGGATCTGCCTTGGTTCGGCTTGTCACAGAGGCTCGTCCTCCAAGTGCGGATCCTTCCGCCGATCTCCGTCCAGCTCTCGATCCAAAAGCCTTTTGTCGATCTTTATGGCGAGAGCGATGTGAGTGTTCAAGTAGGTCGGCAGGTCTAGTGGGACCAAATGATCCTTGACGGCGGGGGATAGTCCTTGAAAAAATGTAGTAGTGCCCTGTTATTCCACTGACTCTCAGCTGCTAGAATGCAAAACGCAATCGCGTAATCTGACACCCTGCGCTTGCCATGTTGTAAGGTGACAAGGGAGCGAGCTGCTTCACGATCTTGTGTGGAATACTGAAAAACCTGCTCTATAGTCTTTACAAAACAAGCCCAAGAATGACACGCGGCAGAATTGCGGTTCCATTCAGCAGTAGCCCACGCCTCTGCACGACCAGTCAGGTGGGAAATGACAAAAGCGATCTTTGCCGGCTCCGGTGGGGAAGGCAGCTGCCTGCAGCTCCAAGTGGAATTCACACTGAGTGATGAACGGCTTAATATTCCCAGAATCTCCAGAGAACCTCTCCGGTCGAGAGAGCTGTGGGCAGAGAGCAACGGAGGGGGCAGGTGGCGGCATGGTGACTGCTTCACATGGAAATGGTGGTACAGTGGTGGCATTGGGTGCTGTGCCAGCTGGTTCCTTCTTCTGAACCATATTAATTAGAACTTCAAACTGTGAGGCCACCTGTCTCATCATTGTGTTCTGATGCTCTGACAGTCCCTTTAGATGAAGGTGGAGGGCAGCAAGCTGCTCATCCTGCTTCGAGATGCATTGACCCTGCGCTTGAAGGGCTTTGCGCACCCGGTCTGAGTCTGCTGGGTCCATGTTATGGCCAGTTCGTTCTGTCATGAACGGAACAAAGGACAGGACCCAACATGCACGACTCCAATTCAAATGGACGGTTTCAAAAAGAGAGGTTTAATAAACGGGCAGAGGTCGGTACACATGCAGGCAATCCGAAAAGGCAACAGCATTCAAAAAACGTGAGGGAAAAAGGCAAGGTCAATAATCAGAACAGGGTCTAGTCTTACTATGAGTCGGTGACGTGGAAACAAGGAATGCTGGAACGTGACAACAAGGTACAACGAACTGGCGACCAGAAAGAATGAGACACGAGGTTAAATGCATGGTGTAATTAGGGTAAACGAGGCACAGGTGGGGAAGATGCTCTCAGGAGCAGGTGTGTACGAGACAGGGGGAAGACAATCATAACACACACCCATGACACATGCACCAAATACAATTTCCTTGAATTAATTATTTTTTTTCACAATTTAAAAAAGTTCCAAGGTATTTAAACGACGTCTGTGACATGCTTTCAAAATAACCCAAAGCATCAAGTATTATAGAACACTTTTTACACGCTCTCTTGTGTCATGCTGAAATTAGTTATTAATTAATTAATTATTTTTAAAACCCTAATCCCACCCACCATATTCGGCAAACACAAATAAATATTATGACAATGTAATCCATCCATCCATTTTCTGAGCCGCTTCTCCTCACTAGGGTCACGGGCGTGCTGGAGCCTATCCCAGCTGTCATTGGGCAGGAGGCAGGGTACACCCTGAACTGGTTGCCAGCCAATCGCAGGGCACATACAAACAAACAACCATTCACACTCACGGTCACACCTACGGGCAATTTAGAGTCCCCAATTAATGCATGTTTTTGGGATGTGGGAGGAAACCGGAGTGCCCGGAGAAAACCCACGCAGGCACGGGGAGAACATGCAAACTCCACACAGGCGGGGCTGGGGATTGAACCCGGCCCTCAGAACTGTGAGGCTGACGCTCTAACCAGTCGGCCACCGTGCCGCCACAATGTAACGAAAAGCATATCAATATTAGAGTTGGCTTTGGTTGATGGTTTATCTGTCAAAGTCTGACATGACAAACAGCCACTTTGTCAGCCAATCATGGTCTGCCTTGACAACCATCCATGCAAGACACTAGGCTACCTTGTGATTCCATTCCACTCCATTTTCCGTCCAAGACCAGGAGTTCTGCCAGATCAAGTTTGCCTGTTTCTGTGGCTGTTTGATCAGCCTTCTGCTTCCAACCTTAGGTTCTCTTCGTTTGTTTCCCAGTCCCCATGACTGTTGAAGATTCTGCTACAAAGACAACAAAGTGTGAGTTTCCCCACTGTGCTCTCTTTGAATTGTGAATTAAAAGAGCAATTAAGTGTGAATGTTCCTGACCTGCTATCTGTGGATTACGGAGCATCACATGACTTCGACCCAAGACAAGTTCCCCATCTTCAAGGCTGTGTAGTGAGCTGTCACAGTCGCTCTTAATGCCATAAGTCTTTTCCAATTATTGTGGTGGGTCAGTGTGCTGTATTTGGGCCACACTTGCCTTGTGTCATTATCATTACATAAATCGGAAATAAATGGTTGAAGAAATGTATTTTAAGTGCAGGAATAAGCAAACCATTTAAATAAAATAAAAAATGGTATTGATTTTTTGGGTGTCTTTCTTTGCTGGTTAACCAATTTTGAATTACTTTGGCCTTCCATCCATCCATCCATTTTCTGAGCCGCTTCTCCTCACTAGGGTCGCGGGCGTGCTGGAGTCTATCCCAGCTATCATCGGGCAGGAGGCGGGGTACACCCTGAACTGGTTTCCAACCAATTGCAGGGCACATACAAACAAACAACCATTCGCACTCACATTCACACCTACGGGCAATTTAGAGTCTCCAATTCATGCATGTTTTTGGAATGTGGGAGGAAACCGGAGTGCCCGGAGAAAACCCACGCAGGCACGGGGAGAACATGCAAACTCCACACAAGCGGGGCGGGGATTGAACCCGGGTCCTAAGAACTGTGAGGCTGATGCTCTAACCAGTCGTCCACCGTGCCGCCTACTTTGGCCTTGTTTTATCTTTTGTTTAATCATTTGTTTTGCTGGCCCTGCATTTCTCCGGCAAGTACAAATTGTAAGATTTTTGCAGTATTCAACTTTTAGAAGTCCAACTGTAGGTCTATGAGTTTTTGGACTGTGCGAGCCAGAGTGATTGTTGAGAACATTCAAACTCCAAGCAGAAATCTCCAAAACCGGAAATGTCTTTGTGGAGTTGACAGTGCTAACCACTGGTCCACAGTGCTGCCACTATAAAGACTCAACAGTGCAAATATTTAACTATGTTCTGTTGCTGACGTGGACTGTCAGCCAGGACATAGTTTCTCTCAATGAGGGTTGTTGGTATGCCCCTACCCTGTCCTCCCCACAACCCAATAAAACCCTCCTTCCCTTACAGAACATATACGCAGTGGTATAAAAACACTCAGTTTCTCCAGACGCTGATACCTGATCAGTTATGAGATTTTACATGTAAATTCTCGCAGAGATTGCACCGCTACGTAATCTGATCTGGGTACCGTGTCGGAGGTGGTTGACAGATCGAGAACAGACCCAGAGGTTGCCAATGGCTACAGACTGATTCCTGAGTACAGGGCTGGTATCTGCGGAGCTGGACTCCACTTGACCCTTTAATACGAAAGACTTATTTATAGGACCAAGTCTGTGAGTGCGTGTACGTGTATGTGTTTTTCACTGCATGTGCCTGCACATGTGTCGCATGAGTTTGCATGGTCACCCTGTGGGGAGCACATCTTATCAGCACTGGCTTGCATTCATCAGGGGTGACATTTTTTACCATTCCACATTCAAAACAAACACATGGCTTCATGTGCTATCGCCGTTCAATGCAACATTGAGAGGCCTGATTTATGCAACTTGTCAGTAAGAAATCACACCATAGTCATGCTAAAAACCAATTGATTCAGTACTGTGGCTTTTTAAAATTAATTTTCTGTAATAGGTAATTTGGTCAAACAAACCTCTCTTACTTCCTTGTCCGATTCAAAAAGCTGCAACAACAAAGGTGCACTGACAGTTACATCGTCGTGGTAGCTTTCGACACGCTGGGTGCGCCTCATTGGTTGTGATCATATGTTGTTCTAAGGTTTTAAGGGGCCAAAAATGGGTGTCTTTTTTCATTTAATGCAGTCTGCAAATGTGTTAACCTCAGTAAACATTTCCAGCCATGCATACCAGTCATGAATGAGAGTGACAGGATAAATGCCCGCTGATTCTGTTGACTCAGCTAACGGACTTGGTGGAAAACAATTGCCTTTACCTCATTGGTTATGGCAACTTTCACAGCTCTGAGGCAGACTGGTTGAGTAAAGCGCTGGGGAGTAAATGAAAGTCAAACCAAACGAAAACAAACCTCACAGTCACAGACAAAGTCACAAGTAGTCATTCTTTGTTTTCTTTCTCCTTTATGCTTTGAATTTGATAAAAGCTTTTGTGTATGTACAGAGGTGGTTAGTGATGCGCTACATTGACTCCGTTACATTTACTCAAGTAACATAGTCGATAAACTGTACTTGTCAGAGTACTTTAAATGCACCACACTTTTTACTTTTACTTGAGTATTTATGTGAAGAAGGATCAATACTTTTACTCCGTTACAATGATCGACATGCCATTGGCTACTTTTATTTATCCATTCTTGCATGTGCGAATATATTCTTAGACTCCATCTTCGACTACCGCATAGGGCGTCCATTTGTCATCACTAATGTCAATTGACTCCAATTCACCAATCAGACGACACAAGGCAGTCACATGACCGTGCACGTAGCCTTTGCGAGCCAATCAAAATGACTCATTTCGAGGGGAAGAAAAAACAGCCGTGTGAGTGTGCTTACTTTACTTTGTCATGCAGCTTTTAAATTGTGACAGGCCAAACCTGGACATTTCAGCCCACTTCTAACTTGAGAAAACACCTTAAGGTACGTTGCAGATGTTTCTATTGTTGTTTTCGCAGTGGATATGGCAAAATTACTGTGCGATGGTGTCGCACACGCACGCACGAGTTGCTGTGAGTGACACATAAAGGTAGCATTCAGTCATTCACTTTCAGCTCAGTAAGAAACCAAAATAAAGGTCTTCAATCAAAAGTTATTTCAAGGTCCACTTCAGGGAAATGCATTGAAGCTGTCTTCCGGAAACATCTTAAAGTGTAGAGACAGTGCTGTTTTATAATTTTTTTCAAACTATTTGGGCATCACCAACTGACTGTGAAATAAAATAAATATTCTATAGTACTAAAACAATACTTGAGTGGATTTTTACTTTGAACTTGAAGCCCCAGAGATACCGACCAAAAGTTGTGCTCGATTAAATTACGAGCATTAGTCATTTGATAATTTTACAAAGCTCAGGGATCTCGTTTCATGTGTGTCCCGGGACGGACAAAGCATAATGAATCTGCGTCCACAGACACACAGCATTGCTAACCCATGTATATGTGTGTGTGTTAAGTGCTTCAGCGAATCATTATCTAATAAAAGTACGGTCCTGTCTTGGTGCTACCCAGTAGCCAATCTGAGACAGAGTAGGGTGGGTTATCGTTCCAAGAATACAATGGAGACTTTTTTTCTGACTCGATAAATTGTCATTGTTGTAGTAACACCTGGGACACCGCTCACGAAAGCAGCTAATGGCGGAGATGCAGTTTTTTCGCTTTAGGGAAAGTCAACTATTTATTCATGGATTAATGTACTCCGGCGTAGTGCTGGAAATCCAGTGTATGATTTTTTTTTTTTTTTTTACAAGACTTGCCCTATGTATGTATGTGTGTTAAAAAAAAGAGTTGTTTTTTTCAGCCAATCGCAGGGCACACATAAACAAACAACCATTCGCACTCACATTCACACCTAGGGGCAATTTAGAGACTTCAATTAACCTACCATGCATGTTTTTTTTTTGGGATGTGGGAGGAAACCAGAGTGCCCGGAGAAAACCCACGCAGGCACGGGGAGAACATGCAAACTCCGCACAGGCGAGATCGGGGATTGAACCCCAGTCCTCAGAACTGTGAGGCAGACGCTCTAACCAGTCGGTCACTGTGCCGCTAATTTGAATCCCATTAAAATAAAATAAAATTTAATTAAATTTTTTTTGCCTGACTTTTCTTTAAAGAATAGTACCCATCTTACAAATTCTGCCTGGGTAATCAAACATATGAGCACAACTGTGTGTTTTCTCATTTACTAAATAAAAGTAGGGCTATGAATTTAAAAATAAGAGCAAGTAAATAAAAATGAAGTATTATGTGTTCAAATAAAGCGCTTAACTTCAGAATAATTCTTTGAAAAAAACTAACAAAATACAGATAATACAGATCATGTTTTGATGATATGGGTAGAAGCAAAATCATGCATTGTAAACCCCTAGGTAGAAGGGTTTTCCAGAAGTTTGAGGTCAACTTTGGGGGTGCGTATTATACATGGGTGCATGTTATAGACAAGAAATTACCTTACTGTATTTTGTACTTCTCGGTGGGAAGTTCCCACAAATTAAACTATTAAATGTGCACATATGCGAAACGTCATTATGAAACCAAACAAAAGTTTTGAACAAACATAACCTCAAAAAGGTTCAGTTGTTAAGATTTGTGAAATTAAAATCACCCCGGTGGACGAGAGGGTAGCCTCCCTCCGCCTTCGGGTGGGGGGACGGGTCCTGACTGTTGTTTGTACCTATGCACCAAACAGCAGTTCAGAGTACTCACCCTTTTTGGAGTCTTTGGAGGGGGTGCTGGAGAGCGCTCCCGCTGGGGACTCCATTGTTCTGCTGGGGGACTTCAATGCTCACGTGGGCAATGACAGTGAGACCTGGAAGGGCGTGATTGGGAGGAATGCCCCCCCAGATCAGAACCCAAGCGGTGTTCTGTTATTGGACTTCTCTCATCACGGATTGTCCATAACGAACAGCATGTTCAAGCATAAGGGTGTCCACACGTCCACTTGGCACCAGGACACCCTAGGTCGCAGTTTGATGATCGACTTTGTGGTCATGTCATCGCACTGGCGGCCGCATGTCTTGGACATTCGGGTAAAGAGAGGGGCGGAGCTGTCAACTGATCACAACTGATTTTGGTCGCTCATCACGAACCCATTGGTGGACACCAACGGTGAGGGATGGCGTCAAGCTGAAGAAGGAGTTCTATCGGGCCTTTTTGGCCTGTGGGACTCCTGAGGCAGCTGATGGGTACCGGCTGACCAAGCGGAATGCAGCTTTGGTGGTCGCTGAAGCAAAAACTCGGGTATGGGAGGAGTTCGTTGAGGCCATGGAGAAAGACTTCCGGACGGCTTCGAGGAAATTCTGGTCCACCATCCGGCGTCTCAGGAGGGGGAAGCAGTGCACCACCAACACTGTGTATAATGGTGATGGGGCGCTGCTGACCTCAACTCGGGACGTTGTGGGGAGAATACTTCGAAGACCTCCTCAATTTCACCGACATGCCTTCCCATGAGGGTGCAGAGGGTTCTCTGAGGCGGGCTCTCCTATCTCTGGGGTTGAGCTCACCGAGGTGGTTAAAAAGCTCCTCCGTGGCAAGGCCCCGGGGGTGGATGAGATTCGCTCAAAGTACCTCAAGGCTCTGGATGTTGAAGGGCTGTCCTGGTTGACACGCCTCTGCAACATCGCATGGACATCAGGGACAGTGCTTCTGGATTGGCAGACTGGGGTGGTGGTCCCCCTTTTTAAGAAGGGGGACCGGAGGGTGTGTTCCAACTACAGGGGGATCACACTCCTCAGCCTCCCTGATAAGGTCTATTCAGGGGTGCTGGAGAGGAGGGTCTGTCGGGAAGTTGAATCTCAGATTTAGGAGGAGCAGTGTGGTTTTCGTCCTGGCCGTGGAACAGTGGACCAGCTGTACACCCTCGGCAGGGTCCTCGAGGGTGGATGGGAGTTCGCCCAACCAGTCTACATGTGTTTTGTGGACTTGGAGAAGGCGTTCGACCGTGTCCCTCGGGGGTCCTGTGCAGGGTGCTTCGGGAGTATGGGGAACTGAACCCCCTGATACGGGCTGTTCAGTCCCTGTACGACTGGAGTCAGAGTTTGGTCCGCATATCCGTCCTTTCCGGTGAGGGTTGGACTCCGCCAAGGCTGCCCTTTGTCACCGATTGTATTCAGGGACAGAATTTCTAGGCGCAGCCGAGGCGTAGAGGGGTTCCGTTTTGGTGGCCTCAGTATTGCATCTCTTTTGCAGATGTGGTGGTTCTGTTGGTGGTGGTTCTGTTGGTTTCATCAAGCCGTGACCTCCAACTCTCACTGGAGCAAGTCTGAGACCATGGTTCTTAGTCAGAAAAGGGTGGTGTGCCCTCTCCAGGTCGGGGATGAGATCCTGCCCCAAGTGGAGGAGTTTATATTGTTCACGAGTGAGGGAAGAATGGAACGGGAGATCGACAGGCGGATCGGTGCGGCGTCTGCAGTGATGCGGACTTTGTATCGGTCCGCTGTGGTAAAGAAGGAGCTAAGCCGAAAGACGAAGCTCTCAATTTACCGGTTGAGCTATGTTCCTACCCTCACCTATGGTCACGAGCTGTGGGTCGTGACCGAAAGAACAAGATCCCGGATACAAGCGGCCGAAATGAGTTTCCTCCGCAGGGTGTCCGGGCTCTCCCTTAGAGATAGGTTGAGAAGCTCGGTCATCCGGGAGGATCTCAGAGTAGAGCCGCTGCTTCTTCACATCAAGAGAAGCCAGATGAGGTGGCTGGGGCATCTGATTCGGATGTCTCCCGGACGCCTCCCTGGTGAGGTGTTCCGGGCACGTCCCACGGGGAGGAGACCCTGGGGACGACCCAGGACACGCTGGAGAGACTACATCCTTCGGCTGGCCTGGGAACGCCTCGGGATCCCCCCGGAAGAGATGGATGAAGTGGCTGGGGAGACGGAAGTCTGGGCGTCCCTGCTAAAGCTACTGCCCCCGCGACCCGACCTCGGATGAGCGGTAGAAAATGGATGGATGGATGGATGGAGCAGTTGTGCTCATATGTTTGAATGCCAGGGTAGAATTTGTAAGTTGTACAATTCTTTATGTTCAAACATCATTATATCAGAGGCATTAAAAAAAAAAAAAAAGAAACTATCAGCAATGCTATCTTTTATTGTGAATGTTTTTGAAAATATATATCGTTCTAAAAAATTTGCTATTGTGGCAGGACTAAACACATACAGTATAATAATATATTGAGCGAGAGCAAGACCAATGGATACGACAAATATATTGTACAAACAGTATAAAATATACAATAAATAAATTGTTTTTTTATTGTATATTTTATTTTTCTGCAATAAAAAATTTGCAATATACATTGTGGGACCGCAAAGCAAGAACCATGATATTGCGGAGCATTACTGTATTTTTATTGTGTGATGTTATAAGTTGCAGGGACTCATTGTTCCAGGGCTGGGACTCATTGTTTCCAGACATGTGCATCGCAGGACTCACATCGTCTGAAGTGGAAAATGTATTGTACATTTATACCGTATGTCTAACTTTATCACCTAAACTCTAAATTTGGTTTCCTTTAAGTGTAACAGAAAATTACATGCTGAGCTTTCTCGCTCTTTCTACAACCTTTTCAGGATCCAGAAAAAGTTATGTCTGACCTTTCTTTCTTTGCTGAGCAGACAGCTTTGCAACACATATTGCTCCCATACTCCCTGAATATTACCCTGTGTACGGTCACAGTGTCCACAATGTTTGGAACAGTGTCGAAGGATTTGCTCCACTGAAAAGACAGCAGTGCCATCACAAATTATTTTAAATGTCATGCAGATTAAAACCCACAATGTTTTCTAATTTGTTATTAGTTTAGCATTCCAGAATAGACATGTTCTATTATGGAATCAGAAGCTTTAAGTGTTGACATTGGTCTGAAAAATGATCAAAGTCGATCATAGCACTTGTAATACAAGTAAATACATTCTCATTGCTGCAGTCAGTACCATTATAATGTAATGTCTGTTCAGATAATATATTACATACTCTTACAGCCACCGATTCTGATGGACGGAGTGTGTCACAGTGACCAGATGTGTCCCTTTCCACACACACGCAAATGATGTAGGATGATGTCACTGGCTGCCTGAGTCGTGGAATAGCGCCACGATAACAGGCCAAACAACTCTTAGACTCCACACGGGCTAGGAGGACAAGGGTGAGAAGAGGGGGAGGGCTGGATAAAGCGTAAACGGCATGGAAGTATGGCTTGTGACGACCCCAAAATGTCCTCGACCGTACAAAATGTATGCACTGAGCACACACTTCGTCATTCCGGTGAAGGCCTCTCATCATCCACACCCACCCTCATACCTGAATCACAACTGGTAGCACTTTCCATTTTAAACAATCAATGGCTGGTTCCAACACACACAAACTTTAACAATGTTTGATGGTTTGGTTTAAGCAGAAATGTACATTTCTCTACACAAACATCTGACTGTATCTGAATGAATCAATCGATACATAAAAAAAAAAATTTGGATTATTTTTTAAAATGACCTATTGCAACCATTACATTAGAGACAGGAAAAGCATGATGTAAAACTGATCAGTGGATGGTTTATTGCTACATATTATTACTTTATGTTTGAAATTCTTGACAATACATCAGCTTGGGTTTTAGATCACTATCCTTTTTGGGGGGAAATCTGTCTTGAAGACTTTCCTTGTTTACGATGGTCCGGACCTGTGATGTTTCGAGGTTAACGTTGCAAAATGACTTTATTTCATGCCTCTTCAGTGTGTAAACCAAATGCAGGAAAGGAAGGAAATTGTTCCCTTGATTTTCATTTCATTATTTTTTATTTATAGCTTAGAAGTCCATCCATCCATCCATTTTCTGAGCCGCTTCTCCTCACTAGGGTCGCGGGTCTGCTGGAGCCTATCCCAGCTATCATCGGGCAGGAGGCGGGGTACACCCTGAACTGCCAGCCAATCGCAGGGCACATACAAACAAACAACCATTCGCACTCACATTCACGCCTATGGGCAATTTAGAGTCTTCAATTCATGCATGTTTTATTTTGGGATGTGGGAGGAAAATGGAGTGCCCGGAGAAAACCCACACAGGCACGGGGAGAACATGCAAACTCCACACAGCCGGGGCCGGGGATTGAACCCTGGTCCAGTCATCCACCGTGCCGCCTAGCTTAGAAGTGTACAATATATTTAGTAATACAAATACTTACTTTAATTATGACTGGAACTGCATTAGCATAGATTACTGCTAGAGACTCTGACTTGCCTTTGTTCCTACTGTGGCTATTTCACAAATTATTACTTGCTTCTGGTATGAAATTATTTGGGGCTATAGTGCCCCCTGTTAATTTGGCATGCACATGACAGCTTCCATTTTTTTCCCTCAAATCTGGTTGGAGTTTTTATTTCTGTTAGATTGGAGATTGGATTGGTTTTAAAAATATAAATATATACATTCACATTGTCTTAAAAGCATAATACAAATGCTTACAAGTAATTGTAATGAGTTCAGACTCGGTCATTACCACAACTTGCATTAGAAAATAACTTATTCAAGCAGTGCTACAAAATATCCAGTTTGTAAAATATTTACAATGTAGAAGTGAAGGAATGTAATAGTTTTTTCAGAGCATACTTTTCACAGTCAAAATAGAATCAGTGTTATGTTAAGCAACAGAACATACAGGTATGTCTAAATTGGATAAGGTGACACAATATACTGGATAATAGAAAACACATAAGATTTAAATAATGTTACCATCATTGTCTTTGTTTTTCCTTTACATTGTGTTAATATTGTGGTTCACTGGCTCTGACATTTACATTTACTCATTTGTTATACTATAAGAGTCACTGTGGTGACGTGTGTAGGGAGAAACTTCACATGCTGCTCTGGTGAGAAATGCACACTTTACATACTTGACACAAGCCTGCAATCTCTCCTCACCCGTTGTTCCTCGGCATGACGGACAGCTTCGGAAATGTTTGGGCTTCTCGACATGTCTGAGGCCACAATTTGTCAGATAAACAAGCCTCTCAAGTCAGACGTCTGGTGGCTTGTCAGAGGGAGAGGGCCGAAGACAGATACTCATTTGTACATTTTGCCATATACTGTGTGTGTGTGTATACACACACACACACACACACGTATATATATATATATTTATGTATATATTTCTACAATATGAATGTGTTAAGTGCAAACCAAAACATTATCTTGTGATATGGATATTAGCAATGTTAATATGTTACTTAACGTAAGTAGCTCTTTGGCATTTTCAGAGTTTAAAAGTAGCTCACTTTGTGAACAGTTCAACCTTGGAGGTCTGTACACGACTGAGTGCTCATCTCCGGATTGGTTTGGGTCTGTTGTATGACCTTGTATTTAATGGCTGGATTTGACTGCTTTACTGGTTGGGAACGTGCTGCACGGCGAACCTTATCATTCCTGTCTGTCAGACACGGGAACACTTATGGCCTGTAGGGACGGCTACTTGAAGTTCTCTAAAGGTCTGCTGTTGGCTAAGAATCCACAAGTCAGAGATCACGCTAGCCACTGGCTCACATACCAGGCGGACGGGAAGGTTGGGATTGTGAAATTAAAATCTGGTTACAGTTGGTATTTGCTGGGAAAAATGACATTAAAATTGGAATTCCTTCCTACACAGAATAGAGTCTAAAATTGATATGTTGATATCTCGACAGTGTGATTTACTTCACCTATTAATTAACAACCAACAAATTTACCAACACCATCGACACCAGATGCTAATTTATTCACTCACATTTATATCCAATAACATTTGAGAAGACACAAGAAATGTTTATTTGGGACTGGTTTTCTTTCTACTTGGTCATCTTTAAGCTCAACCAAAGCTGATTCCTTTGAGGTACAACTCATCATTATGTTTTGCATGAACTTTACATATAAAACAAACTAATATCATCACTCTTCTTTTTATGATACAAAACATTCCTTCACTAGGACTTTGCAGTTTATAATTTCATAGCAAAGCCAAGTAGCGCATGTCTTAGTATCTTCGGACAGCCGTCTGTCAAACCAAAGCAAACAGTGGCTCAAAAGCCAGATACCTGTTCTAGCGCTTCTTCAATTTAATTAAATTTCCAAGGTCTTCTGAGAATGAAGGACAATATACATAAACAGAAAATGATCAGACTAGATTGCTGTCCTGAGCGTTAATTGAAGAACATCTACATTTATCCCTGATAGCATCGACATACAATTGGCCCAAGTCTGATCGCAATATAAAAGTTGATATTGTGTTATTTTTGCTGAAGCTGATTCCCATAGCTTCTGGTATGTGGGCGAAAACTCTAAAAATATGACCCTGCCATGTTATACTTGGCGTATGGGATGGACAGCATTTAGGAGATATTTGGAGGCAACATTTCATGGATTCTCTGTTCCACACTTTAATGAAGAACATGTCTAAAATAATCCAGAGGTCAGAATCAAAGCAGAGCAAAGGATATTTGCACATGGTGGGCACAGGTTATCCTGATTGTGCTTCTGTTGGATGTTTGGAGTGTCACGTGGTCAGACTAAAAACATTAGTCTGAAAATACAGTATATAAAACCGTTGCGCAAATATCAGCATCCAGTGTTTTAATGTTTTGTTGGTAGCAGCTGACATAATTGAAGCAATAATGTCCAGTGTCTGCCAAAAATCAAAAGGGCTGGTTTGGCATCACATTCTATTTTCACCAGAGTGACATTCATGTTCAACACTTTTTCTCTCACATTCTGCAGTTTCAAACATAGACCTCCACCCCATTTTCAGTAGGCAGCTGACGTACATTATGCACGAAGTCTACATTAAAGACAAAAACAGTATTTCAGTACTGTAATGTCACAACCCAACCCCCACACACAATTCTATATGGTTCGTCGTAGAGTAAATTGAAATATACACATGAAATCAGCTATCTTCAGATCGGACTCGGGCCTCTTCCAAATGTGGACAAAAATCAGATAAAAAAAAATAGAAATCCAGTTATCTGCCAATGAGAGTGCTGCCTAAACAGACAGATCAAATACAGTGGTACCTAGACTGCCCCAGCTGTTGCTCGGTGTATTTTTTTGCTTTGTGTTGCGAGCCAGAATTGTAATTATGAGCGAGCTTCAGATCGGCTACCACCACACCAAAAAAAGTCACCAATGCACTTTCATCCTTTAATTGACCAAAAAACAAATACAAAATGAAAACACTTGCAAGGAGCATGGAGCAGACACTATCACGGACCTAATCGGGTAGTTAACGGGAAACCCAACTGACTGTAGCACCCTTAAGGCAGCTTTGGGGTGTTTCGACTCTCTCGACGGTCTTTGTGTATGGCCTAACACCCTGTGAAGCTTCCAGTATTTGTCCTGCACGCAGCTCTATCGCTGCCAAAGAATATGCAGCTGATATAACGACATCTCCTGGTACCTTCCATCATTTTTATAATTACAATTAGAAAACCTACTCCTAGAACAGCTGAACTTAATTTGGCGTTAATCAGAAGCGCTAACAATGGTATGTGCATTTAACTTGAGTTGGAATGTAATTGGTTAATTCTGAATACAGCCACATCCCCTGTTGCAAGTGGTTGTGCACACTGGCACAAACTCTTTCTCAGTTCTTTATTTTTATTTATTTATTTGTATGTTTTATATATTTATACACATTTATACATATATATATATATTTTATTTTTTATTTTTTTCATTTGAGTTGAACAGGTTATATATATATATATTACTGCATATATATAACCTATAATATATATATATATATATATTATATTTATGCATATTTATAAATATACATATAGATATATATATATATATATATTATTATTATTTTTTTTCATTTGAGTTGAACAGGTTATAAAGCACATTAATGTTGTAAAAGGTTTTGAAATAATTTATCTTGGTCTCATTTGTTATATCACACAACATGGCATTTGAACAGGAGCGTGTACACACTAAAAATGCTGGGTCAAACTTGTAACTCAACTGAGCTTTAGTTGGGTCAGAGGTTTGGTCAATTTGGATTGGATCAAAATTAGAGCAAATTATTAACCCATATGTTGGGTAAGAGATGAGGGAGGGATCAACTACATTGGGTTACAGGTTCACAACCATTGGTTTTAGAATAGCCTCCTTCTTGAAGTCCCCATTTTTGTTTGATTGCACGTATGTCATTCAGCTGCGACTTGGAGCCACTTCCTGACTGCCTATATGGGGAAGTAGAACAGTAAGTATAACAGACTAGTTACTCCAGCCTTTACATTAATATGACAATATACTTATTATTGTGGAAAAGTTTAATGCAAATGGCTGGCAAACAATTCAGGGTGTACCCCGCCTCTCGCCCAAAGTCAGCTGGGGTAGGCTCCAACACCCCCGTGGCCCTAGTGAGGATAAGCGGTTCAGAAGATTGATGGATGGATGGGTGGATGTTAGTAATGCTAACTAGAAAATACCTTTCCAGAAGAAACAGTTTGGGCTGGTTATGTATGATGCAGCAACATTAACGTGGGGCCAAAAAACAGTGGGATTAATAATTGATTTGTTATTTTTATGTTTTAGACCACTTTTTTTCCCCCCCACGTTTGACCAATCGAACAGCAAGATCTCAGTCGGCCCAACGGCAGGGTCGCGATCGACCCAACGTCAGGGTCGCGATCGACCCAACGGCAGGGTCGCGATTGACCCAACGGCTGGATCGCGTTCGACCCAAGGGCAGGGTTGCGTTCAACCCACTCGTTGAGTCGGTCCAACTTTAGCAATGCACTGGGTTACCCAAATAACCCATTTTGGGTTGTTTTTGATCCAGAGTAGAGTGTAGACTTTATATTCAATGTACATTAAGCTTTATCCCACAGAAATAATAGTGCAATTTGAGCTTTTACAGAGAGTTTACATTGCAATATACAGTAATTATTCTTTTGGTCACTGTAAAGCTAGAGTAACACATTTAAGTGCTCCAAAATAAGATTCAGCATCAGTTTTGCAGGAAATTGGTTTCAAGTAAAACATTCATCATTACATTCAAGCCAGAAAAGGCCAACACTACTAAATAGTAAAATATTAACAGTGCAATAACTGGCAGGAGTTTGCATGGTTTGGCCTCCATTTGGTCTCTTTGGACAGGTGCTGTTGTAACGACATGAGAAATAGATACATTGATTCTAGGAGGACTAGAAGGACCCTCACCAGGTGTTTCTATAACCGCTAAGTCAGACTGTATAGTGTAAAACAATGGTTCTCAAACCTATTACATCAAGTACCACCAAAAAATACTTAGCTCCCGAAGTACAACCATAATGACTAACAACAAAATACAGTAACATTGGAGGCTTAGAGTGTTCCTAAAAAAATGAGGCATTTTTGAAAATTTTATTAAAATGTATAAAAGAAATTGTACTTAAATTTAAAACAAAACAGTTCTTTAAGATTAAATGCAAATCTGTTGTACTGTACTTAAAAGTCAAATACAACTGAACTGTTCTTAAAAAAATATATTGTTCTTGAAAGTAAAAAAAATAAAAATAAATAAATTACTGCATGGATTTAAAAAAACATTAAACAGGATGCATGCATAGCTTCAAGCTTTATTATAATATGTTTGATAGTATTGTATGTTTTAAATGTAAATTTCATGTGTATGTAATGGAGTAATTCTTTCGCACACCACTACAGAGATGCTGCGTACCAAAAGTAGTGCTTTTACCACACTTTGAGAATCACTAGTGTAGAAGGTAAAGTGTAATCAGAAAAGACATTTAAGGGTGGAGAAGCTATGTTAAAAGGATAATCAAATTCCATAACCATTAATGAGAAATTTGGTAGATAATCCATGCTATCGGCACACTGCACATTAACATGCTATGTGCCTCTTGTTCCATTTTGAGCCACTTTTTTGCCCATTGTGTTCCAGCTGAATGTATGTATGCATGTGTAATATTTGCTGCATAGGCCAAATCACAACCAGGTGTCTGCTATTCAAATCACCGTATGGTTCTAACTTTCTCCCAGTTTTGACATATGTGTACCTGGGTAGATCACTACTAAACCTGTAAAATTTAATGATTTTTATTCATGAGTGGAATGGCTGGGAGACCACAATGAATTCGGAGCTAAGAATGATTTCACCTCGCATGCAAGCTTCCTTGCTGCATTGTGTACATTAGTGCATGGATTATGGTTATTAGTAGCAGGATGTATTGTACTTGGCTGATTTATGTATTTCTTTCAAATGTCTATGTTATAGGGGTTATTGGTTATATGCAAAAAGAGTGCAATAAAACTTGAGCAGAAAGGCTTTAATGTGATATTCTTATGAACTGTGATTGCAGATAAACAAGAATGATAAAAAAACAAAAACAAAAAAACAGTGTTGCAGTCAGCGTTTTTGGATTTCAGCTGCCGTAAATGATGGGGGAAAGGTCAATGGTTGAATTTCGACACAGATGTAATGATAGAAAGTGGACTGTCTATTGGATGTGCTATGAAAACGTGACTTAATTGGACTGGAAATAACTTATTTTAACCCGCTTAAGGTATAACTCAAAATAATGTTTGTCTCAAAAATTATTTGTTGAAAACAGAGACGCTTTTGTATTGTTAAAACATAAAGAACTGCACAGACTCAGGCCTATGATGGTTAATATATGATGATTGGACACTTGAGTTTCCAGCGATGCCATGACATCATTGATTTTTGGTCCATGAGATCATCACCAATAAAGTTGACTAAGAGACAGTTGGCTGAGAAAAATAATCCAAAATAGTAAATTGTTCTCTGATTGAGGTCAATCTGTTGCACATTGGCAGTGATCAGTACTTTATTTGAATATTTATTTTTCTGATGACTTTTTACTTTGACGCCCTACATTGACTTTGTACTCCTTACTTAGTCAAAATAGGCTGGTTACTGAATTCAACCTCCGAGGTTGATGATACGACGTTAAAAAAAAACACCTAAGTAGAGAGAGGTAAAGTCAACCGTGGTTGAGATCGTGATTGATCGAGATCTTAGCGTCTTACTGTATAAGCCTGACAAGGAGGATGGCAACAGATCCCGAGTAGCAAAACCAGAGTACCCACACAAACCCACACAGGCATGGGGAGAAAAAGCAAACTCCACACAGGCGGGGCTGGGATTTGAAGCCCGGTCTTCCGAACTGTGCTAACCAGTCGTCCCCATGACACGCGTTCAAAAATTCTACATGAAATATGAAAAAACACATAAGAGTAAGGTGTATTTTTGAAGTTGTTATCGTTGTTATAAACTCCCTGACAGTTCTGAGGTTGGGGGTTTGAATCCAACTTTATCCCACATTATACAAACAAACATGTTTTTTAACTTTTACTAATATTTGTACCTCTACTAAAATAGTGGGAGTGGGAGTACTGACTAAGCAGTTATGTGTTGTTAAAACATAACATTTTTGTTTTGTTTTTTTGGTCGCTCAACACGAACCCGTTGGTGGACACCAACGGTGAGGGATGGCGTCAAGCTGAAGAAGGAGTTCTATCAGGCCTTTTTGGCCTGTGGGACTCCTGAGGCAGCTAATGGTTACCGGCTGGCCAAGCGGAATGCAGCTTTGGTGGTCGCTGAAGCAAAAACTCGGGCATGGGAGGAGTTCGGTGAGGCCATGGAGAAAGACTTCCGGACGGCTTCGAGGAAATTCTGGTCCACCATCAGGCATCTCAGGAGGGGGAAGCAGTGCACCATCAACACTGTGTACAGTGGGGATGGGGCGCTGCTGACCTCGACTCGGGACGTTGTGACCCGATGGGGAGAATACTTCAAAGACCACCTCAATTCCACCGACGCGCCTTCACATGAGGGAGCAGAGTCTGGGTTCTCTGAGGTGGGCTCTCCTATCTCTGGGGTTGAGGTCCCCGAGGTAGTTAAAAAACTCCTCGGTGGCAAGGCCCCGAGGGTGGATGAGATTCGCCCGTAGTTCCTCAAGGCTCTGGATGTTGTAGGACTGTCCTGGTTGACACGCCTCTACAACATCGCGTGGACATTGGGGACAGTGCCTCTGGATTGGCAGACTGGGGTGGTGGTCCCCCTTTTTAAGAAAGGGGACCATGGTCTCAGATATGGAGGTGCTGATTCTCATTCCAGCCACTTCACACTCAGCTGCTCCAGTGAGAGTTGGAGGCCACGGCTTGATGAAGCCAACAGAACCACATCATCTGCAAAAAGCAGAGATGCAATACTGAGGCCACCAAACCGGACCCGTCTACGCCTCGGCTGCGGCTAGAAATTCTGTCCATAAAAGTTATGAACAGAATCGGTGACAAAGGACAGCCTTGGCGGAGTCCAACCCTCACCGGAAACGAGTCCGACTTACTGCCGGATATGCGGACCAAACTCTCACTCCGGTCGTACAGGGACAAAACAACCCGTATCAGGGGGTTCGGTACCACATAATCCCGAAGCACCCCGCACAGGACCACCCGAGGGACACGGTCGAACGTCTTCTCCAAGTCCACAAAACACATGTAGACTGGTTAGACCGAACTTCCATGCACCCTCGAGGACCCTGCCGAGGGTGTACAGCTGGTCTACTGTTCCACGGCCAGGACGAAAACCACACTGCTCCTCCTGAATCTGAGATTCAATTTCCCGACGGAACCCCTGCACCCCTGAATAGACCTTACCAGGGAGGCTGAGGAGTGTGATCCCCCTGTAGTTGGAACACATCCTCCGGTACCCTTTCTTAAAAAGGGGGACCACCACCCCAGTCTGCCAATCCGGAGGCACTGTCCCCGATTTCCACGCGATGTTGCAGAGGCGTGTCAACCAGGACAGCCCTACAACATCCAGAGCCTTTAAGAACTCCGGGCAAATCTAATCCACCGAGGACCTTTTTCACCACCTCGGTGACCTCAACCCCAGAGATAGACCCCAGAGATAGAACCCAGACTCTGCTTCCTCATGGGAAGGCGTGTCGGTCGAATTGAAGAGGTCTTCAAAGTATTCTCCACACCAGCTCACAACGTCCCGAGTCGAGGTCAGCAGCGCCCCATCCCCACTATACACAGTGTTGATGGTGCACTGCTTCCCCCTCCTGAGACGCCGGATGGTGGACCAGAATTTCCTCGAAGCCGTCCGGAAGTCTTTCTCCATGGCCTCACCGAACTCCTCCCATGCCCGGGTTTTTACTTCAGCAACCACCAAAGCTGCATTCCGCTTGGCGAGCCGGTACCCATCAGCTGCCTCAGGAGTCCCACAGACCAAAAAGGCCCGATTGGACTCCTTCTACAGCCTGACGGCATGCCTCACCGTTGGTGTCCACCAACGGGTTCGGGGATTGCTGCCACGACAGGCACCAACCACCTTACGGCCACAGCTCCGGTTGGCCGTCTCAGCAATGAAGGCGCGGAACATGGTCCACTCGGACTCGATGTCCCCCGCCTCCCCCGGAACGTGAGCAAAGTTCTGTCGGAGGTGGGAGTTGAAACTCCTTCTGACAGGGGATCCCGCCAGACATTCCCAGCAAACCCTCACAATACGTTTGGGCCTGCCACGTCGGACCGGCATCTTCGCCCACCATCGGAGCCAACTCACCACCAGGTGGTGATAAGTTGACAGCTCCGCCCCACTCTTCACCCAAGTGTCCAAGACATGCAGCCACAAGTCTGATGACACGACCACAAAATCGATCATCGAACTGCGACCTAGGGTGTCCTGGTGCCCAGTGCACGTGTCGACCAGCTTTAACTTTTCACCCGACAATCTCAAGAACTTGTTGCTTGAATGGTGTTATTTAAAATGAGGAATTAAAACAAAAACAGGACTTTTGTCCTTAATGTGCAAAGAAAAACACTCAACACAGTATGACAGGAATGATGGTGAAAGGACATTTATAACTTTTCATTCCTTGCAGCTCTGGTTGACTATACTCACAAAATATTTTATTTTATCCATCCATCCATTTTCTGTACCGCTTTATCCTCACCAGGGTCGCGGGCATGCTGGAGCCTATCCCGGCTAACTTCAGGCGAGAGGCGGGGTACACCCTGACCTGGTCGCCAGCCAATTGCAGGGCACATATAAACAAACAACCATTCGCGCACACATTCACACGTAAGGGCAATTTAAAGTCCTCAATCAACCTACCATGCATGTTTCTGGGATGTGGGAGGAAACCAGAGTGCCTGGAGAAAACCCACACAGAGAACATACAAACTCCACACAGGCGGGTCCGGGATTTGAACCCCAGTCCTCAGAACTGTGACGCAGATGTGCTAACTTGTCATCCCACCGTGCTGCCTGATTTCTTATATTTTAAAACAAAATAAATTCCATATGATGACAGTGTGATCGTACAGTTTTAACTAAAACATTCTGATACAAATATAATTTTCCTAGTAATCAATTATGTGCAATGTTACAAAAGAATCACTGAAGTACATATTGAGTCCCATTTATGCAGTGTCCCTGAATGGAACTGACGTCCTCACGCAGCTGTGATGTGCCTGCCATGAATGGCGGCTGTGGCCACACCGAATCGGTTGTCAAATACAGCGTTTATCCGCCAACATATCAACGCTCGTAAATAGTGTATTAAGACGGGTTTTGTCCTGGAAGTCCCGAATAAAAAAAGGCACTCTTGAATGAAAATGAACTTTCGTTCGAAAAATTTTCTTTGATGGCAGAATGAGCATGTTCTCAATTACGTTCATCAGGCATAAATGAACTAAGTTCAGTTCACATTCGCATAAAATATGAACTCGTTCATGAACTTCCTTTCACTGAACTTTCTCAGGTACAACACAAGAAACAGGCGGCATGGTGGCCGACTGGTTAGAGCGTCTACCTCACAGTTCTGAGGAGCGCGGTTCAATCCCTGGTCCCGCCTGTGTGGAGTTTGCACGTTCTCTCTATGCCTGTGTGTGTTTGCTCCGGGCACTCCGGTTTCCTCCCACATCCCAAAAACATGCATGAATTGGAGACTCTAAATTGCCCATAGGCATGGCTGTGAGTGCGAATGGTTGTTTGTTCCAAAGTGCACTGCGATTGGCTGGCAACCAGTTCAGGGTGTACCCCGCCTCCTGCCCGATGATAGCTGGGATAGGCTCCAGCATGCCCGCGACCCAAGTGAGGAGAAGCGGCTCAGAAAATGGATGGATGGAACACGAGAAACAGATGCTGTCCTTTGTACATTACATTTTCAACAGTGATTTTTCAGTCTTAAATATATTGCGTCCAGTTCATAGTGTCTTAAATATCAAGCAAAAAAAGACCTTTGTATTTTTGTAATGATTATTCAACTTTTCACTGTTCGTGGTCCAATTTGTCATTCAATATTGGGGTTAAATTTCCATAAAAATGTGGCGGCAGCAAGCTAAGTAAAAGGAAGGTCCAGAAGATGACTTTCAGCCCAGCTTTCTTTGAAAATGAGTCCACTGATGATTACATCACAGGATGAAGTACCTTGGACTAGATCTTCAGTACATTAAAGTGAAATTATTCTGATTTGTTTTTCTTTTATGTGCCACAGATTTCATGTTATTTCAAACGTCCCCTCCTTGAGCCGTCACCTTAACGTGGTGGAGGGGTTTGTGTGTCCCAATGAACCTAAGAGCTAAGTTGTCTGGGGCTTTATGACCATGACAAGGCCGCCCTTGGCAAACAGGTCCTAGGTGAGGTACCAGATAAAGCACAGCTCCAAAGACCCCTATGATGTTTAAAAATACTGAAAGACATTTTCCTTTGCCGGGACGCGGGTCATCGGGGCCCCCCTCTGGAGTGGGTCCTCGAGATGGGGCTCAAAGGCGAGCGCCTGATGGCCGGGCCTGCACCCATCGGGCCCAGCCGGGCACAGCCCTAAAGGCTAACGTGGGTCCCCCTTCCTATGGGCTCACCACCTGTGGGAGGGGCCATAGGGGTCAGATGCAGTATGAGCTGGGCAGCGGCCGAAGGCAGGGACCTTGGCAATCCGATCCCCGGCTACAGAAGCTGGCTCTAGTGACGTGGAACGTCACCTCTCTGGCAGGGAAGGAGCCTCAGCTGGTGTGTGAGGTCGAGAAGTTCTGACTACATATAGTCTGGCTCGCTTTCACACACAGCTTGGGCTCTGGTACCAGTCCTCTTGAGAGGGGTTGGACTCTCTTCCACTCTGTAGTTGCCCACGGTGAGATGCGCCGAGCAGGTGTGGCTATACTTCGATGGTGGGGGAAGATGCCGGTCCAACCTGGAAGGCCCAAACGTATTGTGAGGGTCTGCTGGGAACGTTTGGCAGAATCCCCTGTCAGAAGGAGTTACAACTCCCACCTCCGCCAGAACTTCACCCATGTCCCAGGGAAGGCGAGGGACAATGAGTTTGAGTGGACCGACCGAAGCTGTGGTCGTAAGGTGGACGGGACCTGTTGTGGCGGAAACTCTTGAACCTGTTGGTGGCAAGGTCCCAGGGGTGGATGAGATTCACCCGGAGTTCCTAACGGCTCTGCATGTTGTGGGTCTGTCCTGGTTGGCACTCCTCTGCAACATCGCATGGACATCGGGGGACAATGCCTCTGGATTGGCAGACTCCTCCCCCTTTTTGTTCCAACTCCAGGGGCATCACACTATGGGGTACCGAATCCCTCAATATGGGATGTTTGGTCCCTATATGACCAGTGTCAGAGTTCGGATTCGTCTCCGGTGAGGGTTGGAAAGCAAAGCTGCCCTTTGTCACTGATTCTGTTCGTAACCTTTATGGACAGAATTTCTAGACACAGCCGAGAAGTAGAGGGGTCCAGTTTGGTGGCTTAAGTATTGCATCTCTGCTTTTTGCAAATGATGTGGTTCTGTTGGCTTCATCAAGCCATGATCTGCAACTTTCGCAGCCGAGTGTGAGGCAGTTGGGATGAAAATCAGTACCTCCAAATCTGAGACCATGGTCCTCAGTCAGAAAAGTGGGGAGAGACTCCAGCTCAGGGACGAGTTCTGCCCCAAGTGGAGGAGTTCAAGTATCACGAGTGAGGGAAGAATGGAATGGGAGATCGACAGGCGGATCAGTGCAGCGTCTGCAGTGATGTGGACTTTACATCGGTCCGTTGTGGTGAAGAAGGAGTTACACCGAAAGGCGAACCTCTCAATTTAACGGTCGATCTACCTTCCTACCCTCATCTATGGTCACGAGATGTGGGTCGTAACCAAATGAACAAGAGATACCAACGGCCGAAATGAGTTCCCTCCGCAGCGTGTCCAGGCTCTCCATTAAAGATAGGGTGATAAGCTCAGTCATCCGGAAGGGGCTCAGAGTACAGCCGGTGTTCATCCGCATTGAGAGGAGCCAAATGAGGCTCGAGCACCTCCTGGACGCCTCCTTGGTGAGGTGTTTCGGTAATGTCCCACCGGGATGATACCCGGGGAATGACCTAGGACACGCTGGAGAGACTATGCTCCCGGCTGACCTAGGAACACCTCGGGATCCCCCCGGAAGAGCTGGATGAAGTGGCTGGGGAGATAAGCGGTGAAGAAAATGGAAGGATGGATGGATATTAATTAATTCATTCATCGTCCGTTCCACTTTCACACCTACGGGCAATCTAGAGTTTTCAATTAATGCATGTTTTTGGGATGTGGGAGGAAATCGGGGTGGCACGGTGGGAGACTGGTTAGAGCGTCTGCCTCACAGTTCTGAGGTCCGGGGATCAATCCCCAGCCCCGTCTGTGTGGAGTTTGCATGTTCTCCCCGTGCCTGCGTGGGTTTTCTCTGGGCACTCCAGTTTGCTCCCACATCCCAAAAACATGCATGGTAGGTTAATTGACAACTCTAAATTTCCCGTAGGTGTGAACGTGAGTGTGAATGGTTGTTTGTTTGTATGTGCCCTGCAATTGGCTGGCAACCAGTTCAGGGTGTACCCCGCCTCTTGCCCGATGACAGCTGGGATAGGCTCCAGCACGCCCGCGACCCTAGTGAGGAGAAGCGCCTCAAAATGGATGGATGGATGGATGGAGGAAACCGGAGCTCCCGAAGAAAACCCACGCTGGCAAAGAGAGAACATGCAAACTCCACACAGGCGGGGCCGGGACTCGAACCCCGATCCTCAGAACTGTGAGCGAGATGTGCCAACCAGTTATCCACCGTGCCGCCATGGATATATATATTTTTTTTTATTTTTTTCAGGATTTTTTTTTTCTCATTTTGTCTCATAGGTGAGGTATACCTATGATGAAAATTACAGGCCTCTCATCTTTTTAAGTGGGAGAACTTGCACAATTGGTGGCTGACTAAATACTTTTTTGCCCCACTGTATGCACAGCCGTATATGTTTTGTCATATTTTTAATTCTTTCATGATTGATGATTATTCTTGTGAGCTCCTACGATCTCCTTTGCTGCTGTAAAATAGCCTAGGTTAAATAAATGGTAAGTAACGTTTAACTTTATATTTTGTTATTATTATTATTTTTTTATTGCGTGATTGGATGTTGACGCTTGTGCAATTGTTTGTGCATCCCGGTTGTTTCAGGTGTTTAAAAAATTTAAAGAGTGCTTTTGGATATAAGTCACTTGAAAATAAATCTCAACAATCAAAATTAAGTACAGGCGCTAAATTAGAATTGTGCAGTGAAAATCAATCCCTTGAGGTGTGGGGCTTGTGAAAGCAAACTTTTCACAGATTGGAGAGGATGATTTTACCCATTCACATAAAGGCTGTTCATTACCCTTGATCAATATCTACGAATGATCTGTCTGTTCCCGCTTTTCTTTCTGGAATGTGCTCCCACTCTCGCATCTTGAGTCGTGAGCCAGATCAGAGCTGTATATTGTGTTACTGTTTTCATTTCTACCGTGAGGATTTCTCGTCTTGGTAAAAATTCACGGCCCAAAGCTCTTGTATCCACAATACAACACCTGGAAAAAGAAACTCTTCATTAATCTCCGCAGCCCCTCACAATCTGCGGTTTTAAGCACTCCTGTTTCCAAACCACATGTGAGGCGGCACAGTGGCTGGTCGGCAGAGCCTTTGTTTTAGAATAACTCTGGGTTATTTTCAGGTCATTGTGGCCGAGTGGTTTCTTAATTGAATGTTAGAAGCGTTTTGTTTAATATGCCATTGTTAAAGCTCTCTAAATATAGCTCAGTGACCTAATCTTTTCCGGAGCTTTTTGGAGAGATAATCCTAGATGTTTTTTTGATCTTTCAGGGACTAAGATCTGATAAAGAAATTATGAGACTTGCTTACATTGATCCTTGTTTGTTCTAAACTTTATACCGTACTAATTACTGGTACTTCTGAGACTGTACAGTGGTTTTTCGTGTTTGAACTTTAATTTTCCGATCTCCCGCATGTTTGTGCGTGTTACTGTATCCACATTAATTCCTGGAGGCTTTTAATAAGCAAGGCTGGTATCTGTGGTGACACTCTTTCCTTTAATTGTCCTCATGAAGACCCTTCCAAATAATGAATTCTTTGAATCAGAGCTTCTGGAGTGAGCCCATAATTCCCTCAATATTACATTTGTTCGTGCTCAACGGGGCATATTAATGACAATCACGCAAAGCTTAATTGCGTCCAGTCCTGTTTCCAAAACATCAACTTCAGTATCTACAAATCTGAAAATCCCATTTATAAGAGATTATAAAGATAATACTCCCCAAGGTGAGTCAGACAGCAGAATATATCCATCCATCCATTTTCCATACTGCTTAGTATTTTCCATGCTGGCGCCACGACTACCAAGCATTCTGTAATGCGTTTACGGTAACCCCTTGCTATATTGCTGTACATTTATCACGGGTTCAGTGCATCACAGATATTTTTTGGAATGTCAGTGTCGTGCACTTACTCACCTGCACATCTCTGATACAGTCACCTTAATAGATTAAATGATTTAAATGTGGCATCAATGACTCACAAAGGGTCAATTGGGCTCTTGTTCTTAGCAGAAAAAGAAACCATATTGAGTATATGCAATTCATACATCTGATAAATTACCGAATTCCTTCAGGGTGCAAAGGACATGACCAAAAGGTACCTGTTTAAAACACAAATACCAAACTTAGGCCGCCAAATAGCTAATGCGCACACTCATAACAATATCCATCCATCCATCCATCCATTTTCCAAGCCGCTTATCCTCACAATGGTCGCGGGAGCGCTGGAGCCCATCCCAGCCACCCTCGGGCAGGAGGTGGGGCACACCCTGAACTGGTTGCCAGCCTATCGCAGGGCACATTTAAACAAACAACCATTCGCACTCACATTTACACCTACGGATAATTTAGAGTCTTCAATCAACCAACCATGCATGTTTTTGGGATATGGGAGGAAACCGGAGTACCCGGAGAAAACCCACGCAGGCATGGGTAGAACATGCAAACTCCACATAGGCGGGGCCGGGATTGAACCCCGGTCCTCAGAACTGTGAGGCAGACGCTCTAACCAGTCTTCCACCATGCCGCCATAACAATATCAACTTGAACAAATGCAAGAAAAGAGCAATGCTTAGCCTGATTCAACTACGGTACTGCAATTTAAAATATTACGACAATGAATTCTGGGTACCCATATGCTTTGCCAGGATCAGCAATGTGAGGAACGGTGCAAATGGTTAACCCAGAAAATCACACGTACACACCATGCCTGCATGGGCTGTTGTTCACGTAACCCAAACAGGGCATGCCCAATAGACATGTACTTGTGTGTGTAGATGGTGACTGCAAGCGGACATATAAAATACCTGCACCGCTCAAAAGTGCAGTTTCCCAAATTGGCATTAAATTGCATGTATGTAACTTATGAAATATGAACTTTATATAGTAATATAAAAAAATATTGGTGGCTACTTCACAGATTTCATTTACTGCGGGGAATTTCTGGAACGTAATTCCTTCACTCTGTGTTTTGGATGGGTCAGGAAGTGTATACTGGCTGGGACTTGGCTCCATACCGATGATAGACAGGAAGCCTATTACTGTCACAGTTCACTGCAACAAGTGACATTTTGTTAAACCCTTTTTGGGAGCATTCAATTCAATTCAAAGAAGAATGGAGGGGAAAATGTGCATTCATTGTCCCTCCTACCAGCACAAGAACCATCTGTTTAATATGTCAGAAGACTATAGCTGTGATGAAGATTTCCATTTAGAAATGGCAATATGAGACAAAGCATAGGAACTTTGATGAGACAGTTCCTCAAAATTCAGCGGTAATACCATCCGTCAAAAAAAAAAATAAATGCACAGATCATCACATATAGTTGCAAGGAGGATTCTTGCCACATCTATGCCCAAGTGCAAAGTAATAAAATGCTAATATAGACTGTCGTGGATTTTGAGTAAGCATATGGAGTCATTGACAAATGCAGAAATAATAAAAGTTTAAAGGCAAACAAAAATAAATTTTAGTTGAAAATAAGCAAAAAAACCCTATCGGTTCATTCAAATATTTAATTCAATTTGTCTAAATGGACATGACATTAATTTAGTCCATATTTTTATGTTGTTTTAAATATATAGAACATTTTGTTTTGACTATGACCTTAAGAAATTGAACTTTGACTCATTTGAAAAACTTATTTGTGGACCTTCAAGATTTGCATTTGAACATTCATTCATTCATTCATTTTCCGTTCCGCTTATCTTCACTAGGGTCCAGTCGTTCCACCGTGCCGCCTGAATTTGAACATTCTTCTCTAAATTATCCATGTGTGAATATGAGTGTGTGCTTATTTTTCTGCATGTGCCCTGCAATTGGCTGGCGCCCAGTCCAAAGTGGACCCCGCCTCTCACCCAAAGTCAGCTGGTATAGGCTCCATCTCACCCATGACCAAAGTGATGATAAGCGGTTTAGAAAAAATGGATGGCTGAATGGATTTATTGATCGGATATGCTTGATAAAATGTCCAGGGCGTGTATGTAATTGGTATATTCAAGAAAACTTAAAAATGATGTATAGAGTATACAATTTGCAGCATAGCAGTGGTTATTTCTGTCACACTTACTCAAGATGCAGTAGAAAGTAGAAAGCACTCTGAGTAGTGTAAGTAAGGGACAGCCAGTTAATTTTTTTAGCATCGTTGACAAACTGGTGGTGTGTTCTCGATAATGACATCATCTTATTAACTTGGCTGGATGAAAAACAGGAGCAGAACATCCATGCAGATTCATCAACATGAAAGCAAGTACAACAACATTTCATTTCTCAGCCCGAGTGTGTGACTAAGAGTTGCTTGCAGTCTACACAAGGGCCTGCACTCTTTCTGCATTGCTAAAGCCATGTTCTATATTTATATAAGTTGTATACTTCCAGGTAGGTGGACAGCACTTGGCAGATGGGGTTGAATATTTCAAAGCTGGAAAATAAAACTTGTTCAAGATTACTCATAGCATACTGATGCACATCATGTTTATATATGCAACAATTTATTTACATGTCTGCTGGTAGTGGCGGCACGGAGACCCACTGGTTAGAGCGTCAGCCTCACAGTTCTGAGGACCCGGGTTCAATCCCCGGCCCCGACTGTGTGGAGTTGGTACGTTCCCCCCGTGCCTGCGTGGGTTTTCTCCGGGCACTCCGGTTTCCTCCCCACATCCCAAAAACATGCATAAATTGGAGAGTCTAAATTGCCTGTCGGTGGTTGTTTTTTTGTATGTGCCTTGCAATTGGCTGGCAACCAGTTCAGGGTGTACCCCGCCTCCTGCCCGATGAAAGCTGGGATAGGCTCCAGCACCCAAGTGAGGAGAAGCGGCTCAGAAAATGGATGGATGGATGGATGTATGGTGGTAGTGTGTGTAACTGTGGTATCGTTTAAGTGTAACACTAAATATGAAACCAATTAGGAACTTGGTGCTTAAAACAAAAACAGACTTCACATTTTTACTGTGAAATGATGTATTGACATCAACATACAGTAGTTTGCTGTTGATGTGTGTTGATAGCACCCACAATGATGAATGAACACACGAGCAATTTCATGGACTAACTAGGAACAGCAACATCTGCATAGATACATATTTCACTTATTGCTCAGTACATAATAATGCTGGGTTTTGTTATGTTAAGGTTTCAGGCTGATTGTAGTTAAGATTCTGGCAGAAGATGAGTATAGTAAGGTAAACAAGTGGTCTAGAACTATTAAGAGAACATAACACATTCTTATGTGGGGAATAATATTGTTCACTGTTCACTTTATTACCATTAAGTATTAATTGTTCATGTCCGGAGAAGAGTTGAATTGGAACTGGAGTCCACCCAAGCCTGTACTGGTCAATAAATAGTCAGTTCAACAATCACAGAGTGGTACCTAATGTAGACTCTAATGAATTACGGTGACTTTACAACAGTGTTACTGTATTTCATAATGATTGTAAAATACTGTTAAATAGTCATCCCTTGCTGTAAATTAACGATGGATTACAACAGTAACTTACTGTATTTTATAATATTAGAAAATACTGTTAATTTGGCATTCACTGCAGGTAAATTAACAGTTCTATTAGTCATGTAACAACAACAATAAATAACTAATTTAACAGCATACAACAGCATTTTGTAATTAATAGCACTAAATTCACAGTGGATTACAACAGTATTTTACAGCATTTTTAAATAATTGTAAAGCACTGATAAACAGTCATCCCTCGCAGGTAAATTAACAGTTAATGCTGTTAACATGAAGTAATTTAACAGTATAACACAGTATAATAATTAATAACAATTTCCTTTGATTAACCAGGCAATGCAATTGAGAACAGTTTCTCATTTACAATGTTGGCCTGGATCTGTAAATGTCTGTCTTAAATGTCCAGCATAACGTGGTTGTGGTTAATTAGAATTTTCAATACATTTTTGTGAATTCCTTTTTGCAACATTTCAACATTAAATAAATGTTAGAAAAATTCCATTGCCCCACATGATCAATATGTGAGTTTTTTTTTAAATATTATAATATCTATCCCTCCATTTTCTATCCCGCTTATCCTGTTCAGGGTCATGGGGAGCTCGAGCCTTTCCCAGCTGACATCAGCCAAAAGGCGGACTACACAATGGACTGGTCGCCAGTCAGTTGCGGAGCACATATGGAGACAGACAACCATTCACTCTCAGATTCACACTGTCACTGAGTGGGAACTAAACCCACGCTGCCTGCACCAAAGTCAGGCAAATGTGTCACATCATTAGTGACTGTATTATGATATTACAAAGAAAATACAGACACTATCTTTCTTTGAATGTGACACTTTTTTTTTCTTCTTCTTCGTCTTATTTTTCGACAACCAGTCAATAATCGATGAAAACTAATTTTGGGTGTGTTTACATTTAAATCTTCACCAATGTGCAGTACCGTATTAAAAAATAAAGAAGTGAATACACCATTTTTCACACTGATTTCATTTTTTGCTGTATATTTGAAAATTGTAATTTGTTAATGAAACCTTATTTTGGGTAATCAACAGGTCTTTAGTTGACATTAGCAGCATGTTCTAGGTGATCACTATCATGTCTTTTGATACCTTAGTTTGTATGCTATAAACAAAGCAATATAATATATCAGTTATGGTCTCATTGTTCAGTCGTGTTTGGAGTCTGTCGTCAAATATTTGGTTCCAAGCAAAGGAGCCCAAGTCTTAGCTCCTGCGATGTTTTGTCACTGCTGTCTGGAAACTAAATTGAAGAATGAGGGGATTAAGTGAACGTCGGAATTTGAGGAGATTCCAGTTCATGTTCATCTGCCTCTTCAATTACGCTCACTCCTGCGCTACACATGACATCATGGAAAACTTTGCAGTCTACGAGTGCAGAGAGAAATGCTGTGTTGCTTACACTATTCTGAGACTCCACTGGGGATGCATCTGTCTAAAAATAAAGATTGAACTCTTGTGGTTCCTCAGATGGTGTCACCTGTGTTTGTAATATCCAGGGTTACGTTACTGACATGTTAATTGGGGCTGTGAATCCTCCCTCAGATATTTGAGCATGCATTACTCATCAGATTGGTTCATTTTTATGCTGAACCACATTTGTTTTATCTGGCACCCACAATTTATTTTAAAAGACATACTCCAGGCTTAACTATTTACCTGCTACGTCTAGCAACTTTCTTATGTGTGTTTGTCAATTTGGCAGACCGAGCTGCGACACGCTGGATATGTCCTTAGAGATACGCTTGGCGGAGTGACAATTTGGTGTCAGAAAGTCAATCTAAACTTACGCCTGCTCAGACTATGTCTAAGTCATGGCGGAAGTTAGACCACTGGTCTATTGCGATTTCGGTAAAATTGATCGGTGTGTAGGCAGACAGATACTGAGCTCCGTGGACATATTTAAGTCACCAGCGGTTATCACCAGCTCATTCTGTATTTAATAAGGGTACCTGCTGTCATTGTCTGTTACCACACAATGGCCAGAGCAGTGAAAATGCTCCACTCATGCACATAGAATGGTGCCATGTCTCCTTCGAGACCGGAAATTGCGCACCATTTAAAGCAGGGGTGTCCAAACTTTTTGCAAAGAGGGCCAGATTTGGTCAGATGAAAATGTATGGTGGCCGACCATTCGGCCTGACATTCCTCGAACCATTAACATTGCAAATTAACATGTAAATATGTAACTATATCACTTTGCTGTCTGCAGCTAGGTCGATATTGCAAATGAGAATCAGTTTTCAATTGCATTACCAGGATAGTTAAAGGTTAAAGTAATAATAAATTAAATATAAATTAACTATTTTATAAAAGTTGACTGAAATGTTTTAGAAACATGTATTTATTGATTTTGTTTTAACAAATCACATCCCAGTGCATTTTGACAAAGAATAGTATTGTGACTATGCAGCTAGTATAGTGATTATACTATTATTATAATGTATAATATAGTATAGTCAAATCAGATGACAGAAATTTGACAAAACTGTGGTTTGATCATCACAAAAAATCAATTTACTGAGACTCGTAGCTCGCCTTTGTAGACTTTTCATTTGAATCACGGGCTCTTGTGAAAAACCGCTGCTGTGCTATCAAAACAGCTTCCAGTGGCTTCAGTTTTTCAGCGCGTTTGTTCGCCGGTAGCTTGTTGTAGTTAGCATGTTTCGTCTGGTAATTAAATTCTTTGAAAACAGCCACAGCCTCTTGGCAAATTAGGCGGACACAGTTGTTTCGCATGTCAGTGAAGACATCCACTTGTCCTGGACACTGCTGCCCTCGTTGTCAACTTTCCTCTTTTTAGTTTCAGTTGCCATTTTAGAAATGGGCTAAAAACATACCACAGGGGTAAAAGTTCACAAATGGGTCACACAACGAGAGTGCGGCCACAGGTCTACTGCCACCCTCTGGTGAAATATAAAATGGCTTTTTTTTTTTTGTATGTCTGTATTGTTTACTGTGGTAAACTGTGCTGGCGGGCCACATATTATTAATTTTATGACATGATGCTTCGGGCCGGAGGAAATTTCGACACGGGCCGGATTCGGCCCGCGGGCCGGACTTTGGGCATGCCTGATTTAAAGGGAATGAGAGGACCCACTTTCATTGGCGGTAATTGATTTCCACAGTGACGCACCCAGCCCACTCTCTGATCCGCTGGACTTTGCTCGTCTATGAAGTTGCCAACACTGGTCTAATCTGCCTCTGGTGCAGAGTTGCGCTGTCCACTGTGCAGGATTTATTCCATTCATGAAAATAGAGCCCCAAATCTCCACACTACATAGTTTTCAGCCTTTTCACATCTTTTCAATTATCTTCAAACATGTATGATGTATTTAAAAACAAATCTATGAATTTACTTTACAGGGTCTTTGAAGGCGGCACGGTGGATGACTGGTTAGCACAGCTGCATGACTGGTTAGCACAGCTGCCTCACAGTTCTGAGGACTGGGGTTCGAATCCCAGCCCCGCCTGTGTGGAGTTTGCGTGTTCTCTCCGCGCCTGTGTGGGTTTTCTCCGGGTATTCCTGTGTCCTCCCACATCCCAAAAACATGCACGGTAGGTTGATTGAAGACTCAAAATTGCCCGTAGGTGTGAATGTGAGTGTGAATGGTTGTTTGTTTCTATGTGCCCTGCGACTGACTGGCGACCAGTTCAGGGTGTACCCCGCCTCTCGCCCGAAGATAGCTGGGATAAGCTCCAGCACACCCTTTCTTAGTGTTTATCAAAACTTCCAATGAACATACTGTTAAGAATGCATTTGTAGAGAGGTCTTACACAGTGATTGGCTGGCGACAAGTCCATGGTGTTCCTGAAAAGTCAGCTGGGATATGCTCAAATTCCCACAAGGACACACAAAATAGAAACTTTAATGGATGGGTATATAGGTCTGTTTGATGAAGGATGTCTAAAAAGTCATCCTCATGTAGATTTCTTGAATAATTGTCAATAGAAAACAGGAAAATAATGGTGGTTGCTTGAGGATATGGCAGTAGGACTGAGGGAGTCAAACCGAAGCCTCTGTTTTCTATATCCAAGATGGCGCCCAACGATGTGGTCGCCTCGGTTATGTGCTCTCTAGTATTGTCTATGTTTTTATGTTTTTCGTTCGTCTTTGGAGACATTACGGACACTGTCACATGCTATATCAGTTTCTGTGAAGAGGTGTGTGTACCAACAAAGTCATTTCGCACATTCAATAACAACAAATCGTGGTTCACTGCCAAACTTGAGCAACTTAGCCAGGCTAAAGAGGACACCTATCGAAGTGGGGATAGAGCCCTGTATAATTGTGCTAGACATCAGCTGACTAAAGAAATTAACATCGCAAAGAGAAATTATGCAGTAAAATTAGAAAAACAGTTTGCCGCTAATGACTCTAAATTAGTCTGGCATGGATTACAATCGCTAACCAATTATAAGCGACCATTCCCCCAAGATGAGAACAATAAAGGACTAACTGACGACTGGAACACCTTCTACTGCAAATTTGAAAAGGACACTTTCACACCCAATACCCACCCAGCCACATCACCGACCACCATCACACCTCTCACTCCCCCTCCTGGGTTGACCATCCATGAACAGGATGTGAGACGTATCTTCAAACAACAAAAGATTAACAAAGCGGCAGGCCCTTGTGTCCCCATCCTGCCTCAAAGTCTGGCGGACCACCTCGATCCTGTCTTCACAGGGCTCTTCAATAGATCTCTTGAACTGTGCGAGGTGCCATCCTGTTTCAAACACTGTACCGTCATGCCAGTCCCCAAGAAACCTGCAATCTCGGGTCTGAATGACTACAGGCCTGTCGCCCTGACATCTGTGGTCATGAATACCTTTGAACGCCTCATGCTGGACCACCTCAAAAGCGTCACAGGTCCCCTGCTGGACCCACTGCAGTTTGCCTACCGAGTAAACAGGTCTGTGGATGACGCAGTCAACATGGGACTGCACTTCATCCTAGAACACCTAGACAGCGCGGGGACCTACGCAAGGATCCTGTTCGTGGTCTTCAGCTCTGCGTTCAACACCATCATCCCTGAATTCCTTTCCTCCAAGCTTCTCCAGCTCAACATCTCGCCTTCCATTTTCCAGTAAATTTAGAGCTTCCTGATGGACACGACATAGCAGTGAGGCTGGGGAAACACCACCTCATCTACACGCACCACCAGCACCGGGGTACCCCACGGATGTGTCCTCTCTTTGCTGCTCTTCTCTCTCTACAAGAACGACTGCACCTCAACACACCCAACTGTCAAACTCCTGAAGTCTGAGTATCAACAGGAAGTGGAGCATCTGGAGCTGTGGTGCGGCCAACAAAACCTGGAGCTGAACACGCTCAAGACTGTAGAGATGATTGTGGAATTCAGGTGGCCTCCTTCGCCACAGCTGCCCCTTAAGATGTCCAACTGCCCCTTGTCAACCGTAGAGACCTTCAAGTTCTTGGGAATTACAGTCTCTCAGGACCTGAAGTTGAAGTTCAACATCAACTCCATCCTGAAAAACAAGCAGAGAATTTACATCCTGCGGCTTTTGAGGAAGCACGGCCTGCCACAGGAGCTGTTGAGCCAGTTCTACATAACAGTCATCTAATCAGTCCTGTGTTTATCCATCACAGTCTGGTTTAGTGCTTCCTCAAAAAAGGACAAACTCCAACTGCAACTGACAATCAAAACTGCTGAAAAAATTGTCGGCACCCCCCTATCAACCCTGGAGGACTTGCACGCTGCCAGAACTAATACAAGAGCAAGCAAAATCCTCTTGGACCCTCCGCAGCCTGATCACAACCTCTTCCAGCTCCTTCCTTCAGGTCACCACTATCGAACAATGCAAACTAGACCTAGCAGACATTCCAACAACTTCTTCCTTCTTGACATTAACTTCTTAAATAGTTAATTTATGATGCCAATTTTGTCTTGAGATTGTAGTCTCTGTAATCTCTTAATTATACATTATTCGTACACTCGTACAATTATACATTATTCGTACACTCGTATCTGTTGTTGACCAAAACTGGCCACCCATGTGCTTGAGAAGTATCTGCACCATTTGCACAATTGACATTGTTCCAGATTATCGCACTATTAGTCACTTTAAACTGCATACATTTCCTTAAGTCTCTGTACCATTTGCACAATGGTCACTGTACCAGACTATTGTCCCATTAGTCATTTGAAACTGTTCTACATTGCTAGAGGACTAGGCATCATTTGCACAATTGTCAAAAAAAAAAAAATGTATCGGCATTACCACATTATGATGTAGCGGATGTGCTCCCGCAACCTGAAGTGCCACAGTAACTCCCCCACAACTTAATAAGATGCATTCTTCCAAGCCGTCCTGCTGTATGCTTGATCTATGAGTATGAGTACAAAGGTGGGAGTGTTTTAGATTAATATATGATTATTAAACCCTTTTATGGGTCAAAATTGTAGACTAAATTCAAGCTGATGGGTGTGGTCTTCCTCCAGTCTCTATGTCCCTTAGACACGCCCCCTGTGTATTGAACCTGTGGCTCCCGCCTCTTCTGTCTCTTGGGGTTTTTTCTCTCGTGTCCTGCTTCTCTGCTGTCCTGGCTGGCTAATCTCGCCAGCTACCGGGGAGGACTTCTGCCCACCCCCACCCCTTTTCTTTTATTTTGTCCTCCAGCCACCACGTGCGCCAGAGACCGCCGGAACCAGGACCCCGGGGATTTTGATCAAGGGCGGCTTTGATCGCTTTTCCTGACCGCGATCGGTTGGTGGAGCCTCACCAAGCAACTACCGGAATCCCGTACCGGTCACGCACGCAGCTGAGAGCAAGACCTGGGCCCGCCACAATCGGCAGGAAAGTTACGAGCCGCCCCCGAGGAGACAATAATTTTTTTTCTTCCGCCTCTTTTCTTTTTGTTTTATTTTTGTGCATCTCCTTTTTCTTCAACCAAACCTGCCTCCGTGCTTCCCATGACGACTGAGACAGACCACCCCAAATACCCACGGATCTACGGTCGTGAGTAGGACAATTGTTGCCAGAATGTGCAAAATTAGTGCCTTATAATTTTGTGGAAAATACTAGCTTCATACAAACTTCCAACTTTGTACTTGGTCAACACGGTGCAACCTATTCACGCTTATTTTTAGTCCAGCAACACTCGGTCCTATCTTCCCTTATCGTTTACCCTAGTTAGACCCCTCTGTGTGTTTCCCTATAGATCCGTTGTAGATTTCATTAAATATTCTATAAAATTCCACTCCTTGTTTTGTTTTGTGTGTGCCTCAAAAGTATTCACTGTCAATTGACTGTTGTCGTACTAGAGCGGCTGCAACTACCGGAAACAAATTCCTTGTGCTTTTGACATACTTGACAAATAAAGATGATTCTGATGCTGATTCTGATCACGCTGTCCATAAAACAAGTTCAACAGCGGTTCCACAATGGGTGTGATGTCACAAACAGACATAGAGGCCCACACTCATGATGGACTCATGATGAACATAAACATCACGCTGGTGCCTGAAGGTGCAAATGTGGAGCTCATCACTGTCTTGCACTGTACATATTAAGTAGAAAACAATATTAGATAAAGGAATGGCTCACCAGTGATGGGACTGGGATTGTAATTTCCTGTGAATGTTATAGAATTGATCATTTGAAAAAAAAAAAAAAAAAAGCAAACACTAGGGCTGCAACCAACAATTATTTCAATAATCGATTAATTTTTGGAGTATTTATTTCTATCAATCAATTAATGGCATAAAAACCTTTTAATTTCTCTCCCTTTATAAAAAAACAAAACAGGACATTATTTCAAATTGATAGCGCAGAAAATACACAACTGACAACGAATATGATTCAGTTCCTCATTGGGGCCGTAATATGTCAGACAATAGGTGAAAATGTTGATCATTCTTTTCCAAAGTATGTTTATAAATGTTTTATTTTAATTATAAATAAAGATAATCAGTCTTCTTTCATGGACGACTAAAGAAATCAGAGAATATTTACTGTTGAGAGGCTGAAATTCAGAGAATTTTGACAATTTTAAGTTAACAACTAATCGAAACGATTAATCGATTAGCAAAATAGTTGTCGATTCATTTGATAATCTTGTAGTTATCAATTATTTGATAAATTGTTGCACCTCTAGTAAACAAATTTGTTGCAAATTCATATTTGTATGTTTTCTACATCTTCACAGAGCGGCTGTGGCTTGTAGGTAGGGTCACCGGATCGAATCCCGGCTCCGACTGTCCGCAAGTCGAAGTATCCTTGGGCAAGACACTGAACCCTAATTTGCTCCCAGTGGGCCTGGCAGCACCTTGCATGGCAACAGTCGCCCATTGGTGTATCAATGTGTGTGTGAAAGGGTGAATATGAGACTTTGTAAAGCGCTTTTGGCACTGCGATAGTGTAGATAAAGCGCTATATAAGTGCAGTCTGTTTACCATTTACATAAATTGATATCTTTAATTATTAATATAGTAATAACAAATAAAGGTATTTTGGGAACATTTTCAGAAGTGTTGCATTAAGTGTTAACAACTGGTAGCCCTTCTCATGAATCAGTGCAAAGAAGGTTGGTGACCCCTTTATATATGCTCCCCATTCACCAATGAGGATTGTTTCACAAAAAATATACTTAAATCCCGAACTACAAACTACATGTTTTCCAGTTCTATGTGAGCCAGACGATGAACCATTACATCTACAAAGAGATCCTGCGGCATAGACTCCAGGGGTATTACTTGGAATGAGAAAACTTGCGGTTTGTAGTTTGGATTTAAATATCATCTTTTGTGCTACCAGTCCTGGAACGTTTCTGACACATTTGTATGCCGCCACGCTACAAGACTCACATAAACACTTGAACTAGCTGACTTCACAGCCGCATTTGTTTTCGATATAAAAATAAAGCATTCTCCCTGAAGTTGATGGTGGCTGCTTCTTGACTACTTGGCTCCGTGCCGCTGTCAGCTGTGCAGTGTTTGCATGACCCTGTACAGCCCTCTGCAGGTGTCCGACACTCTGCTTGTCTCCTGGATGGTTGGACTGGTCCTTGGAGCATTTAATAGCAATCAGGGCCCACACTTCAGTGCCCTTTGGGTCATTTCTCATCTCCAGTCACCTCAACTCCCCTTTCAAAAAGTCATAGAGCAAAGTGTGTGCACATCGCAGTGAGGCACATGACTCAGTCAGCTGTAAGAATTTGAGGGCTGACATGAACTAAGTTTAAACTAGTGGAAAAGAGACACCAAACATCCATTTGAGTGTTTGGATTTCAAAAATCCTTTGCAGCATTAGGAGCTGGATTACAGCCCAAAATTCTGTTTGAGGAATACAAAAACATAGTCGAGTTGACTGATGATTTGGATGACTTCTCTGAGATGCATGTCAATTTGCTGTGCACGTGGGTTTTTACTGCATACAGTCAATTTCCCTCAGCATACATCACTCCATCAGCCATCATCATGTTCTTTAACACACATTATACAAAAGCAGACCTTCCTGTGAACAAATAGTAAAAACACAGTAGA
Organism: Phycodurus eques; assembly: GCF_024500275.1. NCBI lineage: Eukaryota > Metazoa > Chordata > Actinopteri > Syngnathiformes > Syngnathidae > Phycodurus > Phycodurus eques. The sequence goes on along the minus strand of NC_084543.1, from coordinate 15,343,677 downwards.
TTCAGTAGCTTAGAAATCCTACAAAGTGTTTATATGAAAAATTAACTCCTGAAGTGAGTCACAGACATCTTTTCTGTGCAAGGCCGCCTTTGCGCCATTTGCTCAACTTCTCCAGGGGCCTGCACCTTAGGGCACCGAAAACATACAACTTTATTTTCTTTAATAAGCTCTGTTTGGACAATAGAATCGGACAATATAATCCATATACATGTATCGTATTTAAGGCCTTGCAATAAAAACAGGGAACAGTAAAAAAAAAAAAAAAAAAAAAAAAAGTGTTGCAGTATTACCAGGACTGCAATATAATAATTTGCAAATATTATCCAATAATCACAAAATCACAATGTCTATAGAAGTGCAAAATTTGTCTTTCCTGTCTGTCTAAGTTAATATAACAAACTGGGTTTTTCTTTTTTTTGTTGTAATATCCTAATCAATTAGAGGAAAATGTGGCCACCACTGTAAAAATTTTTAGAGGAGGTGCAATTTAAAACCCATGATTATATCCAAGCATATGTGAGGAAAAAAGTGTGACCAGACCAATTTGGTTTATAATACCGGTACTCGTTTTCCACGTGATGAAAACACAATTGCAGTCTGGGCTACAACTCCGAATTGTAATGCCAATGGACCGAATCAAAGCCCTGAATGTAGTCATTTCTGGAAAAATAACTGAAATAGCAAGTTGAGAAAAAGATCTGTTACATGTGTGTAGTGACTGAGTGGAGATATTAATGAGGATCACACCGATATTTATAGTTAACTAAATAATAAATATAGTAATCAAAAAAGCAATTGGCATTTAGACGAAAGGCCAACATACAGAAAAAAAAATCATGTTGCCTGCAGGGTTTGAACCAACTAGTTGACACATCGACTTTACCAGACCACAATGACGGTTAGAGCTTGAGATTGACAAATCACTAATGACGTGTTTTGGCAACAACACTTGCCTTGCTAAATTCAGAAGGTCATGTGTTTGCGGAGCAAACTAGCAGCAGTTAAATATTTGACTAAAAATAGCACACTCACTTTCTAAATATGAAAATGTATCCTTGGAAATAACAAAAGCACGCCGATCCAAAAAGTGCTATGTGCGCCTATCCAAAAAGGCATCTGCTACGCTAGCTGACGAGCAGCCTTAAAAGCTGATTTCAGCCGTAAGCGAATTCACCAACCGCCCTACTGTAACAGTGAAAAGACACCTGGTTGCCTGATTCATGTAGAAATGTCTTACATTTAGAAAAGCAAGCATACTGTAACCCAGGACACTATTGTTCCTAAAAACCTGTCTGTCATGTATCCTAACTCAAGTAAGGACAATATACAGTAAATGTGACTTAAAGCTAGTCCTGCAACATCCCTCTTTAAAAACTATATGAACAATGTGTTTGCTGCATTTATCATTCTATCTCTGTCTAATTCCCCAAAACCTACGGTGCATCTGGGCTGTTGCCCACATGTACCACGTAGGTCTGACTTCACAAGCACGTCAAAGAATCAGCGCTGTCAATCAATCTATGACAAATGCTTTAAAGGCTATAGTTTGCATATGTAAATCTGCAAGTGTAACCACACTTGTAACATCAAAAAACAATAATAATAAAAGACAGCACCATGACTAATATACTGCATGAACATCACAGCTAGTAAAAAAATAAAATAAAACAGACAAACTATTCTACCAAACCTACAATATGCAACCACTGATGATGCCCATTTTGTACATAGGGTCAGAGCAAATTGGTCACACAGGGCATGTTGATTCTAAGTGTGATCTTGTAAGTTTCAAGAAAGGCTTCTACAGTATACAGTATAACCTATTAAAACATACACATTGAAATCTGGTGATTGGTGATCACAGAGAAACTCACAATATGACATTAATACCGGTAGTCTGGCAGTGACAGCAAGAGTATAGCACTCCCACAATTGTCCATTATGAGAAGATGTAATCTAAAATCTTAATAATCGAGGCCTTCAACACTTGGCCTGTTTGGGGTCCAGCCTGAAGTCCTGCAATATCTGCAGGACATCTGTTAAAAATAAATAGATTTGCTGTTAGTTTCTCTAAAAACTCCAGAGAGGACCCAGTGTCTGTTTTCTGGGATTATCTTGCCTTTTCTATTAAGAAAATACTGAAACCACTCAGTCCATATCTTGACACACAGATTACACGGAGTGCAGTTGGAGTAATAAAAAGGGTTTGCATATCATACCGCATAATAAACATCAGTTGAGCTTAACAGTAACATGCATTTACCTCAGAAACGAGACAACAGTAAACAGTAAATCAAAGTCTGTTAAAAGGCCGGAGGAGACCGAGACTCCTCCATGCAACATCAGGAGTAAAACGCTTTAATGAAATCTTAACTGATGGGACTTGCTTAAAAGCCCACCCAGACACAGATAGGACCCTCTCTGACAATTTATACCATGTTGACAACCCTCTCCCAGAATAGGGGAAGATACTCCCAAGGGAAACAAAGCAGAGCAAAAATGATGCTCATGTATGTTGTTATAATTCACTGGCCTTATACATTGCTTCAATTGCAATGTGCTGGACTTAATCTGATTGTTTACAACACCACGATAGCTGGAGGGGCAATATAATGAAAGCTTGAGGGCAGAATGTGCATTAAAAAAAGAAAAAAGGCAAACAAGGCTGTCTTCAAAAGAGCCAGGTTATAGTCTGATGCTATCTGACGCCACACCAGAGGGAATGATGCTCTGTATCTGTGTCAACATAGAAAAAGCCAAGACACGTGGCACTTGGAGTCACATCAAGATGAACAGATAGCAGGTCCCACTTAACAGTTGTCCTCTTATCGATTCCCTCATCCTCAGCGAGATGCAAGGATACTATCGCATTTTCTCTCTAATGACTCACAGAATAAGGAGTGAATAGGCATTAGGACAAGCATCTTGAAGCATGGTGTTTATGACTTCACCATATCTTCAACATAGCGGGATGTTAATCTTTATTGCCATATGCACAAGATACTGGTCAACAAATGTACTTGTATGATGTCACACTAATTGCCGCATTGAAGATTGTTTTTGTAATTCATTGGGAATGAAATGCAACTATGTGACAATCAGTTTTGTACTTCAATACCTCGGTTTACGAGGGTCATCTGACATTTCAAGGTTACGAACGGCATGCAAGAAAGTAATTTGCGCAGTGTCGTGAAAAACATTGTCCCGCGGCACATGGAGGCAAGCTCAGTTACCGTTTTTTTATTGTTATTTTTACGACCGGCGGCACGGTGGCCGACTGGTTAAAGCGTCAGCCTCACAGTTCTGAGGTGCGGGGTTCAATCCACGTCCCCGCCTGTGTGGAGTTTGCATGTTCTCCCCGTGCCTGCGTGGGTTTTCTCCGGGCACTCCGGTTTCCTCCCACATCCCAAAAACATGCATGAATTGGAGACTCTACATTGCTCGTAGGCACGACTGTGAGTGCGAATGGTTGTTAGTTTCTATGTGCCCTGCGATTGGCTGGCAACCAGTTCAGGGTGTACCCTGCCTCCTGCCCGATGACAGCTGGGATAGGCTCCACCACGCCCGCGTCCCTTGTGAGGAGAAGCGGCTCAGAAAATGGATGGATGGATGGATATTTACGACCTACAATATTTTTATACAAATATCTTATCTGTTATCCATCCATCCATCCATTTTCTGAGCCGCTTCTCCTCACGAGGGTCGCGGGCGTGCCGGAGCCCAACCCAGCTATCATCAGGCAGGAGGCGGGATGCACCCTGAACTGGTTGCCAGCCAATCGCAGGGCACATACAAACAAACAACCATTCACACTCACATTCACACCTAAAGGCAATTTAGAGTCTCCAATTCATGCATGTTTTTGGGATGTGGGAGGAAACCGGAGTGCCCGGAGAAAACCCACACAGGCACGGGGAGAACATGTAAACTCCACATAGGCGGGGCCGGGGATTGAAAGCCGGTCCTCAGAACTGTGAGGCCGACGCTCTAACCAGTCGCCCACCGTGCCCCCAGACATAATATATGTGCATAAATGAGAGGGGTGCAGGGGGAAGTGTGAGGCTATAGGGAGAAGCAATAGCAAGGGTGGAGGACTAAATACTTGGGGTCAACAGTCCAGAGCAAAGGTGAGTGTGGTAAGGAAGTGAAGAAATGAGTCCAAGCAGGTTGGAACGGGTGGAGGAACGTGTCAGGTGTGCTATGTGACAGAAGAGTGTCTGCTAGAATGAAGGGCAAAGTTTATAAGACAGTGTTGAGGGCAGCCATGATGTAATGATTAGAGACAGGATATGATTAGAAATGAGCTCATCAGAAGGATGGCCAAGGTTAGATGCTTTGTAGACAAAGTTAGAGAGAGCAGACTTCGATGGGTTGGACACATCCAGAAGAGAGATAGTGAGTATATAGGTAGAAGGGTGATGAGGATGGAGCTGCCAGGCAAGAGACCTCGAGGAAGACCAAGGAGAAGGTTGATAGGGAAGACATTAAGGCAGTTGGTGTTAGAGAAGAGGATGCAGGAGAAAGGCTTGCATGGAAAAGGATGACACGCTGTGACGACCCCTAACGGGACAAGCTGAAAGGAAAAGAAGAATATACTAAGTCCATCTTCAAGAGTCACTCTATGGAGGTCTAAATAGCCAAAATACAGGACATTTAAACTGCGATAGGAGTAAACTGGATCTTCTATGAATAGGAGTAAACTGGATCTTCTATGATGCACCGAAACCCTTCTGTTTTTTTCCCTAAAAATACTGACTGGTACAAAAAAAGGGTACATAATTTTATTGTAAAATGTAATCTTTAACCTTTAAAATTTGGACAAATATTATCCCTGTTTTTGTTGTTGTTGTTTTTTTTTTTAAATAATCCACACAAGACACAAGACCAGTCCAGTTTTGGGGGAATATCATCACCCAAGGACGTTTCATGTTGTTGTTGTTCTTTTTTTTAAATTATTATTTTTTTTTTTATTTGTATTGTAATATCTATGATTGTGAGCCTTTAAGGGCCTGGGGGCGAGGGGGGAGTAGTGTGACGGGAGCAAAAGTTTACACGAAAAAGCCTTTACACGATCAGGATTTTTGGGGTCGATCAGCAAGTTAAAAAAAACGATAACCGACCACCGATCCGATCACAAGATGGAGCAATGTGTCTATTTACATGACTTGTTCATTTATTGTATATACTTATGTACTGTATTCTCTAGCATTTTAGACAAAAGTTAAAACATCAATGACCTCTCGGGGGAGTTTAAGGTTTGGCCACTGACATAAGTTTAGGTCAAATCAACATTACAACATAGAAATAATGGGTGCTGCGACCCGCGTGAGGATAAAGCGCTACAGAAAATGGATGTATGGATGGATGGATGACTTAACTGTAATTAAATTACTTTATTGGAATTAAATTACTTTAACAAATACTGTTAATTACATTCTTATGGCTTACTCTAACTTTCTCACTGAACGGGTTTGCGTACGTTTGGCTTTTTTCTGGTTTTGTTTTCCCCCCACGCTGCGATGCTTGAACGCGGCATGCTCCTCCTTGTGTACATTCTTCAGGTGCCTGATCAAATTTGTTGTGTTGAGGCATTTAGAAGACGTTCCCCACGACGTACAGTTGTGCACAGACTGAAAATAACTTTTGTCTGAGACACGCCGGCATGGTGAATGACTGGTTAGCACATCTGATTCACAGTTCTGGGGACCGGGGTTCAAATCCCGGGCCCGCCTTCATGGAGTTTGCATGTTCTCCCCGTGCCTGTGTGGGTTTTCTCCGGGCACTTCGGTTTCCTCCCACATCCCAAAAACATGCGTGGTAGGTTGATTGAAGACTCAAAATTGCCCGTAGGTATGAATGTGAGTGCGAATGGTTGTTTGTTTCTATGTGCCCTGCGATTCGCTGGCGAACGGTTCAGGGTGTACCCCGCCTCCCGCCCGAAGATAGCTGGGAAGGGCTCCAGCAGCCCGCGACCCTCGTGAGGATAAGCGGTGAAGAAACTGGATGGATGGATGGATGTCTGAGAAAACGCAAAATAGTCCCACACCGACAATGTGTTTTTTCACCAACAAGATTTATAAAACTTTATTGGCCGTCAGTTAGTTACAGTACTACGCCACAAGACACGTGACAAGGCTAAAAATGAACTAGCTTTTGGATTCATACGCGACGGCGACACAGAGTTAATGTCTTTTTTGGAGCCGATCGATAACGTCATTGATCGGATTGGCAAATTATGACATGAAAGCCGATCGGCCGATCAGCATAAAATGCTAATTATCGGCCGATACCGATCAGATCGGTGTACAGTCTAGTCTCAAGACACGAATGGCCTGAATTGTGGCCAAAAGCAGATCGTATTGTATGTGTTCTGTGTTGCCGCTGGTTCAATAAAGTGAGTGTAATTGCAATGGCGACTCCGTTCATCCTTGACCACGTGCGAGGCCATTACAGTACAAACAATGGTTGTGGCGGATGGCTTGACAGTCAGACGTTGATGTCTGTGGCTTGACACTGCTGAATGAGAGCGGCTGAGATGGTAAAAAATAAATGTGTCGCATTGCCAGACTTTGTAGGGACAATAATCTTGCATAGTTTGCAGACAGAACTGGTCCTTTTGACTCTTGTCTAATTTAAAATATCCATATCCACTGCCAAACTATAGACAATACCTTCCCTATTGTCAACAATTTCTTCTTGTTCTGTTTTTGTTCATGGCATTCTTTCTTGTTTTTAAATCTAATTCTGAGACATGATGGCGAAACAAATTGCTATGGTGCATGTTACACAGGTTATTATTTCAATGTTAGAAAAGGGCGAGTGGGTTTGATGACAAATAATTTTGCTTGGCTGGGCCATGGTAGCTTGAGAGGTTGAGGGTTGATCACAACTCTCTTCTTAGCTTCTACCTCCTCCATATACGTACATCGACAGCAACCCGGCAAAAAGAGAAATTAGGTGAGCCCTAAAGCTCACCTAATTTTTGCAACAATAAAAATTCTACTACGACCAGTCAGCGGATACTAATGAACACCTACCTCAAGTAGATAACTTTCTTCAAGTAGACATATGTCGTGCCTGCAATTTGAGTAAATAAATGTCCCTGGTTACTATTTGAGGAAATTTTGTTTATGTATGGCTCGTGGCATTGCAAAGAGAATATCATGAATTGGATTTGAATACCCTCATATCCCAATCAGGCCTTTTTCAAACATGGATTTAAAAAAACAGATATTAATAGGATATCTGCCCATGTGAATGCACTGTAAATGTATAAACTGTCAATGAAATGTGTGTTTACCCAAACAATACACCTGTGTTTTTTGACCATGTAGGAATACTGACATAAGCCACAAAGCTGTCATGTATTCTAGTCAGTAGCTCAACATGGCAATTCTGTGTGATTTTATGTGCTGTATAAATGTAGAATAAAGTGAGACAAAGGATATTTATGAGACTATAAAATTCTGAGCTTATCTCAACGTATTTATTTGACACTGACACAGTTGAGGAAGAAATGTGGGGACGACACCAAAGGTGGTCTTATGGTTACTAGTATTTCCTATTATAGTTGTGTACCACCAACCCTGATACATAGTTTATTGTTACATTCATGAGCAATTTTACTGGAAATGTTCATTATCTTTATTTCACTCAGACAGCTTGCAGTATTTCATGGTGAACAACTGTGTAGTTTTGTTGCTTCCTTTTTCATGTTGTCACCCAAAGGTGCAGCGAGTAACTTTTACTGAATCTCTTCATCAGTCCTGGTCATCTTTTACTGAATGATTATTCATTTGAGTTGTCACATCTGGCCAGCTCTTTCCTTTTGTGTCTTTCATGCCTCTCACTTTATCTGTAACTCGGAGGCGACCGCGAGATGAGCAGAAGTCAAGGCAGATTTGCAGATGTTTTTCATGGCCTGTAATATTCACGCTGGGGTTAGTCCAGGATTTCCACTATTGAATGTGAATTAATATAGATATTGTTAAAGGGGGATTCCCTGCTCCATTCATCAAGCAATCTGAGAGACCACATTTGTTTTATACATTTTGGCTGAACCATTCAATCCACTTGAAAGATATTCAAAGCACTTACTTTATTAAACCATTTGATTATTACTGTAATACCTTACATTTTTAAACAAGAGCTGTAGCAGTTCAGCTTGTAGGGACTTCAGGAGTGGCCAGCATAAGAGCCACAATGAACTAAAGACATTGGAACGGGTGACTTGAGACATGCCATGAACAGAATAAACCTGTCAATCAAAAGCTTTGACTTTTGGTTCAGCTCTCTCTTGACTATTACATACAACATAATTGCAGATTTCTTTTATTTGTCAATCCTTCTTTATACTTCAAGACCTTGAGATACAGTCCTCTTAAACTTGAAGAAAAAGTCCCAACCTGAAAGATTACATTATATTAAGGACTATGGTGTCAGATTTGAAGATGTTGATTATCATTCTGGCATCCTACATACGACCCTAAACGCTCTATAGGGCACTGCTTGACAAAGCGAACTGAAAATCATTATCTTCAAAGAGCAGCTGGGGATCTACAAGCCACCAAACATGACTTCACACCCTGATGGAACAGTAAAATCCACACTCTGAGCTAAGGTTATACTGCGTTTACACTATGTTCCCGGCAGCCTGCCTGATACATAGTGCGGTGTGGGATTTTGGCTATTCTGTATTCAAATCTTGCTAAATTTACTCATAATCTATAATTGTATTGGTGACAGGCTTAGAGGGAAAGGGGCTGCTGAATACGAGAGGCTCACAGACGCATTATGGTTTGGCCCACGGTCTACCACGGATGCTAATATGTTCCCTTCCGGCCTGTCATGTTCTGATGCAATTTCTACAGATGAAACTTGGATGCCAGGCAGCTTTGGAGAATATTTGTGGCCAAAGCAAGCTTGAAAGAAGTTTCCCTTGATGGGCCTGGGTTTCTACAAAATCTCAGAAATCGTGTGCCCTGTCAGACTGTAGTATAACGTAACGCTCTTTATCTTGCCGCGATTGTACACCATCACACGCTGGGACACGTTGTATTTGAATGCGACAAAATGGTTACCCTACACCCTAGCTTGCTATGACAACCTTGGAAATAAATGTGGCAAAATGGGACAAAATGTGCACCAATGCGGCGGAACTTGACAAAGCTTGAAAGGACCATAAGATGCCAGGAAAATACATTTGCTTCCCGTCCCATTAGAGACAACCTCCATGTTTTGTTACGCTCTATTATGTATTGTCACGTTTTGTTGACTTTACCCCATTTTACTATAGCTGACTAAGTTTCCCAACTAAACCGTGAATGTCATGGCAATTTTTTTTACAGTTTAAAAACCTGGCCAGGCATCCACAAATCACAGCCTATCATGTTTGCCCCCCGTGTTGTGTCATGTCCATTCTGTTTTGTCCACGGTGGTCTGAAATGTGATTGCTGTGGATGCTGGTAACATAATGTAAACACAGTATTAGCAGCTTGGTTATCCAGGAAGGATTCCTCGCAAGGCAGTTTGAGGATGCACTACGGACACTTCCTTGATGTCTCCTTAGTGAGGAGTTTTGGCATGTATAACCCAGATCAGGCTTCATAGTAGACCTAAGACGGGAGGTCAACGGGAAAAATAAAGGAATCGGCCTCACTATTCCAATACTCCCATTTCAGATTTTGTAGCACCACTCACTCTCACTGACACATTCGCCTAGATTACAATTACAGTTGAAGCAGAAGATGTTTTTGGATTTGTTTGAAACTAAATAGAATTGCAAATGACAAAAACATAACCACTTCTGTTTACAGTTGTTTTTAGGTTGGGATTAGTGTTTTTATGTACAGAAGATTTGGTAAGATTCATAACGTTTTGCCAATCCATAATAACTTTAAAATAAAGGAACCGGCCTTACTCTTCCATTACTCCCATTCCAGATTTTGTAGCTGCACTCACTTTCACTGACACATGGGTGACATTTGCATTGGTGTTTTTATTAACTGAATATTTGGTAAGATTCAGAACTTTTTGATAATCCATAATAAAAAATAACTTAGCTACAATGAAAATATTTACTTAATCCACTTAAGTGAATTATGACAACTTTGACCACAAAACAGGCCGTCATTACTGTTATGGCGTCAGGTGCCACAGTCCGTATAAATACTGCCTGTACACTTGTTTATAGGAAAACCACCATCTGGGTTCAACAAATACAGTCAGACATGCTGGTGACCTCTGGGATTGTTCGAATGGAAAATATAACAGAGCTGTTTGCTGAGCGAGGGGGATAGCAGAGCAGCAGTCAACTGTCAAGTGACAGACAAGACACTGTTGTAAAAGAGTGCAGGCTCCATATCTCGGAGCCCAGCCCCTCGCTCAACCTGTAAACACAGACCATAGCTTTTGAAGAACTATCCAAAAACAGTGGCCTTATAAACGTGATGTTGCATTTATAAACATGATATAATGGCTTGAAACTCGAGGTACAACTTAAGGAATTAGCTGACATATTTACAACTATGGCAAGGAATCAACAAAACGCACTTAGCACAAAACAAGAAACGAGATGAATGTAAAATGATCAACCTTTCCACTGCATCTTTTCAACCTCAGGTCATATTTGGGTTTAATCTAAAGCAGAGGATTATTATAGTTCTTAATTTTAAAGTACATTAAACAAACCCAACATTTTTTTGTTACTTTTACCTATTTTATGACCAACGTGGTTTAGTCTAGAAGGCCCCTAAAAGCAGTCAGTGACAGTTGATGCATACACAGAGCTGCTGTAACTTAGGGCAGATACAGCGTTAAAGGAAGTCAGAAGGTCAGATGTTTCAAATAAACAAGATGAGGCTACAGTAAAGGTGTTTTTTGCTACACATGGAGAGATAAAAAGAGCATAAAAATGTGGAATGTAGTGTATTAAATTAATATATATACACACACACACATATAAATATTAATCATCAGATTCAATTAAGTCCTGTAGGAATGTTTATTATTTGGATGTTAGTACGTTATTCAATAAACATGATTCATTGTTAGGTTTTTGCTTTCATGGTGTTAATTTCCTCCGTTTGCGTTCACCTGCGGCGGCACAGTGGGAGACTGGTTAGAGCATCTGCCTCACAGTTCTGAGGTGCAGCGTTTAATCCCCGGCCCCGCCTGTGTGGACTTTGCATGTTCTCCCCGCGCCTGCGTGGGTTTTCTCCGGGCACTCCGGTTTCCTCCCACATCCCAAAAACATGCATGGTAGGTTAATTGACGCCTCTAAATTGCCCGTAGGTGTGAATGTGAGTGCGAATGGTTGTTTGTTTGTATGTGCCCTGTGATTGGCTGGCAACCAGTTCAGGGGGTGTACCCCGCCTCCTGCCCGATGATAGCTGGGATAGGCTCCAGCACGCCCGCGACCCCAGTGAGGAGGAGCGGTTCAGAAAATGGACGCATTGACCTGCTTCACCTGCTTTGATCGCATGTCACAAGATAGCAGTGGTTATGGTTCCACAAAATGAATAACTATTATTATAATGAACATATTTAACTTTCAAATTCAATGCAAGGACAACAGAATTTATAGCGTTTTGCAAATATCCATCCATTTTCTGAGCCGCTTCTCCTCACTAGGGTCGCGGGCGTGCTGGAGCCTATCCCAGCTGCCATCGGGCAGGAGGCGGGGTACACCCTGAACTGGTTGCCAGCCAATCGCAGGGCACATAGAAACAAACAACCATTCGCACTCGCAGTCATGCCTACGGGCAATAGAGTCTCCAATTTATGCATGTTTTTGGGATGTGGGAGGAAACCGGAGTGCCCGGAGAAAACCCACGCAGGCACGGGGAGAACATGCAAACTCCACACAGGCAGGGCCGGGGATTGAACCCGGGTCCTCAGAACTGTGAGGCTGACGCTCTAACCAGTCATCCACCGTGCCGCTTTTGCAAATATTCATTTGATATTTTCATTTAAAAAAAAATAAACATTGCAACCGATCACAACTTGACTACTATCATGATCATGGTAAACAATGAACTGCATTTCATGCAATAAATCTATTTAACATTTCTATTAAACATTGTCAGTGTTTGGAATATTAAATGTAATTGACATATAATTGCATTGCAATACAGATGCAGACTACTGATTCCTGAATGCAAAATAATATTAGTCTGACCTTCTGTTTTCCAAACTGGTGCGAGAGGGAATGAAAAGCAGCACTCTGCTACTCTGGTCAAAACAGCTGGGCCTCTATAGTGTCCTCCTTCAGACTGTTTAGTTTGATCGCTTTCTTCCACATCAATCACAGGAGGAATTGAGCCACGTGCATTTCATCAGCACTTTACTCAGTAAAAATGGTGAAATATGTCTCAGGGCCACTTATGCACACATTCAACATTAACACAGTGGTATGTGCAAGCAGCAAGCCAGTATATAGCGTCTTGTCCGAATGCACACGCCGAGAGAGATTAAGATCTTCCAGAGACGAGGACACGTTCATATTTTACAGTTCACCAGATGTGTGCAGAGTGTTATGATAATAAACTGCTTGTTATGAACCTATCACCTTCCAAAGCTTGTCTAGTCAAATTCAGTGCAGTATGGTGGATGAGTTTGCGTTACCTCAAGAACTCATCTATGCCGCCTTCAACCCTAGTCCTAAAAGGGGCTATAACAGCAAGATGAGATGTATGGGAATACAACCTGTGTATATATGATAAATTATAAGTATACAGTATAAATTTGGGAAGTCAGGTAGCATTTTAACACATTTTAAAAAGAATAAGGAGAAATCGGAATATTTTACTGCAGGATGATGAACAGACACATCCAGGAGAAGTGACCACGACCTCTTCTGAACTTGGCTTGAATGAATCCAACTCACAGGAACACAGAGAACCATTTTTACAAAGAACCGGTGTGAATAATTTGTGATTTTGACCAAATAAGCCAGGGTGGAACTGCAACATTTCATATTTGAATGTAATTCTCAGGCCAACTGACATGGTGGTCTGCTGACTTTTGAGGCTCAAGAGTGGACACTGTGTAATATCATTACATGATCAGAGAAAAAGATAAGACAATGAAGCCAAGAAAAATAAATTACTGAAAAAAACAGTAACAAAACCATTAAGACTTGTAAAATCACATCATTTCAGCGTGCTCAAAAGTTTGTACTGGGCTGGTTGCCTAATATTATGACCTCCCAAAGTGACTCAGCATCACCAACTTTGCCAATAATATGGACGCTAGTTATTCAACCACAAGTGAAAAACACATTTACAATGGCTGGCTTATAGAATAAAAAATGTCACAAACAGCCAAAGGAAACACACAAACAAATTGAAATGAAGTCTAGTGAGGTGCATGACAGCTTATGTGATATGCTGACGCCATGTATTGTGACAGTTCCATGTCCAAATTCTTTTCTAAGGAATTTAAGTCATACTTTTTTCCTGAAATCTTTGATCAAATTCAGAATTTTTAAATTTTGCATTAAGGTATTAAAGAAACCACTGTAATTTAAAATATCAGATTTCCAAACTGTCTTCCCTTACACTCTGGAAAATGACTCCCAAGACTTACCCATTCATCCATTTTCTATAGCACTTTTCCGATTCAAGGGGGCAAGGCTTTGGACGAAAGGTACTAAACACTGGCCTGGTTGCCAGTTGAACCGGTCCCATGACATGTGATGTGAACCACACCATTACCAATTGACATACTATAATCAGTGTTTCCCAACCTTTATTGAGCCAAGTCACCCATTTTAGATTAGATAAAATGTCACAGCACACCAGCAAACAAAAAGGCACATAAAGTATGAATATTGAAATAATGATGGTGATGTGATACTAACGGGCTGTTAATGACGTTCAAAGGTAAATCTGCAAATACTCCACGTGTCTTTGCAACAACTTTGATGACATCACTGAGGCTCTGTCCAGCAATCTCTGCTGGTGAGTCGACTCCCTGCTGGCAACGTGAGTAATGGCCTGTATGTTTAACTTGCTCAATACAAATAAACCATGTAATCTAAATACATAAGTTAATATAAATACAAAGGAAACATATAATCTCGCACAACAGCGATGTGGAAACCAATTGTGTATGGACTGTGTGCGCGCAAGACTGACATTTTCTCTCTGCCTCCCTGCTCAATCTCTACGCAGTTAGGCTGGCACTCTCTGTGTTTAGAAAGCTCCCGGAAAGTTTATAGAGAGTGTACTTCTGCTGGGCTTTGTGTGACAACTTTGAACGCACCATACCCATCAGCCTCAAAACTGCCACAGACCTCCCTGGAATCCACTCTGCCACTTTCCATTCATGCATTCCCCAACTTCCTTTAGATTTCCGTCTCCAAAATCCTGTGTTGACAATTAATATTGTCTTTGTCAGGCTACTGTGTGTTTACCTCACTTTTGGTCTGCTGTGTTTTACCAGGAATAATCTTTCCGATACTGAAAGATATTCCGGTGTAACGGTCAGGTAAAGATGATGCTCTTCTAGTGTCAGCTGGTCAATAAACATTCAGTAAAATGTTTCACACTGGGAACAACAAAATTATGAATGTGACAGACTTGATATCCTTTACGTCATTGATAGACTTGATATCAGTCAGTCTCCACTTTTGCCACATGCTGTGAAGTAAATTCAGGACACCCTCTTTCCTTGTTATTGTTTGTTAGCATGTCTCGATCCAACTGATATACAATAGGTTCTCCTCCCCAGATCAAGGCTTTCAGAGTCAAGAGAGCTCAGTTGAAATGAGACAGTACTGTGTAGTAGAAGAAGCGGCATTGTGGCAAGTGGTGCAGTCCAGATCATTTTTTCCCTCTAGCTTTCAGAATTTTGGAACGACAAAATATAATGTGCTCTTGTGAAGTGAACCACTTAAACCGCTTGGTAGAAATGGGGCTGATCACAAACTTCTGTTTAATAGGGACCTTACTTCGAATCAACCCAGGTCGGGGGGCTTTTGCGAATAAATGGCAGGTGTTCCTCGGCAAAAGGCATTAACCACTTCCAACATTTTCTAGCTTATATTGTGATGTCTAATTGGTTTGATGAATGCTTCACCAGCTGACCTTGCATTGCTCCATGGTAGAGTTGCAATTCTCATATGCTAATTAAAGACACTTTCACTTGTCAGGTCTCTTTTGTGTTAATTTACCAGTTTTAAGGTAAAATACAAAAACTTGCATTGATAACTCCTTCAAAGAATTATTATTGAATTGATTAAAAAGTACATGGTTGTACAAAGGGATTTTCCTCACGGTCAAAAGTCCTTTGAAGGAATAATATGTTGTTATACTTTAAAAGACCAGCTACTGCACTGAGGTCGAAGGAGCAGAATAGCATGATCGTTAATGTTTGTGCACTGAAGTCTCGCACTATTGAGCTATTGCAATGATCAACAATCTTTTTGAAATTTACAGCTACTTCTTCTGTACTGATTAATGCGAAAGGCTACCAGTTTGATATCCACTTCTGAAATAACAAATTTTATCAAATTATTTGAGGGTAAATCATCTCCTCATCGTCGTTGCGCCCGCTAGCTTGTTTCCACGAATGCGATGGTTTGGTCGTGCTTCAATACTGACCTTTGAGCTATACTAGTTTTAGTTAGCAAGTGTGATTTAAAAAGGAATTGCAGCAAAATAGTTATATGAAGCTCAGTAAGTGGCACTTTCTTTTAGAATAGCAACACACAAAAAAATGTATGCAGAACAGACCTGCACGCTATATATGTCGTCCTCTGGGGATACCTGGTCCCCGCAAGCACCATGTCAGTGACCCCTGATCTGTTGTCTAACAAACGCCCTTTCACATATTCACAGTTCGAACAGCTACAAGCTAATTTATTTTCATATTCTCTCCTTTTATTCATGATGCATCACCTGGAGCAAGTAGCAGGACATGTTACCCCAGGATGAATTGACATTCTATTGTATACAGGTTTAATTTGACTGATATACAGTATTGTTAATTAAGCTTTTTTTAGGTAGCATGTTCTCCCCGTGCCTGCCTGGATTTTCTCCCACATTCCAAAAACACGCATGTTAAGCTAATACTCTAAATTGTCAACAGGTGTGAATGTGAAAGTGAATTGTTATTTGTCTATATGTGCCTTGTGGTTAACTGGCGACCAGTCCAGGGTCTTTCCATCCTCTCACCTCAAGGTAAACTGCTACCTGCTACCTTAATAATAATAAAAACACTGTATGGGATATCTTGGTTAATTTTCAGGGGGGTAATAAAAGGGTTTTGTTTGTTTTTTTGTATGAAACAGTAAAATTATTACTCCACAATGCACTGGGACCAATTTGAACAAAGGCAAACTGGACTGGCAACATATCACAAATATTTTTTATATTAACCTACCTTGTGACGGAATTTCTAGGAAGCTATCTCCTGTATTTACATTATGCAGGCCAGGGTCTTGACAATACTTTGGTTAATGCCCTCAGTAGCTTTGATGCCAAAGGAAGATGGTAAAGTGAAGTAATACACGCACACATGCACACACACACAGACACACACACACACACAGAGATGCATACATACACACACAGTCAATTTAAATAACATTTAGAATTGCTTGACCTCATTTGCTTTTCACCGGATTGTGCCAGCGTCTACACTTATAGAGACCACAAAATGCAGCTATTATGTCAACAACTCAACATCTGCATTATATCCAAAATTGACACTAAACGTACGCTTTCTAGTGACACCTTTGCTTACGACCTAAAACAAGTGTGAACTGCTCTGGGCAGAGAAAGCTGATGTAACACTCATCTGAAATGAATATAGTGGAGAAAACAGTGAAGCAGCCAAAGAAATGGCAGAAGTGGGGTGACAGTAATTATGAGTGGCAGCAGAACACATTTGCTGCCTGCTTAGCTCTTTCCGTGTTAAGACCTGACTCTGATCTGAGGCCTGGCAACTCCAGCAGAGCAAACCAGCCATTACCTCACTGCTTTTAAACAGTGCAGAATTCCTCTCCAAGTAAATCCAATTTACCCACAAGCATTCATTCTAAGATCACGTTTCTCTAAAATAGCCGACCTACGTTCATTTTGACAGTTAATCTAAAACATGGCACGGCTAAGCAGCTTTTGTCTTTATTAGCTGTAATCAGAGGCGGTAACGCGTTACATTTACTCTGTTACATTTACTTGAGTAACTATTTGAAGCAATTGTAACTGCCAGAGAAGATTCATTACAATGTACTCTTCACTCACACTCAATTATTTTTATTTAAATGCAACTCTTACTCTGTTATGTTGTCCTACATTAGACTCGATACTTTGGACTGCATCATGACAGCATTGACATGCACTAAATTTATAAAACTAATCACAAGCAGCGCAAGCAACAACCAGTAACGAACTTGTATTTACCTAATTGCAAATGGTGAATAAACTACACAAAACACTAACTTAGGGTGCAACCAAATGATGAACCACAAGTAAGTAAAACACATAACTACATCTACACTAAGCGAGAAACACAAGAAACAGATAGCATTAATGATTATGTAATTAGCTAAGACTATTTGCAATTGCGGCGGCACGGTGGCCGACTGGTTAGAGTGTCAGCCTCACAGTTCTGAGGACCCGGGTTCAATCCCCGGCCCCACCTGTGTGGACTTTGCATGTTCTCCCCATGCCTGCGTGGGTTTTCTCCGGGCACTTCGGTTTCCTCCCACATCCCAAAAACATGCATTAATTGAAGATTCTAAATTGCCCGTAGGTGTGACTGTGAGTGCGAATGGTTGTTTGTTTGTATGTGCCCTGCGATTGGCTGGCAACCAGTTCAGGGTGTACCCCGCCTCCTGCCCGATGATAGCTGGGATTAGGCTCCAGCACGCCCGCGACCCTAGTGAGGAGCAGCGGTTCAGAAAATGGACGCATTGACCTGCTTCACCTGCTTTGATCGCATGTCACAAGATAGCAGTGGTTATGGTTCCACAAAATGAATAACTATTATTATAATAAACATATTTAACTTTCAAATTCAATGCAAGGACAACAGAATTTATAGCGTTTTGCAAATATCCATCCATCCATCCATCCATTTTCTGAGCCGCTTCTCCTCACTAGGGTCGCGGGCGTGCTGGAGCCTATCCAGCACACCCGCGACCCTACTGAGGAGACTGAGGAGAAGCGGCTCAGAAAATGGATGGATGGATGGATATTTGCAATTGCCGCTAGCAAAGGTGGGAAGTCAGAGTCAATGGCCAAGTTAAATTTTTTTTATTTGCAACTGTCTCGGTCCTCACTTCTGTTTAAATATTACCATCCCCCACCAGATCACGCTGATCCCATTGATATGTGGAATTAAATTAAACTCAAATATCAACACTCTTACGGTTCACAACTCCCATCGTGAGAGGGCTTCTCCAGACTCTCACCATGCATCCCCTACACCTCTCACTTGCATGGCATATTTAGACTTATGTGCTTACAGTGTTATGTTGCTTATGTATTACATAAAATGCAAAAAAAATAAAATAAAATAACCTGTCATGTCTCATTGTTTATGTTAAATTATCAGTTATTTAGTCCTGTCTTTTATGTTGACATGTCTGCTTTTTGTAGTAATTGTTTCTGCAAATATTCTG
The DNA here is from genome assembly GCF_024500275.1 of Phycodurus eques. Classification (NCBI taxonomy): domain Eukaryota; kingdom Metazoa; phylum Chordata; class Actinopteri; order Syngnathiformes; family Syngnathidae; genus Phycodurus; species Phycodurus eques. Next base: position 15,325,046 of record NC_084543.1, on the reverse strand, counting down.
CATTGATTTTTCGCATGTTACAAAGAGTCTGATATCTGATACCTTTTGCTGATACTTTTGTTCCTAGTTTATACCAGCTTCACTGAGATTTTTAACTGTTACTTTTCTAGTATAGTTTTTTTTCCAGCTTTTTTTTTTTTCTTGTGAGTCCTACGTTGCGGTGATTTTTATTTGTACTTTAGAGATTGCTGTTTCTTACTCAATAAATCAGTATTAAATACGGCCAACTGGTTAGCACATTTACCTCGCAGTTCTGAGGTCCCGGGTTCAAATCCGGCCTTCCTGTGTGGAGTTTGCATCTTCTCCCTGAGCCTGTGTGGGTTTTCTCCAGGTACTCTGGTTGCCTTCCATGTTCCAAAAACATGCATGGGTTAGGGAATGATGCCTCCTCTAAAATGCCGGCATTTTGGTTTAACAAGCAAAGTAATGCGTTACTTTTCCCAGCAAGGTAATTAGACTGCAGTTACTATTTCAAACCAGCAACAGTTACTTTTGAGTCATCAATGTCTCTCACCAAGTACTAATTTGTGGCAGGTGATTCAAATAACACGCAGTCCAGCTATTCAATAGCGTTTAACCATTCACACAGACCAGTAATTTTCAAGGAAAAAAAAAACAGACAAAAGCAAAAGTGTTGATTCTAGAATGCACAGTGACGACGGTACAGTACCATAAAAGTGCAAAGAAATGCACGATTTCACTATCGCCACACTATTTTTGTTATTTTTCTTAGAAAAAAGTGTATTTGATTGTTGTTACTTTTTATTTACATATTAAGAATACAGTTTTACTGGCGTGTTAAGCGCCCAATGCATTGTGGGTTAATTATTCATAGCAAAGTGGGCGGTCATAAATCGTCATACAATAAGGACTGACTCACTGAAGGACTTACAATAGTCATCTTAAATCATATTTACAATGAAAAGTGAGAACTTTCAACTTCGTCTGTAGTCCGGACTGTGAGCTGGTTTAACATGCTGCACACCTGACGTCACATAAGTGCTTCCGCCCCCTGTCAATCACCTACAGCTTTGCTAGAAACAGTTGCGTAATTTTGTCACCTTTTCACGCTCTTCACATCAAAATTACCATGGTGGGACCAATGGTGTGTGTGTGTGTGTGTGTGTGTGTGTGTGTGTGTGTGTGTGTGTGTGTGTGTGTGTGTGTGTGTGTGTGTGTGTGTGTGTGTGTGTGTGTGTGTGTGTGTGTGTGTGTGTGTGTGTGTGTGTGTGTGTGTGTGTGTGTGGGCGGCACGGTGGACGATTGGTTAGAGCGTCAGCCTCACAGTTCTGAGGACCCGGGTTCAATCCCCGGCCCCGCCTGTGTGGAGTTTGCATGTTCTCCCCGTGCCTGCGTGGATTTTCTCCGGGCACTCCGGTTTCCTCCCACATCCTGAAAACATGCATGGTAGGTTAATTGACAACTCTAAATTGCCCATAGGTGTGAATGTGAGTGTGAATGGTTGTTAGTTTGTATGTGCCCTGCGATTGGCTGGCAACCAGTTCAGGATGTACCCCGCCTCCTGCCCGATGATAGCTGGGATAGGCTCCAGCAGGCCCGCGCAGGCCCGCGACCCTAGTGAGGAGAAGGGGCTCAGAAAATGGAAATGGATGGATGGAGATATATATATACACACACACACACACACACACACAAACACACACACACACACACACACACACCATTGGTCCCACCATCGTAATTTTGATGTGAAGAGCGTGAAAAGGTGACAAAATTACGCAACTGTTTAACTAGCAAAGCTGTAGGTGATTGACAGGGGGTGGAAGCACTTATGTGACGTCAGGTGTGCATCATGAGAGAGAGAGAGAGAGAGAGAAAGAGAGAGAGAGAGAGAGAGAGAGAGAGAGATAGAGAGAGAGAGAGAGAGAGAGAGAGAGAGAGAGAGAGAGTCACTGATGGTGTAGTGGTACACTCGCCTGACTTTGGTGCAGGCAGCGTGGGTTCAGTTCCCACTCAGTAACGGTGTGAATGTGAGTGCGAATGGTTGTCCATGCCTATATGTGCCCTGCGACTGACTGGTGACCAGTTCAGGGTGTAGTCTGCCTTTCGCCCGGAGTCAGCTGGGATAGGCTCCAGCGTACCGCGACCCTAACCAGGATAAGCGGTGTTGAAAATGGATGGATATATATATATATTTAGGTCGATCAAATGAAGACTGAAAATTGCCTGTCGGTGTGAATGGTTCATGTTTAAACAAAGCAAGTTAATCCAAGACAACTTGTTGGGCAATTTGTGAAGTTGCACATTCCTATTTTACATTTATTTTCTATTAGACGTTCATGCTCTGATTAAATAAACGAAAATAAAGTAGAAGTTTCACTGAGTACCTATTTATACCTAGACACAAGTAATTATTTGGAGGGTTACTTTTTACTTACTAGTATCAGTACTCCTACTTGAGTACAATCTTTGGCAACTTTACCCACCTCTGGCTGTAATTCAGTTTGAGTTTTTTGTTAATTCATTATTTTTTGTAAATTCATTATTTTTTTCCATAAAATAAGCTTGAAAACAGTTGTTTTGGCAGAGGTGGACATTATAGGTTTATCCAGTTTAAATCGAAACATTGTCTGCCTGCCTGTTTGTCTATCTAGCTTAATTATTGACAGGATAATAATAATATACTGAACCTTTCCCAATGTAGTTTTATAGTATAAGCATGACACCTCTGCTACACACTTGAAAATACTGTATCTCATTTTACTAAGACTTTTATCATCAGTAATATCAGACACTTAGCAGAGGAGAGACACAGCAGCACGTTCTTCCACCCAAACATTTAAACGTGACACGCCACAGTGACTCCGACTCTGGAGTTTGACACAGGACATGTGGATTTTTTGGGGTAAAAAAAAATAAATGTTCACAATCCGCAAACACCGCCCTGGGTCCCTCAGTGTGGGACGTGTCCCGTCCGCTGGACTGCTCTCGGGTGTACCCCTGGGCCTGATCCCGCCCCTCGATTGATTGGGTGGGGTCCTCAGCCGCCGCGGTGCGGCCACAGCAATTACAGGACACATCTGTCAGTCCCTGTGCATGTAAAACGGTTCAATTCACTTGCATGTATCCGCAGACACACACCCCTGGGACTCTTTCACTGGGTGTGGGGTCACGCACGTACTGCGACAAATAACTCATGACTATGCAAATCGCGTGCGTATCCCCTCACTTATACTCTCGTCCTATAGACTTTTATAATTCACGTAATGCCACCACACTTCAGTTGCACAGTCGGGTTCACGACCCTTGCCCTGCAGGCTTCTTCTTCTGTCCTTGTCTTGTTCTATCTTGTCCTGTCCTTCCCTCACAGGGTGTAGCACTACAGCCCCATGCAACACTCATATTTAATGTTTAATTGATGTAGATGATTGATGATGAATGTAATGATTTACTTCTCTTCTGTTTACAATTAGTGCTTTGTGTTTTGTCTTTGTTTCTTTCTCCCTTCAAGAAACTTTGTTCTGTTCGACTGATCAAGTCTGAGTCTCAATAAACCTCAATTATAATACCACAGCGTAAGCTTAAAAACTCCACGGTTCCGACACGAAAGGGATACAGATTTTCCATTCTGCTTGAACTAACAGCCGAACAGAACAAAAAAAAAAATCTGCAAACAGTAAAAAATGGAAACGTCTGCTGTGTCTCTGGAGTATGCAACGCCAGTCACATCACGCAAAACACCCCACCTTCTGTAAGGCAGACAGGCAGGAGAGCATTTTTCCAAACTCATGGCCTCAGATGAATCTAGCCTGAGTAGTTTCACTTGATCATAAAAACCCTGTGAATATACACTGTTAAAGAAACATTTCAATAATTGCTCCTCAAATATTCAGAACATCACCATTTGCACATTGAGTCAGATGGGCCAAAGAGTATCCAGATCAGTCCAAATAAAATCATTGGATCATTTTGCTATTTTTGTTTAAAAGGAAAGACTGCTGCATTTGTAGGAGTTAAGAGATCGAGATCAGTTCGACATGAATGTATGTTTTCATTCAAATTGAACACAAAAGCTGAGAAAAACATGAATTTGTGATGAGTACAAATGTGTTTGGTTTAATGGTCAACACTCCAACAACAGAATATCGTGATGCTTCTGTTTTTTTGTAGTGAGGTCAAATGGGTCTGCATTTCTATTGTGTGTAGCATAGTTGCCTCAGACATATTTAAAAACAAGAAAAAACTTTTTTCAGCAAGCAGTTTGGTATTATTGATCTGGTAACAGTAGATTAATAATGACTTGGGCAAATATGCCATTAGGCTAATGAAATGGCAAAGCAGAATTGCAGTTGTAAAGAAAATTGAGCCTTTTCCTATGTTATGCTAGGCCTTATTCCAAAATAGATGAAATGAAAAAAAAATCTCGAAAGTTGTAGACACAATGACATATAATGAAGTTTTTTTTACGCTTTTTCGCAAATGTAGCAAAAACAGAAAACAGTGACAAAGCATAAATATTCACCCCTTTTGCTATGACACTTCAAATCGAACTGTCACTTTACATGTAATATAGCAGCACCTGCAGGTTACTGTTTCTTGGAGAAAAATATTAACATTCCAACATGTTCGCAGTCTATTGACAGTCATCCGAACACATGTGAACACAGTTGGAGTAATACAGGGATACAGATTTGATATGAGCGGAATAATGCTGCGAATCAACACTCATTAATAATTATGTCCATCACTAACAGTACCGTAACACTATAGTTAAATGTAGAGTACTGATACCAATATGCTTTAGAAGAGCCATTTGAGAAAAGGTGTAAGGAAAGATCTCATATACGCAAACCATAAAAACAAAAGGGGGACATTGTCACAAGTTTTAGTTATTTGCTCTAATAAACAAACCATCCTGACGTGCAGCATCTTATCTCCTTTGTTGTTCGCTTTGCGATTTGTGTTACATTTCCAAAACAAGCAAAGACAGCGAAAGTGGAATCTGACACCATTAGGAGTCGGCATCCAAATAAGTTATTGGAGCATGGAGGTGGCAGAACTTTGGCCAGGGATTGGTTTGGGAGGAAGAGAAAGGAGAAGATTTAGAGATACGCTGAGACAATGTCAGGGAGGACAAGACAGAGGAGATCAGATGAATACGCTTTGAAATGAGGGGAGACTTATTATCTGAGTACAACACCTCATGAAAAATGGAGATGATATTTAGGATATGAGAGATACGCGTGTTATTTATTAGATAACTTCAGTAAATTATATCAAATTTATAAGTACGCTACATTCCATACCAAACAGCAAACAGCAGTGGTATCAGGGAACTTTTACATAAAAGAAAATTTTGAAGAATAGGCAAAAGAAGAGGACAATGAATGAACTTTATTTACAAATGAGTGAAAGAATAGATGGCAAATCCTAATAATAAAAAAAGATTAAATATTGCAAAAAACTCAAAATCGTACCAAGAATATTTGTTGTATTTCTAGTCAAAACTAATCTGATTACACTTAAAAAAAGACTCACCGCCTAACAAGTAACTTTTTTTTAGACAATTTTCACTTGTTTCAAGATGACTTTTAAATTAAATAAATCGAAAAAAATGTCAGTAGATTAAGTTTTTCTTTCTTATGACAATTATTTTTTTTTCTTTAGTTATTTCAAGTCAAATTTTGGTTCAAACAAAAAATTCTAAGTAAAAATTGTCTAAAGTTACTCATTTGGTGATGAGTCTTATTTTAAGTGTGATGAGTCTTACTTTGTGTGATCAGATTATTTTTGGCTCGGAGTAAGAAAAATATTCTTGGTAAGATTTTTTTGTGCTTTTGCAGTGTTGACAATCGAGTAATAATACTCAGGGGAAATAGAAAGGGCAAAAAACACTAGTCAATATGAGCTTTTTACTGTAATTTGTATTTAAAGTTGTAGGTACAGTATACATTAGTCTATATCTTTCTAATATATGAACGGCCCCCATTTAAAGACCCTCTATGTTTACAGGATCACCAAGTGGTGATGTTGAACGGAAACAGCGTCAGTCAGTTGACTGCTGCACACTCCAGAGCAGGAAACAAACACAATGGTGTCAGTTTGAACCCTCAAATTGGTTCCTAATTGGCTAATTAGTCTGACCTGCACACTTACATGCGCACATAAACAAGCATATGTTAGTCCTGGCACAGTGCTAGTAGGTTTTTGGGACTAATGACGACTGTGTATTTACCATTATCATACTGTATGTGTCTGTATTAGAACCTCACCAATTTGATCCCCTCCAAAGATCCCGTGATTTTATATGATAGTCACCATACAGTGAATGAGGTCAAGGTCAAAGTTTTGTGATCACTTCTAAAATTTGCAACTGATCTCCCTATACCTATGGATATTGCATGATATACAAGATAATTCAAGCTGTAGCTGGGGTCTTTAAATCAGAATCAGAATCAGAATCAGAATCATCTTTATTTGCCAAGTATGTCCAAAACACACAAGGAATTTGTCTCCGGTAGTTGGAGCCGCTCTAGTACAACAAACAGTCAATTTACAGAACACTTTGGGGACATAAAGACATTGACAAAAAAAAATTGTGCAAAAAGATGCAGAGTCCTCTAGTACTTAGAGCAGTTCGAACGACTAATATTGCAATAGTCCGGTGCAATGACCATTGTGCAAAGGGCGCTGAGACTTCAAGGAGTGTATGCGGTTTCAAGTGACGAGTAGTGCGATCATCTGGGACAATGTTGGTTGTGCAAATGTTACAGATACTCCTCAATCAGTGTGCAAATAGAGCAGATGCTACTCTGGCATGAGTGGCCAGTATATGCAAATAGTGCAGCATGGCGAGACAACTCCAGTGAGTGCACGAGTAATACATAATTGGCCCCACAGAAATGTGACAACGAACTCAAGTCAAAAAATTGCCAGCTTGTTGTAATGGAATTATAGGTTAGGTGTTTAAGAAGTTGATCGCAAGAGGGAAGAAGCATTTTTATTTGGCAGAAAGGTATCGGTTGTAATCACTGGAGTACCTGTAGAAAACCAAAGCAAGCACAAGGAGGACACGTAAACTCCACACAGGAGGACCTGAGGAAAGACAGAACCCAGAGTCTCTCACCTATGAGGCAGACATGCTGACAACTACTATACTTTGCTGCCTCAGATAATTATATATTTTTTATCCATCCATTTTCTATACAGCTCATTTCAGGCGAAAGGCGAACTACACCCTGCTCTAGTCGCCAGTCATTTCCAGGGCACACACAGAGACAGACACCATTCACGCTTACATCATATGTATATGTAGTTTTGAATAATTTATTTATTAATCAATCAATCAATCATTAATGAATCTGTTTGACTAAATGTTCAGGAGTGTGCTAATTCTCATGGATGGCATGGACCAATATTTTAAATGTGTCATTAAGTTCATAACCGGTTTAAGATTTAAAAGTCATCTGAGTTGACATAATGCTGGCACGAAAAATTTAAACATTCAGTGTCTGTGACATTTAAAATTCTCCTTGACATTTTATGTGATTCAGAGAATTCTGCCAAGAATCCCAAACCAGTTTGACTGTGAGGAAATATAAAGAGATTTAACGTTCTATTCTGATGCTGTAAAGAGATAGTTAATTATTTTGTTCATTAGATACCATACCACGGAAATAAACACAGCAGATATACAACAGAATATGTTTACTCTTCGATACATTTCAAAGCCTCCTTTGGGGACACATTATTTAAACAACTTTATAACTAACATATCTGGCTCTGATGGAAGCAATTGGAAGCCAAATTTCTAAAGAGCAACTCTGTGTGATGGAATGCTGTGTTTAACAGTTCAAGGTCGGGATTCCTATGAACCGGAGCAGTGAGTAAGAAACATTTTTAATTACCAGCGATTAAATTCCCTTAAAAATAAAAAGGGAGAAGAACCAATGTGAAAGAGACTTGTACAGTGTAAAGGTACTGGTCAAGCTTTGTGGTAGACTTTCAAAACAAAATTCTAATTATATTTGGAATAATTACTTCCGCAGTTAATACTGTCACTATCCCAAAAAAAATTCTAAGTTCAGTTCACGTTCACCCAAAATATGAACGTTTGTTTATTGAACTCGTTCGGGTACAACACTGCCCGCATTTGCCTGTTGTTGCTAATGCCTGGTTCAAACTACAACACAAATTTGGTCTTGAATGATGGCTCTGTCAGACTACTACCATAAAATCCTGGCAACACTACACGACATATTACGATATCACGTTATCTTGTCTTTTACGATAATTGGGCTAATTACGTCAAATCAAGCTGTTGGTGGGACGGAAAAACATGTGAACGCTACCAGATACAACCGCTACCATGGCGCAAGTTTTGATTGAAGCAATGTTTTGTGTTGAAAAACTGAAGAAAAAGAAGAAAAAAACGTCTGGTGTCATCCCTGGGTGCTCCGGAGAGGACGGTTTGAGCTGTGCATTCTTCAAGGAGAACTTGAGGTAATGGTTATGTACTTTAAATACAATTAGCAAGCAGGCAATGTAACGTTATGTAGCTAGTAAGATACAGTAGCTAGCTAGTGTTAGTAGTAATGTTTGTACACAAACACGATACTGGCATTCTTTAAAGTCATGCTCGAAAGTTGCAGTGAACATTGGTTTGTGCGGACAAATGCTGACAACGTTGCAAGACGCAATCCTATTGGTCGACGCAAAGATATAAAAAAAAGGAAACATCCTAGACTTTCATTTTGGAGTCAAAATGGGGCTAAGATCTTTTTATCGAGGGATAAATTGCAACCCACTTTTATAGAAATTAAGACCAATAAAGAAAGTCTATTGTTCAAAAATAGATTTTGAGAACATACAGTATGTATAGTGGGCACGGAAAGTTTTCAGACTCCCTTAATTTTTTCACTCTTTGTTCTATTGGAGTCATTTGTTAATTATTTCCTCATTTATGTACACGCACAACCCAACATTGACAGGAAAAAAACCATAATTGTTGAACTTTTTGTTGATTTATTAAAAAAGAAAAACTGAAACATCACAGCCATAAGTATTCAGACCCTTTGCTGTGACACTCATATTTAACTCGGGTGCTGTCCATTTCTTCTGATCATCCTTGAGATGGTTCTACACTGTCATTGGAGTCAAGCTGTGTTTGATTACACTGATTGGACTTGATTGGAAAGCCACACGCCTGTCTATATAAGACCTTACAGTTCACAGTGCACATCAGAGCAAATGAGAATCATGAGTTCAAAGGAACTGCCTGAAGAGCTCAGAGACAGGATTGTGGCAAAGCACAGATTTGGCCAAGGTTACAAAAAAAATCTGCTGCATTTAAGGTTTCTAAGAGCACAGTGGCCTCCATAATCCTGAAATGGAAGACGTTTGGGACGATCAGGACCCTTCCTAGAGCTGGCCGTCCGACCAAACTGAGCAATTGGGGGAGAATAGCCTTGGTGAGAGAGGTAAAGAACCCAAAGATCACTGTGGCTGAGCTCCAGAGATGCAGTCGGGAGATAGGTGAAAGTTCAAGAAAGTCAACCATCACTGCAGCCCTCCACCAGTCGGGGCTTTATGGCAGAGTGGCCCGACGGAAGCATCTCCTCAGTGCAAGACACATGAAAGCCCGCGTGGAGTTTGCTAAAAAACACATGAAGGACTCCAAGATGGTGAGAAATAAGATTCTCTGGTCTGATGAGAGAGACCAAGATAGAAATTGTTGGCTTTAATTCTAAGTGGCATGTGTGGAGAAAACCAGGCACTGCTCTTTACCTGTCCAATACAGTCCCAACAGTGAAGCGTGGTGGTGGCAGCATCATGCTGTGGGGGTGTTTCAGCTGCAGGCACAGGGAGACTGGTTGCAATCGAAGAAAAGATGACCTTAGCGATCCAATCCCTGGCTACAGAAGCTGGCTCTAGGGACGTGGAATGTCACCTCTCTGGCAGGGAAGGAGCCCGAACTGGTGTGAGGTCGAGAAGTTCCGACTACATATAGTCGGACTCGCCTCCACACACAGCTTGGGCTCTGGTACCAGTCCTCTCGAGAGGGGTTGGACTCTCTTCCACTCTGAAGTTGCCCATGGTGAGAGGCGCCGAGCAGGTGTGGGTATACTTATTGCTCCTGTACGTTGGGGTTCACCCCGGTGGATGAGAGGGTAGCCTCCCTCCGCCTTCGGGTGGGGGGACGGGTCCTGACTGTTGTTTGTGTCGATGCACCAAACAGCAGTTCAGAAGACCCACCCTTTTCGGAGTCCTTGGAAGGGGTGCTGGAGAGCGCTCCCGCTGGGGACTCCATCGTTCTGCTGGGGGACTTCTACACAGACAGTTCTACACAGTGGTCATCGAATCAGTCCTGTGTTCTTCCATCACAGTCTGGTTTGGTGCTGCTACAAAAAAGGACAAACTCCGACTGCAACGGACAATCAAAACTGCTGAAAGGATTGTCGGTACCCCCCTACCCACCATTGAGGACTTGCACGCTGCCAGAACTAAGACAAGGGCGTGCAAAATCCTCTCGGACCTTCCGCATCCCGGTCACCAGCTCTTCCAGCTCCTTCCCTCAGGTTGGCACTACCGATCAATGCAAACTAGAACTAGTAGACATTCCAACAGGTTCTTCCCTCTTGCGATCAACTTCTTAAACACCAAACCTATAATTCCATTACAAGAAGCTGGCAATTTTTTGACTTGAGTTCGTTGTCACATTTCTGTGGGGCCAATTATGTATTACTCGTGCACTCACTGTAGTTGTCTCGCCATGCTGTACTATTTGCATATACTGGCCACTCATACTAGAGTAGCATCTGCTCCATTTGCACACTGATTGAGGAGTATCTGTAACATTTGCACAACCAACATTGTCCCAGATGATCGCAGTACTCGTCACTTTGAACCGCATACACTCCTTGAAGTCTCAGCGCCCTTTGCACAATGGTCATTGCACCGGACTATTGCAATATTAATCATTCAAACTGCTCTAAGTGCTAGAGGACTCTGCATCTTTTTGCACATTTGTTTTTTGTCAATGTCTTTATGTCTCCAAAGTGTTCTGTAAATTGACTGTCTGTTGTACTAGAGCGGCTCCAACTACCGGAGACAAATTCCTTGTGTGTTTTGGACATACAAATAAAGATGATTCTGATTCTGATTCAATGCTCACGTGGGCAATTACAGTGAGACCCGGAAGGGCGTGATTGGGAGGAACGCCTCCCGATCAGAACCCGAGCGGTGTTCTGTTAATGGACTTCTGTGCTCATCACGGATTGTCCATCACGAACACCATGTTCAAGCACAAGGGTGTCCACACGTGCACTTGGCACCAGGACACCCTAGGTCGCAGTTCGATGATCGACTTTGTGGTCGTGTCATCGGACTTGCGGCCGCATGTCTTGGACACTCGGGTAAGGAGAGGGGCGGAGCTGTCAACTGATCACCACCTGGTGGTGAGTTGGCTCCGATGGTGGGGGAAGATGACGGTCTGATGTGGCAGTATTGTGAGGGTCTGCTGGGAACGTCTGGCGGAATCCCCTGTCAGAAGGAGTTTCAACTCCCACCTCCGACAGAATTTTTTTTTCCGACCGCCTCAGCAATTGTCGTGGCGGCAATACCCGAGCAATTGTCGTGGCGGCAATACCCGAACCCGTTGGTGGACACCAACAGTGAAGGATGCCGTCAAGCTCAAGAAGGAGTCCTATCGGGCCTGTTTGGCCTGTAGGACTCCTGAGGTAGTTTATGGGTACCGGCTGGCCAAACGGGATCCGGCTCTGGTGGTCGCTGAAACAAAAACCCGGGTATGGGAGGAGTTCGGTGAGGCCACGGAGAAAGACTTCCAGATTGCTTCGAGGAAATTCTGGTCCACCATCCGGCATCTCAGGAGAGGAAAGCAGTGCACCACCAACACTGTTTATAGTTGGGATGGGGCGCTGGTGACCTCGACTTGGGACGTTGTGAGCCGGTGGGGATAATACTTCGAAGACCTCTTCAATTCCAACGGCACGCCTTCCCATGAGGGAGCAGAATCTGGGTTCTCTGAGGCGGGCTCTCCTATCTCTGGGGTTGAGGTCACTGAGGTGGTTAAAAAGCTCCTCGGTGGCAAGGAGGGGGAGGATGAGATTCGCCCGGAGTTCCTCAAGGCTCTGGATGTTGTAGGGCTGTCCTGGTTGACACGCCTCTACAACATCGCATGGACATCGGGGACAACCCCCTGATACGGGCTGTTCGGTCCCTGTACGACCGGAGTCAGAGTTTGGTCCGCATATCCGACAGTAAGTCGGACTCGTTTCCGGTGAGGGTTGGACTCCGCCAAGGCTGCCCTTTGTCACCGATTCTGTTCATAACTTTTATGGACAGAATTTCTAGCTGCAGCTGAGGCGTAGAGGGGGTCCGGTTTGGTGGCCTCAGTATTGCATCTCTGCTTTTTGCAGATGATTTGGTTCTGTTGGCTTCATCAAGCCGTGACCTCCAACTCTCACTGGAGCAGTTCGCAGCCGAGTGTGAAGCGGCTGGGATGAGAATCAGCACCTCCAAATCTGAGACCATGGTCCTCAGTCGGAAAAGGGTGGCGTGCCCACTCCAGGTCGGGGATGAGATCCTGCCCCAAGTGGTTCAAGTATCTTGGGGTCTTGTTCACGAGTGAGGGAAGAATGGAACGGGAAATTGACAGGCAGATCGGTACAGCGTCTGCAGTGATGCGGACTTTGTATCGATCCTTTGTGGTAAAGAAGGAGCTAAGCCGAAAGGCGAAGCTCTTGATTTACCGGACGATCTACGTTCCTACCCTCACCTATGGTCACGAGCTGTTGCTGACCGAAAGAACAAGATCCCGGATACAAGCGGCCGAAATGAGTTTCCTCCGCAGGGTGTCCGGGCTCTCCCTTAGAGATAGGGTGAGAGGCTTAATGACAGCCTACAGTGAAAACCGTGAAAAAGTGGACCAATGAAGCAAAGATGGAACTTCAAAGCTGTTTAGACTGCACAGAATGGAGTGTCTTTGAAAATTCAGCTGGCAGCCTGGATGAATATACGGACACTGTCACATCCTATATCAGTTTTTGTGAAGAGGTTTGTGTACCAAAAGTCATTTCGCACTTTCAACAACAACAAGCTGTGGTTCACTGCCAAACTTAAGCAGCTTCGCCAAGCTAAGGAGGATGCATATCAGAGCGGGGACAGGGCCCTGTATACTCGAGCTAGAAACTAGCTGACTAAAGAAATTAACATTGCAAAGAGGAACTATGCAGCAAAGTTGGAAAAACAGTTTAGCGCTAACGACTCTAAATCAGTCTGGCATGCATTCCAATCGCTGACTAATTACAAGCGGCGATCCCCCCAAGCTGAGAACAATAGCACACTAGCCCACTAGTGCACACTTGAATACCTTCTACTGCAGATTTGAAAAGGACACTTTCACACCTCACACCCACCCAGCCGCACCACCGACCACAATCACACCTCTGACTTCTGCGTTTACCATCCACGAACAGGATGTGAGACGCATCTTCAAACAACAAAAGATTAACAAAGCGGCAGGGCCAGACCATGTGTCCCCATCCTGCCTCAAAGTCTGCGCGGACCAGCTCGAGCCAGTCTTCACTCAGATTTTCAATAGATCTCTGGAACTGTGCGAAGTACCATCCTGTTTCAAACGCTCCACCATCATTCCAGTCCCCAAGAAACCTGCAATCTCGGGTCTAAATGACTACAGGCCTGTCGCCTTGACATCTGTGGTTATGAAGTCCTTTGAACGTCTCGTGCTGGACCACCTCAAGAGCGTCACAGGTCCCCTGCTGGACCCCTGCAGTTTGCCTACCGAGCGAACAGGTCTGGAGATGGCGGTAATGTAAACACAATTTATTATGTAAGTGCAAATGTGTTATCGCAAAAACAGATGCAGCCCAAATGTATGAAACCAGCCCACTGTATCAGGAACAAAAAACATGAAGTAGAAACCATCAACATAAAACCAGTGACATACTAAACAGTATCAACATGCCTTGGGCCCACAAGGCTACAATCTCCAATTGGCATAGCTCTGAAACACTCGGAAACTGTCGGACAAAAATACTCCAAAACAGCCAGAGTCTTTTTGAGTCTGCTTACACTTGCATTGGCTAATCTTGTCTTAGTTATGTCTTTTTGGAAAAGAGTCTCTAAAATCATATGTCCATACTTAATCATTTGATACTGGCTGAAATTAGGTCAACGCAGATGTCCAGAATTTGTATGATATTGAAGTTATATTGTTTCCTGAAAATTTTGGTCAAACTCAAGTTTATCGAAAGTTAAGTCATGACTAGGTGGCTAACCAAGGGCGATTCGGGGATCTGAGGTTTAGGAGTGGTTGGCCCCCGGCCAGGCAATATAAATGTTACTGTTTTATACAATTTAACACAATTTCATTTCCACATTTATCAAAGAAAAGTACAACACTTTTTGGCAAAGTCTGTGACTAAACTGTCAAATCTGATAAACGTACTTTAATTGTTGAGCCACGGAAAAAGAGGAATGGATTGGAATCATAACATAAAGATATTGTTACCCTAATTTCTGGGGGTAGACAACTCATTTTGATACAGCTGCACCTCTACATACACATTAACGATATAATTTTTTTCTAGAGTAAACCTGTCTTGGCGGCTTGGTGGACGACTGGTTAGCACATTAGCCTCACAGTTCTGAGGACCAGGGTTCAAAATCCAGCCTTGCCAGTGTGGAGTGTGCATGTTCTCCCCGTGCCTGCGTGCGTTTTCTCTGGCTACTCCACATTCTTCCCACATTTCAAAAATATGCATGCTAGGTTAATTGAAACCTCTAAATTGTCCGTAGATGTGAGTGCGAATGATTCTTTGTCTATATGTGGGTTGGCTGCGGGGGTGACATTGGGTCCCTGCGGCCTCCTCCGGGTGGCCGGTTGTCGTGGCGCCTCGGTGGGGCCAGCGAACCTCCCTGGGTCCCTCGGTGTGATTGGGTGGGGTCCTCAGCCACCGCAGTGCAGGCACAGCAATTTCAGGACACTTCTGTCAGTCATTGTGGATGCAAAACAGTGTCAATTCACTTGCATGTGTCCACAGGCACACACGCCAGACTTTTTCGTTTCGCTGGGTGTGGGGCCACTCACTTATTGTGACAAATAACTCATGAATATGTGAATTCCTTGGGTATCCCCTCACATACACTCTTGTCCTATAGACTTTTATAATTTACATAGTCACTCCCACCTCACTTCAGTTGTACAGCCGGGTTCACGACCCTTGTCCTGCATACTTCTCCTGTCCTTGTCCTGTCCAATCTTGTCCTGTCCTTCCCTCACAGGGTGTAGCACTACTGCCCCATACAACACTCATATCTAATGTTTCATTGTTCTAGATATATAAGGATTTACTTTTCTCATCTTGTTAACAGTTAGTGCTTTATCTTTTGTCTTCCTTTCTCACTCACCTCTAGAAACTTTGTTCTGTTCGACTGATCGACTGATTCTCAATAAAGATCCATTACAATACTAAGAAACCACAGCAGCAGCTTAAAAACACTACTGTGACACAGTAAAACTGTTCCAGCATAAAAGGGATACATATCCTCCATTCTGCTTGACCTAACAGCCAAACGGGACAAAAGAAAAAGAAAAAAGAAAATAAAATACCGCAAAAGATGAACACTGATAATGATAACAGTGTGTTGGTACTGAGTGGTTGAAGTTAACAAATGTGCCACATATCTTGGTTTAAGGCAGGTAACTTACACCATATCACTGGAAGACAGTGTATTGCTCTGTGCAGGTAGAGTGCTCAGAGGCCAGTTGGGGAGATGTGGGAAGGATTGGATGAAACAAACCCTTTTTTAGGCAATGGGGGGTGTTGTATTTTTGTTGTTAAAATATTATCTAACAATGAAGTACTGGATGGTTTACACTTTTCTGGGGTGTTTAACAACATCCAAGGGTCGCGGGCGTGCTGGAGCCTATCCAAGCTATCTTCAAGCGAGAGGCGGGATACACCTAGAACTGGTCGCCAGCCAATTGCAAGTGCACATATAAACAAACAACCATTCGCGTACACATTCACACCTACACGCAATTTAGAGTCTTCAATCAACCTACCATGCATGTTTTTGGGACATGGGAGGAAACCGGAGTGCCTGGAGGCGGGTCCAGGATTTGAACCCCGGTCCTCAGAACTGTGAGGCAGATGTGCTAACCAGTCGTCCACCGTGCTGCCTATTTAACAACAGCACACACAAAAAAATATATCCTGGGATTCATTTTAGGGGGTGCTTCAACACCCACAAAAATGGGCTACAAACGCCTTTGTGGGTAACACCACAGATTAAAGTTAATATCCTGCAACATTTCTATTTGACAATACTGCCATACTAATGTGGGTATGTATTGTTCTCTTTTAATGTACCGTAATGTGTTATCCTATATTTCTTTTGAAAACTGCATTCTTACATTGTACTGAATTGAAAGGAACACATTCAGGTGATTGCAATATAAACAGTGATTTTTGGTTCTGGGACAGTGGAAGTGAAAAGTAACCACTTTTGTCGATTCAGGCACCGTCACACTGTTTATTTTCAGAATCAATTCACTTCATACGAGCTCTCAAATAATTGCATGTCACGTCATACCGCGGTGAACGTGAACATGGGGTCTCTAAATAGCTGAATAAACGAGGCAATCTTGATGGAAAGAAATGTTTCTGCTTCATACCACAATTATGTTACAAGAGTCAGTTTTGCCACCAAATAAAAGAAAATATGTTTTACCCTTTTTTTCTCTTGCTTCATGTTCTACAGTTCTACCCTTTTCATCATTCTATCAATCAAAAGATTCATCCAACCATCCATTGCCACAAATACTGTACATTCCTCTACCTAATCAGTCTATCTGTTATCATTTACCACTCCTCTACCCAAATTCTCCATTCATCCACACATCAACACAAACAAATCATCCAACCAACAAAAACAACCAACCATCTGCCACACATCTATTCATTTAATCATCTGCCCATCTACACAAATTATCTAACATCTATCTGCATATCCATACAGCCCTCTATTTCTCTGTCCATCAATCAAGCATAATCCCTGTCCTAATAATAACCAACAGAAGACATTTGTACTGATTACTGTCTTCACAGGCCATAATATACTGTTGTTGTTCCTATGTTCCTGTGGCAAAATATGACATTCGTGTTTTTACGAAGTAGATCACAGACTACTGGCTAGGTAATCCCAGATTTCCTATGGTCCGACTCTGAGTTTAGTAAAGGGCCTGACTAACAGCTTTCTTTTCAAATGATTGCTTTGCTACACTACTTCAGAAGGAGGCAGCAGGCGTGAAATTCAATTATGGAGCACACGCTCCAGAGCCTCATCTGCTTTAATCCCTCGTTTGCTCTGAAAGATTCTAAACCCTTTTTCAACCAAGTTCTCTCCCTGTCTTGTGTTAGCCTTCTACATGCCCTGAACATCTTGTATTTTCTCCCAAGCTTTGAACTCAAGAAGCCACGCATCCATTGGTCTTTTTTTTATTGACACATTCTTGCACTTCTACATATTCTGCCATTCTTGACCTCTGGATGGTACAGTACATCCTTCTCACCCACAATGAACTTTCAATTAGTAACTGCAGGCAAGTGTAGAGTTGTATGTATGTAAACATTTTACAAACCAAAGTATTTATATACTTTTATGTATGTGCTAATCTTTAAACTTCAGAAAAGTAGACAAATGAATAATTAACTAAACTTGATACATCACTGTTTCCTGTTTTATGGTTTGTATTATTCATTTATTATTGAGTTAATAGTCATATTTAAACCATGATTGAAGGCTCCCATCATTTTACTGACTAAAACTAAAAAATAAAAAATAAAATATCCGATTTGTGCTTATCTTTATGTCTAAGTATTAAATACAGTCTTGTTTACTTAAGAGTCTTGATCAAAATTTAAGCGCTCAAGTCTTTGCAATGGGTAAAGATGTGCAGTTTTGTTTCACTGTGTACTGTACGGTATTTGACAATACATCTGGCAAATCCTTAAGAAGAAGAAGAAGAACCACCTTTTATTGTCATGAACATGCATGCATGTCATGAACAAGCCGTTTGATTAAAATCTGGACTATTGCGATACATGACAACAACAAACTTTACCCATGGATTTTTCAATTTTAAAGTTGAATCATAACCCTTAAATCTGAGGAGTTCTAGCAATTGTGTCATGTCTCTAGAACCAAAGGTCTGTGGGAGGAATGACGGGCTTGAGGTGGGTCAGTGCCAGGCACTCTGTTTGGTCTGGACCACCAAGAAATGCAGGGAAGTTTCCCCGCTCTGGACCCTAGCCTGGGAAATCTAACATCCCATATTCCTCTCCCATCCCCAGACCCTCTTGAGTATAAAATAGACAGGAGGGGGGTCTGATTATGTCGTTTCCCTATACTCAGAATACCTCCACTTAACTACATTGACAAGAATCTTCTCATGCATCATTTTATTTCTTTGGCTGGGTCTCCAATTTGACCCTCTACAGACTCTGGCTTTCTACTTGTGCATCTGCCTGTACTTCTAACATCTGTAAGAGGGGCTGTTTATATGTGTGTCTCAGCGAGGTCGACTGGGAGCTGCAGTTGTGATCTGGCCTGCTGCAAGACATTGATTGGCAAAGGGTATTGACATAATACCAAGATTTGTGCGACAAACTGTTGGATGTGATAATGTGATGTACTTCTTCTGTTAGACATAGAAAGCCAACAGCGAAAGCAGTATCACAATTCTCCTCATATTACACTCAATTCCAAATCATTTCCCTAATATAATCACTGAGAAAACTACAGATTACATGCTTCCTGGTGTCAGTTGACTTCATCTGAAATATGTGTAAAAAGTTGAGGCACTTAATACTTGATAAGAGACATGACTATTCTTTTATCAGAGAGCTGCTAACAAAGCCAGTTGATTGTATGGGAAATCCATGCTTTTTTCAGGAAGACATGGTTGATGGTGTCAGAAAGGGCAAGAGGCTTGGGACTCACAAATCACATCCGCTAGCATGAGCCTTTTCAATCCAACAAGATGCGCAATGGCTCCATGTGAACTTTCACACTGTCTGTTTACATGGCCCTTCAAGGCTTGGGCTTCTCCAATTATTTTGTTTTGGGATTCTGTGACAACCAGAAAAAATATTTAAATTTTTTTTTTAAAGCTTAACAGTTGATGGCAATATAAGGGACTCCCAGGGGTTGCTAGTGTGGGGGTGTGGACTACAATAGATAGAAATAGCTTTGCAGACCACAGGGAAAGCCCCTATAAATTGTGGGACACTGGTCACAATCCTGCTGATAGCCTTACAGCTGTACTAGTTGTGCTTGTTTGTACGAACGATGTTACGTGATGGGCCTTTTTGGCAACACTATTCAAAATTCTTTGTTTGAGTTTGTTTGTAGACTGGCAGATGGGAAACAAGATGTGTTCATGTTCTCGAGAAGTCCTGGGGGAACGAATGACTAGGGGAGGAGATTTTGCCAAAATGCCATGTTGCCTTGGCAGGACGGCAGGAAAAGCATGCCCAAAATGCCACTTTAATGCTGCTAAGGTGCTCTGCCATTAGTAACATGAGGTCATAGTCACACATGCTCCCAATATTTCAATCAGACAGCTTGCAATAAAGCGGTCGTATAAAGCTAAATGGAACCAGGACCAGGAGACCAGCCATTGTCTTATCAGGAGCATGCCCAGATGTATGAAGTCCATACAGAGGCATGGAGGCCAAACACACTACTGAGCCGTGTAGCAGGATCTCTCCATTAAATTTACAGAGGTTGAATCAGTCACGTCATAGTAGGTTAATTGAGGACTCTAAATTGTCTGTAGGTGTGAATGTGAGTGAGTGGTTCTTTGTTTATACAGTATGTGCCCTGCAATTGACTGGCAACCAGTCCAGGGTGTACCCCGCCTCTCGCTCAGAGTCCGCTGGGATAGGGTCCAGCACGCCCGCGACCCTAGTGAGGAGAAGCGGTACGGAAAATGGATGGATGAATAGATGGATCAGTCACTTTCATGTACAGTATGCCAGTTATTGTTGAATTGTAATTGTTAAAATGATTCTGAATCCAGACCTTAAGTGGGTTGTTGATTTTGGGTTCCATTGTTCATTCTTATGTTATTTAATTCTCAACAAATTACACAGTAATGTAATCAATAGAGATCAAACTGGAATGTTAATTATTTTTAATCTATCAATCTACACCGAAAATGACGTAGTAGGAAATGACGGCACAGAAATGAGGCATTTTGCCAACACGAAAAGTATTATTTTGTGTTTCTGGAGCATACAATAGTCATACCATAATTACTGTGTACAATAATAAAAATTGCCGCAAATTAACAACATCTACCTATTTTCGAGGAGCCGTTGGCTGCCAGCAGCGGTGTGGGTGGTCACGTGGTCACGACCCAGTACTCCTCTCGTCCTTACTGACCTTTTGTATTGTTTTTGTTGATCTCATTTCTTTTAACGTCTGTAAGTTAACTTGCTAGTGACCCAGCAATGTGCTTTGCGAGAACTTTGATCCACTTGATTAGAACTTTGAGCGTCGTAACGCTGCTGCAGCGTCTCCAACTGTCATGACGTGGAGAGATTGTCCCAGCCGGCTGCCGCGACTTCCTGAATCTCCCCACGGACATTGATCACCAGTGATATACAGCTGATGCCTGGAGACATGATCAGCATGATCAAGATGGGAAAAGAGGAAGAAGAGCAGGACGACAGGCAACAAACATCTTTCACATTTGTTGCTACAGAATCAGCACGTGGGAACAATACAGTAATCTTTGTCATGGTCTGTGTTTTGGTTTGGGTTGTGTTTAGTTTTGTTCCATGTTTTCCTGTGTTCCATGTTTGTCGTGTGCTCATTAAGTTGTTGTGTCCACCTGTTCTCGTCTGCTTTGTGTCAACCAATCAGCTCTCTCCAGCCACTCATGTCTTGTCCAGGTGTTCCTCGTTGTCTCGTCTATCTGTTTGTATTTAGTTCCCTGGTTTCTTTCAGTTCTTGTCGGTTCATTGTCGTTGTCACATGTCTCTGCCATGTCATAGTCGTCAGTTGTCTTTATCATTGTGGTATGTTATTGTCAGGTGTCATTCTCCCTTTCTATTCCACGTCTTACTCACAGGTCATAGTTTGTTTCCAGTTTTAGATATTCGAGTGTTTCTTTGTTACTTTGATTTGATTGGTATCTGTTGTGGGACTTTGTTTAGTTTTCCCTTTTTAAAGATTAAATATTATTTTGAGACTCCCGGACTCCTGCCTTGCCTCCCTGCTTCCCTGCAATTGGGTCCACCATGTTCTTACCTTGTGTTACTCGCCCTCGCCCTAACCACGTTCGTGACAAATTTTAAAGATGCTTGCTTATTTGAACGGCCAGTGTGAGGCACAAAGGTACGTACGTATCCCGCCCGTATACATTTTGGCCACAGGCTTAACTTTTTTATCCACAGGTACATTATTGTGTTTTTACAACAATACTTAACTATATTTATGTTTTCTTTGTAATTATTATTTAATTATTTTAATACTTTAGGGCAGCGGTGTCAAACTAATTTTGGTCTCCGGCCACATTGTAGTTATGATTTCACTCAGAGGGCCGTTAGAACAGTGAAATGTTTAATCACCAAATCATATTATTACCATTACAAAATTGACAAATTGAAGGATAACTAGTTTTGAAATCAGAAGACACGAATAATAGTTTGTTCAAGTATTGTTTAAGTTACTGTAGAAGAAGGGTTTGGTAACAGAAAAATGCAATATCTCAACATTATTGTTTATTATGACAATTTGGAATTTGGGTACAGATTTTAGCAAAAATCACAGTTGTTGAGGAGCATGATTTGCTTTCGCGGGCCACATAAAATGATGTGGCAGACCGCATCTGGCCCCCGGGCTTTGAGTTTGACACCATGGTTTAGGGGGAACCTGGAAATGTATGTGTATGTCTCCACATTAACAGGTACTGTAACACCGCAATGTTGGAGAACATATATGTACACTGGATATTGAACTATTGACATTTTCTCACACCCGTTTGATTTACCTCGCAGGGTTCAACAGCACTATTTTACACTACGTTGGTGTATATATACCCACGAGGGGTTGGGAGAGGGGGAGACGGAGACAGTTGGACTTGGCGCAGTCTACGTGATATTGAAGCGATGGACTGCTTTGTTGCAATGCTGAATCCCAGCATTAGTGGGCGCCAGAAATGGCAAATTATCGCTTTAAATCATTAACAAGGTAAACCCCCGTGATTAACAGGTGACCAAACAGATGTTTAATCTGCATTTTGCCCACTGTCGGATGAGATAGGCTCCATCTTCCCTGTGAACCTAAAAAGGAGTAAAAATGGTTGGATGGATATATCTGTAAAATGGTAATGTAATCAATAACATGATGAGAATTTTTTTTTTTAAATGTCAGCTCTTCAATTAGTCACTCATTAATTTAGTGACTTAAATATTCGGCGCTGGACGATACCATGTGCAGCTGGCAGCACTGAAAGTGACCAGTGACCTCCACTGACCTATGAATCATAAGACATTTTTAAATAGGGGCCCTTGTGAATGTGATGGTGTAGCTGTAGCTCCAGTCATGTCAGAATGTGTGGGAAACACAAAGAGGGGCAGCCAGTGTCCTGCTCCCAAAGATTTCTAAATATTTGTATTTAGGTTCTCAAAAAAAAAGGAAATAAACTGTTTTCATTTAACAGTGAAAACATTACTGATTTGAATTTCAACAAAACCTCACTTCATTGTACCTGTTAACAAACGACTTGCATTTGTTGAAAAGTTCAACAGGAGAAAGGTCTCGAAATAGCTTTCCCATGAGTTTCTGGTCTAAAATAAAATAAAGGGGGCTGGCAGGAGCCACCCACAACACTGGTGCGACCCTATCATGGGAACCATGTAGAACTGTCTGCAGATATTCTAGCAGAACACTTAAAACAGCCATCCCCAAATTCCCCTTATTTACATCACTAAAATACAAATGCTCAATTATCTTCAGCATGTTATGGACTGGAGGTTACTTCTAATGTGTGTCTGCGTGACTGCCAGGCTTATCTTCAGCTCTGACATGTGTAGCTTTAAATGACTTCTTGACTCGTCTTAAACATGGTGAGTGAGCAGAGGAATAAGCTCATTGCATTAAAAGAGTAAGAGCGAAGAGCCAATAAGACCTGTAAAAAAAAAAGGGGGGGGGCATGCTAGCCACACACACATGCTAACTGAGCATTTTTCAACAAAAACATTGACATTAAACGCACCGCAAAAGACCACTTATTAAAAGAAAACAATAATGCCTCACAACTTACACAGTTGAAGCATCTCTGAAAGGCCAAAAAGAGTCTGTCCGCCAGAGAAGAGAGAGAAGAAGAACAAGTGAGGATTCCACTTAACTGATTCTGGTTTAGGGTGTTGTGGGGGTAGCTGAAGCAGATTCAGCTGAATAAGAGGACACCAAACAGCACCGCTTACCTTTCCTTAATTCATTCTCAGACTGCACTCTATTTTAGGGACTTTGACTTGGCCGCATAACCCTTTTTCCACTGTAGATTTTTTAAATAATCCTCCCTTTAACTCTGTCTGGTGTGATAAAGCAAAGTGAGTACATGCTATCTGCATTCATGTGTGGTGGAATGGCTATGTCAGGAGAAGTCATAGAGTTTGATATCTCCCCCCATCACACTGAGGTTGTTTACAATGGGGAGAACTTAGAGATCCAGGAACAAGACAACACGTGCGCCTCTTTTGCAAAAAGAAAGTCCTCTCTGGGTGGGCAGCATTTCATCCACCCGTGTAACAAAATCTTGACCTCATTTTAATGCAAAAGACAAATAAAATGAATTTGTGACAAAAAGGTCAATTTCATTACAATGCTCCACTCCCCCTTTTCAACCTTCATCCTTAAAATAGCAATACATTCAAAACACAGATGAAGAGGCCTTCCTCTTGAATACCATCTGGGGAGCTTGGGGGGATTTTAGGGTGCACACAAAAGGTTGTGAGGTTAGAAGTGGGTCATTGATCTAAGGGGCTATTAAACAGGACCAAAGAGTCTTCACTGCACTGTGCTATCCACTTTTAGGTAATCAAAAACACAAGCTATTATGAGAAGGCAGTTGGAATTTTGATAGACTAAAGTTGATATTTACCAATAATAAAGTTATAATATGAGAAAAAAGTAACATTTTACAAGAAATAATGGTACTATTACAAGAAAATAACTGATTTTATTCGAGTAAATTTGTCAATTTACAAACATAAACATATGCAGTATGAAGCTGAGGGCTATTGAAGATATACATTGTACACATTCATACAAGTTTTACAGTAAATGAAATCAATGTTTGGCACATCGACACACTAATCAGTTTGAGCATTTTAAAGCAATGGTGGAAATATTTGTGTCAGTTCCTGACTAAAATTTATGTGGATTGAAATTATAATTAATATACTAATGGTATTCACATCCACATCCCTAGAGTCAGCTTCTGTAACCAGGGATCGAACTGCCACCCAGTTCCCATTGTACCCGACCCCCTTGGCCCCTCCCCCAAGTGGTGAACTAATGGGAAAAGTTACAGTAACTCCACATAACACTACCTCTTTCTTAAAACCTTAAACTCAACAACACATCAGTAAAAATAAGGAAAGCAATATTACCCACCAGTGGGTGTCACAATTTATAATTTGCAAATTATATATGTATTTCTATTAATGTATTGATCAGTAGAACCAAAACACTAGTCCACATCTTTGGCCTTGCAGCATTTATGCAGGAATGTAAACAGCAAGAAAGTCTGGTGTACAGAGTAGTGAGTGAAATAACACTAATAAACACAACATGGCGCAAAATCGACCTTTTCTGACAACTAACAATTTTCAGAAAAATCTACCAGGCTACAGTCTTGGAAGGATTCATTGGATCCGATTGTTCATTTAATGTGTTGACAGCAGACCAAACCAATCTCGCAGAGGGAGAATATGAACTCAAGTTAGATTAAAACAGACCAAAGGATGCAAGTGTAAATGCAGCTTCAGTCTACTTTTTGGTGTGCAACAGCTGTCCGATGATAGCATTCACAAATGCCTAGACAAGCCACATAGACCAACAGCATTGACTGTTAAATTCATTGGTCAATTATTCTCTCTATATACCCCAACACAAAATGATAATAAGCACAAGATTTATAGAACGCATGGCATGTTGTGTAACTCTCCAAACTGACCTCTGTGTTCACCTTTGATCCAAAGGAAGTCGGTTGCCAGTAAAAGGTATTAACCTTTACGAGGTCATGAAATAATGCTGGCATGAGATCCCATCAGAGAAAAGCCTACAAATCTTTAGGAGATGAGATTTGGAGTGTCAGATGACTTTTGAGTTTGTGTGTCAGGAGATGTCGCACTGCATGTTTTCTTAACTTATTTACAACACATGCTTTCAGGAGCCAACAAAATGACCTAAAGCACATAAACCAGAGGGATGCTTAAGTGACACTAGTTTGACATCGCAGGCGATTTGGAAATACGCCCATGCTGCAGGAGCATGACAGTAAAAAGACACCATAAGCTACTCTATGACAGCTTTGTAATAAATGTCAAAAGTACAAACTCAGTCTCATGCAGACACTAGACACAGCGTCAGCAGCTAGCACACACAGAGAGCCTGCAAAAATGCTTTCAAAGTAAACAAGCAGCTCCTGCAGATTGATATGTATCATGCTGAAGGGGTGGAGAGATTTTATGGGGTGGAAACAATTACATTGTCCGTTTCAAGAAGTATTGGTGTTGTTTAAATATTACACGTCATATGACAGAGTATATATATTTTTTAGATATATTGTATATTGTATGTTATTTAAACTTACGCTTGATCAATATGACTACCATGTTGCAGAGAAATCACAAATGACTACTACAATGCTGCCTCTGGAAAATGGAATTGTAATAGTTGAGGTTAAGTGCAAATGAATATTATATAAAGTGGAACTTCTACGGTCGTCCCGGGATCCTGGTCGACCACCCATTTGTTTGGACTGAAACAAATTTCCCATAGGAAATAAATGATATAGGCTATTATTCAAATAACTAACTGGAACAGTTTTTTGCAGGTGGTCATTTAAATACTGTACTTTGTAAAGTCAAAGGTGTGGTGCTGGATACGGCGTCCCATCCCTGAAAGACTCGAGCCTCTTACATCATTCAGCCAGCACATTATGTTTCTACATTGTAGACTGTTCAGTAAATATTCCTCATAAGGGACTTTTGGGTACATTCATATTCAGGATTTTGTGGTGGGCTGATGCGGGTCGTGGAGATGTAGCCTGCAGACTGGATTTTCAGCATTAAAGTGCTATTCTCCAGTTTTAATGCATTGTACACTCGATACGTGGGGGCAGGCCTAAGAGGACACGAGGCCAGGTAGGCTTTGCTTCCCTGCCGCCCTTTGTCCCCTCCTGCCTATCTCCCACTATTTCAAATGGACAAAACACTGTACTGTACATACCGTACATTCTGGGGTATAGGAGGTGGTGGTGGGGTCTCAACATCCACCTCCTAGGGCCCGGTAGGGGTGCTTCTGTGGGGTTGGCGTCCCGTCGACCAGATTCCTGTTGGGTGGGAATCCTGGCCCTCTTGGATGGGTAAGGCTGAATCTGCCCGTACTAATTGTGCCTGCAAAGCAACTGTATTACACCTGATGGCTAACATGCATGTATTATGGTGTCAATTCACTAGCATGTCACCTTAGACCCACACCTATGGGATTTAGTGGCTTGGTGTGGAGCCAATATAGTAATGTTAATATCCTGGACTGTCTTCTCATTTGCACTCATCTCTACGGATGTTTAGGTACTGCATAGGCACCCCCACCACAAAGCAGCGTTACCTGGCTCAACTGCCCTGTCTTGTCCCGTTCAGTGCTATTTGCTATCCCTTGCGTCCCTTTCACACTACCGTCCCAGTCCACATAATATAGGTACTGTTCTGGCATAAAATGCAATACCGATGCAGCATTTTGAATAAGCAAGCAGCCGAACCGGACAGGTTAAAAATGTTTTTAAGGCAAATGCAAAACATTAAGAAAACCAATAAATACATGTACTCACAGCATATATTATTCTTTCCCAAGCAAAGATAATGAAATACTGCAATTTTCACCTTTTGGAAAAATAAATGAACTATTAGGAAGTTTACAAATCACAAATGAAACAATGCAACCCTGCTTGATGCTTGCTGAAAACATCATTCTTTCCCATGTGATAAGGGGACTATAAAGCTTTTCCACTGAAATTATGCTGACATGATGTCATGCGAGTTCTCTCAGCTATGACAACATCAACCATTTCATCAGAGCAAACTGCCAACACCAACATCCTGTTTTTTTTCTCTGTTCATCTCCTTACGTTTTGAATATCAGAAGAAAGAATATGTGTCACTGCTCTCAGTGAGTTCTGTATTATTATTTTTTAAATCGAGCTCATCTTTTCCTCCTTGATTGATGGCTTCGGTACAAAATCTATTTCATGAAACCAACAGCAAGGCTGTAACTCAGTGAAGGAATTCACAGCCTCATCCAGCTCCATTCATCCAGACCAATGCCCTTTCTGGACACTTTGACTTCAGTCTATTTCAGCCCTGTTATTTTGAACTATGTATGCACACTGCTTAATGGATGGATTGTTACACTGAGGGATTTCAAAGAAGGTGAACTCAATACCTTTTTGCAACTACAACGTATATTGTCAATACAGGCACATCAGGTAGCTAAACATCACAAGCCTTGGACTCTCATTCTGCTACTTAAGCATGTGGAATTCCTGTAGCTCGCCTCTATGGATGCCACAATTTCATTATTTTCTCTTGTCCACTGACTGTGATGAATCTACCTTTATATCTGATACAGTATATACTGTATTGCCAAAGATATTCTCTCAACCATCCAAATAATTAACATCAGATGTTCTAATCATTTCCATGGCATATACGTGTATAAAAGTTAAGCAAAGGTTCGCTCTCAGGAGCTCAATTAATTCCAGCGTAATACTGTGATAGGATGCCACCTGTACAACAAGTCCAGTCATGATCTTTCCTTGCTCCTAAATATCCCATAGTCAACTGTCGGTGGTATTATAACAAAGTGTAAGTAATTGGGATCAACAGCAACTCAGTTACGAACTGTTAGGCGACCTAAAATGATGGAACTTGGTCAGCAGATGCTAAAGCGCAATTTTCTGCACTCAATCGATACAGACCTCCAAACTTCATGCAGGTTTGGTTTCCATGGCCGGGCAGCAGCATTCATACAACCCCAATTCCAATGAAGTTGGGACGTTCTGTTAAACATAAATAAAAACAGAATACAATGATTGGCAAATCATGTTCAACCTTTATTTAATTGAATACACGACAAAGACAAGATATTTAATGTTCAAACTGGTTAACTTTATTGTTTTTACCAAATAATCATTAACTTAGAATTTTATGGCTTCAACATGTTCCAAAAAAGCTGGGATAGGTGGCAAAAAAGACTGAGAAAGTTGAGGAATGCTCATCAAACACCTGTTTGGAACATCCCACAGGTGAACAGGCTAATTGGAAACAGGTGGGTGCCATGATTGGGTAAAAAAGGAGATTCCCTGAATTGCTCAGTCATTCACAAGCAAAGATGGGGCGAGGTTCACCTCTTCGTGAACAAGTGCGGAGACCCTGGACTGTTGAACAGCTGAAGCTGTACATCAAGCAAGAATGGGAAAGAATTCCACCTACAAAGCTTCAACAATGTCCTCAGTTCCCATACGTTTATTGAATGTTGTTAAAAGAAAAGGTGATGTAACACAATGGTAAACATGACCCTGTCCCATCTTTTTTGGAACGTGTTGCAGCCATAAAATTCTAAGTTAATGATTATTTGCTAAAAACAATAAAGTTTATCAGTTTGAACATTAAATATCTTGTCATTGTGGTGTATTCAATTAAATATAGGTTTGCAAATCATTGTATTCTGTTTTTATTTATGTTTAACACAACGTCCCAACTTCATTGGAATTGGGGTTGTACAACACTTAGTTAAAAATTCAGTTAAACTTTGTTTTAATTGAAATAGCAGTCATTTCATTTCTATTTTAATCTGTTACACTGTATAATCAGTCAACACACACAGCTATATATTTTGTGTTGCACAGTACACGGCGAATGAGATCCCGTACATGCAGGCTCGTGAGGAGAGATGTCAGATTAAAAAGGGCATGCAAACAGTGCTGCACCTCTTGATCTGGGAGCGTGAGGACAGTGCCATGCTCAAAGTCACCTCGATAGTAGCCAGGAAGCAGGTTAGTATCTCTCCAATAACTAGTTGCCATTTTTACATTTGTCCGCATTGAGAATCGGCTCCTAAGCCTGAGTCCTTACAAGGACAAGCAAAGATGGGGCGAGGTTCACCTCTTTGTGAACAAGTGCATGAGAAAATAGTCCAACAGTTTAAGGACAATGTTCCTCAACGTAAAATTGCAAGGAATTTAGGGATTTCATCATCTAGGGTCCATAATATCATCAAAAGGTTCAGAGAGTCTGGAGAAATCACTGCATGTAAGCGGCAAGGCCGAAGACCAACATTGAATGCCCGTGACCTTCGATCCATCAGGCGGCACTGCATCAAAAACCGACATCAATGTGTAAAGGATATCACCACATGGGCTCAGGAACACTTCAGAAAACCAATGTCAGTAAATACAGTTCGGCGCTACATCCGTAAGTGCAACTTAAAACTCGCCTAAGCAAAGCAAAAGCCATTTATCAACAACACCCAGAAACGCTGCCGGCTTCTCTGGGCCCGAGCTTATCTAAGATGGACTGATGCACAGTAGAAAAGTGTTATGTGGTCCGACGAGTCCACATTTTAAATTGTTTTTGAAAATTGTGCCAAAGAGGAAACAAACCATCCACTGTTATGGACGCCAAGTTCAAAAGCCAGAATCTGTGATGGTATGGGGCTTGTTAGTACCAATGGCATGGGTAACTTACACATCTGTGAAGGCACCATTAATGCTGAAAGGTACATGCAGGTTTTGGAGAAACATTAGCTGCCATCCAAGCAACGTCTTTTTCATGGACGCCCCTGATTATTTCAGCAAGACGATGCCAAACCACATTCTGTACGTGTTACAACAGTAGTAAAAAAAGTAGTAAAAAAAGTGTTTGCTTTTATGTTGTTAATGCATGGTGGACGACTGGTTAGAGCGTCTGCCTTATAGTTCTGAGGAGCGGGGTTCAATCCCCGGTCCTGCCTGTGTGGCGTTTGCATGTTCTCACCGTGCCTGCGTGGGTTTTCTCTGGGCACTCCGGTTTCCTCCTACATCCCAAAAACATGCATGGTAGGTTAATTGACAACTATAAATTGCCCGTAGGAGTGAATGTGAGTGCGAATGGTTGTTTGCTTGTATGTGCCCTGTGATTGGCTGGCAACCAGTTCAGGGTGTACCCCGCCTCCTGCCTGATGATAGCTGGGATGGGCTCCAGCACGTCCGTGACACGAGTGAGGAGAAGCGGCTCAGAAAATGGATGGATGGATATACAGTTGCACTTATCATATGTTTCAAGGCTCACCAGTTGCTGTTCTCACATACAGTTGAGAACGGTAGCCATTCACAGAAGGCTAAGTCTTCACGTAATTTAACATACCATTTTGCATATGATTTTGGACTGGGTGTATCCACAGAGAACTCACACAATCATGCAAACGCAACACAAAACGACCGTCAAACCTAAAACCCTTATACAGTAGGTGACATCTTTTGTCAATTGATTCACTGAATCATTGAAGGGAAAAGGTCAGAATACTGTATATAAAGTTCCTCACCATGGTTCACAGCCTGTGAGACCAAAGTGCTGCTCAATTACCAGTCTTAGCTGAGCCACGATCGGCCAACCACAGAGGCGACCACAAAAGAACTTGGTAGCATTCAACAGGAAATATCGCCTCAGCCAATTACCCATGAGCTCATATGTTGCCAAAACAGCCTTTTAATCCGAGAGGTCACCTCACTGAGGGCTGGATCAGCGTTCAGCATCCACTAAATGAAATGAGTCAAAGAGTGGCTGACAAAGAGGTAAGGGTTTAACACGGCAATCATAAAATGCTCATTTACTTTGTGTCGCATGCACCAAGAAAGTGTAATAAATGTAATAATTTTGAATTCAGGGAATCCTGTCACTCTGGATATTGACCAATAAGTATTAAAGGGGACATATTTTGCCTTCTCTTTTTACTCCCGAGCCAGTGCTGTCAACATAAACACATGTGCTCTCAAAAGTGGGTCTCCTGCACGGAGGCAACCAATCAGATCAAAGGGCAGTCTTGGGCAAATATGGACAAAGCGGATACAAAACTGGGTCAAACAGAAGTAGCTGTCAGAGGGGCCTTTTCTGGCCACTTTTATGACAAAACCAAGGCGTTTTTTTTTTTTTTTATGAAATTGACACTTTTATACTAATTCCAAGTTTAGTCACTCTTTGGAGGTCTAAATAGCCAAAATACAGGACCTTTAACACGGGTACAGTATGTTGTGTACAAATTTACTGATTCACAGCAACTAACACGGAGCAAAATTAATTCAGATCCCTCTAGTTTACTGTCAAAACGACTGCTGCTTGAATTGAAACTCCATTTTTAACAATCTTAAAATAATGTACTTAAATATCAGAATACCTTATTAAACTGGTGGAAAGGGAATGGTTCCCTTAGCTAGTGAAATTAGGGATGAATATGCCAGCATCCTTGAACGTTGGTACTGTATCTCCTGAGGGTTTGTTTGCTGGATGAACTATCATTCGGCTTTTGTCACATTTATGATCTGATATTTAATATTATTTGCCTGTGCATTTCCATATGAAAATGTTTTGCAAAGTCCCTTTGTGTTCCCTTTTGTTTGAAAACTAGTATTTATGTGCAGTTTTTAAGAACTGTTTGAACATGTTTCTTAGAAAAAAAACATTTATTGAAAGTATTTCCATTTTTATGTTCATTTCTTTGAATACAAAAAAAAACCCCAAACAAATAATGAAGTTATTGTCAATTTTCCAGAGGACTTGTCTGGGAAATATATCTAAAATCCCACCAGTACAGCAAAGGTACATAAGACAATGCTCCAGAATGTCGACAAAAGTACACATACAAAGCAAAACATTTAAAATCATACCTTTAAGACATTAAATTAATAAATCCCATTTCCCAGACACACTTTCCAGAAGACTCTTTCCATGGTTTTCATCTAACCGATGACACTTCCAACTTATACAGAACAGTCAGGAGACTACAGCCTGATGTTTGACATGTTTCATTCCTTGCGATCCATGTAATACTACAGTGCATGCGGTGATGAATGATGAGCGCATATGCGTAAAAATGAACAATATACACAAATGAAAGCATAAAGAGTCAAGAGGCTCATGCTGCACTTTGCTGTCTGGAAAGGAAAAAAATGGTAAAACACCAATCGTGCCACAAATCTTGGAGTCACGTGTGCCGTCATCACGGAGGTCAACTGGCGAACTAGCAGAGCATGAATAATGTCTACATTTGTAACAGCCAGACATTTCACTGTGAAGTTATATTGTGTTGTTAAGCCACTGATCCTCATTATTATATTGGGATGACACCTGGAAGTTTGACATCACTACTTCCTCTAATGTACACAGATATGTTTTACTTATATGACAACAAGATAATTAACACATCTGCAACAAATGCTGTGACTTCATCCAGTCGAACATCTTACTGGCTTTGCATTACAACATATCTTTCCAGTGAAAATTCTACACACATATAGCGTCTCTAAACTCCTGTATGACTGAAGTAATGTCACACATTTTTCATTTTCAAACTGGTACCATCATAAACCTATATTACACACAAAATTGTTGGTACCCCGCAATCGTCACCGACACTGAAAATTAACCAGTGAAAATCAGACATTGCTTTTGAATTGTTGTTCAACAGAATCATTAAATAATAATAATAATATTAATGAAACAGGCCTGGTCAAAAATTAATTTAAATTAAGTTAATGGTGCCATGAACTTAATATTTTGTTGCACAACCTATTGAAGTAATCAATCCCATCAAATGATTTCTGTAACTGTCAATGAGACTTCTGCATCTGTCAATTTTGGCCCACGCATTGTGAGCAAACCGCTCCAGTTGTCTCAGGTTTGAGACAGATGTTCAATTGGATTTAGATCAGGGCTCATAGAAGTACACTTCAGAATTGTCCAATTTTTTGCTTGTAGTTATTATTCGGTGTTTTGGACCATTATCCTGTTGGAAGACTCACAACCTGTGACTGAGACAAAGCTGGAGAACGTCTGAGCGTGCTGAATCAGGTACAAATAGGCGGTTTGGAGGCAGTTTGCATTGATTGGTAGCGCCTACCTGAGGGAAGGAGCTGGAAGAGCTGGTGACCGGGGTGCGGAGGGTCCGAGAGGATTTTGCACGCCTTTGTCTTAGTTCTGGCAGTGTGCAAGTCCTCAAGGGTGGGTAGGGGGGTACCGACAATCCTTTCAGCAGTTTTGATTGTCCGTTGCAGTCGGAGTTTGTCCTTTTTTTGTAGCAGCACCAAACCAGACTGTGATGGAAAAACACAGGACTGATTCGATGACCGCTGTGTAGAACTGTCTCAGCAGCTCCGGTGGCAGGCTGTGCTTTCTCAGAAGCCGCAGGAAGTACATCCTTTGCTGGGCCTTTTTGAGGACGGAGTTGATGTTGGTCGCCCATTTCAGGTCCTGAGAGATTGTAATTCCCAGGAACTTGAAGGTCTCGACGGTTGACACAAGGCAGCTGGTCAACGTGAGGGGCAGCTGTGGCGAAGGATGCCTCCTGAAGTCCACGATCATCTCTACAGTCTTGAGCGTGTTCAGCTCCAGGTTGTGTCGGCCGCACCACAGCTCCAGCCGCTCCGCTTCCTGTCGATATGCAGACTCGTCACCGTCCTTGATGAGGCCGATGACAGTGGTGTCATCTGCAAACTTCAGGAGTTTGACAGCCGGGTGCATTGAGCTGCAGTCGTTCGTGTAGAGAGACAAGAGGAGCGGAGAGAGGACACAACCTTGGGGCGCCGCAGTGCTGATGATGCGTGTGGATGAGGTGGTCTCTCCCATCCTTATCTGCGGTGTCCTGTCCGTCAGGAAGCTGTAAATCCACTGGCAGATGGCAGGGGAGACGTTGAGCTGGAGAAGCTTGGATGAAAGGAGTTCAGGGATGATGGTGTTGAACGCTGAGCAGAAGTCCACGAACAGGATCCTCGCGTAGGTCCCTGCACTGTCGAGGTGTTCTAGGATGAAGTGCAGTCCCATGTTGACTGCATCATCCGCAGACCTGTTGGCTTGGTAGGCAAACTGCAGGGGGTCCAGCAGGGGACCTGTGACACTCTTGAGGTGGTCCAGCACGAGACGTTCAAAGGACTTCATGACCACAGATGTCAAAGCGACAGGCCTGTAGTCATTCAGACCCGAGATTGGAGGTTTCTTGGGGACTGGAATGATGGTGGAGTGTTTGAAACAGGATGGAACTTCGCACATTTCCAGAGATCTATTGAAGATCTGAGTGAAGACTGGAGCAAGCTGGTCCGCGCAGACTTTGAGGCAGGATGGGGACACATGGTCCGGGCCTGCCGCTTTGTTAATCTTTTGTTGTTTGAAGATGCGTCTCACATCCTGTTCATGGATGGTTAACGCAGAAGTCAGAGGTGTGATTGTGGTCGCGGGTGCGGCCGGGTGGATGTGGGGTGTGAAACTGTCCTTTTCAAATCTGCAGAAGAAGGTATTCAAGTCGTTGGCTAGTGTGCTATTGTTCTCAGCTTGGGGGGATCGTCGCTAGTAATTAGTAATATGACAGCATTACTGTCAATACACAATAACTGTTTTAACAAATAGGAGAAAATGTGTTTATTTTAATATTACAAACTCCCCTTTACAAATTCATACTAATTAACAATGTAAATATTTATTCAATATTCAACATACAGTATCATAAATATTTATCACAATGTTAAGTGTTTACATGTTTGTGTAAATTATGTGTACAATTTACATATTTGTGTCATTTTTTGTAGACTAAAGTGTGACTATAAGAATTTAATTTTAAAAAAGAGCTTCACGTTTGAGTTTTCTGCTGCTGGAGTGATGGGTATGTGTCCCATCTACACAATTGGAAGCCTTCCAAAATCACATCAAAATCGACCATGTGTGGGAAAACCTTTGAGCTCAAGGGCCATATTTTATTTCTTAAGTGAACAGATGGGCATAAGTTGTTTGTAGCTGAGGTGGAAAAAAATAGTGTATGTGAACATTATTTATTTTAATAAATTTATTCAGTGTCAGTTTTTAATTGTATTGCTATACTTTAGTTTAAAAATTCACCTATTATTTAATAAAATAAACAATAAAATATATGTATATTGTAATGTGTGTATTGTTTTTATTTTATTCACAAAAAATAAATTAACCATTTGTTAAACGAGATGTCGTCATAAAAAAAAAATACAAATGAATGAATAGATAATTTCCGGTATTCTTGAGCATTGAGACTCTTACTTGTGTAGGCCCCTGAACCCTTCACAAACATGCAGATGCGCTTTATCAAAACTTGGAATTGAACTGCGTAGCTACTCACCAGATTGTCTCTGGACCTGTAAAAGCTGATACTAAAAGTCCATCCATCCATTTTCAACACCGCTTATCCTGGTTATGGGCACGGGGCGCTGGAGCCTATCCCAGCTGACTTCGGGCGAAAGGCAGACTACACCCTGAACTGGTCGCCAGTCAGTCGCAGGGCACATATAGACACGGACAACCATTCACACTCACATTCACACCGTCACTGGAACTGAACCCACACTGCCTGCACCAAAGTCAGGGAGTGTACCACTACACCGTCAGTGACTATTCTAAAAGTCATTACTAACTATTTCTGTTGTTAGGTGCACTGCATTTGGGTTCTCTGTTACACCCCATTAAAGAATGGAGGGACCAAATGTGGCCGTCCGGCCATACTTTTTTTTTAACTACCGGGTGACTTTGCTCACCGCCGAGACACTGTTGCTTTTCCAATATCCTCTGCATCTTCAATTTTTTACAGAGACTCCCAGACTGTTAATAAGATACATGATTGAGCTTGATTAATCGCAATATTCTTTGATCAGAAATTCTTCTGGGAATGCCAGCACGTCCAGCTGTGGATCCTCTCTCGATGTAAGGTATTTAGAATTAGTTGTGCTTCAATATTGATAGGATCAGAGCGAAAAGAAATGTTCTTCCCTCTCTGTCACTCTCACTCTTGTCCTCCAGTCTTTGTAGTGTTTCCTGTATGATTAGTTTATCTGTTCGTCCTTTTCTTTTACCTTCCCCACATCACATTCTACTTGACTCAGGTTGTTTTTTTTAACAGCCCCGAATTAAACAACCTCTTTCCAGAATCTTACTGGGTCTCGACTGGAGCTTTTATTTGTCTTCTGTGCCCTCACTTAATTTTTTCTCTCTGAGCTTTACTTGGGTACCTCGTTAGCCATTTATACAGGACCGTACCGTAAAGCCCAACAGAGGCACCCAATAAGGACAGTAATGTTGAACCTGTATCTTCATTATGTTGTCCAGGACACGTTTCTTCACTGCTTCGATCCATACCTGTTTCCACGCCGCCTTGTTCCGCACCTGTCACTTCACCTCCCATGGTGTCTGTTCACATGTTGCACCTTGCGGTCCTCCCCGGTGCTGTGCTCTCCTTGTTTCTGGTGTCTCTTAACCTCAGGCTGATGCACCACCAGTTCCGGCTCTGTGGCAGTTCAAGACCCCAGTTCTAGCTCCACAGCAGCACTGGTCACCCCACACCCTCTACAATGTGATATGGTAATACGAGTACTGCTTTGCTTTACCATCATGACCAGGGGTGGAGCTGTTTGGAGTATGCATGTGCTGTAGATGGAGTATATCTATATATTTCCCAGATCAGTCATCTGAAAACCATATTTTTCCCAAGAGACATACTCCAAAAATGCTCAAAGAATTACATACCAGTTTTTTCACAAAATAAAAAGTTGAAAAGTGGGATAGATAAGTCTCTAAGCTAAACATCTTTGTATTGAAATGCACAAGCAAAAAACATTAAATGAGCTTGTAACTATGTGCCAACAGGCAATTTAATGATAGTCCATTGAGCAAAAAAACCCACAGCAGATACCAAAGTTGACAGGATGCAGGCATGATATGTGAATACAATTTCACGAGCTGAGCAAACCACACGACATTTATTAGGTCTTCTGGTATTTACAACCCCAATTCCAATGACGTTGGGACGTTGCGTTGAACATAAATAAAAACTGAATACAATGATATGCAAATCATGTTCCTATACTTAACCTATATTTAATTGAATACACTACAAATACAAGATATTTAATGTTCAAACTGATTAATTTAGAATTTTATGGCTTCAACATGTTCCAAAAAAGCTGGGATAGGTGGCAAAAAAGACTGAGAAAGTTGAGGAATGCTCATCAAACACCTGTTTGGAACATCCCACAGGTGAAAAGGCTAATTGGGAACAGGTGGGTGCCATGATTGGGTATAAAAGGAGGTTCCCTGAATTGCTCAGTCATTCACAAGCAAAGATGGGGCGAGGTTCACCTCTTCGTGAACAAGTGCGGAGACCCTGGACTGTTGAACAGCTGAAGCTGTACATCAAGCAAGAATGGGAAAGAATTCCACCTACAAAGCTTCAACAATGTCCTCAGTTCCCAAACGTTTATTGAATGTTGTTAAAAGAAAAAGTGATGTAACACAGTAGTAAACATGACCCTGTCCAGCTTTTTTGGAACGTGTTGCAGCCATAAAATTCTAAGTTAATGATCATTTGCTAAAAACAATTAAGTTTATCATTTTGAACATTAAATATCTTGTTTTTGTAGTGAATTCAATTAAATATAGGTTTGCAAATCATTGTATTGTTTTTATTTATGTTGAACACAACATCCCAACTTCATTGGAATTGGGGTTGTACAACACTTAGTTAAAAATTCAGTTAAACTTTGTTTTAATTGAAATAGCAGTCATTTCATTTCTATTTTAATCTGTTACACTGTATAATCCGTCCACACACACAGCTATATATTTTGTGTTGCACAGTACACAGCGAATGAGATCACGTACATGCAGGCTCGTGAGGAGAGATGTCAGATTAAAAAGGGCATGCAAACAGTGCTGCACCTCTTGATCTGGGAGCGTGAGGACAGTGCCATGCTCAAAGTCACCTCGATAGTAGCCAGGAAGCAGGTTAGTATCTCTCCAATAACTAGTTGCCATTTTTACATTTGTCCGCATTGAGAATCGGCTCTTAAGCCTGAGTCCTGACAGATGAGGTAGTGCCGCCCCAATTTAGGCAGCCATCTACAGAGTCCTGAATTAAATAATTGAGTGAAGTATTTGGGGTCTCTTTCACGAGTGAGGTAAGAATAGAGCGAGAGATCGACAAGGAGATGTGTGTAGCGTCTGCAGCTATGCAGACTCTGCATTGGTCTGTTGTAATAAAGATTTACCCATTAATCTACGTTACCATCCTCATTTTTGGCTATGAGCTGTGGGTCGTGACTGAAAGAACAAAATCATAAATACAACCAGGCTTTCTCTACAACGTGTCATCTAGGAGGGGATAAGAGTAGAGACACTGCGCCTCCGCATCTAGAGGAGCCAGATTATCGAGTATCTGTTTAGGATGCCTTCTGCACCTCTCCCTGGTGAGGTGTTTCATGCATGTCCCACCAGGAGGAAGCCCAGAGAAGACCTAGGAGACACTGGAGAGATTATCTCACAGATGGACTGGGAACACCTTAGGACCCCCACCCCCCGCCCCCCCCCCCCGGAAGAGCTTGATGAAGTGGCTGGGGAGAGGGAAGTCTTGGCTTCCTTCCATAGGCTGATGCTCCAACTCCTTATAAGCGGAAGAAAATAGATGGATGGTAAAACTGAAAGTGCCTTCTTGTGCTGCCTGATGAGGTATTCTTACACTGCGTGCCATTTGTACTATATTTCAGGACCAGTGTAAACAGAGCAACCCCTGTACTAGCATCATGCCAGATCTTAACGCCACCCACTTGGCCACGAGAGCAGTGTTAATTCAAACTGAGCCCAAAACCACTCTTCACATTTCGAAATCACAGCTTTCCTGACACAAAGTCAATAGCTGTTTAAATGAGGCCACCATGTCTACAAACGAACAGCACGACCACACTGTTGATTTGCCAGACAAGCAGATACATAATTGTTTACTAGGACCAAGTCATTGGTGGGGAATGCAAGCTGTTTAGGGCGGGATACTGCTAATATTCTGTTTGTGTGTGTTTGTGAAGGCCATGAATATATACGCTATGTGATTGGCAGGATCTGTTCGTATATATACAGTACACTAGCCAAACACTTGTTACATAAAATATTTGGAAGCCCTTCAAGATTCTCGTATGTAAACTCTGTAAAAAGGAAATTGGTGTGTAATTATGAACATGTAATTAGTACACAAATAGGCTTTCACATTAAGAAGAAAGACTGGACACATCTGCACGATTTGTGAGATCATTTCATCCTCCAGCACAAAAAGTTGCCAATTTGGTAACCAAATGATGAAAGGTCACCAACAGCCAGCCCTTCTCTGCTTAAAATAATGTATTTAAAAAAAAAAAAAAAAAAAGAATAGTTATGTAATGACAGAAATACAAAATAGTAGTTTCTTAAACCTGGAAGAATTTGTTCTGATTTTAATTGACAAAATTAAAAAATTTAATTGACAAAATTAATTATAAAAATAATAATAAAAAATAATAATAATTGTATTTCCCCGCAACCCTAGTGAGGAGAAGCGGCTCAGAAAATGGATGGATGGAATCATTTTATTTTGTTCAATATAATCCTTGTTATGAAGAAAATGCAAAATGCAAAAACAGCATATACCTAATAATTTGGAATGTAGTTTATGACTGCACAAGTTGTTACTCATAACTTTATGGTTTAGTTTCCATAATCTGTATCCTATACAGTACCTCATTAGAATGAGTGAGTTTAACAATCAATCACTTGAAAGGACTGAGCCATGACCTTTGTAATTTAGTCATTTTCTGTCGCTGTGACTTCATAAGGAGAGAAGCATTTTAATTGTTTCAAAATAGGGGCTTCGGCATGCAAACAAGAAGTTTAGTAAAGACATGGCCAAGTGGAACCTGTATGATATACTGCCTAACTTTGAACCCTTAAACTATTTATTTGTTCAGAGCTGACTGTAACTGAGATAATTGTATTGATCTCATAATGTCTCACTCCATCTGATCCTTTGAAAAGTCAACAGCATACCGTATATGGGAGTTTATTTGATTTCGGGGACTTTTGATTTTTGTTTTTCTCAAAAATTCAATGTCACAAAAACTATATAAGATGACCTTACCTTAATTGTCATCTTTCTGCAACTCAGAATCTGTTCATGTCCATATAAATTGATTTAAAATATTTTTTTTATTTGGTCTTTTTGTCAAATACCCTAGAGAAATGTCATGACCGCCACAATGGCATATTGATTAAAGAAATTATTAATCTTGTGATGGTAATGACATGTGATGGTAATGGTGGAAATGACATTTCAAAGTTTTTAGCTAACTGTGCTATGCTGGTAGAGTTATCCTAAATGTTTCTTTTAGCTAGCTAGTCCTGTACAACATTTTATATGAAATCTTAAAACATATTAACACTACAAGTAATTTGGTAATTACATGCAATAAAAATATTATGTGACTTAAGGGTACAAGAAAAAAATTGCTTTTCCAGTTATCACAATGTCTGACTTATCTCTGCCCTAGCATGTATGTGCTTGAGTGATGGGACAGACATATTTTAGTAAAAATAAAAGACAGAATTTGAAATGCTTTGTATATATGATGAGAAATCATTAATTTTATTATATAAAAGGAATTTATGGTAAAAGTTACACCATTTTAGCATTTTTTAGTAGAAAGTCATTCTACTTAAAATTTTTGTAGAATGACAAAATTTTTTCCTGTAAAATTCTTTTTACAGTAAAAAACTGTAAAATACCACCATAAAACCGCTCAAAAAATGTCAAATATACTAATATTAACATGAAACTTTAGACAGCACTTATAATTAGGCACTGCTGGTTATTGAAAAAAAATCTATTTAAATAGGTTTTTTCTTTAAATTTTACATTAAGGACACAAAATGGCCCGTAATCAAATAAACACCCATATATCGTGCTGTGAGGGCAACACTGAGCATTCAGATAAAGGTTGAAAGAATATAAAGCATCTGGCCAAGGATTCCATCTCATGAACTCCATCCCTCTAAGCCTTGTCACAAACTCACAAAGGTATTTGAGAGATTCTCCAGTACGATTTCACAGTGATATCCTAAAACCAGTTTAATGCATCACTATAGAATAAAGTCATTTGAGTTTGCAAAGGCATTATATAACCTTTTGAAGGTGTGTTAAAATATACTCCAAATCAAAAATATTAGCATGTCAACTTGACTGAAACTAAACAAAAACAGACAAAGATACAATTCAGGCCAAATGTTTTTTTTATTTTTATGTTTTTTTTATGATTTTGCCTTTCAAAGACCTCCACAATGTATTTAAAAACTTGTGATTGTGTAGAATGTCCGCTTACAAAGTTTGACAAAAATATGGCATTTACTATCGAGGCAACGCAGGCAATTTGTTCGACAATCTGTTTTACTGACATGTGCACAATAGAAACACATCAGTGATTAAACTAAGACCAAGCAAGAAATTGCTACTTTTTATGCTGAGTATCCAGAATCACTATGGGCTCAATTTCCATTTGGTGATGGTGCAAATGCAATCCAACAAATGACCTCAGTGGTGTGCCGCCAGGGCCTTCAGACCCTTCTCTGCCTGACAATTACAACTTAATGAAATTGTTATTTTATTATATATATAGTCTTTTGTCTTCATTTCATAACGTCTACACGTGGTCTGCTCAGCTTCCAATTGTGTACAGTGGTGTATATGTAGAATTTCTTTTTGTCCAATTTGATTTCAGTTTCTATGTCTTGCCATGTAAATGTACTCTGTAATAATTTCTTCAGAATGCCAAGTGCTGGCGTCAACCAAGTCGAACACACACAAACACACACACACCGATGAGATGGTCTAACCAATCAGATTTTAGATTCATCACTCTGTGCCTTCACGTAGGCTGAGACATGTTGGTGTTTTTCCCGTCATCTGATTGGTTGAGCTGAATACTGTATGTGAATTAGACAGATGATTAAAAATTAATTTTCAAGGCCAGTTTAAAAAAAAATAAACTGTGGGGCTAGGTCAACCAACATATTACTGTCTGGCTGGTTTTCAACCCGGAAAAGAATTTTGGGGCACTTTCAGAGCAGAATGTATGAGCCAGCTTATACAGGCAGGCAGAAGAAGAGGAAAAGAGGTCTGCTGCCTTGTAACCAACACCGCAGTGAAAGTCGCTGAAAGAGCTACGTGCTTTAATGCGTCACACTGCAAGAAGGCCCCAGCGCCTCCTCTGGTCCCGACTCCTCCACTTCCCTCACCTTCTACGACGGATGACCGTAAAGGCCTAATAAGGCTAAGTAACTACCTCGAAGAAAGAGGATTCACTGTTAGCATACACTTTTAGCTACAATCAGTGCTAGTAACTGATTGCAAGTTGATACTGTAGGTTATAGAGGAGCAGAAGATAGGTCATAAAAACCGAGCAACTGCCAGTCATCTGTCTGAACTGACGCGCACACCACACACACACACAATTTTGTACCTTACGAGACGTGACAACTATGACGAGCTTCTTTGGTTACATA
The DNA here is from genome assembly GCF_024500275.1 of Phycodurus eques. Lineage (NCBI taxonomy): Eukaryota > Metazoa > Chordata > Actinopteri > Syngnathiformes > Syngnathidae > Phycodurus > Phycodurus eques. Next base: position 15,282,126 of record NC_084543.1, on the reverse strand, counting down.
CGATTGCCACTACTTCTGCTAATTGCAGCTCCTACAGCATGAATGTTTGGGTTCTGTATGCCCTCAAAATCGTTCTTACTGCTATGTTTGGTCTTTCATGGCGCATGCTGCCGCAAACCCACATGTTGTGCATTCCCCACATCCTAATGCATCATCACTCTTTCCTCGCACCTTAGTTTCTTTTGTCAGTCCACAATACCTTAATCAAACAGTCCTTGCTGAAACAGGTTCTCCTCTCCCCTACATCTATGTGACCCAAAATTTTGATGGTTTTAAACCCACTAATGACTCGGGTATGGTGCCTTTGTTTGGCCAAGTTCACATTCGCCCCAGAGTGAAATTCCGCTGTTTTGCTATGAACAAGTGCCTATTTCGCCAGGGTGTGTATGTTGGGAGGGTAACAAAATCTTATTGCCAATCTATATCTGTACCATGCACAACCTTTGTCTCTAACTCCTCTCTGAACAATTCCCAACTCTTCTTGGTACTACTTGTCTGCCTTATATTTCAGCACCTGACCAGTTGGGCACATTGCCTTTTGAGGGTGTGTACTGCCTTTGTGGACACAGTGTCACCACTAGACTCGTTCCCGATTGGTCAGGCCCCCCTATTGATTTGATAGACCACTCATACAGTGAGGCAAGATTTAGTCAGCCAACAATTGCGCAAGTTCCCCACTTAAAAAGATGAGAGAGGCCTGTAATTTTCATCGTAGGTATACCTCACCTATCCATCCATCCATCCATCCATTTTCTGAGCGGTCTACCAGCGGTGTGTTTAGGATCATTGCCATGCTGAAAGACTCAGCCACGTTTAATCTTCAATGCCCTTGCTGATGGAAGGAGGCTTTCACTCACAATCTCACGATACATGGCTCAATTCATTCTTTCCTTTACACAGAACTGGTCCCTTTGCAGAAAAACAGCCCCAAAGCATGTTTCAACCCCCATGCTTCACAGTAGGTATGACGTTCTTTGAATGCAACTCAGCATTCTTTCTCCTCCAAACACGAGAAGTTGAGTTTTTACCAAAATGTTATATTTTGGTTTCATCTGACCATATGCCATTCTCCCAATCCTTTTCTGGATCATCCAAATGCTCTCTAGCAAACTTCAGATGGACCTGGACATATAGTGACTTAAGCAAGGGGACACGTCTGGCACTGCAGGATTTGAGTCTCTGGTGGCGTACTGATGGTAGCCTTTGTTACTTTGGAGCCAGTTCTCTGCAGGTCATTCACTAGGTCCCCCCGTGTGGTTCTGAGATTTTTGCTCACCGTTCTTGTGATCATTTTGACCCCACGGGGTGAGATCTTGCATGGAGCCCCAGATCGAGGAAGATTATCAGTGGTCTTGTTTGTCTTCTATTTTCTAATAATTGCTCCCACAGTTGATTTCTTCACACCAAGCTGCTTACCTATTGCAGATTCAGTCTTCCCAGCCTGGTGCAGAGCTACAATTTTGTTTCTGGTGTCCTTTGACAGCTCTTTGGCCTTGGCCATAGTGGAGTTTGGAGTGTGACTGTTTGAGGTTGTGGACAGGTGTCTTTTATACTGATAATGAGTTCAAACAGGTGCCATTAATACAGGTAACGAGTGGAGAACAGAGGAGCCTGTTAAAGAAGTTACAGGTCTGTGAGAGCCAGAAATCTTGCTTGTTTGTAGGTGACCAAATACTTATTTTCCACAATAATTTGCTAATAAATTCTTTAAAAATGAGACAATGTGATTTTCTTGAATTTTTTTTTTCTTTTTTTTTCTCATTTTGTCTCATAGGTGAGGTATACCTATGCTGAAAATTACAGGCCTCTCTCATCTTTTTAAGTGGGAGAACTTGCACAATTGGTGGCTGACTAAATACTTTTTTTGCCCCACTGTGCTATCTCAACCACAACTCGTTCCCATCGTCGCAGACAAGCCCAATATAAAGAACACGATCAAGTTTGGGGTACAGATGTCCCCACCGATCACAAGGTTTGGAGTACAGGTGCTCATTAGACTCACTATTCCCTCAAATTGGGGTGGGAAAATTGATGTTACGATATGAAACTATAAGTTTCATAAGTTTTTCTAGTTTTGTTAACACTTCCTTGACCATTCTTGAGGCTTCACGTGTGGAAATTAATGCAATTCATGAAGTAGACATCCAAAATCGAATGCCACTTGATCTACTTGTACTATTGGCTTCTCAGGGCGGTGTTTGTACTCTCTTGAACCAAACCTTTTGCACATACATTCCTGACAATGCTGGTGATATAGGCGACATAGCCGGTGGCATTAAAAAGCTTACTACACTCCGCGATGTCATTGCCCGCGAGGAGATGCTCGATTTGAGCTGGTTCACTGGATTTGGATGACAGGCTTGGCTGTATTGCTTTGCGCTTGTGGTTTGGATCGCTTTGGTTCTTCTCTTTTTCATGTCCTGTTGCTTGGTCCCTTTGGTGAAATCTTCAGTCTCTCGCATGGTTGACACAGCCTTTGCCCACTATTCACGATTTCACTATTCAGTCTCTGATGAACATTTTTCTAACCATTTCCCTCAAGCCGACTGTTTGAATGACAGCGACGACTGACATTATGACCATGAGTTACCTTCCACAGTCTTAATTTTGTTGCATGACTGATTTACAGCCCGCTTATGAAGGATTTTCTTAAAACTGAGGTGTGAATTTCTGGATTACTGTAGGGTTGTTGTACATTTTATACTGTTATATAATTTTGATTGTTTAATGTTTTTGATTAACTTTTAATGTTTTTGATCACTTGGTGTTTAGCAATAATTAGAAACTTGTAATGTTTTTGATGAACTTTTAAAGTTTTGGATTAACTTTTAATGTTTTTGATTACTTAGTGTTTAGTAATATTTAGTTTGATTAACTTTTAATCCTTTGATTACTTGGTGTTAACTTTTAGGTACTTAGGATGTAATAATGTTTCGTAAATTTCCTTTTGTTATGTGATTAATAGCAGATTGTGTGATATAATCAAAAGGGGGGAGCTGAGTTGGAAAATGTATGTTTCATATATACCAAATATTACTTCTTTTGGTTTATACAACCTTCACATGCTTTATTATTCCATGTTGTGACTACTAGCTGTTTACCGGCCATGCTGTACATACGAGTTGTTCCCAGCCATGTTGTGACTACTAGCTGTTTTTTGATAAAGATAAGTTGAGTGCAGCTGGACAAAGATAATTATTTTGCTTTCCTTTTCTTCTCTTTCTCTCTCACTTCTATATATATTCTATATTTGCTTGCGTTTCAGTAAGGGGTGACAACTCATGACAACTTGTACGTTTTCCTCTATTTGCAAAGATTTGTCTTTTTTTAGTTCTAATAAAACCCACAGAGACAAGATTGCTTCCTTACATATTATGTCAGAAAAAGATGGGCCAAAACAAACTCCATCAGCATCTCCGGTGAGTACAGTGTATTTTGTTTAGAGTTTTTTTTTTTGTCATGTTATTAGATAAATACTAATTCTGAACTGCTATATTGTAGTTTGATTACAGAGGCTTGGAGGTTATGTATTGGAAGATACAGATAACAGTGTTTCTTGTTTTAGTAATAATTGTTTTCATCCTCAAATATGGGGAATGCCTCTGTCTCTTCTTTAATGCCACTTATACAGTAGTTTTAGATGTGGTGCGTTTTTGTACATTATTTTTGTGACGTGATGGTGTTATTCAGAAGTGGATTAAGTCACTGAATGCCCAGATCCCAACTCACCGCCTAGCACTGAATGACCAAACAATTTAAGATTACTCAATAAAGACAACCAAATATATATTTTTTCTAATCTATAATCAAGAGAAACGTTGATAAATGTAAATACTAAGGCTTTACAACAAGATACACCTGAAACATACGAGAACAGGAACCCAAGATTACACTACAAAATGCTTTCATGTTGTGGAATCGGATTCTTTGGACGTATGAAACTGGAAATGGTCAACTTGTATTAAAATAATGTGAAATAAGAGAAAAGCATGGAGGAATATAGGTACACCTTGTGATTCAAAGTATAGCTGCATTATACTGGGAAAAAAATAAGATTAAGATTTTCTTTAACCCTGTGATATATATTGCTATGTTAAAAAATACAGGATAACATACATGTAACTTGAAAACCAGCACACATTTATCTTTTTCCCTCTCAAGAAAAACTATGCTCAGTTAGAGCACAAATGTATACGATATAAGTAATTTGTATGAAGTCTACCTGTATTTAAATTCACTGTAGTATTGAGCAATAGTCCAGCCAGACACGAAGTTAAAATTGTTTCTTTTCATGCCCAGTTATACTGTAGTTATTAGCACATTTTTAACATGTTTCTTTTGTTTTTAATCAATCTGTTATTGTACACCTGTTTTACCATAGGCTTAAGTATTTCTTTATTTGAGTGCATTAGTTTAAGTAAAAACAGTTGTGTACATCTAAAGTTTGTCCCTTCAATAATGTTGTGGTTCTTCCCCTCCCCCAAAGTGTAGTCTGTTGCAACATGCATTCGTGCATCACATTCTCAAGAGCGATACAGTAAATGCAGGCATGTAATTGTTTCCCATGTCATCATTAATAGCTATATACTTATTTTATTTTTGTATGATAACACTTTGGGCTGCTCTGTATGTGTTGTTTGATGGTTAGTAACTTACATGACCTCGGTGCTCATCTTATTAGCAAGTCCAACCAGGTCCCTCTGTTGGTCACTTTTTAATATTAGCTAATTGATTGCATATCGATACACCAACATTGTGCAGGCCCCTGCGATGTGACGACTGCGCACACGTAAGTTGCAATGACGATGCTGAAACGATATATCGTTCAGCCTTAATTCAAAGCATACGACATCATATGTCAATCATGAGGGAGGCAGTGCTAAGGAATGGCCATGTATGACTGCCAACAAAAAAAAAAAAGGGCTCACTTTATTGCCCATGCGACTTCTGACAGAAGTCGTAAGATAAATTGTGATGTGTATGGGGAGATATCTTTCTCTCACATTCAGCCAAATGCTACAAAGCTGAACTGACAAGAGATCAATAATGACCCAAAAAAGTACAATACTATGGAAGCAACTGTAAAAATTATAATAAATGTGGCATATTCTTTAATGATCATTCACCTGCCTAATCTGAAGACACATAAGCAAGCAGCAACTCGAGGTCGAAAAGAAATGTAGATGTACTGCATGAGTGTTATAAAATAAGAAACAGCAGTACCAAACCAGATGTTTTACATCTGGCAGGACTTCTACAGAACAGAAACACAAAAGTTATTATTACAATTACTCATGTCTTACCATGGAATTAGACATCACAGGAAAACCAGTCTGTTGCTTTTCAGCATCACAAATAATGTAGAATTTGTGTGCCAGTACAGTTAAATTGGATTCTAATTGGGCATGTGGCGGGATGTGTTCAAGTAATAATTCATCAGCTAACGATGAATGTGCATCGAACGGTAAAATGGGAACATGTGTGCTATTAAAATGCTTGAACTGTCATGTAATAAAGCAAATCTCCACCAAAATTCAGTTTAACAAAAGTTTCTTTATCATAAAAGAAAATGTAAATATCAGATAAAGATAAACCAAGTAAATATAAAATACAGTTTTTAAATGGGGATTTGTTTTTTGTTTTTTTAATGAAGAAAACAAAATATTCAAAGCTACCTGGCCCTGTGTATAAAAGTATTTGCCTTTAACCTTGTTAAATCGTGAATTAAAAATGGCTAATAACATTTTATGGAAAGGTGAGCTCATTTTCACTGACCACACCCAAGCCAGATTACCCCCAGACCTGTTCAATCAATAAATCACTTAAATAGAACAAAATAAACCAACCATGCATATTTTTGGAATGTGGGAGGAAATTAGAGGACCAGGAGAAAACCAACGCAGGCACAAGGAGAACATGCAAACTCAACACAGGAACGCTAGAGCCAGAATTTTAACCCTCAACCTTTGAAATGTGAGGTAGAGTCGGCCAGCATGCTGGAATAACTGAATTGTACCTTGAGAAATGAAATCTTCAGTGCATGAATAGCCAACACAATGGCCAACACAATTCGAACGTTAATACTGTGCTTAAATAATAAATAATAAATAGGAAAATAACCATAATTATGAAGCTTTTCATGCTGTAGCTATGGGTCAGTGACGTGTTCAGGGTCGGCAAGTGAGGCAGAGCCTCACTGCGTCCTGGTGGTCTTTCCTTTCCACTGCATGTGAATAGAAAATCTAACCTATGTGAATAGAAAATATAACCTTATATTTAAATTAAATTCCATTTTAGTTCTATGGTCAGTGCTTTACATCGATTTTCTTTTTCAATCCAATAATTTCAATGATTTCATCATTAAAATAGCTGAATTTTCATATTTCCTGTTCGAATGCATAGGAAGCGCGAGTCACGTTGAGTCACCGCTCCCATGATGCTTGAAGAGACCACGCACACATCCATTCAGGCAGGCTGTGATTGTTCCGTCATTGGTGTCTCCTCATTACATCGGCAATAATATACGTTTTATAACAAATGTACTGCACTAACTGACGTTTAACAGACTGTCTAATATATGTAATGAAAGTCTGTGACATTTAGTCTTTCTTATCGTCCAGAAAAGCCGCTGAAAGTGCACAGTGGAGTCTGGTATGTACAGTGCCACAACCAGCATGTGGCAGTCTTGAGTTGAGCTTAATCGAGCTCCAAACGTCACGTGACGTAGTCAGTGCCTCACCAGTCATGAACCTTACCCCATGTCACTGCTATGGGTGTACCATAGGACTGAAAGGTGGACTTTGACTGCTTCAGTTCCTCAGGTTTTCGAAAAAAGCATTGTGTGGTAGGTGCCAAAATAGCTTCATGCATTAATTGCTAATTACTTCGCCACCTACCACACACTGCAGCCTGGGCGCTTCCTCTTTTCTGCTCCAAATAAAGTGCGAATGGTCCTTTGTTTGTATGTGCCCTGCGATTGGCTGGCAACCAGTTCAGGGTGTACCCCGCCTCCAGCCTGATGATAGCTGGGATAGGGTCCAGCACGCCTGTGACCCTAGTGAGGAGAAGCAGCTCAGAAAATGGATGGATGGATTATTTTTGGAAAAAAATATATGATTTATTACCCAAACAAATTATTTGGTACTGTTATAACAATTCCTTGGCTTATTCTGCGGATCTGCTGGGACCACAACCACAACCCGAAAATACAAAAGACCAGTGCAACAAATACGACACTGGCTGATCTGATGAGCAAAACATTTTGCTTAAACGTAAGAGTAGCAATAGAGTATGTCTGCTGCAGAGGTTGTTAGAGTCGCCAAATATTGTACTCAAGTAATCGTACTGTTACTTGACGATAATGTTACTCAAGTAAAAAGCAGTCCTCCAAAAAATAGTGTTTGGTGCATAGGCACAAACAACAGTCAGCCTCCCTCCGAAGACGGAGGGAGGCTACCCTCTTGTCCACCGGGGTGAACCCCAACGTACAGGCGCAAGTATACCCACACCTGCTCGGCGCCTCTCACCGTGGGCGACTCCAGAGTGGAAGAGAGTTCAACCCCTCTCGAGAGGACTGGTACGAGAGACCAAGCTGTGCGTGGAGGCGAGTCCGACTATATCTAGTCGGAACTTCTCAACCTCACACACCAGCTCGGGCTCCTTCCCTGCCAGAGAGGTGACATTCCACATCCCTAGAGCCAGCTTCTGTAGCCGGGGATCGGATCGCCAAGGTCCCAGCCTTCGGCCACTGCCCACTCGCACTGCACCCGTCCCCTATGGCCCCTCGCACAGGTGGTGAGCCCATGGGAAGGGGGACACACGTTACACATTCGGGTAGTGCCCGGCCGGACCCCATGGGTGCAGGCGCTCGCCTTCAAGCACCACCTCCAGGCCTAGCTCCAGAGGGGGGCCCCGGTGACCCGCGTCCGGGCAAGGGAAACCTGAGTCCATTTTTTGTCGTCATCATAAGGGCTCCTTGAGCCGTGCTTTGTCTGGTCCCTCACTTAGGACATGTTTGCCATGGGTGACCCTGCCAGGGGCATAAAGGCCCAGACAACTTGGCTCCTAGGATCATTGGGACACACAAACCCCTCCACCACGATAAGGTGATGGCTCAAGGAGGGGTGATAACATTATAGATAGTAGTATAGAGTACTATACTACTATAGTACTATAGTATAGTATACATATAATAGTATACTATTAGTGGTACTATAGTAGTATAGATAACATTAAAAGTAACATCACACAAGCTTTAGAACTTACTAACATTCACAATGTTTCACAATAGAAAATGTGTACCGTTCTGAATGGAAATGTATGATTCACACTTGTAACACATTAAGAGAAACATCTGATTACTGAAACTTCACTACAATGTGTTATGCTCAATTGACTGACATAGAATTAATATGATAAATAATATTTAAAAATAATAATTAAAAAAAGCTAATGCAATTATTTTTAAATAATAGTGTTCAAAACTTCCAACAATTCAGCCAAGTTGTCCATATCTGTCATCAGGAGGAGGGACAAACTTTTCAAAAAGTCTGTCGCTCAACCATTGCATTATGGCCCAGTCCTATAAATAGGATGTCATGCTCTCACATGTTTTATCTGTTGAGCAGCACAGACTGCTGTGGCATGAGGTTTCCTCAGTTTTTAGTTATCAGCGACACAAAACCTTTGTGCCTTCCTTGTGTTGACAGCGTGTTTCTGCAAGATCCTGGAGCTCTATTCGCAAGTTACGAGTACATTTTTTTTTAGTAGTGATTCGGTTGGCTGTAGAGCCAGATACTTCCTCTGTGAGATCTTTTAAAACCCTCCAACATCAACTGTGTCATTACTTAAATTAAGTTTTGCCTTATGCCAATAATAGTGAGTAAACAATTTCCAAATCCATGAAAATATATGAAAGGGCAGCAGCTTTAGCTCATGCTGCCATGCCACAATCATGTTATTAATGGAAGAAACCAGATTGTTTGGATATCATATCCCCATGATAATTAAATCCAAATGTTTTTAAATGAAAGCTTATCCAGAATATGACTGCTGGCTGCATTACAAATGAATTGATTCAGTGCATGTAAATAAATACACGGATAACAGGGTTTGTACATGACTGAAAGCAAACACTAACCTTTTTTTTCAGTAAACCCATAGAGCCTAGTTATCTTGCGGTTATGAGAGAAGCTTCATGGAGTCAACCAAGACTGAAAACGGGGTGCATGCCCACCCCCTCCAGATGGATGATGTTGCCACCAAGCACAACAAATGGCATCAGATTCTTAAAAATGTCGGGCTTTTACAGTACAAATGAAAGACATTGTGTTACAGAGACAAATAGAGCACTCAGCAACAGTCTCAAATGTCCACTTACCAACATGTGCTGCTTGGCCAGCTGCTTTCCGTAAACAACAATTGGATTGACTTATTTGAATTTGCCACTCTATTGTAGTCTCCATTGAAACTCCACTCACAGATGTTGAGACTTTTTCTGTCCAGGTTCAAGCATAGTAATTATCCAGAGAAGACAAGGTGAGTTTCTGCTGCAACCTCCTCCCATTTCGCACTACACAGAATGCTAATGCAATGGATTTACATTATGCAGATATGACAGTGACTTCCTCCTTTTTCTGCCTTTACTGTATATGGACAAAGAGAGTGTCTGTTGGATAACATGTGAATAACAGACTCAAAATGATAAATATATTTCCGTGAGACGCATATATTTTTCAACACTGAATACAACTAAATGCATGCATTAAGCAAGACCAACAATTTTAGAATATAGTTAAGTCTCTGAATGTATTCTTTTTAAAAATGTTGCTATACTGTACTGACGCTAACCAATAATAAATAAAATACTTTTTACAATGAATGAGACTTCTGGTGCTGCATGGTTTTACTAATGGCTTTGTAGTCTGGTTGATACATGGTGAGGTTAAGATTCACGCAAGCATTGAGGCTTCCATCCATTAAATGTGATTGTAGGTTGGTCTTGACATTTTTTACATCACATCACATACGTAGAGCCAAACATGGTCGATACAGCAATACTCACACGCTGCAGTGTTTCAAGTTTTGATAATCAGCTGGTCTGCGGGTTTTTCATTTTTGTCGTCTTGTGTTTGTTCACCAGCTCTGCTTGCTATTGCACAAGTCTTTTAAAATTGAGCAAAAAGCACCTCTTGATACAATAAATGTTCACGAAGAAGCATTACAAAACATCTGTATTTCCCCACCATATACGCCCACCATCAGTACACACTGAAATAAGTTTATCCATTGGTAGATTTTTTTTCTTTAGGTAATTTAATGAAAGACTTGAATAAATCCTCCCCTCTTGTTGACCCTTTCATTGACAAAACAGCCAGGCTTTCCACACACAGTGTGTCATCGGCAGCATACCTTGCAATAACACTGAACTGCAATAAATGGTTTACGTCCGTTGACTCCTACAATTGGTACAATTGTGAACAGTTCCTGCTGACAAGAGGCATGTCTTTTATATTTGACTGTTTCATCGATGACATTTTAGCATTGTATATAAGACACACCGCAGCACCTGCTCTCTCCACAAAGGCAAATTCCTCTGTCCAATCATATTGTACGGTACTCCTCATCTTTCCTTCTTTTGCCATAGTCTTCAATCTTTGTCAAAAGGGTTTGCTCTGCAGAATTGGCTACGGTAGCTTACTATTTGAGTAAAAGGAGCGAAGTTTACTTCTTGGCTAAGGCTACTGCATTATCAAATAAAAATAGAGTTTTGGTGTATGCCCCTACTGTACGCGAAATGGCAGCTGGCATTGGCTCCAGCCATGGGGATTGCGGTAGAAAATGGATGGATGGATTAAAATGCATAAGAAAGTTTTATATGGTGAACATTTAACACTGTGATTTCTGTAATGTTTTACTTTAAAATGTCAGCAGAATAATTCAATATTTATCGGGCAGAATAATTCAATATTTATCGGGTTACGAAATGTCAGATTTATCTGCGAGCCAGAGGGAGTCATCAAAAAAGCCACTTCTGGCTCACGAGCCATAGATTCCCAACCCCTGTTCTAAAGGCTACTCACAATTGCATTTAGTTTTTTTCTTGAGCTGTCTGAGCTTTTGCGATGCTTCCACAGAAAGGTACCAGTGATGGCAAAGACAAAGAATTTTTTTTTTATTGTGACGCACAAATGACCTGATTGCTCAGTATAATACGGCAATTCAGTAGACAAAAAAAAAACAGTGTTTAGTCATTAGGTGAAGCACCTCCCAAACATGAATCCTCTCTTTGCAAATTTGTTATCAACAAAGGTAAGGGTACTGTACATATATTTTTTTGAAGTGTTTCACACAACGGTCAACTTCTTTTTATTTTTATTTTTCAAAACCAACACCAAACGGTGTTGGTTTTATGATGACAACCACGGAACTGATTAATTTCTGTAATTTCCAGTGGGGAAAAATGATCAAAATATGAACAAATTAGTGGTTGGCCAGCAACCTGAATAAAAGGTGTTCCACCTGCAGGGTAGATTCTGTCACCAACCAATCACAGCTCGCATCGAGACAAACATCCAAATTTACACTTAAATTCACACCTAAAAAGTCCACAATCAACCTTACATCCATTTTTTTGTACTATCCTCCTTTAGAATTGTCAGAACAATGGATCATCCTCTTTTATTTCTACTTTTTCAAGTATGTTTATGACTGTGTCAGTCATAATCCTCGGTTTTACCTCCTAATCCAATTTTCATCCCTCTTTCTAGTGCTTGTACAATGCAATAGACTCTGTGCTACATAAACCAAATTTACAGTTAAGGAGCGATAGTCATGTTTCTTAGGTTGTTCTGTTTTTGATTTGTGATGCATGTTGATCTCCTATCAAGGTTTTAGATTTAACCCACCTTTTAATTTACATCGCTGGGTAGCGTACTAGAATTGGTAAGAAATTGGAACCATGTGTCTTTTGCTCATTTCATTAAGTTTGGGGCTGGCACACCTACAACTGTGATATTCTGTTACATGTTTGCATTGTGTTTTATTCTCATGCCACAAACTAATCTTATGACGTGCCATCAAAGGCAGGTGGCCATCGTGGAACTGGTCCATGATGGGCAAACATGAAAGGAATCAATATGAGGCCTGATCCTGATCTGTTTGTACCTACATTGTAATATCCAAGCATCTGTTTAAACAAGAAGCAGACGAGGGATAGTTATTGTAACCCCTTTTGATTGAATCAGGTAAATGAGCCAGGTATCAAATTTTGATGTGAACATGAAGGTGGACAGTATGGAGTTAACGTCACCGCATACTTTGCTATGAGTCATAAGCCACACGGCTAAAAAGGAGGAGTAAGGAGTGTATGGAGTGACCTAATCTTGTAATTTACCATAGAGCAAGTCATTTCTAAAAATAACAGTCAGTTCAGACTGAAATAGCAGCTCTATTTCTATTTGGTGTTTCTGTTGGAAGCCACTGGTGCGCTCTCTCCGGGGGACGAGGGGGTAGGAGGGTGTGCATGCTCGCAATGGAGAGCAGGAAGAAGGGAGAGATTGCAATGTTTTGTTTTTCATTCTTTTTCCTCCCCCTTTAAAAGGAGGGGATTTATTGGAAAGATGAAGCAAACCTTTTCCATCTATCCCGCAGTCTTGTAACTTCTAGTAAGACATTAGTTCTGAAGAACATTCTCTTTGGGGAACGCTTGTCCCTTGATTTAAGATTGCAGTTTATGTTAGCTTCGACAGTATCCCCTACTCCCCACTCAACAATGGGCTGTAATGACTGGAAGCAAATCGATACCATTCGTCTAGGAGATCACAGTAAAGCCACTGATGTGTCACATGATTACCAACAGGGTCAAGAATTATATAATTAATCAATTTGTCTCTTTTCGTGCAGTCACTATGAATACTGAGGGCTGTGAATGATATCAATATGTTCTGCATTCGATTTAACCTGAATACCATACCGATCATCCCATTCACCCTCTCTGTTCCACACATATTTAAAGAACTCCTGTTTAGCTTGGCTTGCCTTTAAATGCCTTTTCCGCTCCAAGAACTTCCCGTAGTCTTTTTTCCACCGCACGTATAGAGGAATGTGTGTTTTACAAAACACGATCAACGCGAGTGACGTGTGTGTGGGGGTGTAAAACAACAGCGCTACAATCCCTAGCCTCTTTTACCCTGACTTCTCGGTAAATTGACGCATCAAGACGCGTAGAATAATAGAGGCAGGATTTATTCACGTCCCTTTCAGAAGAACGTACTGAAGCGGGAGATTTCCCTGTCTGAAATGCGCGTTTACACAGCTGCTGCGGCTCAATACATTGCCATAATTAGATGATGATAATTAGTGACGTCAGCGAGACAGCAACAATTGTTTTCAACAGAAAGCGGCCTGGGCAGTGAATATTGGGTGTTAAACTTCATACTACGCTTTGCTTGCGCCATGCTGGCAGTGATCCACCTTTGTTAGGCTTCTGATACCACCTCAGAAGATCTAAATTTTGCAACCAACTTCAACCCACCTATAATCAGTACCTTGCACACAGGAAGATCAGTCAGGAAAAAGGAAGAAAAATCCAGTGTGTACAAACTACAAGCACTGTTCTTTGGGTTTAGAGTTTTGTTCCAAACCAAAATTCTTCTGATGAATCACTAATCATGAGCTGTTCAGTACAATAGTGAACCCTTGGAAGGCCATGTTTTGTTTTTTTGATTCCACTACCTCATTCAACATGTATTCTTTCTCTATGCTTCTGCATTTCTGTTCAAGTCCCACCTTCTTGCACAATCTGACTCGACTGTCATTGGCCAGCGTTTTAGTCTCTGTTCAAGCAATCATTTGGCATTCGACGTTAATCATTATATGTATCATTATCTTCAATTATTATATTGATGTTGATGTTACATAGTAGTTTAGTACTTGTATTATAATTTAGAGAGGCGGTTACATCTTCGGGCAATCAATTGTTAGATTGCTAATCAACGTGAAACACTTTCAATTAAACGTTGAAATTGTTAGTCATATATGCAGTTTTCTAGACTAATAATGGTATTGCTTATTTATTATTAACTTTTTTTACAGACAGACAAGAAAAAAATAATGCTGAATATGGCAACGTACAGTATGTAGCCATTTATGATACCCTTTTACAATACAGAATATTGCACTAATTATGATTATATCGTAACACTCATGCAGTGTTATTTTACAGCCGAGGCACCCCGTCATATACATCATTAATTAATTTAGAGAGTGAAAAGACTGGAGGGAAATTGGAAAAGTCCAGGTCGAACAATCGTCAAACCTATTCAGTAGTCCATACCATTAGTTTATTTTAATCTGAGGTTTAATTTATTTTCTTTCTTGTCTCAAATAACCCTCAAATGTCCGGTTTGACCATCAACACAGAACTGCTCTGTTATACGCTGCCTGAGTATATATGTACAATTCAATTTCATATTTTCATGGACAATGCACACCTCTCCATCAATTTCACTGCACAATCTCAATTTCTGTCAATCTCACTCAGAATTTATTTCTACAGACTTCATTAATGAAACTTTCAGGTGAGGATCTGAAGCATTTACAAGTAACATCATCTGTTTACCTATAAAAGAGTTCTATATCTGCTTGTGATTATTTAGTCTATACTCTGAGAAATATTGACATGAAACCCCATCACCTGGTTCATATATGAGACCCTAACAGTGCTCGTTTGGAGGCGAATGTGCAGATGCCAATTGAATGAGGAACTACATTACGAGATCATAAGATGTCAGGCGTAGACTGACTTGAAAGTTTGGAGTCGTGGTTCATGTCTGGGCTGATGTGTGCCAAAAACTGAGGTTGCCAGACGTGTAATCATGCCGCATTGTGGTAAAGTTCAGGCATTGGAAACAGCTATCTGGATCAGACAACGCCACAAATGCACTCTCAAGCGCGATCCATTGGTGATGTCACCACTAATGATAACTGACTCAACTCCAAACACGAGCAGGGTGAGGGATTAAAGCAGTATGAGGCACCTACAGTAAACCAGGTACATGATGTAATCGCTCCCTCCCAAAATAATCGGGCCTGGGTCTAAACACATGAAATTCCAGAGCCAATTGGAAACAGATTTCACCTGACAAGTGTGATTGTAGCATGTTTTTTGAAGACCAGAAACGAACTGGGGAGTTACCTGGTGAGGCTTGTCATTATTATCATTTTAGTAATCCATAAAATCCTCTAACACTGCATACTGCAAGTAGTGGTGACTTGAAAAGATGGAGATGAGCCTTAAACTGCACCAGGCTAGCAACATAAAAAGAGAAGCCTTTGTAGCCACTGAAGTGAACTTCCAACCAGTTGTTTCTAATTAGGTGCATCTCCCGGGATCAACTCAGAAGATATGGTCCTCCTGAACGTGGCTCCTGTAAAAAACCCTCCTCCTCATGTTGACCTCACTGGGGCTTTAATCCTTGGTTCCTGACAATTACCTACACCCGAAAATCTGCTAACATCTGCCCCTTTGATTGCTACTGCACTGTCTAGTAATGGTGATTGTGTGAGGTGAAGGCTGATGTAACATGGGTGTTATGATACAAATGTTATTGTATGTGAAAACAATGTTTCTCTGATGTTGTATCCACTTGAAAAAGCAGACCAAATTACGTGGCTTATTAATCGTTTTTAATTTATTATTTATCTTATTCAAAAAAGTATTGGTTCTGAAAAATTGGAACATAAGATTGAAAAAAAAAAAAAAGACACATTGGCAATTTATTAATTTAACAGTCAGAGCCTCATAATCGTCCTCTATGTTCAGGTTCCAGTGCAAGTGTTGCCAACACCAGCACAAACGCACTTGACTGTATATTTTCTAACTTATGCCACGACAACAGACATAAGGTTTTGTTGAATTTCAGCATGAGAACTAATAATGGAATAATAATAATTATAATCGTATGACTGCTGCTTAATAGCTTACAACACTTGTGTATTAGTGGAGCACAGTACAATAAGACATCACAGGTATTACTTACCTTGGTATGATTGTCTGAAAGGTAGCAAGTGGTGTTGACAAAAATCATCTACTGTCTTCAATCACTCTCCCGTTGGATGAGATAATAGGGTGCAAGTCCTGGAATGAAATAAAGTAAATATGTGTATACATAACCTTTTGATGCTTAATGCAAAAGGACATTGGTAATGACTTCAGAGTTCACACCAAACTGTAATTCATATTTATTGCTGTAATGTTTTGTCAAGAAGTTTGATCAAACACTTGGTTCTGGCAATAACAACATCTTGCAGTTTAAAATGTAACATTCAGCATATCTTCAAGATGAAAAAATGTGTAATCCCCCCCCCCCAACAAAATAATAAATAAACCCATATGAGTTGTGCAAAGTAGGCTTCTTTAATGTGAATCCAGAAGAAATTTGCAATAAATAAATAAATACATGAAGTTGTATCTCAAACAGGAGTATTTTCCATGGTTCTATTTAATCTAATTCAATAACTGTAGAAAGTAATAATAGTACCGTTAGTAGAAAATGAGCTTTTTCAGGATAAACATTTTATTTCTATGAATCATACTGCATGGTGATTATAGTACAATTCTACAATTACATTTCACAATCTTTTTTTTTGTTTGTTTTTTTGTATTGATGAAAATATTCCAGAACGGTTAAAAGAAAAATTACAAAGCCAATCAAGTTAAATTGACTAATAATATATCATATTTCAGCCAGAGGGCTAAATGATTCAATTTCAACAAGTGCTCCTGCCATTAATTTTGAGTACTTTTAACTTCTCTTTACCTAAATCTTTGAGTTTAAACACTTTAACACATTTCCCCTTAAATTAGAAAAACAAGTCAAACTTTGCATTATCACCCCCAAAAATTCTGCTCAGTCTCTAATCATCCTCTTAAGTTACCTTCCAAAGCCCACAGTTATGAATCTTAAACTCTGCCTTTGAAGTCAGTATCACAATGCATAGTTGAGTGAACTATCTTCATCCTTTTCAACCATACTTTGATCACTACGAAGGAGTGCAGTAGTAAAACTACTTGTACTGAAATTGGACCAGTCAAGCAAAGGACGTGAATTTTGCAATCTTTTATGAATGACAGAACACAATATTATTTCACTGTTATTTATGTTTTTTCTCTGCTATTCCAGACTGTTTCTCTTTGTGAAACTTAGGTTCTGCCTAAACAGCTGCCAAAAATGTATGGGATTGTCAGATTGTTGTCAGTTAGCTGTTTCCAAACAACAAGATAAATGGCAGAACTCACGTGGGCTGTTGTCAGATGAGGCTCGATACAGCAACAACGTAATCCTGACCCAATGAACAGGTGGTTTTCACCCAGTCCCGCTGCAAGCTTTAATTTTACAACTGTGCACTGTGTGGAGTCATGCTTTAAACAGTCTCAACTTACTGTACCCCTTTAAAAAATAAAAAATAAACCTAAAGAATTGCACCATCATATTTATCAGAAAGACAAACACAGTTTGTTATGGCAAACTGAGGCAAGAGGATTATATAGAGATTTGATTTACTGCTGAATATCACACTTGATTAAACAATTAATCAAATATTTGAGAAAATAGTAATCCATCCATCCATCCATTTTCTGAGCTGCTTATCCTCACAAGGGTCGTGGGAGTGCTGGAGCCTATTCCAGCTATCATCGGGCAGGAGGCGGGGTACACCCTGAACCGGTTACCAGCCAGTTGCAGGGCACACATAAACAGACAACCATTAACACTCACATTCACACCTAGGGGCAATTTAGAGACTTCAATTTACCTACCACGCATGTTTTTGGGATGTGGGAGGAAACCGGAGTGCCCGGAAAAAACCCATGCAGGCACGGGGAGAACATGCAAACTCCTAAAATGTGCCTAAAATGTGACTGATAATCATATGATGTATTGGGTGATACTGGAGGCCTAGTGCCCTTAATGTTTTGAATGCGTTTTATTTACATATACAGTACTACCTATACGCAATATTATATACAGTACTTGACGTACCCCTCAATGTATATTACTCTTTTCACACACTTTTGTTGTCAGAATCAGCAAGTTTCAGAGTCTTTACTTGCCAAGTATGTCAAAAACACACAAGGAATTTGTCTCCAGTAGCTGGAGCCGCTCTAGTACAACAACAGACAATAAATTGACAGAGACTACTTTTGCGACATAAAGACATTGGGAAAAAAAACAGTCACTGAGCAATAAAAGGTTGTTAGTAATCTGGTATTGCCGGGACAATTTATTTTATTTTTTTTGACAATTGTGCAAAAGGGGCGGTACGGTGGGCGACTGGTCAGACCGTCTGCCTCACAGTTCTGAGGACCAGGGTTCAATCCCCGGCCCTGCCCTGTGTGGAGTTTGCATGTTCTCCCTGTGCCTGCGTGGGTTTTCTCCGGGCACTCCGGTTTCTTCCCACATCCCCAAAAAATTAATGGTAGGTTAATTGACAACTCTAAATTACCCATAGGTGTGAATGTGAGTGCGAATGGTTGTTTGTTTGTATGTGCCCTGCGATTAACTGGCAACCAGTTCAGGGTGTACCCCGCCTCCTGCCCGATGATAGCTAGGATAGGCTCCAGCAGCCCGCGAACCTAGTGAGGAGAAGCGGCTCAGAAAATGGATGGATGGATGGAATTATGCAAAAGGATGCAGCGTCCGCGAGCAATTAGAGCAGTTTGAAATGACTAATAGAACAACAGTCCGGTGCAATGAACATTGTGCACAGGGCGTCGAGACTTCAAGAAATGTATGTAGTTTAAAGTGACTAGTAGTGCGATAATCTGGGAGAGTGTCGATTGTGATAATGTTGCAGATGCTACTCATGTTGATGTTGTTCATTCTCTTCGAACAAATGTCACAAAGAGCCACAAAAACAAATCCAGTTTAAATGCTGGCAAACTTTATCACTTCTTTACATATGATTTTCAAAATGACTACAATGTCAATAATCTGATATTGAGTGAGAGGCCTATTTATTTAATTTACAAGCTCGTAGGGCATTTTTGTCTGGTAAACCCGGTTGACCGAAAAATATTAACGAACTAGGAAAGCATGGTTAAAATGCTTTGTGAATATAGTTGCTTTAATATAGCTGTAGCGGAATATCTGGAAAATAGAACTTGGAGGGTGACTTTTCAAGTTGATACATTTTGAAATAGTCGGATGAAGCCCTAATTAATTCCATTTATAAAGATGCGGCTCTCAGATCATACATGTCTATTATTTATGTACAGGTACATTTAAATGAATTAATGCAGCCCTATGGGTGGCACAAGCCAGTGCAAACTGTAGGCCGGTCCCAAGCCCGGATAAATGCTGAGGTCAGGAAGGGCATCCGGCTTTAAACTTTGCCAAAGAAATATGAGCGTTCATCCAAAGAATTCCATACCGGAACAGTCGTGGCCTGGCTTAACAACGTCCGCCACCGGCGGCGTCAACCTGCAGGGTGCCGTTTGAAATCAGAATCAGATTCAGAATCATCTTTATTTGCCAAGTATGTCCAAAACACACAAGGAATTTGTCTCCGGTAGTTGGAGCCGCTCTAGTACAACAGACAGTCAATTTACAGAACACTTTGGGGACATCAAGACATTGACAAAAAACAATTGTGCAAAAAGATGCAGAGTCCTCTAGCACTTAGAGCAGTTCGAACGACTAATATTGCAATAGTCCGGTGCAATGACCATTGTGCAAAGGGCGGTGAGACTTCAAGGAGTGTATGCGGTTTAAAGTGACGAGTAGTGCGATCATCTGGGACAATGTTGGTTGTGCAAATGTTACAGATACTCCTCAATCAGTGTGCAAATGGAGCAGATGCTACTCTGGCATGAGTGGCCAGTATATGCAAATAGTGCAGCATGGCGAGACAACTACAGTGAGTGCACGAGTAATACATAATTGGCCCCACAGAAATGTGACAACGAACTCAAGTCAAAAAATTGCCGGCTTTATTCAGCTAATTCAGCTACTGTGGGTCAAAGTCGAAGAAGAAGAAGAGGTGGAAAGCGGGTTCTTCGGCAGAAAGAGAAGAAGGAAAGCACGGAGCCTAGAACTGAATGTGGGGACTTTGAATGTTGGGACTATGACAGGAAAATCTCGGGAGTTGGTTGACATGATGATTAGGAGAAAGGTTGATATATTGTGTGTCCAGGAGACCAGGTGGAAAGGCAGTAAGGCTAGAGGTTTAGGGGCAGGGTTTAAATTATTTTACCATGGTGTAGATGGGAAGAGAAATTGATTATTTTAAAAGAAGAGTTGGCTAAGAATGTCTTGGAGGTGAAAAGAGTATCAGATCCAGTGATGAGGCTAAAACTTGAAATAGAAGGTGTTATGTGTAATGTGATTAGTGGCTATGCCCCACAGGTAGGATATGACCTAGAGTTGAAAGAGGAATTCTGGAGGGAGCTAGACAAAGTAGTTCTGAGCATCCCAGACAGAGAGAGAGTCGTGGTTGGTGCAGATTGTAATGGACATGTTGGTGAAGGAAATAGGGGTGATGAAGAAGTGATGAGTAAGTACGGCATCCAGGAAAGGAACTTGGAAGGACAGATGGTGGTATACTTTGCAAAAAGGATGCAAATGGCTGTTGTGAACACTTTTCTCCAGAAGAGGCAGGAACATAGGGTGACCTACAAGAGCACAGGTAGAAGCATCTTGTGCAGACGATGTAATCTGAAGGAGGTTACCGACTGTAAGGTTGTGGTAGGGGAGAGTGTGGCTAGACAGCATAGGATGGTGGTGTGTAAAATGACTCTGGTGGTGGGGAGGAAGATTAGGAAAACAAAGGCAGAGCAGAGACCCATGTGGTGGAAGCTGAGACAGGACGAGTGTTGTGCAGGTTTTTGGGAAGAGGTGAGACAGGCTCTTGGTGGACGGGAGGAGCTTCCAGAAGACTGAACCACTGCAGCCAAGGTGATCAGAGAGGCAGGCAGACGGGTGCGTGGTGTATCTTCTGGCAGGAAATGAGAAAAGGAGACTTGGTGGTGGAACCTCACAGTACAGGAAATCATACAAGGAAAAAGGTTAGCTAAGAAGAAGTGGGACACTGAGAGGACCGAGGAGAAGCGAAATGAATACATTGAGATGCGACACAGGGCAAAGGTAGAGGTGGAAAAGGCCAAACAACCTATGGCAGGTTGGACACTAAAGAAGGAGAAAAGGATCTATACAGGCTGGCCAGACAGAGGGATAGAGATGGGAAGGATGTGCAGCAGGTTAGGGTGATTAAGGATAGAGATGGAAATATGTTGACTGGTGCCAGCAGTGTGCTAGCTAGATGGAAAGAATGCTTCGAGGAGTTGATGAATGAAGAAAATTAGAGAGAAGGGAGAGTAGAAGAGGCAAGTGTGGTGGACCAGGAAGTAGCAATGATTAGTAAGGGGGAAGTTAGAAAGGCATTAAAGAGGATGAAAAATGGAAAGGCAGTCGGTCCTGATGACATTCCTGTGGAGGTATGGAAGAATCTCGGAGAGGTGGCTGTGGAGTTTTTGACCAGCTTGTTCAATCGAATTGTAGCGCATGAGAAGATGCCTGAGGAATGGAGGAAAAGTGTGCTGGTGCCCATTTTTAAGAACAAGGGTGATGTGCAGAGCTGTGGGAACTATAGAGGAATAAAGTTGATGAGCCACACAATGAAGTTATGGGAAAGAGTAGTGGAGGCTAGACTCAGGACAGAAGTGAGTATTTGCGAGCAACAGTATGGTTTCATGCCTAGAAAGAGTACCACAGATGCATTATTTTTGCCTTGAGGATGTCAGAAGGAGCTACATTGTGTCTTTGTAGATCTAAAGAAAGCCTATGACTGGAGAAGAACTGTGGTACTGCATGCGGAAGTCTGGAGTGGCAGAGAAGTATGTTAGATTAATACAGGACATGTACGATTTCAGCAGAACAGCGGTGAGGTGTGCTGTATGTGTGACAGACGAATTTAAGGTGGAGGTGGGACTGCATCAGGGATCAGCCCTGGGCCCCTTCCTGTTTGCAGTTGTGATGGATAGGCTGACAGATGAGGTTAGACTGGAATCCCCGTGGACCATGATGTTTGCAGATGACATTGTGATCTGCAGTGAAAGCAGGGAGCAGGTGGAGGAACAGTTAGAAAGATGGAGGCATGCACTGGAAATCAGAGGAATGAAGATTAGCCGAAGTAAGACAGAATATATGTGTATGAATGAAAGGGGTGGTGGGGGAAGAGTGAGGCTACAGGGAGAAGAGATAGCAAGGGTGGAGGACTTTAAATACTTGGGGTCAACCGTCCAGAGCAATGGTGAGTGTGGTCAGGAAGTGAAGAAACGGGTCCAAGCAGGTTGGAACGGGTGGAGGAAGACAGAAGAGTCTCTGCTTGGATGAAGGGCAAAGTTTATAAAACAGTGGTGAGGCCAGCCATGATGTACGGATTAGAGACAGTGGCACTGAAGAGACAAAAGGAAGCAGAGCTGGAGGTGGCGGAAATTAAGATTTTGAGGTTCGTTCTCGGAGTGACCAGGTTGGATAAAATTAGAAATGAGCTCATCAGCCAAGGTTCGACGTTTTGGAGAGTAGTCTGCTTTAAGTTAGAGAGAGCAGACTTCGATGGTTTGGACACGTCCAGAGGAGAAATAGTGAGTATATTGGTAGAAGGATGATGAGGATGGAGCTGCCAGGCAAGAGAGCTAGAGGAAGACCAAAGAGAAGGTTGATGGATGTCGTGAGGGAAGACATGAGGGCAGTTGGTGTTCGAGAAGAGCATGCAGGAGATGGAAAAGGATGACGCGCTGTGGCGAACCCTAAAGGTACAAGCCGAAAGGAAAAGAAGAATACATCTCAATTAATTAACAGTAGTGTCAAATGCTTAATTTAGTTAGGTAGTTCAATTCAAAAAGTGAAACTTATTATAAAGATGCACTAAACATAAATGTTTCTGTCATGGGTGTGTGTTCTGGTCTTCCCCCTTTCTCGTACACACCTGCTCCTGAGATCATCTTCCTCACTTGCACCTCGTTTACCCTAATTACCCCATGCATTTAACCTCATGTCTCATTCTTTCTGGTCGCCAGTGCGTTGTACCTTGTAGTCACTTTCCAGCATTCCTTGTTTCCATGTCACCGAATCATAGTAAGACTAGACCCTGTTCTGATTATTGACCTTGCCTTTTTGCCTCACATTTTTTGGATACTGTTGCCTTTTCGGATTGCCTGCCTGTGTACCGACCTGTTTATTAAACCTCTCTTTTTGAAACTGTTCATTTGAATTGGAGTCGTGCATTTTGGGTTCTGTCCTTTGTTCCGTTCATGAGAGCTTCATGATTTTTAGAATATACTGAATATATATACTTTTGACGTATATGTATATATATATTGCAGCAAACAAAATTTAATATCTCTAGAAACTACAATCTTACGTTAAACAACAATCAAGAACCAGTGAAAATCATTTTTAATGTAGAAATTAGGCAAGAATTTGACCTCTGAAAATAATTGTTATATAATACGTGTTTAATGAATATACTGTATACAGTATAATGCATGCATGTATAATGTCAGTATGAGAACTGAATTCAAATGGACTTTTCTACCATAATCTAATTTATTGAGATGTAACTGTCTTTGAGAGATACTAGTTTGATAGACAGATCAACTCCTGAGAAAAATGGCATTGAAGCAGGTTGGAGGGCATTAAGAGCTTTCAGTGATGCCCCAAGGCAGGCTCATGTTATATCCTGCAAGAGAAAGGCTAATATTTTACAGTTAGCCTGGTATTTGCCAGAAGCTTGTATCCTTCACTTCAGATCAAGACACAAAGTATCATAATATTCTGAGGATGACCAATAAAGCAGCTTCTCATCTCTCTTCTGAGGATAAGGCTCACTTACTTAACCAGTGAGGGGTTCAGTCATTGGTCAGGAAGGCTACAAAGAAGCCCCCCGCCAAAAAAAAAACAAAAAAACAAAAACATTTGAGTACTGAGGAATAAATGTGACGTTCAAGCGTGGCATGTGAAAAATGACACCGTAGAACTCTTTCCGTATGAACCGCCATGTGATGTAATCCATTAGAAATGGTAATAAAATGCAGAAAATATTTATTTATAAAACTTGAGAAGGAGAAGGCAGACCCTTTGATTGATGGAATTGTTACTGAGAGCACTTAATAATGCTCTAAATTTGGATCTGATCTTGTATCCCTGTTGTGAACAGGGAGTTCTGGCCTGTGATTCAGGCATTACCTCAGCTGCTTTGAGCAAGTGTTGTGTGCTTGAAGACTGGGCAGGAAGGCCAATGTCATCCAGTCGTAATAGCAACTCTCAGCATGTTGAATTCAGCACAGCTGTTCTTCAGCTTGTGGCTTAAACAAGCTCTATTGTGCACACTCAGATGTATTCTTCCCATTGCTGCAAACTGAAAACATAAAAAGTACTTATGTTAGTATGGGCCTGGTCACACTGGGAGGTAAAGTGGGCTGAATGAACCAAGTGGTCTGGATTCTCTCAAAGCCTTTCACTCATATACCCTTGAATTCTGACAAGCAATTATGTTGATTAAACTTTCAATGAAACCATCCATCCAGCAATCAAGCCATCTATTCTTCCTACTGCTTATCCTGTTAAGGGTAACGGGGAAGCTGGAGCCTATAACAGCCAACATATAGTAGAACCCGAACTGTTCACTTGACTTGAGAGGGCACTTATTGAACCACAACACCAGCAAGCAGTCCAGATCTGTTGATACAGTATGCCGTTGTAGAGTTCGGATCAGTAAATTCTGATCAGGTTTAAGTTTCCACAGCAGGATGTGTAGGTGGGATGGTGACAGCCATATCAGCTACAGTACATAAATAGTGTTACATCATTGCAGCGACACAGCTTGTAAATCGCCAGTAAAGTAAACAAACACAACATGTTACAGTGCTATCTGCTAATATTATGTGTAAAAAAGCAACTATCTGAGCTCAAATTTTCATGACTAGTATCAATCCAGTGCTGCGCTTGGCGTAACTCTTAAGAGGAGGTATGTTAGACCGGGTTTTGTTAATTTTGTGGACTGGCTTTCCTCCAGCGCATTTAAAATTGGAATGCCTGGGCTGGTGTGGGGGTCACCACAGCTGACTTCGATCCTGTCCAATTGAAGCGGCTTCTTTTATTCCCATTAAAAATGGCACAATAGTTGCATGGATACGTCTCTATACGCGGAAGAGGACGCAGGGATCTATGCATGACTGGCACATTGAATGTTAGCATGTACCCTTCATGAGAATGAGCTGGTGAAACCCCTGGCGACTTAAAGAACTCATTGATCAATATCTCCAGCGATCAATCTCACACCACCACTGTGTCTTGCATTGGGAGACGAGAATTTAAGAATTGGAGAGTGAGGTTTCTTAACGTACGGTATATCCGCAAAGCCTAGCTCGCTCCTGTTACACTAGTACAGGGAGAACATCTTCGTACAGAAAAATCTGAGCTAATAATAGCCTTATTCAGAAATGGGTGGCACCATATAAGTTGATCTAGCATTTATAACAGCAAAGCAGGATGTTACTGTGACCAAGTGCACTTTAACATGACTGGACAGAGAATGCTGCATTCAGATCATTTAAAGTATGTGTGATGTCAGGGAAAATTTTGTGATTAAGCAGGTTCATTGGACTAAACGTTCAAGATGAAGTAAAACTGGAAAACTCTTGTAGTGCATAATATGTATTCATCATGTGTGAACACAGAGCTATGGAGACCGTAAGGGGACATGGAAATAATAAATAAATAAAAATACATATAGAACAGCAAAATGGAATGACTGCCAGGGGATTCTGAATGCTACATTGTCACAGCTAAAGGGACAAACTTTGGCGATATAAAGCAAAACTTTCATTCATTAACAATGCACTTCTGGTTCAGTTTGGCACATTGACCTACCTGACTGCAAATAAACACAACAATGATGCTTAAAATTCTCCAATCCCCCACCTCCATGGGAAAAGATACAACTTTTACATTGATATTGGACTAAAATATAAAGTATCAAATATGGTTTGCTGCTTCATGAAAAGGGGAACAAGCTGAAGGGAAAAAAAATGTTTTGTTATTTCAGAGAGAGGAGTGAGTCAGAGAGAGAAAGGTCACTCGTAATAAGTCAGTTTAACTACACAGAGCTTGAGCTGATGCTAGAATGACCACATTTACCTGGAAGTACAGTACATTCACATAAATACAAGTTTTTTTATTTGAAAAAAAAAAGTTATGAAAAAGGTTTTGTGTTATCTCGCAGAAGTTTGCACCGTCGGCTGTAACATTGTATCAATCAGAAGCCCCTGGAAGTGCAGGTTCAATGCACTTTAGTCCACCTCACTGTTATGTATGAACGGCTAGATGGCACTCCACGACAGTAATATTCCATCTTCAGAGGTAATATCAGACCAGAGATGGAGAAACGCTTGTGTAAAAGAGAAAGGTGCACTGTTTCATACCAGACATATTTTCTATGCATGGAGCAGCTTTCAGGTTACAGTGTTAACAATAAACCATTAGCTTTGTCTGCTACCTGAACAAGTGACAAGACCAAAAAAGTTGTATTTCTTGTGTTTATTTTCCCTCACTAAACTCTGTTACAATGCAGTTTTTCAGCAATGATTTTTGTTAATTTGTGTTAATAGATATGGTGCCCAAGCTACTAAAAGAACAGTAAAGGTATATGTAATTAATCAGAATAATTTTTTTAAATTGTGTGTACTCAAACCCCTGATCATCCTTTTCACACTGGCTGAACCAGACTGCATCCCACAAAGTCAACCCAAAATCCACAGACTAACTAAAAACAGATGCCAGAAACACTCGACAGTGGATTTTAATACATTTGCAGGCACTGTAAGCAGTCATCTAATCACACTGGGAACAGAAGCAAGGAGATCCCTGAAAAATAAAACATTTAACCCCAGGAGAACTCTCACTGTATATATGATTATATACACAATTATTAGTTGATGTTCTTGTCTGGAAATGTTCAGATTCCACCTGACCTCTCTCATGTAATTTGATTAGAGTATAAAATAAATACCTTTTAATAATGCATAATATAGTCATTTATTGACGAAAGGCTTCAATCCCCATTAGACTTACATAGAGCAGATGTATGCATAACAAAAGCATATTTACATGTTTTGTCTGCACATGAAATTAGATTTATGAATGTGGTAATCACTGTTTGTTCATATCAATAAGGTTCAACTGTTCAACTCTTAAATTTGCTGGAAAGAAATTGAGTTGATTTTGACAATGATACAATGTTGATGCCAATTTCTTTGTGTAAAAGATGTGATGTGTACAGTTCTGGCCTTTACTTGAGATCCCGTGGGAGGAATTTGAGACACGCAAATTTAATTGTTTACTTTTTTAACAAGAGAAAGATCGATGTTCATACATTCCACACATAACATGAATATTTCATTCGTACAAGCAGCATTCAAAGTACATTTCATTACATGATGATGATGATGTGAGACATACATGGAACAGAGGAGGTTCAGCATACTAGTCCTATACGTTTTTCTAAATGTGCTTCACATTTTCCAAAAACAAAGAAGAAACGAACATTGGTTCACAGTTTCAAGCCAACGTTTTTTTGTTTTTGTTTTTGTCATTGACCATGTGCAAATTGGATGAACAGGCTTCAAAAATGTTGCGTGTCGTATGTACTGTATTGTGGTGACCCACAAGTGGGAGACATTCACAGGGACATGTAGCTTCAAGGGAGGGACAGGAGATGAATCAATCAATGGATATGTTCCTGAATTCCATCTAACGCTCTCACTGCACTCAGAGAGGCACAGCACGCTCCATTTTCTATGAATTTACAAACAAGCGTGTTGGCCATTGGAAAAGATACGTCAGTCTGTCCGCCATATTGACTGTGTCAGTTCTGCCTGTAAGCATCTCGTCCTGCCTCACACTCCAGCAGCTCTGTCCCCTCAGTTAGAGCAGCGGGAGTGCGCTCCAGCACTCCCAGAGTATGGCGGTCTGAACAACGCTCTGAGTTTCCGAACGTTCCAGAGTGTAGAGAGCGCGCTTGGAGTGAATTTTCGAACGTAAACAAAGGGAACTGTTGGCTTCAAAGAGGGTGGTTGGCTGTTTGATGTGAGACCATTCAGTTTGTATAAGGAGAGCAAAGTGACATGACTGGTTCTAGTCTCCTCATCTTGTTATTTACTGCATCTCCAGTACTACTGTATATGTACTTGACTTGTGTTTTTGGCACAGATCAAAGCACGTACAATTAGAGAAGCACATCGCTCTGTTCTTAGCATGGTTTTTAACATTCGTGCACCTAATACTGTACACTGACAGCTGCAACACTGCATTCACCTTGAGTAGTTTTGACAGGGCGGCACGGTGGACGACTGGTTAGACCATCTGCCTCACAGTTCTGAGGACCGGGGTTCAATCCCCGGACCCGCCTGTGTGGAGTTTGAATGTTCTCCCCGTGCCTGCGTGGGTTTTCTCTGGGCACTCCGGTTTCCTCCCACATCCCAAAAACATGCATGGTAGGTTAATTGACAACTCTAAATTGCCCGTAGGTGCGAATGTGAGTGCAAATGGTTGTTTGTTTATATGTGCCCTGCAATTGGCTGGCAACCAGTTCAGGGTGTACCCCGCCTCCTGCCCGATGATAGCTGGGATAGGCTTCAGCACGCCCGCGACCCTTGTGAGGAGAAGCGGCTCAGGAAATGGATGGATAGTTTTGATAGTTGACAACAGGTTTCACCAGGGATGGGAATTGCTAAGATTTTTACATTTCCTATTCAATTTTCAATAGTGCTTAACAATTTGATTATTTCGTAATATTTGTAGTTTGGGGGAGGAAAAAAAACATCAGGGGACTTTAAATACATTAAAAAAAACAATTACATTAATAAAATAAAAGAAACCCCACTGCATATTATATCCAGGCTTCTCGTTATGATATATAAACGTAATAATAGAAGAATAATGTGCCGTGGCGCGGAACGTGTGTACAAATTCGGCATCCTGAATGCATCCTTTAAATTTTGTTTTTAATTGAACAATTGAATGAAATACAAACAATATGGCTTTATCACAATGACCTGCGCTCTTTCCCAGAATGCCATGTTACAGTTCAAATTACTGTCAAGTTTTGACTCCGTTAAAATGCTTCTTTAATGTGTTATTTTGTACAGACAGGGTTTGCTAGTTAAAGTGGTGTCGTTTCAAGTGGTTTATAGTTAAATTGTTATTGTTTTTAGTCATGTGTTTGCTGCTGCTATTGGTGGAAATCTGCCACCCTAACTGTCTCAGAATAGTGAGTGTCATGTAGCATACTAATATTAGTTGTACCTCTTGGACTAAATGCTGACTAATCTATTTAATGCGTGGCCTGAGAAAATGCATACTGAGTATAATCCATAATGACATTATCAATTCAAATAGAATTACTAGAAAATCCAGATAGCTAGTTCAAAATGTTAACTTTGGGAACGGTTCCCACCAATCTTCGAAACCCACCCCTTGGTTTCCCTGTATGAGAAAAGTGTTAAACTAACAATATAAATATTAAATTAACAATATAAAATATACTCATTCAGAAGCAATTTTTGGAGACAGTTGCCGTCTTCTCTGACTTGCATTTGACCGCTAGAATAAAGCTAGAGTTCACAGTCAAAGTCAAATCCCAATCAAATATTTAAAACACGTATTTCCTCCCACAAATGATATGCAGTGAGTCCAAAAGCCCTGAACAGAAAAACCTTGAATCAACTTAGCCTTCAAAGTGCCGCCATCCAACAAGTGAAAATCCAAAACAAAACAAAAATCCGAAGAGTGTGTTTCATACATCAAATCAGTTTGGTGCATATTGTTTCTCAGCCAACACAAATATTACACGGTTGCTTTTAAATCAAGAAGGACGTGTTGGGACAGCCAGCCAGGGTGCAGAGACTACAGAGGGGAAAACTAAATTATGTTGCCTTTCTCATCTGACTTGTAGTTTCAGGATTGAAGAGAAACATTGCAAATCCCCAGATGTTTGAGCCTGCAGATGAAATTATTGGTGTTTTGCTATTTCCCAAACCTTTGAACACCATCTATTAATTAAATATTATGTTGAATTTAAACTTTTGTACCAGTCAAAGAGTCAGACAGATGACAGAGTGGTGATCCTCGTCATCTTTTTACTAAATGTCAAAAAGGTCCATTACCACCTGGAAAGGTCACATTTTAATACATTGCTTGCAAATAATCTCAAATGTTAATTTATCAGTGCTTAATGAGACTAAGTGTTCTTAACAATGTGTTTTAGGTAGCAAATCTGAAACGCCACACATTGAAAATATTCAAAGCAGGACAATGGGTCAAACCAGACCCATCTTGCTTGGAGATAAGCCGAATGTGTTGATATGAACACTGAGAAATTATGTACATTATTTACACTAGTTTATTTTTAATAGGGCGGCATGGTGAATGAGTGGTTAGCACAGCTGCCACATAGTTCTGAGACTGGGGTTTTGAATCTGGTCTCCAGCTTTCCTGTATGGGATTTGTGCAGGTACTCCAGCTTTGGCCCACATTCCAAAACATGTACATTAGATGATAAAATACTTGAAATTGCCCATAAGTGTGATGATTGTTTGTCCATATGAGCTGGTGACCAGTCAGTTGCGTACCCTGCCTCTCGCCCAAAGTCAGCTGGGATAGGTTCCAGAACACTACAAACCCTATTGAGGATAAGCAGTACTGAAAATGGATGGATGGATGTTTCTTCTGTCTGACTGACTTTCTCATACCAAATGGTTGCTTTAGGTACAGTATTCCATAAGCATGATCCTGAGCCTACTAGTTATAGAAAGTGTCCAGAAATATCTGTTGAGTGATTGAATTAAATTGAATTAATTGTCATAGACATGAGACTGTGGATACCACCAAGATTTATTAATTCCACATATTAATATTTAAGTATAGCTTTATAAAGAAGGTACAAAAATATCGACTCAAATACTAATATAACACAACCAGCTGTTTAGGTGCCTCAATTGCTAATGGCCAGTTAGCCATTAGTTCCATATTCCTAAAACACAACAATCATTTTATGAGATTGTCGTGAATTGAGATTGTACCGTATTGGATTTGCTAATCTAAAATGCTAATGTACCTACCATGATTTGACAAATGTTAATATGGTTATTATGTCATCAGCAAGTGCAGCAAATCAAATTGATGATAAAACTGAATACTATTATACTATGTTAAATTTCATTCAAATACTAAACCTAATTGACTTTTATTAAACAGTTTGCATTTAAATAATATGATGAACAATTGTATCATATATTAATGATACAATTTAATTATTTTGGTTTTAGTATAGGTAGTATCTATCGAAACAAACGTCTTACACACAAACTACAAATTTTAAGGTACAGCACTACGAAGTGCTATCTATCATTATTTCATTATGTCTTTGCCAAGGTATTTTCGGCGCCACGCATTAAAACGTGACTTACTTTTAAGGTGTAGTACACCATTGTGAGGATATTTTGTCCACCTTCTCTTGAAAATTGGGAAAGAGGCTTTTTAAAGTTTAAGCTTATGTTCCTCTGAGATTCTGATACAGACTGACTGTTTAGCTATTGTCTTATCTGTGATGAAATAAGACATCTGCCATGCTCTCAGCGAGCCATTAAGTTGCACCACCTTTGGGACAAGCAAGTGCCATCATGCTGACTTTTTTCAGTGAGCGCATAGTGGTGAAGGAAATGATCTATCACTCCAAGTAAACTGTAAACAGCCTAATGACATGTGGCAATATAAAATGGAAAATTCAAATAAACATCAGTGTGCCTGTTTGGAGGCACTGCTGGTACAATTGGCCAAACACTGGGCATTTGAGTTATCATTACTAGTCATAACTCAGCACACTGTAGATGTTAAATAAACAGTATACTTTGGTAAGGCATATACAACAAGGCCCAAATTTACTTTAGTCGTATCACAGGAATCTGTGAGGTAAAGGACACTCACCAGCCGTGCCAGAAACAGCATCTTTTAATGCCATGGCGTGTCTTTTTGTCAACAGCAAGCACTTTCCTTGAAAAGCCTATGATTGTACGCCTTGGTGGCCTCGACGAAGATTTGTAAATGTTGCGGGACATGACAAGACACCCAAATTGTTTTGAAACCTACAAAACTTACCAGTCTGATTTACATCTGCAACTCAAAAGAGCTCAACAGAACACATTGTATGACCACTTTGTTCCAGGGATGTTTTACAAGGTGAATTTTTTCACGTTGAGCAGAAGAAAAAAAGATAGAGCTTCTTC
The DNA here is from genome assembly GCF_024500275.1 of Phycodurus eques. Classification (NCBI taxonomy): domain Eukaryota; kingdom Metazoa; phylum Chordata; class Actinopteri; order Syngnathiformes; family Syngnathidae; genus Phycodurus; species Phycodurus eques. Next base: position 15,249,785 of record NC_084543.1, on the reverse strand, counting down.
TTTTCATTGTATTATTCTGACCTTTAGAAGTCCCAGAAGTAGAAAAAAAATAAGATCACTTCTGCCATACATTGCATGAACTTCACACTGGAACTTCTAAAGTTGAGTACTCCAGCAGTTATAAAAGTCTGAGTTTGTTCACCAAAATTTTTCAAAGGTAAGCCCCTACAGTCGCACAAAAACACAGATTCCAGTGCTTGGTTTTGTGATTTACAGTATTTGTGATGTTAATGCAGTACACATATATATCTCTTTCAGTCAGCAACAGATAAACAAAAGAAGAAGAAAACTTACAACACATTTTTAGTCTTTATGTAAAGCTCCCAAATACTAGCAATAAAGACAATTACTGCTTCATGGTCATCACTACATCTACCCCTCATCATCAAAGTCAAGGATAAGTGCACATTTTATTGGTTTTATGGTTTATTCTTCACAGTTAATCACTTTTTTTTTTTTTTTACTTTTATGACAGTTAAAATGTAAATCTGTAACTGAAAACATACATCCTACCTATGTGTGGACTTACGGACACTACTATTTTATATTAAACTGTACACAGAAGACATTGAGGAAATTCCCTACAAGTGAAGCTTGATTCGTAGCAGCACCCTGGGGATTATGCAGATTTTACTGTGGGTGTGAGGCTGACACTTGTGTATGGTGGCCTGCTTCTCTGCGTAGTGTTGGGCCTAGTCGGGCCACAGTGGGTGGTAGGCTCTTGGCTGGGACACCAAGAGGCTAGGATTCTCTTTGGAGCTTTCTTCACTCTGTCCACCAGGGGTAGTTCCTCTTCTGATGGCGTTAGGGCATTTGCTTGGCAACGTCTCTCTTGGACGTCACAGTGGGCTCTGGACTGCCCTGCTGGGGATGTTCTCTAGTGCCTGTGGGTTTAGGCTCGTGGGCTTGGCATGCGCTGCTATTGGCTTTCCTTGATTAGCAGGTGGCGGCCTCGGTCTGAGTAAAATGCCACTGGAACGTTCCAGGAGGTGTTTTTAAAATTGTATTTTGACAATTTTTGCCAGATGAGAGGGTCAAAATATTTGAAATGTTTCCCAGTATGATAAAGTGCAGTTATATATCACTAAAAAAACTACCATCCATCCATCCTCTACAGCAGGTGTGTCAAACTCATTTTTGAGGCGGCCCACATCGTAGTTATGGTTTCAAACCCCAGAGGGCCGTTATGACTGTGAAACAACATAAATGTATAATCATCTTATATTATGAGAAATACAAAACACATTGATGGATAACTAGTTTTGAAATCAGAAGCTAATGAAAATTGTTCAACTATTATTAACTTTATTTTAAAAGGGGGACTGTTCACAAAAAATGCTTGGAATTCTCAATCAGATGTGGTATTTTAGCAAGAAACATGAAGTCGACGCACATGATTTGCTTACGCAGGCCACATTAAATGATGTGGAGGCCCCTGGGCCTTGAGTTTGACACCTATGCTCTGCATCTTATCCTATTCAGGCCAATTTAGAGGGTTCAAGTTACCTAACATCATCATTCATGTTTTTGGAATGTGGGAAGGAGCCAGAGTTCCTGAAAAAAACATAACAAAAAAACACCGAAGTACAAAGAAACCATGCAAACTCCATACAAAAGGGCCTGAGCCGAGATTCTAACCCAGAACCTATTGACTGTGAAGCAGATACACACTTCACTGTACCATGACTGTAACTAACTACCGCCATAGTAAAAATATTGTTATACACTATTAATGCCTGTTTGACAGTGGCAATAAAAAACAACCGTTATTATTTTTTAAAAGGTAGATTTTTTGATACAGCTCTTTCATGGGACCTCATTAGATTATTCACATTAAACATTTTTTGTCGCTGGTCGGTGTAAAATCCCAACAGGCTAACACAGTATTTTCAACAAGCCCGAATGAAACCAGAAATGTAAAGCAATGATGTAAAATTATTAGTGACAAAATAAATAATAATAATAAAAAAAAAAAGATAAACTAAAAATAATGATGGTTCAGACAATACTACTGACAACTAAATGGTTAATGCTGAGTAATACATGTGAAGTAAGCATCACATACAGTACGTACATACGTTTATGTCATTCAGCTGGTCCCCAGATAGCTATTTCTAACCCAATATCCTGTTTCAGAGAGCGCGAGTCTGCAGCATGTTGCTTTTGGCCCCTGACCAAGTTGCTGAAGTATGAAAATTACCCATCAAGTAATAACATCCAGTTCTTTAAAAGCCATCAGCGTGCCTTTAACAGAACTCTGCATGGCTGCGAGGCCAGACCAGACTGGCAGAACATGACTTCCACATCAACCTCTGCCACAAACCACAAGGCCCCCAAATCCAAACCCCCTTTACACCCTTCACCCTGATGATGAACAAAGGGGGGTTCATTCTGAACCCTTTGTAAGGCCATGCAATTCATCGACCACATGACTTGACAATTATAGCTGCACATAAAACCTAGATAATACAGTATTGGCTTCAACTCCCCTTTTTCAAAATAAGCTTTCTCATACACTCACTGGCCTGCTGGATGAACAAATAACTTGACATTTTATAACTCTTTTTGTCGAGGATTGTTTTAAAAGTTTAGGTTTGGGCTATGGCAGCTCAGACAGTCACAAGAGAGCAATGACTACTTCAAGGGGCTGTATAATAATACTGTACATTGACATCAAGAGTTTAATTAAGCTCTCGTCCCAATTTGCATTGCGACACAAATTAGGAAGGAATTTTTCTTCTTCTTACTTTACACGACCTTAAGGTAAACCACACCAAACAACACTTAATGTAATATTTTTTTGGCAGGAGCAGAGCGGCATCCATATCAAAGAAGAACAGATCTGTAACAACACCAGGTTTGCTACACAGTAATCCCCCCCCCCAAAAAAAGAAAAAAAAGCAAGTGCCAAACAGCACCAGGAAACAGATTTCAACTAAAACCGACTCTTGCTTTGATGAACTGTGGCGCGATCCTCAGTTCCAGACTTTGCAGGACATTTGTTGGTTAGCCAGCTTTGCCAGGAATGACTTGGCACATGTTGCATAATAGTTTTCAACTCCAAGACAACTTGTGACAGGGGGGGGGGGGAAATGTGAATGTGAGATGAAACCGGATGCAAAATGAATCACATATTCTCTCTCCGCATGCGGTCTCCCTGTGGTTGGAGTGTTTTCCAGCAATCGATGGCTGGTCACTGAAGTCACTTATTTTACTAAATCAAATATTTGGCTCTGTGTCGTTTAATAAGCATTATTGCAAGGACTAGTTTTCCTTGGCATTGCACTGTTGGCGCATGCAGCCGACTAACTGTAGTGTACCTGCAGTGACTGAGCTGTCAATTAGTTGTACTGGAGCCCCCTCCCGTGGTGGCTGAGAGTGCCGATGCAGTGGCTTAAGTTGGAATGAAACCAGCCCGGATAAATAGGTACAGTATAGGTTGTAAATTGATGGCATATTACACTTTTACTTATCCAACAGTTCAGCAGGATCTTCCACAAACAACTTAACAGGGATTCAGAAGAACACACTATCCAACTCCACAATGTTTGCAGTTGAAATGTATCTTATATTAAATGATATATTGTCAACTTCAGGCTACAACAATTAATATTGAAACCCCCTATGTAACATTTTTTAGGCTAACAGGGGCATTATTACATTTTTATTGTCTCTTGTGTGAGATTTGCAATAAAATGTGTTCATTTATTTCTAAACATGTAATACAGGAGTCAAAATGTATTGTCTGTGTATTCCGGTTTGTTTACACAATCTAATTAGATTCAACATACCAAATATTCTGTCTTTATGAAGATGACAGTGATGATCAGTTTTGATTGAAAACTATAAGTTTGACGACAAATATTTTGGTCAAAAGATATCTGGCGGCGTCAATCAAAATGGAGCATTATTATTTTGTAAATGCTGATTTGAATACACCTCCTTTATTGGATTACGTTATAGTGTGCAGCTATTTATCTTATGAAGCATCAGGTGAGTTTCCATTACGTCGCCAATATTTTTATGATTTCAAACTCCTGCCTGTTCAGTGCGATGTAACAGAATGTTCATCAGATGTCTTATCTTTCTTTTTCCACGAACAGGCTGTGGCCTAAGTCAGTCAGTAAATATCTGTATATGTCCCCTATGCAGAGCTGATGGAAGTTAGAAGTTTCAGGAAATGTTTTTTTGTGTGAACAACCTAAATCTTTCACATGTAATCAAGAATAAACAAACACAACAGACAACAGGGTTTCCTTGTGAGGTGTCTGGAAGTTTCCAGAATACCGTATGCATCATTTAGAGGGTAACGTTGGAAGCTGAGAAATGTACACATTTTCTACTGCTCATATCGCAGAAAATAAATTGGCATCTTAATCCTATCAAATCCTAGCATAGTAAAGTACTAATTTCTAAATTCGGCATCATTTCCTGAAATTAATTCCTCTTAGTTTTTATTGGGCGGCACGGTGACCGACTGATTAGAGCGTCTGCCTCACAGTTCTGAGGAGCGGGGTTCAATCCTCGGCCCCGCCTGTGTGGAGTTTGCATGTTCTCCCCGTGTCTGCGTGGGTTTTCTCCAGGCACTCCGGTTTCCTCCCACATCCCAAAAACATGCATGGTAGGTTAATTGACAACTCTAAATTGCCCGTAGGTGTGAATGTGAGTGCGAATGGTTGTTTGTTTGTATGTGCCTTGCGATTGGCTGGCAACCAGTTCAGGGTGTGCCCGATGATAGCTGGAATAGGCTCCAGCACGCCCGCGACCCTAGTGCGGAGAAGCGACTCAGAAAATGGATGGACAAAATCATTTCGCACATTCAACAACAACAAGCCGTGGCTCACTGCTAAACTTAAGCAGCTTCGCCAAGCTAAGGAGGATGCATATCAGAGCGGGGACAGGGCCCTGTATAATCGAGCTAGAAACCAGCTGACTAAAGAAATTAACATTGCAAAAAGGAACTATGCAGCAAAGTTGGGAAAACAGTTTAGTGCTAATTAATGACTCAAAATCAGTCTGGCATGCATTCCAATCGCTGACTAATTACAAGCAACGATCCCCCCAAGCTGAGAACAATAGCACACTAGCCAACGACTTGAATACCTTCTACTGCAGATTTGAAAAGGACACTTTCACACCCCACACCTACCCGGCCGCAACACCGACCACAATCAGACCTCTGACTTCTGCGTTAACCATCCATGAACAGGATGTGAGAAGCATCTTCAAACAACAAAAGATTAACAAAGCGGCAGGCCCAGACCATGTGTCCCCATCCTGCCTCAAAGTCTGCGTGGACCAGCTTGCTCCAGTCTTCACACAGATATTCAATAGATCTCTGGAACTGTGCGAAGTTCCATCCTGTTTCAAACGCTTCACCATCATTCCAGTCCCCAAGAAACCTGCAATCTCGGGTCTAAATGACTACAGGCCTGTCGGTTTGACATCTGTGGTCATGAAGTCCTTTGAACGTCTCGTGCTGGACCACCTCAAGAGTGTCACAGGTCCCCTGCTGAACCCCCTGCAGTTTGCCTACCAAGCGAACAGGTCTGCGGATGATGCAGTCAACATGGGACTGCACTTCATCCTAGAACACCTCGACAGTGCAGGGACCTATGCGAGGATCCTATTCGTGGACTTCAGCTCAGCGTTCAACACCATAATCCCTGAACTCCTTTCATCCAAGCTTCTCCAGGTCAGCGTCTCACCTGCCATCTGCCAGTGGATTTACAGCTTTCTGACGGGCAGGACACAGCAGGTCAGGCTGTGGGAGGCCACCTCATCCACACGCAGCATCAGCAGTGGGGCGCCCCAAGGTTGTGTCCTCTCTCCGCTGCTCTTCTCTCTCTACACGAACGACTGCACCTCAGCGCACCCGACTGTCAAACTCCTGAAGTTTGCAGATGACACCACTGTCATCGGCCTCATCAAGGACGGTGACGAGTCTGCATATCGACAGGAAGCGGAGCGGCTGGAGCTGTGGTGCGGCCGACACAACCTGGAGCTGAACACGCTCAAGACTGTAGAGATGATCGTGGACTTCAGGAGGCATCCTTCGCCACAGCTGCAACTCACGTTGTCCAGCTGCCTTGTGTCAACCGTCGAAACCTTCAAGTTCCTGGGAATTGCAGTCTCTCAGGACCTGAAGTGGGCGACCAACATCAACTCCGTCCTCAAAAAGGCCCAGCAGAGGATGTACTTCCTGCGGCTTCTGAGAAAGCATGGCCTGCCACCGGAGCTGCTGAGACAGTTCTACACAGCGGTCATCGAATCAGTCCTGTGTTCTTCCATCACAGTCTGGTTTGGTGCTGCTACAAAAAAGGACAAACTCCGACTGCAACGAACAATCAAAACTGCTGAAAGGATTGTCGGTACCCCCCTACCCACCATTGAGGACTTGCACGCTGCCAGAACTAAGACAAGAGCGTTCAAAATCCTCTCGGACCCTCCGCACCCCGGTCACCAGCTCTTCCAGCTCCTTCCCTCAGGTAGGTGCTACCGATCAATGCAAACTAGAACTCGCAGACATTCCAACAGCTTCTTCCCTCTTGCGATCAACTTCTTAAACACCTAACCTACAATTCCATAACAACATGCTGGCAATTTTTTTACTTGCACATTTCTGCAGGGCCAATTATGTATTACTCGTGCACTCACTGTAGTTGTCTCGCCATGCTACACTATTTGCATATACTGGGCACTCATGCCAGAGTAGCATCTGCTCCATTTGCACACTGATTAAGGAGTATCTGCAACATTTGCACAACCAACATTGTACCAGATTATCGCACAACTTGTCACTTTAAACCACATACACTCCTTGAAGTCTCAGCGCCCTTTGCACAATGGTCATTGCACCGGAGTATTGCAATATTAGTCATTCGAACTGCTCTAAGTGCGAGAGGACTCTGCATCTTTTTGCATAATTAAAAAAAAAAAAAAAATGTACCGGCATTACCAGATAACAAGCAACCCTTTACTGCTCAGTGACTGTTTTTTTTTTGTCAATGTCTTTCTGTCTCCAAAGTGTTCTGTAAATTGACTGTCTGTTGTCGTACTAGAGCGGCTCCAACTACCGGAGACAAATTCCTTGTGTGTTTTTGAACATACTTGGCAAATAAAGATGATTCTGATTCTGATTCTTATTCTGTTTCTGATTCTGATTTACAGTGGTACATGTTCACATCTAAAATGCTGAAACAAAGATAAAGCAGGACCTGTGAATTTGGGGTGGTGAAAAGATTGTAATGTTTTTATTCAATTGAAATTACAAGTGACGATCCCCCCAAGCTGAAAACCATAGCACACTAGCCAACGACCTGAATACCTTCGACTGCAGATTTGAAAAGGACACTTTAACACACCACACCCACCCAGCCACACCACCGACCACAATCACACCTCTGACTTCTGCGTTAACCATCCACGAACAGGATGTGAGACGCATCTTCAAACAACAAAAGACTAACAAAGACCATGTGTCCCCATCCTGCCTCAAAGTCTGCGCAGACCAGCTCGCTCCAGTCTTCACACAGATTTTCAATAGGTCTCTGAAACTGTGCGAAGTACCATCCTGTTTCAAACGCTCCACCATCATTCCAGTCCCCAAGAAACCTATAATCCCGGGTCTAAATGACTACAGGCCTGTCCCCTTGACATCTGTGATCATGAAGTCCTTTGAAAGTCTCGTGCTGGACCACCTCAAGAGCGTCACAAGTCCCCTGCTTGACCCCCAGCAGTTTGCCTACAGAGCGAACAGGTCTGCGGATGATGCAGTCAACATGGGACTGCACTTCATCCTAGAACACCTCGACAGTGCAGGGACCTACGCGAGGATCCTGTTCGTGGACTTCAGCTCAGCGTTCAACACCATCAAAAAGGCCCAGCAGAGGATGTACTTCCTGCGGCTTCTGAGAAAGCATGGCCTGCCACAGGAGCTGCTGAGGCAGTTCTACACAGCGGTCAACGAGTGAGTCCTGTTTTCTTCCATCACAGTCTGGTTTGATGCTGCTACAAAAAAGGACAAACTTTGACTGCAACGGACAATCAAAACTGCTGAAAAGATTGTCGGTACCCCCCTACCCACCCTTGAGGACTTGCAGGCTGCCAGAACTAAGACAAGATCGTGCAAAATCCTCTCGGACCCACCACATTCCAGTCTTCCAACTCCTTCCCTCAGGTAGGCGCTACTGATCAATGCAAACTAGAACTAGCAGACATTCCAACAGCTTCGTCCCTCTTGCAATCAACTTCTTGAAAAGCTAATTTACAATTCCATTGCAACATGCTGCCAGTTCTTTTATCTTGGACCGGACTATTGCTATATTAGTCATTCAAACTGCTCTAAGTGCTAGATGACTCTGCATCTCTTTGCACAATTGTAAAAAAATAAAAATAAATAAATAATTTGTTTTTTTATTTATTTATACATTACCAGATAACTAGCAACCCTTTACTGCTCAGTGACTGTTTTTGTCAATGTCTTTATGTCTCAAAAGTGTTTTCTGTCAATTGACTGTCTGTTGTCATACTAGAGCGGCTCCAACTACGGGAAAAAAAAAATCCTTGTGTTTTTTGGACATACTTGGCAAATAAAGATGATTCTGATTCCGATTCTGAAAAGGATTTAAAATATGGATTCAAACCAAGTACCGTATGAGGAGATCTGAAGATAACTGTCTGTCACACGATAGCATTTGGAATGATTTTTTTTCAGTTTTGTTTGCCTTTTTATTATTTACCATGATCATTTGTGGTCCTAGAATCAAGATTAAGGGGATGAAAGTGTAAATAATCCACATTGAAAAATAATGATGTAAGTGGGTATAGATGAAAGTAAAACAGCATTCTGGTTTAAAGTGATGCACAGTGAAACAAAACAGAATCACACCCAAGTTAACAAAACACAATATGGACTAAAGTTTTGCGACTCCTCACCTGACGACGCAAGTTACACATAGAAGAACTGCATGCGGTTCTTCCACATCAAATTCTTCCAACCTTGCATTTATGGACCTGACTCAGACAAAGGCCTATGATCTATGTTTCCATATGATTTTTTATTAGTGACCAACGTTTTTTTTTTCTGTCTGACCACCTCACTGTAGTTGTCTAACGCTAATCCTTCTTGCTGATTTTGGCAGGGCGGCACGGTGGACAAATGCTTAGCAAATCTTCCTCACAGTTCTGAGGACCGGGGTTCAAATTCTGGCCTCACTTGTGTGGCGTTTGCATGTTCTCCTCGTGCCTACGTGGGTTTTCTTCGGGCACGCCGGTTTCCTCCCACATCCCAAAAACATGCGTGGTAGGTTGATTGAAGACTTAAAATTGCCCATAGGTGTGAATGTGAGTGTGAATGGTTGTTTGGTTATATGTGCCCTGTGATTGGCTGGCGACCAGTTCAGGGCGTACCCTGCCTCTCGCCGAAGATAGCTGGGATAGGGTCCACCACGCCCGCAACCCTAGTGAGGATAAGCGGTACAGAAAATGGATGGATGGATGGATGATTTTGGCAGTTAAAAAAACCTGGTGACTCAAACATGTCAGGCTTCAGTCCTGCATTTCAGTGTGCAGCCTCTAGATGGAAGAAGCGAGCACGCTCATCAAATCAGTAACCAGGTGGCCTCTTTGAGTCTGAGCAGGAAGTGTGGAAGCCAGTGTCCTCTCTGCTCTGTCATCGTAATCTTCAAAGTCATTCAGAGGAACTCAACTTCCTCAGTTGCTCCTTCTGCACAATCGAAATAACTCACAGCACAGCGATGCCACACATACACACACTATTCCTTGCAGTTCCACCATGCTATGATCCATTATCCTCCTCTTTGTGACAAAAGACATAAAAAGACACATTTGATGTCATGTTGTTAGATCCCACACCAGAATACTTGATAGGACTACCCGCAAGCTGCTCCTTTCATGTTGCACCAAGGGGATTACTGCAGGTATTCTTTGCGAAGTTAAATCATTGTTGGATGATGATTTAGAAAAAATAATAATAATAAATTAATTCCAAGATATCTTGAAAACCTTTTTTTTTTTTTTTTTACTCTTACACAGGTTTCCTGCCAAATTCTATACTAGGAACCCTGTAGCAGGAACATAAATATATATTGAGGCAAATGTACTGTAAGTGCTTTCTGGATGGCTGAGTTAAACAAAGGTCAACTTATCCACATGACTTTGCTCTCATTATGTGACTCCACAACGTCATATTTCAAAAGTCCAATTCACGTTAGAATCGGTGCAGAACAGGGGCGATTCTATCGTAAGAGGTTTAGGGGCGCTGGGAGTCATTTGAAGGGTGCTTCAAATCAGCAAATACCACCCTCCCCCACGGCCCAAATGGCTGACAAAGACCTATGGGGGTTGGACACACACACACACACACACCCTCAAAAAACAGGTATGCCATGACGGAAGCAAACACACACACACACACGCACACACACACACGCACACACACACACACACGAACATGAACAGTGAACATGAACTAAATTAATGTATTACTCCCATAGACATTTATTCCCATAATTCCCATTTCCCAAAGAGGGAAATTATTTTCTGTGCAGGGAAGTTTTCAGTTTGCCATTGAATTCATTTGTACTTTTGACTTTTGTAATACATTGCAGTCTGTACTTTTATTTTATTTTTTTTATTCTATGACTTATGTAAATGAATGCAATTGGTAATGTTTTTTTTTAGTCCTTCTACTTAAGTACAGACTATGAATACTTAGGCCACCTCATAAAAGTTCACACAAAATTCCCCAAGCAAACAATGGCTACCGGTCAGCAGGTGCATGGACAAGCCGAGAGAGGGATGGTCCCGAGGCAGCTCCCCTAGCAACGGCCCCATTAATGCAAACACAGAGTTGCTATGGAGGCACACAATTAGTTCCTACTTACGCGGTGTTGGCCCACCGACAGAAGAACTCCCCACGGACATGGACGAGTCACCTGCTAAAGATCACAGACTGGACTTTATAGGAGACTACGTGCAGAGGACTCTGAAAGTAAAACACGACCGCTGGCAAAAATGTGTGTCCTGCGAAGAGAACTTGAAGATTTTGCTGGAATTCCTGGACAAACCGCAGCGGGGGACATTGGTGGTGTGTGTGGCCGTGACCGGACTGCTACAGCCCGCCACTACTTTCACGTTCCACTCCAAAAACAAAGCAGTGTACTTTCTGAAACGAAGTAAAACAACACTGACTGCAGAACACATGGAGGGTAACTTGGTCTGTGGGGACTTGTCTCACGCTCTATTGGACCAGTTTTCTGCCCTGGTTCATGAGGTAAGACGTTAGTGAAAGGTGTTGATTATTATGTGGATGGGGCAGGCTTAGTTTTCGCTCTAGTGCTAGGAAGCATTGTTGCCACAGTTGCCTTGAATAAGTAGCTTACTGATTACTTGAGCTTAAAAGTAACTTAGTTATTTTACTGATTACTTGATTTCAGAAGTAACTTTTTAGTTACTTTCAGCAGCTGTCAAGTGGCAGGAATATCACTTATGCACCGTGCATTAGCTTAACCGCATCCATTACTTGGTAATGTACGCCACACAAGTTACGGAATGATGTCATCAACATGAACAAATAACTTAAATATTAGTGTAGTTGAAGCCACATTAAATGAGCAGCTTCGTGCAGACTTGACATGCCGCTTTTCAATATTGTAGCTAGTCGTGGTGTGCATTTTATTAGGGATAGTTAATAATACAGTGTGTTTCCTTTGTTTTATTAGTCATTACGAAAACAAAGGCTGAAAATTGGGCTACACGTGACATGCACTGTGACTGAATCAAGTGTCCTGGTTATTGACTTGCCTCATGTTCCCAAGCACTGTAGTTTGTTAATGATAATTATCTGTAGTTGTCTTAGCTGTAATAGCATATTTCAAAAGCATATCATAATCAAGCTCTGGATCTCATAAACAAAAAAATTAACTATCGGCATAGATATCAAAGTAACTGTGATTTGACTATACTTATGTAAAAAATAGCGCATTAGATTACTTATGATGTCACCGGACCCCGGCATCACTGCTAGGAAGTAACCAAGTAGCTTCTATGCAAATACTTAGTTACTGTACTTAAGTAGATATCTGTGCTGTAAGTACTTATTTTTCTTAGTACTTACTGTACAGTACTTTTATCCCATACATTTTGAAAACAACTTAACTTTTGTAGTTAAGTACATTTCAGGGTCTGTACTTTTTTTAAGTAAAGGAGTAATAGTAATAGTAAAGGAGTAATAGGCCTACATCTACTTTTCCCAGATTTTTAAAATTATTATTATTTTTTAACACATCTGTACTTCTACTTAAATACTTTGGAACTTGAGTACTTTTGCTGCCTCTCTGCTATCTTCATCCAACCACCCACCCATCCACCCATCCATCCATCCATCCATCCATCCATCGCAATTACATAAGCCAATGTGTTTCAAATGGGCATTCTGAACCACTGGTGTGTGTGTCATTGATTTAAAGGTACACCTGCTGGCAGACGTGCTGCCAGGGATGTGGGGCCCAGTGAAAAAAAAACAAAAAAACATTTTTGCTTCACCACTTCAATGCCGCAAATTGAAAATCCTTTTTTTCTAGGGCCCCTGGTAGTCATGGGCCTGAAGAGTTGTCATAACGTTTTTACCCCTGTCTATAGGTAGTGCAAATGGACAGTATACCGGCTATAATACCCTTGGTTACGTAGTTAATGTAGGAAGAGGTGTTTCTCAATACTGTCATCAATAGTATTGAATAGAGTAAAATGAAATACTGTTGGTATTTTACGGTGGCCTGAAAGTGCAAAACAATATAACAAATTAGGAAACACTTTTACATTTCAGAAAGCAAATGAACAAAAGCCAAAACACTTTTACATTTCAGAAAGCAAATTAACAAAAGCCAAAACACTTTTACATTTCAGAAAACAAATTAGCAAAAGCCAAAAAAAGTGTTTCTGCTTTTATTAATGTGTTTTCCAAAATGTAAGTGTTTTGGTTTCTGTTAATTTGTTTTCTGAAATGTAAAAGTTTTTTGGTTTTTTAAAATTTGTTCTCTACTTCACAATTGTTTTTATTGTCTTGCACTTCCAGGTCACCGTAGTGTCTATTATCATTGTTGCAAAACAATGAAAAGGAGTTTTGCAGCACATTATACAAACATCTTATTAAGGCACAGCAAAATCTATACACAGATTATGCTTAAATAAAAATTATATACCCTTGATTTAACCAATTAATTAATATAACTGTATGGAGTATAATTGTTTGGTGGTACATGTCGTATGACAACACCGCAGCATCAATTTCATTCAATATCAGTTGCGCAACATTAATATTATACCGTAGCTCGATAGGAGCTTATTCGTATCACTTTCACATGAGGCACTTTCAAAAGAATTAAGTAGGATTTTGTATTAAAAGAACTGCATTTGTTTCCATAGTGACAGTGGATAGCACATCTGTCTCACACTTGAGAGATACCGGGTTTGAATCTCGGCCTTCCTTTTGTCATCCTCCAACATTACAATAACATGCAAGTTATGTTCACTAAAGGAGCAGTCCAGGGTGTACCTGGCTCTTGCACACCCTGGAGTCAGCTGGGATAGGATTCAGCGACCCTAATGAGCACTATGGAAAATGGATGGATGAAGAAACTGTATTGCATAGACTGTAGTAGAAAATTATACACATTATTCAGTGTGACTCTAATATGCAGGAGCATAGTCCAGTTTGACCACAATATGACTTTCATACATTTTCACATAATTATTTTTGGAGTGTCTTGCGCCTTTTGGTTACGCCAAGACCCTGTTATTCATAAAGGGCATGATGATATTGCTATTGATTGATTGATGATATTGCTTTTGTAGAATCGGAATGGTACTTCCACTTTTGACTGAACCCCCAAATTAGTGTTGGTGTGGCCTTCAAGACATTAAATAATCGAATGTATTTTAGAGGTGCTTATAAAGTAATAACCAAAATTTGCAAGTAATTGCCTTACCTAACTAATCAGCACAAAGTGAGCCTGGGGCTTGAAGCTCTTGATGGTGTGTGTGGCAGATGCTCACTGTATGATCCACACTTGAAAACCAGTGGTGTTTTCATATTAAAGCGAAGTGGTGGGGCACCAACCACCTAGGTAGGCTATATACCAAGGAAATGACAATAGTCTCTGTTATAGTGATGGTCTGATGTGGTCTTTTGAAAATTCTAATTTGGTTTAGTCGCACAGGCAACACAAATTAATGGCTTCTGCATTCTAAAACATTTAAAACTGTACAAGCTCTATATCAACTGAATTTAAACATTTAACTGTTGGAGACAAATTACAGTTGATGAGAAAAGTGTGCAGATTAAATGTTACTCGTCACATCACTCCTAGGCCTGGCTGCTTGTCGCTAGGCAAAATACATAGAGCTCGCTCAGACCCAACATAGGCCATAGGGCATGATGAGCCTCGGGCATCTCACTTTTTAGTATTCCATTAGTCATAACCTGAAATAGTCCCCAGACTGACGTATGGGACACAGCAATGCCCCACTGGGCATGCAGACTGTTAGAGAATACACAGAATATGATGGAGAATCAAAGTTATCTCTTAGCTTATCTAGTAACTTCAGTGCATGGAAATTTCTTGCCAACTGTTCTCCTTGTCATTTTAGCATATTTGTTGCATGCAGTGTATTCTAGCACTTTTACGAAAAGACTTGACTACATTGTGTTTAACTCAAGGAAAGTACAGTTGTCTTGTATTCGTGGATTTAGGGCATGTGAAAAAAAATCACTTTGGGCTCCTCAACGTCAGTGCTGCTTCTATAGCTCTTTTCAGTCATTGGCTTTTACGGTGCCCATGTTTGTTGCCTTCATCTAGGTTGTGGCCCCACTGCTGTCCAACAGCAGGAACCACACTGAATGGCCTCAGGTAGTAGCCCAAGATGTGAAGCACCTCATCCACTCCCTTAAGGACAACATGTTTGTCATGTCGGGCCAAGTCCAAGGCAAGACACTGCTGCCCCTTCCTGTTGGTTTTGAGAGTGTGGAGCAAGTTGCCTCAGAGACAGACAACAGGTAACCCAACCAAACTGGATTATATGATAATGCATCCTTTCCACACCACATTTACATTCAAACCTAATTCCTCAGGGGGGAAACAATAGATAAGAGCATCATTCACTCCTTGGAGTCAACAGTGATTGACTGGAGCCATCAGATCCGTGCAGTGCTGATAAAAGACTCAGCAGAGACTCTGCTTGAAGGCCAAACCCCCACACCGCACACAGAGCTGCTCTTCTGGAAGAACAGGTCAGCAAATCTGTGTCTACGGATACTAAACATCCACACTGGCAACCTCTAACAAACACGTTACAATGGTGTGTCACAGAGCTCCACAGTTAAATTATTGTCTAACGTCTTGTTATTTTTCCAACAATAAATGTTTCGTAACATCTGCCCAATCACATGTAAAAATGCTTTAATTTTCTTTCACAAAAACCCATTTGTTGTTTTTCACATTGATAAATACAGACTGATTGAATCAAATAACAACCAGTTCAGGGTGTACCCCGCCTCCTGCCCGATGACAGCTGGGATAGGCTCCAGCACGCCCGAGACCCTAGTGAGGAGAAGCAGCTCAGAAAATGGATGGATGGATGGATGGATGAATCAAATAAACCTACTCTAATAAGTCCGACTCAAGAATTAGCTTATTTTAATGTATGTTTGGACACACTTAGAGCTGTTTGGATAGCTGTTATTTTTTTACACAACATACAGTATGCTTCCACAAGCTAACTCAGGTGATTACTCATATTGTACTTGTCCAAATTTCAAAACGCAATTGAATGATTTCCTATGGAGCTGGTTACACATTCAAATCTTTATTATGTTTACCCGAATATCTGTGAACACTGTTTTTGACTTTTTAGCTTTATTTTGTATACAAACAGGTTAAATACATAATTATCCATCTTATTGCTGTGGAAGAAAATTGAGAGACAATGCTGAGATTTTAAGAATTCAACATGTTCCGTATAAACACAATATAGTATCATGTCATGTCATAGTATAATCAATTCCAAGAAAGATAGTTAGTATTACAACATGTGCAATAACATGTCGGTGTATATATTAGTAGTTGGAATGGCAATCGTATTAATTACAAATAATAGTTTTCCATGCAGGCTCACAAAGATATTGACCTGTAGTTCAATGTTTATTTGCATTTGTAGACTTCTTAAATTACCTTTGTTTAATTAAGAAACAATAACAGACTCATAACACTTTTAAAGTATTACTGTTGTGTTACAAATTGTTCTATTTATGGGTGAAAAATGTCTTACATTAACACCTTACGTTTAATGAAATATCAGATTTGTATAATATATCTCTGCAGTGTGCATATTGTTGCAATTGTAGCTTTGTTCACTGTAGCCAGAAGATAGGGGCAGACAGATGAGTACCTATTTTGATGCTATGATTAGGCATTTGAATCAGTAAATGCATTCATTATTACATTTACGAATACTTTCATACAAAGACCTTTAGAAATATAAATTATTAAAATTCCAGAAGGAGTTAAAGCCAGACAAATGTGACCTTTTATGTTCTGCATCTACTTTCTCTTTTAAGATATGCTGATTTGGACTGCATTTACTCCCAGTTAACATTACACAAAGGGAACAAAATGGAGATGCTGCTTGATGCTGTTGAGAGCAGCTATTCCCCTGCTTTTCAAAACATCCGACGAGAAGTCCTTGCAGGTAATTACAGATTGTGACAATAAAATTGAAGTGTAAAAGAAGAAAGTGAAGTCGGCTTTATAATTTGGAGTGTTAAGATATAACCAAAAGAAAGGGAATGAAAATATATATATATATATATATATATATATATATATATGTGTGTGTGTGTGTGTGTGTGTGTGTGTGTGTGTCAGACACACAAAAATTAGCAGGGACGCATAAAGTACGATCAATCTGCGTCTTCGGACGCATAGCTTAGTACTCGGGCATGGTGCTGGAAATCCGGAGTATGATTTTTTTAGGGGTGGGGTGACGAGACAGGACTTTAGAGTGCAACTAATTTGGTCACATATGCGCCCAAATTTCTGAATGGTGCAACAAAACAAAAAAAACACAAAACAAAACAAGAACAAAAAAAAAGAAGAAAAAAAACAGAGGGTGCGTACAGGTGGCCTGTAATTTGAGGAAGAAAAAAACAATTCCGTGCCTTGAAAGCAGACACACGATGGGTTTCATTGTGGTCTCGAAACCAATTAGAGATAGATAGTGAAGAGCAGGGACCCTCTGTCTGATTGGTCGCGTGCGTGTCTGTGTGCATGCACATGCGTACGTTTGACAATGCAGGTGCTCGGGTACAAGGAACTAAGTTTTTTGACTGCAAGGCAATAGCTGCACAGTTAATGGAATTAATGGAATTAGTTACAAAGCCTCACCCTCCCTTGATGTGGGAAGATTTTGGATTTAAGCCAGACGAATGCGGCCATCCCGCTAATACCAATGAGCTGCTATGTCGAATTTGTATGAAATCTCAACAAAGACAACATAATTTAAAACCTCATAGTGCAAAATCAATTTTAAATACAACCAGCCCACCCAATTTCTTCAGCTGGGAACAAAAAACACAGTGGGATAGCTCTTGTTCCCCGTTAGTTTACAGTCAGGGAACCCTTTGTTCAACAATGCAAATACAAACGTGAGTATGGCTCACATTATATACAGTATAGCGTTACTATTGTAAAGAGATGTAGCTATTGAACATGTTGACTAAGCAGCGTTTAAAGAAAGGCTGCAGACTTTTGAAAAGTAGTACACTTTGAATCAAAACAGGTTGCTTTGATCTACTTGTGTTGTCATGAATGTTACTACTTGAAACTTTTTCTTAACAAACTGGAAACTTGATTGGCAGTATATTGCCTGTTAAAGGCATTAATGACTGTTTATACATTCATGCCAAATTTGAATGTTTGTAGAAGTGCAATTCTTGGGAACTGAGCCTGAGTCTGTTTTATTTTTTATTTTTTAATCTAAGATATTTTATTTATTGTTCTACATTACATTGTCAATGTTAATTATTCTTAGAATTATAATTAAAAGTGAATTGCTCTCCAAAAGGAGGTACTTGAATTATTACACTCTAATATCATTATATCAGTGGCATAGAAAACATCAACGATACCGTCGTTTGTCGTGATAGTTATTGGGAAAATATATTGTCGTAAAAAAAATGCTATCATGGCAGGCCTAAACACATATAATATACTGAGAGAGAACAAGAGCAATGGATAACACAAAAATATTCTACAAACAGTATAAAAAATACAGTAACTCCTGCAATACAAATCTGCAATATAGCGGGACCACGAACAAGACCCGCGATATAGCGTAGGATTACTGTATCTGTATTCCGTGATGAAAAGTTACAGGGACTCATTGTTTCCATGACATGTGCATCCCGGGACTCACATAGCCTCAAGTTTAAAAGGATCTGTGTGTGTGTGTGGGTTTGTGTGTGAGTGTGTGTGTGTTTTAGAAACCACACACACACTCACACACACATACTTTATTTACCGTCGACCTCTACACATGTTTACTTAACTCAAGTGACTATTCCACTCTTGACTTGCCAGCTTTGGAGGAGGCAAAGGACATCTGTACCTACTTGACGCCACTGCAGCGCCTTTTTGAGGACATGGAGAATAGAGAGTTTTCCGATGTCAAAGGTCAGATAGGCCCCGTGATGCACACAGTGTGTCTTGTGTGGGCCAACTCGGGACACTACAACACTCCAGCACGACTCACTGTTGTACTGCAAAAGATCTGCAACCTCCTCATACAGCAGGTCAGCTGTAATTTCTTTCTGGCACACAGTATTCCATAGACACATTTTAAGAATTTTTTTTTTTCCACTGCAAAAGCTTTTTCTGAAATAAGCACCTGTCAGTAGATGGGTGGCCCGTGAAAACGGAGTGCTAGATTAGTCAATTAAAGACAAGTTGAGTGTATTTTCTCCCCGAAGTTGCTTAAAATAAAAGCATCATTAAAACTTTCTTCCAGTATTTCTAGGCAATTTCAAAGATTTGTTGGACATTACTCCTTAAAGAAATACCTTTGTTTTGACTTTTAGCCCAAAAATAAGAAGAAACCACTTGAATGCCTTATGTCAGGCACCCCTGTCCCAACATACCGTGCACACTGTACATCTTCCTGTACAAAAATAACGCTCAGTTTTGTTTGGCATTGGCAGTGAGGTATATTGTAACAATATGTTTATTATCAGGAGGCACGGTGGGCGACTGGTTAGCACATCTGCCTCACAGCTCTGAGGACCGGGTTTCAAATCCCGGCCCCGCCTGTGTGGAGTTTGCATGTTCTCCCCGTGCCCGTGTGGGTTTTCTCCGGGCACTCCGGTTTCCTCCCACATCCCCAAAACATGCACGGTAGGTTAATTGACGACTCTAAATTGCCCGTAGGTGTGAATGTGAGTGCGGATGGCTGTTTGTTTATATGTGCCCTGTGATTGGCTGGCGACCAGTTCAGGGTGTACCCCGCCTCTCGCCCGATAATAGCTGGGTTAGGCTCCAGCACGCCCGGTACAGAAATGGATGGATGGATGTTTATTATCATGGTTGTAGTTTGAAGTCTCTATGTATACATAGAAATGGTCCCCCAACTCAAAGGTTGTGGGTTCGATCCTTAGCCCCTGTGACCATCCTGAAGTTTTCTAGAGCAAGATATTGAACCCCTAGTTGCTGCTAATGCTGCGTGATCAGTAGGTGAATGAGGAGAGGATGTTAAAGCGCTGTGAGTGCCTTGAAGGTGGAAAAGCATTATACAAGCAAAAGCCCATTTACCATGGAATATGATGTAATTGTAATATTTGACGCGCTAATGTTTTTAATGTGCTGCTGTACCCTAATGAAATGACTAGTAGGTGAATCTCATATGCCTGCTTGAATAAACTGCTCCGTTTTTTTTTTTTTTTTTTTCCAAAAAACAGGCTCTGGTTTATTTGAAACCAGAGGAACTTCTCAAAGGAGAGGTTCCAGAGAGTCTTCTGAAGGTGAAAATAAGCTTGGAGATTTTTGAACTCTTTAAGAGCATCTTCGAGGACTGCCGGACTAATCTGGGCCAGTACCAGAGGAATGGAAGCTTGGTGAAGCCTTGGGATTTTTCCCCCACTTTGGTCTTCTCTGGACTTGATAGCTTTATCAACAGAGTCAAGTCCACAGAGGTAAGTGTGTTACAATACTGAAGTGAGTTTTAAGACAATTTCTTCAAAAATGATCATATTCTGAGTCTAATATTTGTATCCACTTCTTGTTTCACTCTATCTACTATATAGGACATCCTTTTGACAGCAGTGGGCTTCTTCAAGCTTCTGAAATTGGAGATTGGAGGTGTTCGAGGTCGAGCGCTAAGTCAACAGGTCCAGCTACTGCACCAGGAGTTTGTGGATCATTTCCAGGTCTTAACAGAGAAGCCCTATGACTGCTTGGACCTCAACAACAAGGTGAGGAGTACTTTGCGTATCATGTTCCTGCTTGGCCTTCCCCGCTTTTTTAGTGCAGCTTTTGAGTTGCAAATCCCACAAACAATTTCAACCCTGAACACTTCACTGCACACAAAAGGCGGGTTACTCCAGAACATAGTATTGCGGCCCAAATATCATCTTGTTGCTCAACCAAGTTGTTCCTGAGTAACAGCGGGAAAAGCAATTCACTTTACTTGTAAGACCCAGTAGGGAATTCCTGGCGGACGGCTTTGAGTTAGTAAGGTGTGAAAAGGAATATGCTACGTATGTTGTACGTATGTTGGCTCAATGTGAGATCTCGCTGCTCAGTGGTGTCTTGGCTGTGGGCCTCACTGTGCTTTCTGCCCTGCAGGAGTTTGAGAAAGATGTGTGGGACTTCAAATTGATAGTGGATGACACAGACCGGCGACTTGGAGCTATCTTCTGTCAGGCCTTTGACGACGCTTCAGGATTGGAGCATGCCTTCAAGGTATTGGAACTTAAACCCGCTCTTTGAAACACATCACATGCACATTCACTTGATATACTTGTCTCTGTGCCTGCAGGTTCTGGATATGTTTGGGGGCTTGTTGGAGCGTCCTTTAGTAGCTAAATATGCTTTGGACAGATACCCTCGCTTAGTAAGCATGTTTGACAAGGATCTGGACACCTGCAAACTCCTCTACCATGAACATATTAACATTGCAAATGAGATGGGTGAGTTTTATGATGAGAATGCACATGCACTGTTGAAAGCCAAACAAACATTGATCCAAAAAGCGTGTAGTCTGCTCAAGTAAGTGGCATAAAAATAACAGCGAGGAGGATGGGATAGGCTCTAGCTCACCCGTGACCCGAATAATTTTCATGTATAGAAAATGGATGGATGGATGGATAGATAGATTTTTATACACCTTTCAAGAACACAAGGACTAGAAACAGCTTTTGTATTCAATACCATCAGTGTTGGGAAATACCTAATTACATGCAACTGGATTATGTAATTTAATTCCAAAATTTACATAACTGTAATACATTACATTACTGGGAGAACATATGAAATTCAATTATATTTGGTTTTAGAAATGTCCATGTTTACAATTTTGGTTGAAGTACATTTGAAAAATAGCTGCAAAAATAGCTTTCATATCACTTCTTCCATCTGGAACTGACACTCTGGTCATGTGCCATTCGACATTAGCCTCAAACATGACATTATTCCAAAAACCTTGTGGTGCAATCTATTAGTTTGAGATTTTGAAAATCTTAGACTATAGTTACACTTTTGAACACATTAATCGTAATAATTTTGGACTTTTATGCGATATGTAAACAATTATTAAATTGTGCACATTTGTCATTAGGTCAACATGGCAAGGTATGGTGGTTTTCCACGATGAACATATATAATGCAACAAACCAATTTTTATTATGTATTTACATTTCGTCATGTTAGAGCGTTTGTCTCACAGTTCTGAGGACCGGGGTTCAATCCCCGGCCCCGCTTGTGTGGAGTTTGCATGTTCTCCCCGTGCCTGCGTGGGTTTTCTCCCACATCACAAAAACATGCATGTTAGTTAATTGACAACTTGAAATTGCCCGTAGGTGTGAATGTGAGTGCGAATTGTTGTTTGTTTGTATGTGCCCTGCGATTGGCTGGCAACCAGTTCAGGGTGTACCCCGCCTCCTGCCCGATGATAGCTGGGATAGGCTCCAGTACGCCCGCGACCCTAGTGAGGAGAAGCGGCTCAGAAAATGGATGGATGGATGGATTTCGTCATGTTTTTTTAAATCAGTTTATTGGTTAAGAACAAATATGTGGTTAATTTCAAAATAATGATCTATGCTTAGGATACACTTTTTAGAGGAAACATCAAAGGGTCCCGTTGATGCAATTCATTCAAAATAAAGAAAAGTAATCAAAATCCATCCATCCATCCATTTTCAACACCGCTTATCCTGGTTAGGGTCGCGGGGTGCTGGAACCTATCCCAGCTGACTTCGGGCGAAAGGCGGACTACACCCTGATCTGGTCTCCAGTCAGTCAGTGCACAGTAATGAAAATGTAATCAATAATGCATACCCGTATTAAACAATGCACGCATAATTGAGCTTAGTCCCTGACTTTCTGGTAAGCGTACGTATAACAGTAAAACTATTTTACCAAAGGTTCTGCTCCAGTGAATAAGAATATGCCAGCAGTAGCTGGGGGGCTGAGATGGGCCCAGGAGCTGCAACAGCGCATCCAGATGCCCTTCTCCAAATTCAGACACCTCTCCTACCCGTGAGTCTCCTCTCTTGTCTCCACAGACAACAGATTTAACAAATATTGTAACGTAAATTGTTATGCAGACTGTCTTTTCCAACATGGATAAATAAACAACATTTCCCATGGACGCACTCTAAAATTGTCTATTTTTATTGTATTATTAAACTCCATATTTTTCGTAATTGGTTGGGCGAACTCCCATGCACCCTCGAGGACCCTGCCAAGGGTGTAGAGCTGGTCCACTGTTCCACGGCCAGGATGAAAACCACACTGCTCCTCCTGAATCTGAGATTCAACTTCCCGACGGACCCTCCTCTCCAGCACCCCTGAATAGACCTTAGCAGGGAGGCTGAGGAGTGTGATCCCCCTTTAGTTGGAACACACCCTCCGGTCCCCCTTCTTAAAAAGGGGGACCACCACCCCAGTCTGCCAATCCAGAGGCACTGTCCCCGATGTCCACGTGATGTTGGAGAGGCTTGTCAACCAGGACAGCCCTACAACATCCAGAGCCTTGCGGAAATCCGGGCGAATCTCATCCACTCCCTGCCTTGCCACCGAGGAGCTTTTTAACCACCTCGTTGACCTCAACCCCAGAGATAGGAGAGCCGCCTCAGAGAACCCAGACTCTGCTCCCTCATGGGAAGGTGTGTCGGTGGAATTGAGGAGGTCTTTGAAGTATTCTCCCCACCGGCTAACAACGTCCCGAGTCGAGGTCAGCAGCGCCCCATCCCCACTATACACAGTGTTGATGGTGCACTGCTTCCCCCTCTTGAGACGCCGGATGGTGGACCAGAATTTCCTTGAAGCCGTCCGGAAGTCTTTCTCCATGGTCTCACCGAACTCCTCCCGTGCCCGAGTTTTTGTTTCAGCGACCACCAAAGCTGCATTCCGCTTGGCCAGCCGGTACCCATCAGCTACCTCAGGAGTCCCACAGGCCAAAAAGGCCTGATAGGACTCCTTCTTCAGCTTGACGGCATCCCTCACCGTTGGTGTCCACCAACGGGTTCTGGGATTTCCGCCACGACAGGCACCAACCACTTTACGGCCACAGCTCCAGTCAGCCGCCTCAGCAATGAAGGCGCGGAACATGGTCCACTCAGACTCGATGTCCCCCGCCTCCCCCGGAACATGACCAAAGTTCTGTCGGAGGTTTCCGCCAGATGTTCCCAGCAGACCCTCACAATACGTTTGGGCCTGCCACGTCGGACCGGCATCTTCCCCCACCATTGGAGCCAACTCACCACCAGCTGGTGATCAGTTGACAGCTCCGCCCCTCTCTTTACCTGAGTGTCCAAGACATGCGGCCGCAAGTCCGATGACACGACCACAAAGTCGACCATCGAACTCCATCCTAGGGTGTCCTGGTGCCAAATGCACATGTGGACACCCTTATGCTTGAACATGGTGTTCGTTATGGACAATCCGTGATGAGCACAGAAGTCCAATAACAGAAACCGTTCGGGTTCTGATCGGGGGGGGCGTTCCTCCCAATCACACCCTTCCAGGTCAACCCGAAGGTGGAGGGAGGCTACCCTCTCGTCCACCGGGGTGAACCCCAACATACAGGCGCCGAGCCGGGGTGTAATGAGTATACCCACACCTGTTCGGCGCCTCTCATCGTGGGCAACTCCAGAGTGGAAGAAAGTCCAACCCCTCTTGAGAGGACTGGTACCAGAGCCCAAGCTGTGCGTGAAGGCGAGTCCGACTATATCTAGTCGGAACTTCTCGATCACACACACCAGCTCGGGCTCCTTCCCTGCCAGAGAGGTGACATTCCACATCCCTAGAGCCAACTTCTGTAGCCGGGGATAGGATCGCCAAGGTCCCCGCCTTCGGCCACCGCCCAGCTCGCACTACACCCGACCCCTATGTCCCCTCCCACAGGTGGTGAGCCCATGGGAAGGGGGACCCACGTTACCCTTTCGGGCTGTGCCCGCCCGAGCCCCATGGGTCCAGGCCCGGCCACCAGGCGCTCGCCTTCGAGCCCCACCTCCGGGCCTGGCTCCAGAGGGGGGCCCCGGTGACCCGTGTCCGGGCAAGGGAAACCTGAAACCATTTTTTGTACTCGTCATAGAGGTTTTTGGAGCCGTGCTTTGTCTGGTCCCTCACCTAGGACCTGTTTGCCATGGGTGAGCCTGCCAGGATCGAGGGTGCATGGGAGTTCGCCCAACCAGTCTACATGTGTTTTGTGGACTTGGTGAAGGCGTTCGACCGTGTCCCTCGGGGGGTCCTGTGGGGGGTGCTTTGGGAGTATGGGGTACCAAACCCCCTGATACGGGCTGTTCGGTCCCTGTACGAGTTTGGTCCGCATATCCGGCAGTAAGTCGGACTCGTTTCCGGTGAGGTTTGGACTCCGCCAAGGCTGCCCTTTGTCACCGATTCTGTTCATAACTTTTATGGACAGAATTTCTAGGCGCAGCCGAGGTGTAGAGGGGGTCCGGTTTGGTGGTCTCAGTATTGCATCTCTGCATTTTGCTGATGATGTGTTTCTGTTGGCTTCATCAATCCGTGACCTCCAACTCTCACTGGAGCAGTTTGAAGCCGAGTGTGAAGCGGCTGGGATGAGAATCAGCACCTCCAAATCTGAGACCATGGTCCTCAGTCGGAAAAGGGTTCAAGTATCTTGGGGTCTTGTTCACGAGTGAGGGAAGAATGGAACGGGAGATCGACAGGCGATTCGGCGCAGCGTCTGCAGTGGTGCGGACTTTGTATCGATCCGTTGTGGTAAAGAAGGAGCTAAGCCGAAAGGTGAAGCTCTCGATTTACCGGTCGATGTACGTTCCTACCCTCACCTATGGTCATGAGCTGTGGGTCGTGACCGAAAGAACGAGATCCCGGATACAAGCGGCCGAAATGAGTTTCCTGCGCAGGGTGTCCGGGCTCTCCCTTAGAGATAGGGTGAGAAGCTCGGTCATCCGGGAGGATCTCAACAGTAGAGCCGCTGCTCCTTCACATCGAGAGGAGCCAGATGAGGTGGCTGGGGCATCTGATTCGGATGCCTCCCAGACGCCTCCCTGGTGAGGTGTTCCGGGCACGTTCCACCGGAAGGAGACCACGGGGACGACCCAGGACACGCTGGAGAGACTACGTCCTTCAGCTGGCCTGGGAACGCCTCGGGATCCCCCCGGAAGAGCTGGATGAAGTGGCTGGGGAGAGGGAAGTCTGGGCGTCCCTGCTAAAGCTACTGCCCCTGCGACCCGACCTCGGATAAGCGGGAGAAAATGGATGGATGGATGGATTTTCCTTCATTGTTTTCCTAATACTTGCATCTCTGTGGCGGCACGGTGGGCGACTGGTTCGAGCGTCTGCCTCACAGTTCTGAGGACCCCGACTCTGCCTGTGTGGAGTTTGCATGTTCTCCCTGTGCCTGCGTGGGTTTTCTCCGGGCACTCCGGTTTCCTCCCACATCCCAAAAACATGCATGGTAGGTTAATTGACAACTCTAAATTGCCCGTAGGTGTGAATGTGAGTGCAAATGGTTATTTGTTTGTATATGCCCTGCGATTGGCTGGCAACCAGTTCAGGGTGTCACCTGCCTCCTGCCCGATGATAGCTGGGATAGGCTCCAGCATGCCCGCGACCCTCGTGAGGAAAAGTGGCTCAGAAAATGGATGGATGGATGC
The DNA here is from genome assembly GCF_024500275.1 of Phycodurus eques. Lineage (NCBI taxonomy): Eukaryota > Metazoa > Chordata > Actinopteri > Syngnathiformes > Syngnathidae > Phycodurus > Phycodurus eques. The sequence continues at coordinate 15,223,354 of NC_084543.1, read as the reverse complement.
ATCTCTGTATTACATATTGCAATATCCATGTTGCCTAAATTTTCTGAAGAAGCTTTAAAAACCTTTCCAGAATCTAATCCTGTGAAAAACATATTCTCTGAGCCAGGTGCCTGGAGTCTGCACAAGGAGTTTGGGTCATCCAGAAGTATGAGGAGCTGATGCAACTTGTTGATAGGTTGGAGCATCTTATCTGCTTTTATTGCATGACATGTCATCATGCACCTATGTACATAATATAGGCCTAAAAAAAATTACAACATTATTATAATAAGATTGAACAGAATTGACAATGAAGGTATGGATTTACAGTATTGTTAAGATGAGGAAAGTCTCGAACAGAGTCTCCTACATGTTGCCAGGTCACTAACTTGGCTGGGTCACTAACTTGCCTGGCGATGACTTTCGTGCAAGAACTCACACTCACCTGACGTGGATGCATTGTTTATTTAAGGCGAACATTCGTCCTGCCATGTAATATGATATCCGCCTCATCTATCACAACAGAAATAAACAGAAGGGTGAGTGGTATGCCACAAATCAGCAAAGCTGTGAAAAATAATCATAATCAGCCAGAGTTTTGGTGATTAAATGGTGATATATTCTTACTTTCTCGTGAAACAGTAAATTCTGTTTAGTGTTGGAGTCACTGTCCTTGTGTAATTTGTCCACTAAATGGAGCCCTAACTCTTTCCAATCCAATAAGCATCTTTCCTGAGACAATGACCAATGACTTGGTTGGCCAGTTATCACGTGTATGTGTGCGAACTCCCCACATTTTCTACAACAATGGAGGATAACCACGTTACATTATTGCTGCAGAAGCTCGTGAGTGTGATAAGTGGAGCTGGACAACAGTCTATCTGAGAAAGGTGTCTCTGATTTTTATTTTGAGGTCATCACTTCATGGCAAAATAAAAAAATAAAAAAATAAAAATAAATAAAGAATGGAGTTGAAGAAATTTGATTAATGTTAAAGGGGATCATGGATATATAATGTTTAGCCAGTAACTTCACCCATTATTTTGCTTCTATACTACTGTAATTTCTTGTGTATAATGCGCACCCATGTATAATACGCACCACCAAAGTTGACTTCAAAATTCTGGAAAAACAATTCTGGAAAAACATTCTACCTATGTACAAGTATAATGCATTTTTACAATGCATGATTTTGCTTGTTCCCATATGATCAAAACATGAAATATTATCTGTATTTTGTTACTTTTTAAAAATAATTATTCTGAAGTTAAGCATTTTATTTGAACACGTAATACTATTTAAAATTTACTTGCTGTTATTTTGAAATTCACAGCCCTAGTTATATTTAAATTAAAAAAAACACAGTTGTGCTCATATGTTTGATTACCCAGGCAGAATTTGTAAGATGGGTAAAATTATTTAAAGAAAACGAAGGACCAAGCGAAACACATTTTATTTTATTTTATTGGGATTCAAATTAAACGGTCATGCATTTCAGAAAAGCATTATCATTAAACAAAACATAACCATAAAGAAATTAATGAAGGTTGTTGTTCAGTCATCAGTCATATTTAAAAAAATAAAGTAAAAAAATTCACACATTCTGCCAGGGTATGTAAACTTATGTAACTGTATATATACTGTCTTATTGGAATGAAAGTGTAGGCTACACCTTTTTTATAACCACTAGGTGGCATATTTGAATGAAAGTGTACACCTTTCTTATAACCTATAGGCGTTGGTGGCATTTTGGAGTGAAAATGTACAGCTCGGCACGGTGGAAGACTGGTTAGCACATCTGCCTCACAGTTATGGGGACCGAGGTTCAAATCCCAGTTTGCATGGTCTCCCCGTGCCTGGGTGGGTTTTCTCCGGGCACTCCGGTTTCCTCCCACATCACAAAAACATGCGTGGTTGGTTGATTGGAGACTCTAAATTGCCCAAAGGTGTGAATGTGAGTGCGAATGGTTGTTTGTTTCCATGTGCCCTGCGATTGGCCTGCGACTAGTTCATGGTGTACCCCGCCTCCCGCCCAAAGATGACTGGCATAGGCTCCGGCAGCCCGCGACCCTAGTGAGGATAAGCGGTAAAGAAAATGGATGGATGGATGGAAGTGTACAGCTTTTTCATAACTACTAGATGGCGTCATACATTTATAAAATGTGAAAGTTTTTTCCATTTGCCCCTATACCTATGTATAATGCGTACTATTGACTTGACAATTTTTTTGGGGAAAAATGCGCATTATACACGATAAATTACGATACTTATAGTTATGGCATAAACCTAAAGATAAATTCATCAGTTAATACTTTGTTTACATGTTTTGTACTTGGAAATTCCTCTCTGTTGTAAAGTTAAACAAATACTAAAGGACTTAAGTATCAGTCAAATGTTCTGCCTATAATTCATGTATTTGTTGTTGTACATATTAAGGGACCAAAAAATAAGTAATTTTAATCATTATATATTTTTTTAATTAATCGTCTGATTAATCGGTTATTGGATTTTTTTTCTGCCAAATACTGGGATCGGCATCAGCCTAAAAAAAATCCATATCGGTCGGCTTTGGTCAGAGACTTGTGGGGGGGACACAGATTAATGAGGTTAAGACTGAAAACTTCCCCTTTAATGCCATCAAAATAAAAAGTAACATGCATACATTAAGCAGAAAAAAATCAACATCACAAACCTGATGATGTTGTGCTTGTGGATGCACATATCGTATCTGTATATTCTTTATCTGTGTCTCACACTCTTCTTGTATGTCACTCTCAGCCTGCTCACTCTCATGATTGCCATCTGTCTTTATTTCCTGCTCTGTGACCCCTCTCTAAAAACCAGTTTCTACCAAGTCCTCTGGCTCTCTCTCTCTGGCAATCTAAACTTCTCTTCCGCTCTCTCAACACCATCATCTGGCTCTGTCTCAATGTCTGCCTCATTGTTATTCTTCTTTGCGGTGCAGAAATAGGTTGTAATATCCTTTATTCTCTTCATTTAACTTTTGACAAAAAGCAATGGAAAGGAATATGTACCATTTGAGCAAACAAAATGTATTCTCTACCATTGAGGCATTTCTTGGTTTTGTGTCAGCTTGAAACGGGTAAACTGTGCCTAGTCTGACAAAAACCCTGCCCCAAGCCTAGGCCCCTTCAATAAAATTAGTCAAGAACTGACAAAACGAACTGGCAAACGTAAATGAAGCTGGAATGAGGATGACTTCAACACGCTTTGCGCATGTGGGCACAGGGAAGGGAGTGGAGTTTTGTTTCCTTGTTTGGTTGTTTTTTTTCTAAAGTTCCAATAGTACAATAGATAACCACATTATTAAAAATGTAGCTATTGACACACAGCAACAAATCACCTGAAGACGCGTCAAAAAACTACCATGTCACGCACGCACACATTAACTGCTTGTCCTCTCTGTCTTATCTAAAAGCGTAAATTTACTATTCTAATTAGTGTATGTTTGGGTTAAGAATATAACCCAAACATACATATGAATATATGACAGTAAAGTGTTGTTTATATGTTATTTAAATTACACAGATTATACACTGTAATTATATACAAATTATAGTTATTTAGGAAGTTTAGGAAGTCAAACAAGTAACGCTCCACAAGACTCGTTACACTTTCGTATCCCTCGGTGTCACGAGGGTTGGGTCAGCCAGACTCCTGCTTTCGAGATATCAGATAACAGCCCCATCTGCTAAGTATACGTGATTTAGTTAGTTTATGAAGCAGCCCACGTGGAATGCAATGTAGACATGCAGCTCCCGGCATGATTGATGTTCTCATTACTGTGGCACTGCTCTGTAGATGATCTCACAGGAGTCTAATAATCTCACTTGCCCTGTCGCCACTCACTGATGCCAAGTGAGAAATCGCCTTTTAGATCACATTTAACATCAAAACTTGCAAGATAAATCATCTCATTGAGGGGGACCATTGCTGCTTGGAATTATGAAGGAGCCAATAAGGGAACGAAAGAGGTCTTCTGTTCCTTTATTGCCGTCTCTCAAATACAATTCACCTTTACGTTCGCCACTTAAAGCTTGAAATGTCTCGAGGTTTAGTCATTGCACTAACATTTCAGCTGGTTTTGTTCAGAGATGACCTTATGTCTGCGACTTTACTGTAATCGCTACATCTCTACAATGTGACACATTGCATTGTTAGATGAAATGCCCATTTTTGGAATGTTGCATTGTTAGATGAAATGCCCATTTTTGGAATGTATCACAACAGAACTTTGCATGTTTCACTCTCGGGATTCACTTTTGAATGCAAATTTTGCACTCAGAAATTGGAGATTTAAATTAAACGGCCAATAAATGTGGTCTATTGTGCAACTGGGCATTGCAAAGCTAGTTTGATGAGGGGCCTGAGATTTTCAATGCACATATTTTTTTTCCAGATATTACTTATAAAAACAACAAATACCAGACAGAGTCGAGAAATATTAGTATCCTTTTTTTAGATATAATTTCAATATTGATATTTGGCCAGGCTAACTGTAATGTCCCAAGGTGTATTTGGGCCACACTGTGAGAATAAAATTATATCATAATAATAAAACTTGGGGGAAAAATTGCTGGCATTTAAAATCAAATCTGTAACCCTGTGATTTAGTTATTGTGATTGCCCTATAGAACTAGTTTGATGTTGGCCTCAACAAAATGGAAATTCTTATAATGCTTAACACATCATGTTAACAAATTGTAGCATCCTCATCATCCCAGCAAGATAGAAAACTGTATTGATGAAGACTTTACGTAGTTGCCCTGTCGTTGGCCATTGTTTCTAATGAGAATAAGAACAATTCTAACATGCTTCTTCGTATGCTAACCTAAAAGCAAGATAGCAGCATAAGTAGAAAACATGCCAAGGCAGATTGATACAGTGGAGGAAATAATTATTTGATCCCTCACTGATTTTATAAATGTATCCACTGACAAAGACATGAATGGTCTAGAAATTAAATGGTAGGTTTATTTTACAGGGAGAGGCAGAATATCAAAAAGAAAACCTAGAAAAATGACATAAAACAAAATATTAATATTATTTTTCAATTCATTGAGTGAAATAAGTATTTTACCCCTGATCAAAACATTACTTGGTACTTGGTGGAGAACCCCTTGTTGGCCAGTATACAGGTCAGACATTTCTTGTAGTTAAACACGAGGTTTGCATACATCTCAGGAGGAATTTTGGACCACTCCTCTTTGCAGATCCTCTGTAAATCCTCAAGGTTCCCAGGGTGTCCTTTGGCAATTCAAAACTTCAACTCCTTCCACAGATTTTATAATGGGATTTAAATCTGGAGACTGGCGAGGCCACTCCAGGAGATTATTCTTTTGTCACTCTTTCTTTTCCTTGGCTGTGTGCTTTGGGTCAACATTGTGCTGGAAGCCCTATCTAGGAACCATTTTACGTGTCCTGGCTGAGAGAAGGAGCTTTTCGCCCAGGATTTGACAGTGCAAGACTCCATCCATATTTCCATTGATGCAGTGAAGTTGACCTGTCCCCTTTGCAGACAAAGCATAATGCTCCCACCTTCATGCTTGACAGTGGGGATGTCGTTCTTGGAGAATTTATCTTCCTCCAAACACAGCGAGTCGAATTGATTCAGAACAGCTCAATTTTGGTGTCATCTGACCACATTACCTTCTCCCAATCATTCTCTGATTCATCCAGGTGTTCATTGGCAAACTTCATATGAGCCTGTATATGTGCCTTCTTGAGCAAGGACCTCAACCCCAGAGATAGGAGAGCTGGTTGGTAGGGGGATAAAAAACGTATTTCCCTCAATGGAATGCAGTGTTTATCTTTTGAAAATATGATTTTCAGAATTTTCTTTTAGATATTCTGTCTCTCAATATTAAAACAAACCCACCATTAGAATTATGGACCATTCATGTCTTTGTCAGTGGGTAAATTTAATCAGTAATGGATCAAATAATGATTTCCTACACCGTAAGGGTTCCACAACTTGCGATAGGCTGTATAGATGGTTGATATTTCTATTTCTTGTTGTTGTTTTGGCTTTTGGCTTGTCCCATTAGGGGTCGCCACAGCGAGTCACCCGCTTGGTTGGTTTTAACCAGTTTAGATTTTGTATAGACACAGACAAGTTACTGGCTAAACATTATTTATCCATGATGCCCTTTAAGATTAGTTGCATTTCTCCTACTCCATTTACATTTTTCCACATGAAGCAATTTTGGTGGATAGCTTGCAAATGACCGGTTTGTCGCACCCGCTGGAAATTAGCGTCTGGAAAAAGTATGTAATTTTGAAATCTCAAATGTGTGAGAACCCTGAATTTCAAAGTGAGAGAATGTTTGCAAAAAAAAACAAAAAAACAATAACATTCATAGTTTGAACATTAAATATCTTGTCTTTGTACTGTATTCAGTTGAAAATAGGTTGAAAAAGGATTTGCAAATCATTGCATTCTGTTTTTATTTATGTTTTACACAACATCCCAACTTCATTCCAGTTGGGGTTTGTACATGTTCATGTTTTAGCTTTAGAAAAAAAAAAAAACATTTTAAACTGGACCAGTCTTTTTAAATTAAAGTATAATTTTTTTAAATAAAATTTCTTTTTCACTTTGCGGAGAAATGAAGTGAAGATCTATACTCATCCTATTTAACTCCCATTAAGATTTCCTGTTATATTATAATCATTACTGCTGCCATCATCATTATAAACATTCCAGTCATGATTGGGATGGGCATCCTTACTCATTACTCCCCAATGACAAAACGCTGCATGATTTATAACCATTACTAATACACTGGATTGCCTCAGCGTCTGCAATGCCACTATCAGGAAATGAAGCTCACGGCAGAAATCCAATAAGGGGCACACAGTGTGCGCTGAAGTACTCATCATAATAGTTGCTATTTACAGATTGAAATAGCCATACAGAGGCCTGACATATTCTCTGTTCCCCACCGTCTTCCAGATAAATCAGTGTTTATCCTCATATAACCTCCGGCTGCCCCATCAAAAAGGATCTCCATTTCGTGCTCTCTCCCAGCCCATTTGCACTTTTGTGGCTATTTTAATAGGAATGTGAAACAATGTTAAACCCCTCTGGTACGTTGTTGTTGTGATAATAGCAGTTTATTTGTGCCTACTGTATACATTCCCTATGTCTGCTATTTCAGATACTGTGCCAACCTATATGAGACATGGACAAAGACTGTTGACAGCAGCTGTCATCACTACCTCAGTCTGCCCTTAATCTGCAGAGACATATCCTCTCATCTGATTTCAGTCAACTTCCACACACAGGTTTTTATGTTCATTACATTCATTCATTACATGAATCATTATGTACATTATACTACTGTATACGGTGGAACAGTTGCCTTAGTAGTCTTTAAAATATGCCTCTCCTCCCTAGCTTGCATCCGTGTTGAGGGAAGTCAAGTACCTGGAGGCCAGACAGACTGAAGTGATTCCCGAAACTGCAGTGCAGATTTATACAACCAGATGTCAATTGGGGCAGTTGGTGGCCAGCCTGGAACTTGCTGCAGGACGATACAACAAGGTTATTATACATTCTGATTAAAGATTTGACATGAAGGGACTCACATCAAGAACACATTTTTTTGCCACAATGTATTGGGAAGGCAGGACGGTGGACTAGTGGTTAGCACGTCATTGTCTGAGTTGAGAGGTTCTGGGTTTTGCTTTGGGATGCAAGGAAAACAATTGACAAGTAATTAAGGTTCTTGGAATCTTGGATCACTAACAAATCGTTTACGAGCAAAACTGTGCTTCTTGGCAAACGCATGGAAGGCTCACTTGTGCTTTCTCTCACACAGCATAAACATCATTCGCTCCATTCGTCACATATTTCAAGTATCGTCGCCCTCAGTATGGCCCCCAAGCAAGTGAAATGTGCAAATGAGTATGCTACTAGGAACCCCTGGAAAGTGTCGATGTTGGCATCCGTTGAGCTCTCGCTGGTGGACTTAGGCGCATGCAGCCAAGTTTCGTTATTATTCACTTGTTTTTTCTGAAGCTTGTCAAGGCTTTGCTTCGCAGTACTCTGTGTGATTGTGTCTATGTATTAATTTCACCAGCTCTTATCTAGCAGAAAGAAACTGCTTCAACAAAGTCTGTGTGCAGACGAAAAAGAAAAGAAAACCAAGAGCGTGCATGCAGAAGTACTGTATATATTTTTTTCTTCATGTCCCTTTCGCCCTCTGTTGGACTTTTTAGTGTTTTTTAAAATTTTTTTGGGTATTTTATTATATGTACTACAGTTTGAAATCACATACTGTATTTTTATTGTCTGCCCTCGACCACAAATTTTAGGTGATTCAGTCTGTTCTCGCCGTGGAAAGGCCGCTACTCCAGAAAGAGCTCAAGGATATTGACACCCAGCTAAGAAAGGCCGAAGAGAGCCTGAGCTGGAACAGTCAAGGTGTGGATGCTCTTTCTTATAGGCATGCATGAGTGCACATCAACAACTAATGGAGTAAACATACTGTAGAACAGTGGTCACTAACTGACGGACCGCGGTCTGGATCTGGACCCAGAAAAGCAGTCCCATACGGACCCACACCATACCCAAAAAAAGAAAGCTTATGATTAAAAACCAACAGGGAGCTTCTATTTTAAGTGGCACAGCATTACAGGCTTTACGGTAGCGACGAACCGTACCAACCAGTCAAACGCCATTCAGCCACCCCTTCAGCCAATCAAATCAGATCTTAGGTGGTAATCACTGACTGCGTGCGGCCCAGCCCGAGACGAGGAGAAACGTAGCAGGAAAGAGAGAAAGAAACTCAGTGTGGAAGTGAGTTATAGACACAGAAATGCCATTGTGAAACAAAACATAAAGGTTTTGAATAAACAAAACCTCTGAAATGACTCAGTTGTAAAGATTTGTTCAATTAAAATATCTAAAATTGTTTGAGACTTCACTGTTTCGTTAATTACGATGCCAAACAGAAAAAATCCTTTGTTTTTCTGACGTTAAGCACTTTATTTGAACACGTATAACTTTATATTTTTATTTACATGTTCTTATTTTGAAATGCGAAGCCCTGTTTTTATTTAGTAAATGAGTGAACACACAGTTGTGCTGGTGTTTGATTACCCTTTGCAGAATTTGTACAATGTGGACAATTCTTTAAAGAAAGCACGAAAGACCAGGCGAAACACATTAAATTTTATTTTTAATGGGATTCAAATTAAACTGTCAGGCATTTCAGAATAGCACAATCAATTAAACAAAACATAACCATAAAGAAAATGATGGTCATTGTTCAGTCACCAGTGATATTTAAAAGAAACAACAACAACAATATTTCTGTATGGAAACGTATGAGCAAAACTGTACATATCAGCAGTCAAACATATTTGTTTAGTTCTGTGTTACTTGACAATAGTAAATGCCAAAAGATTTTGGGATTTGACTGAAGTATTGATTACAAGCAGATGTACACGACTAAGCAGGCTACTTAAAAATATATCACAAGAAATAAACACTAGATGATCTCCGGACCTTGGCTTCAAGACATTTTCTCGATCTGGACCTTTTAAAAAATGTTTTTAATACCCCTGCTGTAGAATAATAAGCGCTGCGAAATGACTATGGAAAAAATACACCTTTAGTTATTCTTGGCCCCATCTTTCTCATTTTAATGGCAGAAAATAGGCAATGTCCTGGCAGACATGTTTGTGTTTTTGCACTCCTTGATTTTCAGATCCAAAACCAGAATGATATGAAGTTCACAATGATAAGTCAGGAACTAAACATAACAAAATTGAAAGGGTAATGGACGAACAAATCACAGACAATACGGGTCAATCCAATCAAAGTAGTACAGTAAAATAAATAAAATACCGCTAGCTGAAAGGAGCAGTCAGTCTCTTGCTCAGGGTAAAAAACATTGATTCTTCTTCTTTGATCCACGTATTACAAAACTGCTGCTGTAATATAGCATCCAGGTTATTCTCTTTGAGGCTACCATGGGTAAAACCTTGTAGTTTGTAATCTGCACAGCCACAAATGTCTTGAAAACTTGAAAAGACATGTCCGTACTGTGATTAGCAGAAAGTCTGCTGCAGTTATAGTATGACATTTTTCTTTGGTGCATCCATGGATGCCAGTGACCTTTAAGACATTCTACACTATTACTCTGGAAATTCAAATCGTCAACAATCACATTTACTGAAACTCTAACTAACTTCCTTCCTATTTCTAGGCATTTGGCAGTATATTCAAGAGTTGCGGGATTGTATCTGTGACTTGGAGAGCAGACTCCAGAAGACCAAAGACAACGTGGATGAGATCCAGAACTGTATCAAGTCCTGGGCAAGTCCATTGTTTGACAGGAAGGAAGGGAAAAAAGACACTTTGCTGAGTCTGGATGATCGCGTCGAAAGGTTGGATCGTTTTTATTGTATGATACGATCATCCGGAGATAAGATTCATTTCCTCATGAAGGTAATTAAACAATTTTCTTTCTGTTTGAAACACAGTGGACCCCCACATACTCGCGGTTCAGCACTTGCAGATTTTTTTCATTTTCTTATTAAAATTTTTTTTATTTTTTCCCATTTTTATTTCCATTTTTCCTCTTTTTTCTTTTTGTTTTTTCTTTTTTGGGGGGGAGGAACCAAGCCCAAAAAATATTATTGGCGGTTTATTCACCCTTATTCAAGAATGTATTTTATTTTATTTATTTTTTTTATGTTCAGTGCAATTATAATGACCGTCAATTATTGACGGATTTTCGCTATTTGCGGCTCAGCCCAGTCCCTATCCCCTGCGAATAGCGTGGGTCCACTGTACTGAAGTGGTTAACAACTTAGTCAACATTATTCATTTTCTTGGTGCTATATTTTCCAATGTCCTGCCCTCAGAGCAATCTTGAGCTTTTTATGTCAGAACCATCCTCAGATGAGTGGAAAGCATATGTGGAATACATTGACGACATGGTCATCGATGGATTCTATAACTGCATAGAGTGTTCGCTCAAATTTTTCCTGGATAACACAGGTAACCTGTTCCCAAAAAATCCATAGTACATGCCTGAAAAAAGTACATGATCATACTTAAAAGCTGGGCAAACATTCTACGATTATTGAAAAGGTTGTCTTGGAAAACAATTCACACTAAATGGCTGAATCCCATAAAACAGAAAGTCAAAGCTATCGATTGAAGCGCTTATATTAGAGAGCAACTCAGAGCCGTAGTTTCACTGCACAGGCTGTATGCTCAGCTTGAAGCTGTGCATTTTAAACTATTGCCAACTGTGAAAAGAAACTGAGGGAGAAGATGCTGTTTTTTCCAAATGAGGACTTGCATGCAAATGCTCAAAATAACAAAGCATGCTTCCCTTAAAATGCGTACCTTAATCTGTGCCAAAAAGACAAGCTCATAAAGATATACAAGAAGTCCCAACCTGATTTGTACATACCGTTTCAACTACGCAGAGTTTAAATCTCGTCATATCTGTGTGCAAGATCACTGTAGCGGACGACCAAATTTCTTACACACCTTAGTCATCCGAGGGTTATACGACCGAGCTGGAGTTGCCAACAGCTTCCCCCCACTACAATGCAGGAATGTCAATGTCTAATGATATTGGACATTGGCCCAGAATTATAAGTGAATCAGCCAGCTCCGAATCTGGCTTGAAACAGGCTTCATTATTACAACGTATTTCCAGCTTTAGGTAACAGTTGCTCATCACACCGGTCATAACCTCAAATATACTGATTTTACCACAGCTTAGACACTTGACTCTTAAAACTTAACAGAATATCAGTTCCTTTTTAGTCCTGGGAAAGGGAAAATTACCAGCGTTTTCCCTTATTTTCTCTATGGGGTATATTAGTTTAGAAATTGACTGCTGTCCATGTCCAAATGTTTACATTTCTGTTTGCAGGAAACAGTCACATGCACACATAGCCACTAGGTGGTGCTCAAGCACTTCCCCTTTTGCCATGACCCAACAAAGTGATCTTTTTGCTGCAAACCTTTAAAACAAAAGTTACCCTCTCTGTCATCAATTTTAACCAGTGTTTTGAAAACTGATGAGCATTTATTTGATTCCTTTGGAGAATTATACATATATTCCTGCCTTGCCCCTAGCCCCCCTCCTTTTCCTTCCAAAAAATCTGTCATTTGAACAGGGGTGTGTTGACTTTTTTAATAGTTGTACTATTGACTGTGTTGATTGTGGTAACATAAATAAATACATACGTTAAATACATACAGTACTACTGTATTTTCTTAATTGTATGAATAATATTTTTGATGGTTGCCCTTTTATGGGATTATAGCACCTGTCCCCCCAAAAATTCTGTGCACATGTCTAGCAGGAATGGAAACAGTATACCACAATGGTGAGGTTCTGGAAAATTACTTATTGCTTGAGATGTTAAGAGAGCTATCGTTCCATCCATTTTCTGTTCGACCAGTTATTCTGTTCAGGGCCATGGGTTGAGCCTATCCCAACTGACTTGGGCGAGAGGCAGGGTACACCCAGGACAATCACAGAGCAAATTGAGACAGACAAGCTTAACGCATACATTCACACCGATGTTTTAGAGTCTGTATTTTACCAACAGATGTGTTTTAGGGGAATGTGGGAAGAAATACCCAGAGAAAAAGCACACCACTACTGGGAGAAGATGCAAACGCCACACAAAAAAACAAGATTTGAACCTACACCATTTCAGTGTGAGGCAGATGTGCTATTCCCAAGCTAAAATCTTCTGTTGACTTTCTTGAAAGTTGTTGAAAGTCAGTAACTCTAGAGTAAAATAAAATGAGGGTCATGCTCTAAGCAATCAAATCAAAAGACACAGCAAGTATAAAAAGACCCTTGAAGACTTCATAAACTTGATTTGAGGTCTTGTGGCGAGAGGAGTAGTGGAATACCATACATGTCTAACCATTCTAGCGGTCAGCCAAATATGCATAATTCTTGTAGTCTAGTTTTTACATGCAGGACGAAGGCACAGACTGTAACAGTGACACCATACACAGAACAATTATGGCTGAAAAAATACCAAACCCCGACATTGGCCCAGTGTAGCCACCAAACACCAAACCCACCATTGTATAATTTCTACAATCACAAGAAAATCACAGGGCTTACACATGGAGGTAGACAACCATTGACACCTATGAACAGTTTGGAATCTTCAATTAACTTAGGAGAAAACTCACACAAGCACGGGGAGAAAATGCTACTTTCTTATTGTGAGGTAACAATACCAACCAACTGTGCCAAGCATGTTGTCCTTCCTCAAACCAAAATGTAAAATTAAAATGTCTATCTTTACTACACACTATAATCGACTAGCCGAAACTTATCACTACTTTGGACAGCTTCTATTAAGACATATTTTTTGGGGATTTTATGTGTCACTTGGGTGTTATATTTGCTGCAGGCATGGAATAGATTTGTACTCGCTTGCTGTGTCCTTCCTATCATTCCCCTCTAATCATTTCCTGCTTCTCCTCTCAGCTTACATGTATTGTGCTGAAACTGTAGTCAAACATGACCCAAGTCAGCGACATTGTTGGGCATTTTTAGAATTTTGGGCGACGGTTCATTTCAAGTTAAGTTCGAGAATGCCGTAAAATGAATCACATAACAATATGACAGCATTGTCAGCAAAAAGTGAGGATTAAATATGCTTGCAGTGACTTTAGAATATTTCTGAATTGAATAAACTGACCTTTAATTGTGTCAGTGATTTATTATGACATGGGTAGATCCACCTTGGAAATGCTGAGAAACTACTTTTGTACCTCAAATCTGCCTACAATAACTTGTCTACATAGGAAACCATAATATGCATATGAATGTTTAATCTTTATCATTTATTTAAATAAATTCCATGCAAGAGCTTTACAACGTGTTAACATTCTATTTCACTCTAAATCAATTTGCAATCCAAATTCAAAACATCTAAGCCGAAATACACATTTCTTAAAACGTCATCATTTCCATTGATTCATTAATTTCATGACTGTATATACATTTTTATAGTAACCTTAAACATAATACTTGACAATAATCTTATGCTATTCCCTGCTATTTCGAACAGGAACAAACTACTATTCTAGCTTTGGCAAAACAACTCTTCTATGGGTAAAAGACTAGTCAAACCGTCTCCTTATCCAGTGTAGGGCTTAATTGCTTCATCTCATTGATAATTTATGAAGTCATTCATCTGCAAATTTGGAAATATGTCTTCCAAATTAGTGGGACCAAGGCTTCTTAACTTTGAATTTATTAACAGTAATAAAACTTCCATTCTTATGCCTTTTTTCTTCATAAATAGGAATACTAAAAATAGTCTCAGCAACCATTATCTTCTGCATTGTGAAAATGTACAATAGAAATGTGTCTCTTATTTTGTATACCTAAGCATTCCATTCCTTCTATTGTGGTTCAGATGAAAAAGAAGTTACAGTGCCCCTCTTTGAGGCCAAACTGGATCTCAAAGTTCCTGATATGGTGTTCATCCCATCTTTGGAATTGGGAGAAAGAGAAAATCTGTTTGATGTGGTTGAGAATCTCATCAATGATGTGTTCAGAGTCTGTTCATTGGTGCCACGTGTCTCCCAGCACAGTTCGTTCCTCCACTACCAGGTATTGAAGTCTCTTAAATTTTGTTGGTGTTTTTCATCTTCCATATTTTCTAACTGTTTCTGACCCTCTCGCAGGCTGAAATGGAAGACATGGCCGATTTGGCAGATATACGTCATCTCCTCATGGATCGTGTGCAGAGTGTCATGGCGAATTGCTGCGTGTTCCGCAATTCATTGGAACGCTTTAGCTACCTTTATGTAAATGACAGGAAGGAGTTCCTGCGCCAGTTCCTCCGATATGGCCACGTTCTTACCAGCCAGGAGATGGCGGTTGAAGCGGAAGATTGTATCCCAGAGATTCCACCAACATTAGAAAACTTTAAACAGCAGGTGGATGGGTGAGTGCTTTTTTTTCGGGGAGGGGTTTACTTCAAGTATGTGGCAATTATCAGAAGCTAATGCTGTAAGTGGCACGGTGGTCGCCTGGTTAGAGCGCCTGCCTCACAGTTCTGAGGACCGAGGTTCAATCCCCGCCTGTGTGGAGTTTGCATGTTCTCCCCGCGCCTGCGTGGGTTTTCTCCGGGCACTCCGGTTTCCTCCCACATCCCAAAAAACATGCATGGTAGGTTAATTGAAGACTCTAAATTGCCCGTAGGTGTGAATGTGAGTGTGAATGGTTGTTTGTTTATGTGTGCCCTGCGATTGGCTGGCAACCAGTTCAGGGTGTATCCCGCCTCCTGCCCGATGATAGCTGGGATAGGCTCCAGCACTCCCGCGACCCTTGTGAGGATAAGCGGCTCAGAAAATCGATGGATGGATGGGTAATGCTGTAAACTAAAGCTAATCTGTGCATGCAATATAACTCAGTGAAGCTTCCTACTTCTGGCTTTGATGTAGTGTTTAAGACAGTGTAGTGTAGTTGATTGAAAGTGTCTCTGATCTTCGTTCAGCCTAGCCGCCAAGTCATGGGCGGAGAAACTCAGTTTGGGGGGCAATTTTTATGTGAATTAGTACCACTGTACGTAACAGTGTGGTGGGGGGTTGGGGGGGGGGGGGGGGGGGTGTTCAATGCGGTTTGCTCATAGACACATTTCTGACATAAGAATTAACAAAAGATTAACGAGGTTATTAAATATCTGTTTTAATATACACACCTGATGGGTGGCAGGTGAGGGGCAAGCCTTGTGGTGAATACCCGCCCACCCAAAAATACTGCTTATATTAATAATTCCAACCGTAAACATACCGCAAAACAGTTTCATATAATTTAAAATTCATCTTACAATACCGTTAAAAGTAAATGGGTTACAAATGATTTGATTCAGAAAAAAATGCTCCCAATATAAAAATAGTAATACTTTTCCATTAGACAGGGCTTTGGTTCCATCTTTTGGTATCTTCGAGCATTTCAGAAAGAGCACAAAAACAACAAATAGGTTATATTTTCAGCGAATAACGGAATATATATTAAAAGAAACCCTGCAAATAGATGAATGAAGTCGCAAGTAGCAGTAACATTAAAAGTGTTACCTTAAAGCCCTGAAAAGGCAAACCATATGTACAGATTTAATCCTTTTCCATTTTTACCTTAATTTAGGTTTGAAAAGATCTATGAGGAAGTGCAGAGTCTGGAGCCAGTACGTGTATTCCATGGTTGGATGCGTGTAAATGGCCGCAGCATGAAGATTGCCCTGCTTAACATCATCAAGAAATGGAGTTTCATGTTCAAACAGCACCTTATTGACCATGTAACTAACAGGTGGAATACAATTTAATATACAGTACAATTCAACAATAATACATTTATTTTGTCATGTATTATACCACTGTGTTGTGGGTTGTTTCTGTTTGAGTTTAGCTTTCCTGCACAATCTCTGGTTGTACCATACCTGGCCGTCTTGTTAGTCACAGTTCAGACAACCATTTAGGTGGTCTACATGTCAGTCATTATGCAGTTACAGTATATACAGTATTTGTGATATCACTCATAAATATAACGATTGCAGTGCTTCAGTGTTCTATGTTGTGATCGTAATATTGATCTAACAATTGGTAAATTCCCATGTTATGATTATTGTAATCTATTCTTTAGTTTATCTGATCTTGAGAGTTTCATCATCATGTCTGAGACTGGCCTGGGCAAGCAAGTAGAGGGAGGGGACTACGAAACCCTGGTGAGAGTCATGGGCCAACTGCTGGCTGTCAAAGAGAGACAACACACAACAGATATCATATTTGAACCACTCCAACAAACGATTGCTTTGCTAAAGGACTATGAGCAGGAACTCCCTGATGTTGTACACAAGCAGTTAGAAGTAAGAATCCATTATTCAGTCACCTCAGATTTATATGGTGCTGTCTTTTAGTTTTAATGCAACACTCTTTCTTAAAATACTTAATTATTCATACATCCTGGATGCCCATCCATCTTTGCTGTCTCGTTTCTTCAGGAGCTGCCAGAAAAGTGGAGCAATTTGAAAAAGAAGGCTATGCTAGTTAAACATCAGGTGGCACCTCTGCAGGCCATGGAGGTGGCGAGTTTGCGAAGAAAGTGTGCTTCATTTGAAGTGGAGCAACACACCTTCAGGGAACATTTTAGCAAAAATGGGCCCTTCAGGTAAGAAAGACTACTTTTGTAAAAATATGTGTCCTCCTAGATAATGCACATGCATTGTTTGCTGTGGTTTAAAAGTTTATTGCTTTTGCACTAGACCTCCAACTTGCATGGAGATCACTAGTAGCATTTTTTTTTTAGAAAATTAAAAGAGAATTTGAAGGAATATTTATGATTTAATGGAAATCAAATGTAAAAATATACTGCCACTCCAGGGTATACAGGTAAATTTATGGATGGATATGTTATATGCAATAGACCCCTGCTTTTCGCAGGGGATAGGGACTGGACTGGACCGCAAATAGGGACGATAAATGATTGATGATAATTGACGACCTTTATAAAATTCTTGAATAAGCGGGGATAAACTGCCAATAGACAAATTTCGGGTTGACCCCCCCCCCCCCCCCCCCCCCACAAAAAAAGAATGCAAATTAAAAAACAAAATCAAGAAAAAAAAATTTGTCGATAAATGACTCCATGAATGCCGGACCGCAGGTATGTGGGGTCCACTCTACAGTATATTTGTCAAATGTCCTTTCATCTCAGTCAATAATATTAATAATGATAAATTCATATGCTCCATACTGTACATTTGTGACATGATAGAGAGGACATGTATACTGTAAATGTAATGTTTGAGAAAAATATGGTGATATATCTTGTGGTAAAGCTTTTAGTTTAATTTACAGAGTATCTTTGCAGGAATGTCACCTTTCGCTGTGTTCTCCTTCATAAAGGACTGTTATCTTGAGGCTCTCACATCTGACAAGGCTAATTGAATCTTACAATAATGATAATTAATTCTCAGGTTGAGGCGCTTAGTCATATCTAATTGTCGCATTAGTTATGTGTGTAATCGGTCTCCTAATAGCATAGTGATTACATCCCATTTATGTCTTGGACGTCATTTTTAACTGTAGTTTGCAATTCGTGATGAGAAAACTGGTCTTGTTATGCTGCACACGATTCTGGGTTTGGCAGGCATACAGGCCGTCATTACCAAAATAAGACCTCCACTAGGGTTAATGCGAACCTGTTTGCATTCATCCAGATTTGACAGCAAGAATCCTTACCACATGTTGGACGCATTTCACTGGAAGATCCAGGAACAGGAGGCAGTGATGGCCTCCCTGGTGCAGTCCGCCAGCTTGTTTGAGGTGACCGTCTCTGAATACAAACAGCTCTGCCAATGCAGGTAAAGTAAGGAGAATGAAAAGCACAAAGTTATGCCAAGTGTGGCACTAATGAGCAATTAAATCAGTGACCCTTATTTATATTCACACTTTGAATATGGTTGAAATCATTTTATCTCCTGTCATTCATCCCTAAGGCGTGAGGTGGGCCTGCTGAAGGAGCTCTGGGACATGATCACTGTGGTGGAATCCAGCATTGCGGCATGGAAAATGACTCCCTGGAGGGAGATTCATGTGGAGGACATGGAGCTGGAGTGCAAACACTTCTCAAAAGATATTCGAGGGCTGGATAAGGAGGTGAGGTACAGAGAGCGAGGGGGGCCATAAGACTGTGAGACTAATCGGACGGGTAATGTAACCTAAAGGTGTGGAAAAAAGAAGGCTAGCAAAAATTACTTCCATTGCTCGGTGGTGCAGTTACCAGAAAATAATGGACATGAGGCTATAGTAAGATATTCTACTTAGCATGTAAAGGCAATAAATAAAACTGGCGATAAAAAAAAAACTGGGGAACAATTTGAAAAAAAAAATCTGTTGAGGTAAATTTTTATACTGATTAAAACTAAAATTGGCATGCTGATTCCAAAATTCCAGTCAGTTTTTTTCTAGCACGTCAAGTTTTTTTCTCCACAGCTTACCCTCAGATAAGCAACATTCCACTGATTAGCTGAAGTAAGACTTGCCAGCTGATTACGATTGTATTCATCTACAGGTACGTGGCAACTTGTTTGAGACAGTGCGGTGAGAGGTGTGTGCAGCTCCCAATAGGTCATTACTAGCAATAGCTGCAAACAGAAAGCTAGCATAGTAGGAATTAAAATGATTTGTGCCATATCCTTTGTAAAACATCCATCCATCCATCCATTTTCTGAGCCGCTTGTCCTCACTAGGGTCGCGGGTGTGCTGGAGCCTATCCCAGCTATCATCGGGCAGGAGGCGGGGTACACCCTGAACTGGTTGCCAGCCAATCGCACGCCACATACAAACAAACAACCATTCGCACTCACATTCACACCTGGGGGTAATTTTAGAGTCTCCAATTCATGCATGTTTTTGGGATGTGGGAGGAAACCGGAGTTCCTGGAGAAAACCCACGCAGGCATGGGGAGAACATGCAAACTCCACACAGGCGGGGCCGGGGATTGAACCCCGGTCCTCAGAACTGTGAGGCTGACGCTCCAGTCTGTTACCGTGCCGCCCTTTGTAAAACATAATAGAGTTAAATAAACATTGCAGTCATCCATGTTTCTTTCATTTTTCATTGTATGTCAATATTTAAATTTTTTTATAAAACAAGCACATCTGTTAAGTAAAGGATTTTTCATATTTTTTAAGAAAACTGGGATCTATAGTTAAAAAACCTGATAGAAAAACCATGTTAGAGAAAAACTGAGATCGGTTTTGGATTCCGCACCCAAAAATTAGTTAAAAACAGCTGTGAGTCCGAACTCAACAAAAATTGTTCCCCAATGTAATTACAGTAGTAAAATTATATATGTTTTTTGTATTATTATTATTATTATTATTAGTAGTAGTAGTATATAGTAGTATATAATATAAAATATTTTTCCATTTCTTCTGGTTTTGTGGGAACAAAATATATTGTAAGGTGATGAGTTTTTGCGTTAAATCAGTGCTTCTCAATTGTTTTCTGTTACGACCCCACCAGCAAGAAGAAAACAATTTGCGACTTCCCCCCCCCGCAGCCCCTGTGAGTACACCTCTATATAACATTGTAGATAAAGGATAATCTAATCTAATCCTTATAAACACTGAAGAAAGTACAAAAGAAAGATATAGATCAATTTAAAATAAATGTTTTCAGGCTGTAACAGAAAATAAAGTGCATCAATTTCCCTCAAATAGAAAAGAGTGAGCGCAACGAGAGCACCACTGCCATCTACTGCAGTGGATGTGCAATTACACTTTATTCTAGTACGGCAAATCATGTTCTTCAGGGTCTCACACGGCCCCCCGGCATTGCAACGCGACCCCCCCAGGGGGTCCCGCCCCACTATTTGAGAAGCACTGCGTTAAATCTAAATTTCTGCCATATCGGAATCTAAATTATAATTGAATTATATTTATTTTTAAAATATATTTTGATACATATTTCATAACGTTATCGGTGTGTGGATTACATGGAAAATATTTTAAGATCTTTAGAATATTACCTACCCACCATAAATGACTGAATAAATGAATGAATTAATTAATCAATGAATGAATACATGGGGAAAAATAAATATGGTTGATACATTAAAATGTATAAAATCCTACTTTTCAAAGAAAGTAGCCAACCATGGCCTACCATGAAAACTACAGAATCTCATTGTATCAAGTGCTTTTTTTATTCCGATTTGTCCTTCAACAGAACTTTTATAAATCACACAAACACCACAAATCTTTTGACTAGTCATCTAGCAGGTGCACCAGACTTACTTGGACTCCCTTTTTCCTCATCATTTCACATTTATGCAGCTACTTATTCATGAGGTTAATCGCAACAACCCCATAGTAGGTGAATGACAAAATTGGCACATGGCAGAGAACCAGATGGAACAGGAAGTCAGTTAAGTAAATAACCACAGAGATAACTTTATCTATATACAACATTGCAAGTAAATCATTGCTCTTTATTAAATCTAAAATGCTACTTAGAAAAACTGAAAAACGTGCACTGGGAGCAGAATTGCTACTGAACGATTTATTCATCCAGCTTTCTGCTGGATTTTAAAGTCTACACATGCTACACATTTCAAACCCAAGCATTAGAAATGCAAACGATACAATCCATACATCCATGTTCTGCTGCCTATGCTGTTCAGGGTCATGGGTGAGCTGGGGCCTATCCCAACTGACTACAGCCTCAGCTGGTTGCCTGACAGTCTCAGTGCACATATTGACAAGCAACCATCCACACTCCCAGTCACAGGGAGGAACCCACACATCCACAGGGATAATTCAACAGAGACAAGCCTGAGCCAAGTTATGAACCTGGATCTTTTTGATTATGAGGCAGACGTGTTAACCACATGCTTTACCGTACCGCCCCAAATTCTACTCATCACACCAAAATCATTCATGTGAAAAGGGTTGAAAGAAGAAATAATATCAGTACGGAAAGACATAAATTGAGGTCACTAATGTTCCCTCATTCCTTAGCACTCTGTAACTTGAGTGGTGCAACATCACCAGAAGAATAAAGGTTTTTTTCTTGCTCTTCACGCAGATAATCAATAGATGACCATGTTTGATGTCTAGTTACTCATGGAGCTTTTATAGCTGAATTAAGCAAAGGGACTTTAAAGCAGGCCATCCCGAGAGGCTTTGTCAATTTCACATGGATAAACAAAACCAAATCAGATTCAGAACATGACAAGCGCTTATACTTGTTGCTTTCTGGTGTGATTTGTAGGTTAGAGCGTGGGAGGCCTTCAGAGGTTTGGACAACAGGGTAAAGAACCTCCTCATTTCCCTGCGGGCAGCGGGAGAGCTTCAGAACCCAGCCATACGAGTCAGACACTGGCATCAGTTAATGGCTACTACTGGAGACTGTTTCACCATGGACAAGGTTTGCAGTCTGCTCTTTTTTACGATGAATGCTGATTTGATAAACAGTATAAAGCTACTGTTTTCCTTCATGAGCGAATGTTTTTGTGTTCAGTTTATGAGTAGCACAAACAGTTGGATTTTTAATACAGTATCTGGAAACTCGTCCTGCTCACAATAAGCCAATAATTCTATTTAAGTACATACACACCAGGCATTCACCATTTGTTTTATTTTCATATATCAGATCGATCCAGATCCATTATTTGTTTTTGTGTGCAGGAAACGACTCTGGCTGACCTGCTGCAACTGAAGCTGCACTGTTTTGAAGAGGAGGTGAGAGGGATCGTAGACAAGGCTGTCAAAGAGATGGGAATGGAGAAAGTTCTCTCTGAGCTCAATTCCACATGGACAGGTCCAGCCTAAACTTTCACTACAGGTGTTTTAGCCTGCGTTCCAAAGTATATCCTCCATTGATATGCCAAATGATCCGTTGCAGGTATGCAGTTCCAATACGAGCCCCACCATCGTACCCAAATCTCCCTCCTGCGTTCTGACGAAGAGCTTATCGAGACACTTGAAGACAACCAGGTCCAGCTGCAGAACCTCATTTCTTCTAAGTACATCGCCCACTTCTTGGATGATGTGTCATCTTGGCAGAGTAAGCTGTCTGTGGCCGACTCTGTCCTCTCGATCTGGTTTGCGGTGCAACGGTCATGGACCCACCTGGAGAGCATCTTCATTGGCTCAGAGGACATTCGCTCACAGCTACCTGAGGTTATTAAGAGATCCCTCTACATGTTTGCATGGGTTATTCAACAGAAAATCTCACTATACTTAATGTATGAATTACCTAAGGCCTGAATTCTTACCTCTGTTTTTGTCATGTAAACCCAGATAAAGTGATTGTTGTGGCTTTTAACCAAGAATCTATTAGTTGGCAAACTTGGCACACTACTGCTACTTTTAGAGCTGTGGTTACTTGACTTGTTAATTGCTCCCATGATGTAAGGGCTGAGCCTCTACCCAGATGTTTATTATTATACCTTTAATTCTTCCTCGCTCATGTGGGAAGCTAAATCCCCTGGCTGTTCTCCCTTGTGGAATTGTCTGCAGGACTCTAAGCGCTTCGAAGGGATTGATGCCGATTTCAAAGAGTTGGCTAACTCAGTGCATCAAACGCCCAATGTTGTGGAGGCCACCAATAAACCTGGTCTGTTGAACAAACTGGAGAACATACAGTGCAGGTGAGGGTTAAGCCGAGATGAATTTTTCTGTCTTTTCTAAACCTTTATTTCTGTTACGATGCATAGTCTGTTTAAGGTCCCCACATGCATACGCAAACATGCTCACTGCATTGTGTTTGCCTTTCCAGGCTGTCCCTGTGTGAAAAGGCTCTGGCAGAGTATCTGGACATCAAGCGACTGGCCTTCCCTCGTTTTTACTTCATCTCTTCAGCCGATCTCTTAGACATTCTTTCTAATGGCACCAACCCACACCAGGTGGCTACATTCATTTTTGTCTGAAGTGCAGCAATTATTTGTTTATTCAGTTCAATCTGTTCGAAGTATTAAAAAAAATAGCAAACATTGCAGTTCACGCCGGTTTTGCAGCAGTTAGCGTTATGACTGACCTCAAACTGAGCTCAGTGACATTATCAGATAATTACGCAGCTGTTTTGTTGAAAGTGTTTTCATTACTATATTTGTAATGGCGGCCATCTCTATAAAATACAACATGCCTCATTTAGGCACCAGGTACCTCAATCCGCTTTAGAGATTTTTTTATTTTTTTAAACCTTTTCCAGTAAGTATACTGTAACAATAATCAAAACTTCTAACAGACATTTGTGGACATTATTATCAGTGGAGGTTTTCATGACCGCTGAGGAAATGTTGCAAAAAATCAATACAATCAATGGCTTCGCCATCCCCATGCCTGAATACTTTCAGAGCACCAGTGGGTATTTAACATGCAGATTCGACAGAGATGAACAGTGACGCAGATGTAAAGCAGGCGTAAAGGTGCAGGTGAGCAAGAAAACGTCCAAGTCGTCTGTTTCAGCTATTGGCATGGGGAACATAAGGTATTTGGCAAACAAAATGGACAAGCTTGGCACACTGAGAACGCAGTGGGAGTACCACAAGAACACTGAGCCGTGGTTACAGCAGAACTTCACTCATGTTAGTGGGTGTCTAACTTAAAGATGGTGTAGACAGATGACGATTTGACTCTGAGCAGTAAAAAGAAGGAAGGCAGCGTTGTAATTGTAGGTGGTGCAATTCCGGACATGTTACCGTTAAGCAAGGTCTCTGTAAACTTGACATTGAACTGTTAGCTGTGAGAATGCATCCATATTATCTCCCAATGGAATTGTCTTACTGTATATCATCATCACAGTGTACATTCCACAATCTGCTCCAGGGGTGCGGCCTGCGATAAAATTCAAGCAGTCGTTGCCAGGTTACAGAGCCTGAACCCAGAGGCTCTCTTCATCATCATTTTAATCACTGCAGTTTGGACACTGTGCTGTCCACTTTTCACCGGTATGTACACTGGACAGTAAAACATGGACATGCTGTATGCAAACATCAGGAATGCATACAATGCTTCAGTGAACACCCACTTGGATTAACCACAGTCTTGTGCTGTTAACAATGAACTGACTTACCATCAGTTCCCAGTGTTAGGAGTAACCCTCGATAGAACACTCTCTTTCAAAGAGCATGTCTCCAGACTGAAAAGAAAACTTGCATCACGGACAAACCTATTCAGTAAACTTACCAACACCCGTTGGGGAGCCGACCCCAAAACACTGAGGCAGACGGCTCTTCCAGTGTGCCAATCCACTGCTGAATACTGTGCCCCTTTGTGGCCAAGCTCATGCCATGCCTACAAAATAAGTGCAGAGCTAAATAAAGCATATCAAATAATAACGGGCGCTCTTAAACCTTGCCAGCTCTATAGCGTATAACCAGCATTCCACCACACATCTGACCAGAAACAGTGACTAAAATCGAATGATACAAACAGCTGAACGATTCCAGGCACTTACTATTGGGGCACCAGAAAGTGAGGCAAAGACCTGAGTCTCGCAAAAGCTTTATAACCGTAAAGGAAATCGACCCAAGCCAAGTCGCTTTCTACAGGATTGAATACTGGCTGGAGTACAACAGTGAGCAACACAATGGAGCGCTTCCAAACCTAGACAAAACACTGCCCCCAGGCTCAAACCTAAACAGGAAAGACTGGCTAACTCTAAACAAAGCAAGGATAAAGGACATTTGCAGAGGAGGGACACTGGATATACCAGACAGAGGATGCTGGTAATTGAGCTCTCAGGTATGACTGTGGAGAAATGCAAACTGTGAACGGCATCCTTCAACTATGCCAATTGAGTCCTCACTGCTCCAATTAAGAATTTAAGGAAGCAAATAATACTGCCCTACAAATGGTAGTTTTGGTGAGCCAAGAAATGATGATTAACACTTGTACTTGATGCAGTTCCAATGCTTGGTGTCACCACAATGGTTAGGAAGTAGAGTTAGGTGACTGTATCACTGGATATATAAACTTTTGTGTGGATGTCACATTCCAGCCGGGACTGCGATATTCCCTAACAAAAAGCGCTGTATCACCACTGACTTGAAGGACCTACTCAATCAAAAGAAGAGGGTCTTTAGGGCTGGAGGCATGGCAGAATTGAAGAACATACAGTATCAATCCAAAGTGAAACTGATGGAGGCCAAGATGGGGTCTGGCCTGTGAGGGAAAAGGCAGATAACAGGCCTCAACACAACGGACCATTGCCAGCAGGGGGTCATCCTGCAGAGGGCTAATCAGTTGAACTGCTTTCTACTACATCGGAATTAAGTTGATGAGCCCTACAATGAAAACTTGGGAAAGTGTGGTGGAGGACATTCATTCTTCATTAATGGTTTCCTGGTATTCTTTTCCTCCCACATCAAGAGTCTCAGCGTCACCCTGAATAGCACCCTCTCATTTGCACTTCACATTCACATCACCCAGACTGCTTTTCTACACCTCCGCAACTTTTCCAAACTGATCATCAAGGTCCCAATCCAGCCCTGAAATTCTAGTGCAAATATTTTGTCACATTCTGTATCGATTATTGGAGAACCCTCCGCTCTGTTCTCCCTTCCAAACGCAACAGACTCCTAATCCTCCAGAATTCAGGTCCCCGAATTATCACCAGCACCAAATCATCTGACCACATCACCCCTGTTCTTATCCAACTTAACTCCCTGTACAATACCACATCCTTTCCAAAAACCTCCTCCTCAGCTACAAAGATCATCACAACTCATCTCCCACTTACCTCTGCAACCTCCAGCAGGAATACACTACCTCCTGCCCCCTCCGCTGAACCTCTGCTGGTCTCCTCACCACCCCCACCTTTTGCCTCAGTACCATGGGTGCCCTTTCAGCTGCTTGGCACCCATAATGACCACCCACCCCATACACACACACACATAGTACAGACAGACTCCCTCAAAATATTTAAAACCGAAATTAAAACTCATAAAAGTCAAAATTGCATCCTCACACTAACCGGACCCTTGCACTACACCTGTTTATTTTGTTTATGTTGTTGTCTGTGCTTTTTTCCCCCTGCTTACTCTTTCTTTTGTTTTATTGATGTCTTCTTTATGTTTTATTGATGTTTTACTTGCATTTTAAGCCATACTTTGTAAGTTTTTGTTTTTCCAAAAATGAATCTGTTCTTTTAGAAACACCTTACAATATGATACACCATAACTACAATAAACCATTGTTAAATGAATACATCTTAAACCTTTAAACTTATTCACCTGACATTTTGACATTCCTTTTCTATTAGTATTTTCAATTGGTTCGGCTTTTATCCCAGCAGAGTTTCTCAGCAGTTCTCTGAAATTAACTCTGTTTGTTGTAGTACCACTAGCTTCCACGCTGAGGCAATGTTGCTCATGGTTTTGCAGCTTGCTTTTTCCACTCTCGTCAAGACAATTGTGCAACCCATTCCCGTACAGCAGACATGAATGTCTCTTAAACACTATTTTCCCTCAAATCTCTCTAAATGGATGCATGCAGCAACCTTTCTCTTCAAAACCTGAACAAAACTGTAAAACATTTGCATAAAATATTAGTAAAATTGTCAGCTGTCTGTACCTTGAACCTTGGCTTGTTTTGTCTGTATTTTCCCAGGTACAGAGGCATCTGTCTAAGCTGTTTGACAACATGGCTAAAATGCGATTTGATGCAGATGCAA
This sequence comes from Phycodurus eques, assembly GCF_024500275.1. Classification (NCBI taxonomy): domain Eukaryota; kingdom Metazoa; phylum Chordata; class Actinopteri; order Syngnathiformes; family Syngnathidae; genus Phycodurus; species Phycodurus eques. The sequence goes on along the minus strand of NC_084543.1, from coordinate 15,196,151 downwards.
ATCGAAATCCTACTATGACTGGTCTGGGCATGTATAGCAAAGAAGAGGAGTATGTCCCTTTTAATCAGTCATGTGACTGCTCTGGACAGGTAAAACTGACTTCTAGTGTTCTTTTGTGTCTTATAAATTGCTCCTAGGCTGAGTTAAAATTTTGATTATGCAATTACTACAGAATTACTGTAGCTGTAACTGAATGCGGAAATGAGAAAACTCTCAAACCTGTGTTTTTATGGGGGAAAAATACATATATAAATTGCAATAAAAAGACCCAAATGAGGCTGACTGTGTTACTGCTAGTATTTACTGTTCGTTTGCATATAAGAAGCCTTTAATCCATTCATTTCCCATTGGATCCATCCATCCATGGTAATACTTAATATTGCATACATGGGGAGGAAAATATGATACCACCATTTTTCTTCAGTTTCTTGTTACCTTTTTTTATGGCAGGTACAACTAAAGGTACATTTGTTTGGACAACTATGATGACAAAAGAATTAGCTCAGAAGAGTTTAATTTAAGAGCTGACCAGCTATCGATATCAGCTGGGTATAGCCATTTTTAATACACTATATATCCATCCATTTTCTGTATTGCTTAGCCTCACAAGGGTCGCGGGCACGCTGGAGCGTATCCCAGCTATCTTCGAGCAAGAGGCGGGGTACACCCTGAACAGGTCGCCAACCAATTGCATATATAACCAATTGCACTTACGGTAGCGAAACTTGGACTACGAATGCCAAAGTTATACAAAGACTACGTGTAACCCAAAGGAACATGGAACGCCAAATGTTGAAAATAAGCATTCGCGACAAGAAAAGAAGCAGTTGGATAAGACAGCAGATGCAAGTTACCGACGTCAATAAAAAGCCTTAAATGGAAATGGGCTGGCCACGTTTCCCGAAGAGCTGACAAAAGGTGGACCACAGAAACTATCAATTGGATACCACTGAATGCAAAGCGACCATGGCGAAGACCTAAAAGTAGATGGATAGATGAAATCATTAAACACACCGGAATACACTGGCAACAAATTGCAAAATGTCATAGTATTTGGAAATGTGAAGAAGAGGCCTTCATCTTGGATAGATAATGGCTGATGATGATGATATATATATATATATATATATATATATATATATATATATATATATATACACACACACACACACACACACACACACACACACACACACTGTGGATATATATATATACACACACGTACTGAATCTCACTCACACCCTCGTACAGTATGTGGACCCCTTGGCTTGTGATTTCTCCAAGAGCTCATCAGAGTCAAAAGTCAGCCAACCAAAGGCCCCAATCAATGTCAAGAGACTGGAGGTGTTTGTTAACACTGCCCTGCCCTAAAAAAAAAACACACACACCAGTTTGTAGTTTTCCATTCTCAAAAAGTATTGCTGAATGTGAACCATGCCAGGCACATACGAACTCTCAGAATACCTACAATTAAAAATTGCATGACGCAGGAAAGGGTCAGAAAATTATCTCTAAAAGCCTTGTCTTTCATGGCGTTGCTGGCAAACTATGGTGTGGACAGAGGAAACCAAAGTGGAGTTCTTTGAAAGGAAGACACAATGCTTTTTGTGGGGGAAAAAAGGCACAGTACACCACAATGAAAACCTCATCCTTACTGTGATGCATGATTGGGCTTGGTGGTCTGGGATATTGTTGTTGGAAAAAAATTATCAAGTTTGTTAAGACGTTTTGCGGGAGAGCTTAAGACCTTCTGTCTTCCAATTGAAGCTTTGAAGATGGGTGATGCAACTGAACAACTAACCAAAGGACAGAAGTGAATCAACAGATTGGCTTCAATAGAATAAAATATGTTTTCTGCAGTGGCCCAGTCTGAGTCCTGACCTCAACCCAATTAAGATGCTGTGGCATGACTTCAAGAAAGAAATTTACACCTGAAAACCCAAGATGTTCCAAAATTCCTCCTGAGCATTGGAACAGGAAATGTGTGTTTGATGTTATTGCTGACAAAGGAGGCTTAAACAGTCATTCAGTCGAAAGGTTATCATATTTTTTTCCCACCCTGCACTGTGACATTTATCTGTTGTGTTCAGAAAAATATGGAAACATATACCGGTACTACTTTGTGTGGTATAAGTTTATGAAAATTATCTAGTGTTGTGACTTGGATGAAGATCAGATCACATTTTAGGAACAATTATTCAGAAAGCCAGGTAATTCCAAAGAGTTGACACTATTTTGTGTGTGTGTGTGTGTGTGTGTTGTTTAAGGTGGAGGTCTGGTTGAACCAAGTTCTGGACACCATGCGCTCCACTGTTCGTCACGAGATGACCGAGTCAGTGACCACCTATGAGGATAAACCCAGAGAGCAATGGTTGTTTGATTATCCAGCTCAGGTAAAATGATTAAATTAAATGGATGTTTGCATAATAGAATCAAATACAAGTGTAGTTCTACCTTTGCAAAGCTACGTTTTGATGGTCAGTGCCAGAAAGGTATTGATTTCCAGACAAACCGTTCTGTATTACATCTTATTAGATAGTAAGGTGTTATCGATTTGTCGTGGCTAATGACGTTATTTTATGATAAAATATACTCAGACCTTACATTTAACCCATATCAGATGGGTTTCTAGCAAAATTTATCATCAAATTTCACCTTATACTTATACTATACTACCTTATACTTTTCAGGTCAAGGACTCACAAGTTAAATTCATGTAGTGTTCCAGAAAAGTAGGAAGAAAGAAATGTATGACTTCGGACTTGATAAAAATGAATTGGACAATTGACAACCCCAACTTCGTTGAAATGGGGAGATTATAAATATAAAATTTTAATTAAAAGAGGCCAGAGTAATGGCTAATTTGCATGAGACAGAGCAATTTCATCAAAACAAATTTCAAGAAATCTGTAAAACAGTATGAAAGGTGCTCTGTAGAGTTTGATTCTTGGTGTATTTGGACCAAATCATATATATATCACATACACAATGATAATAAATAAACATGCTGAAAGAGCTAAAGTCTACTACAGTAATTATCTTTGGTTACCATTTTGAATTTCAGTAAGAGTATATCAAAAAGTGTCCGACAAAGGGTCCTGTGTGTGTAGGTAGCTCTGGGTGTCTGCTTTCGTCAACAAATACCACCATTCGCCGCAACATATTGATACTTCAAGTATCTGAAACATTCTATTATTGGGTTTGCTAAGGTGTCATCTTATCAGGGCACCCTGTTGGAGAAGTGCCAAATTGGTGTCTCGTTACTTTTCAGTTATAATTACAGCTACTGCATTATATTGCCTTTTATCTGTAACCTTACTGGCTTTTGATTGCATTGTACTGCACATATGTTCTGTATCTTTATATTGCTGGAAGAACAACACAATTGTTTTATCCAAGGATGAATGTCTGTCTGACATGTTATATGTACTCCCCAGACTAATCTATAAACTAGTCATGTAAAGCGCTCATCAAGCTTTACATTTTAATGCTGACCCCAAAATAGAAATGGCTTCCTGAGTTAATTATGTGACCCCATGAAAAAACAAAATGAGCTAGCAAATATTTTATGATGTGATTAATTTTCATCCTTACTAACAAGAGCACTTCTGCCCTTTTCTTTGGCCCATTTACAATTCAGGAGAGCATGATTTGTGAATACAAATTTACATCAGATGACTTATTTTTGCATGAAAAGAAATGACATTTTCCAACCCTGTGATGCATCAAAGCCTGTATCCTAAGTAGTAGACAAATGTAGTCCTTGTTTGTTTGGTTGGTTTGAGTGTGACATGCAATAAATGAATGCATCATAAAAGCGGTAATGAGCTTTCTCATGATCATGGATCATACGTAAACAGTGGGGCGACAAATCAATTTACTTTTTTTCTAATTAGATATACCAGGAATCAAATGTTTCCTTTGAGCGATCAGCCCGAAGGAAATTAAATACCATGTTGGGTCAAACGTAAACCATGTGGTGATATTTATTGAGGCTACCTTCCCAAAAGGAACATTAAAAATCCTCATGACTGGGTACCATTACCTTTGCCTGGAATGAAGAGAAGTTGTAAAATCACCAGTTTTATATGTGAAGCATATGGACCTGTATTTATGTTCATATAAACTGTCTATTTTTGGCTAACCTCACACTTATATTTCACCTTCAGTTGCTATGTTTTAAAATCACAAGTAGACATACAGAGAGAATCATTGTAATCTTAAATGCAATGCTTTATCAAATGCAGTTTTCCCTCAAAGCAATTGTTTTAATGTCTACTTCAGGTGGCACTTACCTGCACTCAGATCTGGTGGACATCCGACGTGGGAATGGCTTTCGCCCGTCTGGAAGAAGGCTATGACAGCGCTCTCAAGGAGTATTACAAGAAACAGGTGTCTCAGCTTAACACCCTCATTTCCATGCTGATTGGCCAGCTTTCGCCTGGAGATCGGCAGAAGGTCATGACCATCTGCACTATCGACGTCCACGCCAGAGATGTGGTTGCCAAGATGATTGCACAGAAGGTGAAGTGAAACTGGCTGAAGGGAATACAATGATTTAAAAAAACAAACCTTATCCAGTTTATGGACAAAAGTATTAGGACATGCATTATGGTCCCCCCCCCATCTAACTAACAGTGAAGGTTTGGGTTAGACTTCTTACTGTAATTTTCCCCTGATTATTGCATTTTCAGAATAGGCTACATACACAGTGGAACCTATCACACAATCTATTGTAGGACACTGGTCAACCTCGAATTTGTTTAGCTGATGCTAATGTTTTCCTTAGCAAATAAGAAATGTCAGTTCCAGGGGAAAACTACCGTTAATAGTCAAAAAGTAAAAATAAAACATTCCTTGTCACTGGCCAGGCATGAAATTCTGTGCGACAATAGGGGTATAATAATCCTCAGAATTTGCTCAAATTCAAAATTGTACAGTCTCGGGTGTTCCCTTACAGAGGTCCCACTGGATTGTGAAGACATTTTGGAGAATTCTAGATTTGCTGAAGGGTATTTTCTGTTGCGGCATCACTAGCAAGATCTACTGTATAAAGGCATGTTTGGCTAAGTTTGGCCAAGAACAAGTGGATCTGCACATTATCTCAAACACCATGGGAGAAACTAGAATGAAGAGTGTGAGGATGACCCCCTTGCCCAATATATGTGACTTCTGGCTTCACTTCTGGATGAATAGGCTGAACTTTCCACACTCCATTATCCAACTATGAATTCTAATACAACTGGGTTCAGAATAGGGCTGTGGAGTTTACATCTTGAAGTGTTCCCTGCGTGGGTGTTCTCTGGATACTCCGGCTTTGTACCACATTCCAAAAACATTTGTTAATTAAAGACTTTAATTATCCTTAGGCGTGAGTGTGAATGGCTGTTTTTCTATAGGTTCCCTGCACAGTCCAGGGTGTACCCCACCTCACACCTGATGTCACGAACTGGCTGAAAGAGAAATCTAGAGGCCACAGACGAGAGACCCCCAAAGCACTAAATTCAAATCAAAGTACACTGTGAAGCATGATGGAGCCAAGCATCATGATATAGCGTTGTTTTTAATATTTTATAGCATACCAGTGGTCATAGATCTGTTTGAATAACAGGATAATAATAATAATAATAGGTAAAGTTGCCTCACTGTATTCCAAAGAGGAAATGCCTTTCAACTGGGTCTTTAAACAAGACAACAACCCAAACACACTCATAAACGAGCAGCATCTTGGCTACAGACCAGCAAGATTAATGCTATGGAGTCTGGAATCCAAAAGAGAACTTCTCAGAAACGTTGGTTATAGAAGTAAATATTAGTTCAGAGATGTATTTTTTTTATGGTCTATGTTTGAGTTTGTAAACCAAAATTCACTAATTACCTACTAAATTGTATTATATTTTTATTCCCATATATAATATATATTTCTTAGCTCTTACCAGTGAATAATGCCCCGAAGATATTAATGCAAGGTGCAATATGTGATTAACATAATTAGATTGAGGAAAAATAAACTATTACATTGGGCATTTCTGCTAACCTTGGCGTTTTCTTTTCACTCGATTTTCAGGTGGAGAATTCTCAGGCCTTCGTGTGGCTTTCACAGCTAAGACACCGTTGGGATGAGAAGGAGAGGCATTGTTTTGCAAATATCTGTGATGCCCAGTTCCGCTACTCCTATGAGTATCTGGGCAACACGCCGCGACTAGTCATCACGCCTCTTACAGACAGGTACATTTGTGTCATTTATTCAGTCTTAACAACATCTAATGGTTGTTTCTGACAGTAATGTGAAAATGCAATTCAACTGTTCAGCCAATGTTAAAAATGACTGACCATTTCATTTCAGTTACTTGCTTCAAATAAGCACCCTGTGAACATCCTAAAAACACATTGAAATATTCATACTTGTTGCTAAGAATGCACTACAGCTTAAATAAATATACTATTGAAAATGGTATTCTAAGTGATTATCTTTCATTTTAATTGCTGTTTCAGAATGAGAATCCAATATTATTTTAAGTGTATTTGGATTCATAAAATTGTCTAGTATGGTTTAGTTGTTACAACAAAAGTTGAAAATAAATGCCACAACACTACACAATGTTTCAGAGAAAGAAAGACAGAAAGAAAAAAAGAAAGTAAGAAGGAAAGAAACAAATCCTCCCACTCTCATTAAATCACGATCAGCTTGAACTTTGTGGAGGTAAACGAACGTAAACCATGATCAGATGATAGATTTAACACAGGGTATGAATATTTGGCATCTGGAGCAAGAATATTTTTCTGCTCAAGCTGTTATGCAAATGTAATCACAAATACCCAAATACTTGTTTAACAAGAAAAGGAACCCCAAAACAATTGTTCATCCTTAGTGACATCCATTAACAAATATATTTATTGTATTTTTAGCTCCTTTGAAACCATTGAAACATTATCTCAACATACAAAAATTGCAATTACATCTGACATCTACAAACAATGTTTTTTTTAGAGGATACTGTTGTTATTGTTATGCTTCTCTTTGGCGCATTTTTCAAATATCACAGAATAAATGAGTCTGAAACCTCTCCTAAGGTATTTACAGCATCACAGGGCTCTGATATACTGTAGTTACTGTTATAGTTTCTGATAATTTGTAATTTTTGGGAGATACATTATGAAAAGAAACTACTGTAGATTCCAGTAATCTTCGTTTGGATCATAGCGGACATCCATGGCAAGCAAATGCTTGTGGACTGACTCACCTGGGGAACTTGGACCAACATTTTGTTTGTTCCCAAGCATGTGTTTCCACAGAATTCCCGATAAAATTGAACTACACAGAGATGAATACCTGTCTTGCAGAGCCATTTGGCAAACTGCAGAGTGTGATTATGAATCTCCAGATCTGCAAGATTGGCCGGTATTCCATTTGAAGCCAGAACAAAGCAGAAACAATAGGCTTTGATGGCCAGATCAGCAGGCATTGTAGTAGCAAGAATTCACCATATGCTGCATGTCCTTGCTGGGAGCCACAGTGTTCGTTTTGAAAATGGACCATAGGTTCGGGGGCATTTTGCTGCAAGCTTTAATCCATAATTTGGGAAATGGCTAAAAGCTTGTTTGGTGCATTGCTCGCCATTGAAAACCATGTACCTCCAAAATAATAATTCTTCTGACAACCTATAAAATTTGGACATACAGTACATCCATTTAACCTTTTTTTTTTCCTACGAGGCCAGCATCTTCAACAGATTTAAGATCATAAAGAATCTATCAGCCATTTAAAAATGGAAAATTATAGTATACAGTCCCCTATACAAGTATTGGAACAGTAACGTATTTTATTTATTTTGAAGTGAAGTATTTTATTTATTTTTGCTGTATACTGAAATCATTTCAGTTTGACATCAAAAGATGAATAAGAGACAATAGACAGTTCAGCTTTTACATGCATGTATTTAATCAAATTTTTAAGTGAGCAAACGTATTAAAACAGACTAAGTTGGAATAACAGAAAGGGACAGATTATAGTGAATACAACTGCTTGAAATAACTGGATGAAGCCTGTGATCAGTTGATGTTCTTCTTTTGTGATGTTTTTTATTGGCTTTCACTGCAGTCTCCATCTGTTGATTGTGTTGGGGTTGACACCCTTCAGTCTCCTCTTTTGTGGGTGACAAGAATGCTCTAGAGGAGAAAAGAGAAATTTGAGTGATAATTTTGAACCTCTCAAAACAAAGACTCACATGGAACACACACACACAAAAATAAATATGAGCTCTTGAGCAAGCTCATTTGCACTTCCACCCCAGCATTTTGTCTTATGGGTTTTATCAGGTTGGAAATAAAATGATTCCAGTTGTCGAAGTTATTAATGATTTTGTCAAGTTTCTTAGGGTTAGCATTATCTTTTATGTCAGACAAGGCATTCTAGTTTTATTCGTAATATCTAATGGTATCCAACCACTATTGTGCGTATGCATTAATTTTGCAGTTTTTGTGAGACCATCTGACAAAATAAGTGCATTTTATCTCATGGCAACCTTTAGATGTAGTGTTAGTAAGTGTAGTTAGGATTTGTTTGTCATTTTCTCTCAGTATTAAAGTTCTTTGTTAAGCCATGATGGAAAAGGTCAGTTGAAACATTGGTATTGTTTGCATTTAATATTTTCACACTGTCATACAGAAGCATCCCATGATTAAACATAAATATAACCTAAACCAGGGGTCATCGACCATTTTGAAGCAGAGAGTTACTTCTTAGGTATCAGAATCAGAATCAGAATCATCTTTATTTGCCAGGTATGTCCAAAACACACAAGGAATTTGAATGCAAAGGGCTACCGGTTTGATACACCCTTCTGAAATAATTTTTTTTTTTGCTCAAATGACATTGCTTCTATGTTATTATGAATAAAGAATGATATTTATCACGGTCCGACATTAAGCCTTTCAGAGTGAGCCAAGTTGTGGTGGCCTTGTCAAAACCGGTACTGGCACCGTATACGCATGATGTAATACATTAGGTTTTAGTGATTATTTCATATTTAGTGTCTTTATACTGTATGATTCAAGCCCCTTTAAGAAATTATTAGTACAATTACATTCGTGGCTATGACTGTGTACCAACCTTGCTAAAATCAAGGCAAATTGCAATTGCACAAATGCATTCTTATGCTTCAAATAATAAATCAATTACAAAATTATTAAAATATTTACTTAGCACTATATTACCTCAATATATATATATATTTTTTATTCGGGTAGCAGTTCCCAGACATTTTAGCGCCACTGACCGCTTTCGTGTGAAGACATTTCCACCATAGAGATAAACAACGACATTTTAAAAATCATGGATCAAATTACTCAAACAGGTTGAAAACAAGCAAAAGTAGTTGACGTCAATTGCAGACGCGGAGTTGTTCCAAGTGTTCCCGCTGTCCACCCGCCACCTCGCCAGTGATGAATTTGACTGCCTGTGCGCAGTTCATTTTTGTTCATGGTGGTTGCCTCTACCAAAGGGTTTAGTTTTATCTCCACTTTGTAAAATGATTCAATTCGGCACCAAAAGGTGGACTTGGGAGTGGCCGCCGCCCATTCGCGCTGGGCTGAGCAGACATGCTCACATGCTTTCCCAACTGTGGGAATCAAAGCAGCCCCAGGGGTCCCACATAACCAATCAGGGAAGAGAAGCTCTGATGCTGGGGGAGACCGCATTTCTGCGCAGCGTGCGGCGGCCAGGCCGCCACTTAGGTGCCGAGTTGAAGCATATGAAGTGTCGATGGTAAATATGTCCTATTCACATTAGTTCTTGCTAGCTGCCTTCTTCATTAAAGCACAAGCCGCTAATCCCAGTTTGGTTGTCATGCCGGCTGGCGACATCGCTGGCTCAGCCCTGAGCCATAGCTAGTCATTTGGGGGTCCCAGGCAAACACAGTCACACCCCCAGTCCCCCCACCCCATACTTCATTTCAATTTTGACAAAAGGGGATTTCAATAATTTAAGTCACTTTGTCCTCTTTTTAAAATCTTTAAAATTAGCCTACTAATGTTTACAACCAAATATTTTGTATATAAATGTTTATCATGAACTAAAAAAATCTGAATTTGAGAACATTCTCGTTTCCTGAGTTAGATAAAGTCCTTAAAATCAATTTTGAGGATTATTATCGAACAAGTCTTATAATTTTTACTTTAATTGATAAGAACATTAATTTAATATAAATTACCATTTCAACCGCTTTTATAAGCACATCTTGGTGATGAAAAGTGTCACTTGTTTCACTCTACTTAATCACGATTCCGATTATAGAGTAATGATTATGTTGTGCAATTGGACAGTATGCAGATTTATTTCCCCTAATACATTATATACTGCAATAACTGTCCCGTGGTAATGTTCTTGTCATAATTTAAAAAATAAGAACATTCAGAGAAATTGTTCTTGAAGTCAATTTCTGTAGCTCGTTATTTCTATAAATCTCTGCAAGTGTTTACATTTCCAAAATATCACTTCTACAACAGTCATATGAAATCACAATATTCCATTTTTTTTACAATGACGAACTAAGCTATTTTTAGAACAGGCCTAAGGGCTACTCATGTGGTCCTTGGGTGCAACCAGGTCCCCACAGACACCATGTGTCTGTGACCTCTGACCTATGTATGAGTATGTATAATAAATATTTTTTTTTTCATGTACTGTACTTATTTACCACACTGGCCAAGCAGACTACTGTATGTTCAGTGTGCTGCAGCAGTATCATTAGACTAAAGGAATCACTCTTCCATCGATAATGGAAGAAGGAATGATATTGGCAAAGTGCATCAATATTTACTGCAGTTTGAGAGCTGCGGCATGATGGCAGGAATATTTTACTTAAACACACAAAGGCAATGTACTTAAAATCAGACGAATTCCAACTTCTGAGATGACAGAATGTGAGCTTTCTGTGCATATTATATTTCAGGGGATTGCCACAAAGCCTGTTGGCACTCATATTTTGTTGATACACTGTTTACAGATGGGATCATTTGTCTTCTCCTATTTTCTGTCTCTGTTCATGGTTTCCAATATTTCCCCTCATCCATACATCATTTATTAACCAGAAACTCATTAAAATCACTGTTCCACTGGCATTGAAGGCAAACCGTTATATTTATCACTCTGATCGATAGTTTTGATTGTTACCATCAGTTCACATCCATGCTTCTGCTAGTTTTATTTATGTTAAATTGGTTGACTGTTTGTTAGTCCTAGTAGAGAAGAAATCACTGGTATTACTAATCAGCATCTATGCTAATCAAAGCACAGGAGCTGATTCAATTATCATATAATGATGTTATGCACAATGACTGCTCAGCAAACACAGACAAATTATTCCACTCATAAGAATACAATTGTCATTTGTATTGGCATGGCTACAGTATAATTGGATGTTTTTTCTTCATATGACTGCATTTTCTTTTGTATCTTGTCAAGTGTTTAGACCCGTTGCACACCGCACAATGCGGTCCAACCCAATTTGGACCGGACCATCGCGAAAGAATTACAGTTGGCGACTCACAGCATCACACGGCACGATTTCATATACTGTATGGACGCCATGAACGGCAAGCCTGTATAGGCTTATGATATATAGTATATTGCACGTAATCACATTTATTAAACTGTAAAAATATAGAGTAATATTTAAGGAACAAGTGGGTTGCTACAGATAGAGAACGTGGCAGAGAATAAAGAAAAGCGAGGGGGATAAAAGAAAGGCTCAGTTTCTCCCATTCACCTCAATGTACCCAGCGCGGTATGTACCGATCGCTTACCTTTTGGCCACAAGCTTTGCTATTTCATCCACAGGTACATATGGTATTTGTATGGCTTGATCTCACTCGCTTAAAACCCGTAAATGTATTTTTAGCGTGAGTGAAAATTTATGTGCATTTTGATTGGCTGTAATCTGCGATGTTGCGATGCCGTGCCCCGGTGACACAAAACCATGGAAATCATGGAATATTTCCTAAACTCTGCACACTGCGTGGGAGTTCCGTCGAGTTTTACCGCATCGCTCAGTGTGCGGCAGGCTTTAGAAAGGACCTCAACATTTTACGACAAAAATCGGGACAGTTGAATGGTGCTGTACACTTATAGAAGCTGTCATCCCATTCTAAATTCATGGGCTTTATATAGAGTTGGTCCCCTCGTCCTTCCACTCTTCTGAAAAGACTGTGGTGTGTTGTCCAATCATCCAGAAGAACATTTGTGAATTCCTACTTCAAACTGATGTTGGACAAGAGGCGTTGGCTTTCAATTGCTGTTCTAATTTACTTCAAAAGTGTTTTGATGGGCCAGTCAAGTTACGGTATTTCTTACCAAAAATAGTGAAGGTGTGCAAGGGTAATTACAGAATCAAATACACCAAGCGGTAATAAAACAAACACAATTACCACCATTACAAAAAAAATAAAAAAGGTTTTCACGGATCACTCTTCTGAGTACTATTCTCGCAGCCACATTGGTAACTGACTTAGTTTAATCTCCCTTTGATAATTTACCCTGGAGATAATTTGCTGAAAACAGGGACTACTGCTCCTCTTTGTTTTGAATCAAACGACAGTCAGTTCAATCAGTCCAAGGCTCTTTTTTTTCTTCTTTTATTTCACTGCGGCTGGCTCCCTCTAGTCTTTTGAGGTGATATGTGTATCTTCTTTACATTTAGATGTTACATCACCCTGACTCAGTCTCTGCACCTGACCATGAGTGGAGCTCCAGCAGGGCCTGCAGGAACAGGGAAGACAGAGACAACCAAAGACTTGGGCAGAGCGCTCGGTATCATGGTCTACGTATTTAACTGCTCTGAGCAAATGGACTACAAGGTGAGTCAACAAATGCATAAAGAAGCTTTTACAGTTCAACTGGTGTGTTCACTCCAACCCATGCTGTATATCTTTGCATCTTTGTCAGCAGTATGCTATGCATTTGTCATTCAAGGTGTCAACCATCTTCCCGGCCATCTCTTTTCATCTTCCCTCTTTTCATCTTTTTTCCTCCTCCCTTTGGATGAAGAGCTGATTTGCTCCATCCTGACAGTTATTTCTTCACTGTGCCTTGTCAAAATGCCCGCCTTGCACCCTGGCTGCAACCTGATTTATTATTCACTCATGTATACTCTTGCACACCTTCTGCATATAGAGTGGTCAAAAGAGGCATAAACATAATCTTGCAATCCCGCTGCCTCCTGCTTTCCCAGACAGGTGCATCATTACAGTATCCAGGCATATAGCACCCCTGCCTATACACATCCCGGCAAGGTGTCAAAGAGAAGTGCTAATATACTCCGGGAGGAACACAGGCCCAACAAACTGGTGTCAGAGCCCACACACTGTTGCTCATATTCACTTATGCGCTCACATACACATTCTCATATGCTCACAAGTTGACTCAATACTCCAGTCAGCTCTGTTTTGCGTCAGGGAAGGATTCTTTTGGCCTGTAATTGGAGAGAAGTCAGCTGCCTCCTTCATCTTGGTCCAGCTACTCCCGAGAGGACAATTCGTTACTCAGAAGTTGTTGCTAGAAAATGTGGGTGGGTAGCATTCTGGCCACTCATTTTGCTGTCACTATCTTGTTTTATTAGGGGGACTCTGGCTTTATATCATCCTATTTGTTTCTGTGTTCCAGCAATGAATTGACATTGGCTCTCGAGTTGTAATATTAAAGATAAGCTCACCTAACGGTGGCTGCCATCTTGGGGAGAGTCATATACTAAAAGGGCAACATGGAGTTAAACCAAGGTCAACTATTTATCGGGGGTTCCACTTCAACAATTTTTTCGTTTTGTTACCTTGTTATTCTATCTATATTATTTAGCATTCACATCTTCACCTTTTGTTCATACTAGCAGGGTCCCTGAATCTTGAAGTGCTGAGGCATTGGCAAAGGACAGGTCTATTTAATATTATTTCCAATACTGGTGTCAAACCAAATAAAGAGCTATTTTTTTAAGGATTTTTAGTTAGTATTTTTTTGGACCATTTTCCCGTGTTCCTCGTTGAATAATGCAGGAATGAAGGTGTGAAGAGTGTACTACAGTCTGTAGTCTGATCCAGTCATTTAGTCAGCCATAAATGGGTCTTTGGTGCCACTAAGTACCATTGCACTCCATTGAGGCAAGTGAGATTTGAGCACCCTCGAACCCCTTGTGCTCTCTTCAGGCATTTTTGTTTGCATGTTCTCCCCGTGCCTGGGTGGGTTTTCTCCGGGCACTCCGGTTTCCTCCCACATCCCAAAAACATGCATGGTAGGTTAAATGAAGACTCTAAATGGTCCGTAGGTATGAATGTGAGTGCAAATGGTTGTTTGTTTATATGTGCTCTGCGATTGGCTGGCAACCAGTTCAGGGTGTACCCCGCCTCTCCCCCAGAGTCAGCTGGGATAGGCTCCAGCACGCCCGCGACCCTAGAGAGGATAAGCGGCACAGAAAATTGATGGATCTTTGATATAACACTAATCATCACCTTACTATTTATTACATTGGGAGGGGGGGGTGCACATTTAGTAGTTTTGAGCAAGTCTGAAGTTGTTCAAATGATTTATGAAAAGAAAAAAAAGAAAAGAAAAAAAATTGGGAAAAAAATATTCATATATGATGATTGTATAGTAGTTTGTGTGTGTACATTTTTGCAACAAAGGTGTCCAAAAGGTAGTAAATTTGAGGAGGATTAAAAGGTTTATTATTTATTAAAATCATTCTGTGTCTGATTAAGGTAGGATATACAAAACATTACTGTGCTTGCTTTGCTTCTGCCCCCTCCTTTGGGGCATTTTGTTTGGTTTGTCAGCTGCTACTCATTGCTCAATTGCTCAAATTAACTGAAACGAATGAAAATACTAAAATTAAACTGAGAACTGTTTATAAACATGGTAAAGGGACATGTTCAACATTGTCCAAATAAAAAAATACTGTATATTCATCACATATTGAATTTATTTGCATTCCGTAGTCTGACTGCACTGTCACTGTCTAACCTGACTGTCCATTTGAGTATTTGTCTCCTTGGTTCTCTTTTTGTTCTGTCCATCAGTCCTGTGGCAACATCTACAAAGGTCTGGCTCAGACAGGGACATGGGGCTGTTTTGATGAATTCAATAGGATCTCAGTGGAGGTGCTCTCTGTGGTGGCTGTACAGGTAAGAAAATGTCCTGTGGTGGCTGTACAGGTAAGAAAATGTCCTGTTCTAACTTGAATCCCTATTCGACTCAAGTCTGTAAATTCTGAGAATTCGCCTTTGCACCCCACCGTGTTTATTTATTTCCTCTCAATCTTGTTTGTGAAGGTATCTGTGTTAATTAGCGGATGGTTAAAAAACAAAAAGCCTGTAAACGGGTAATTGGCTCAGGTGTAAGGGAAACCCACACCGCACCTTTGCACCGCAGGGCTTATGTGTAATTGGAACATTCGGTGATCTGATGTGAGTCGAGGATGGGAAAGCTCTTTTGCATGTCTGCAGTATTAATTGATTAAACACTCAAAAAAGTACTCATAAATAATATCTAATCAATATTGTAGTTAAATCAACATTTGATGTCAATATGTCTTTGAATACAACCTTAGATTCCTTTCAGGTGAATTCACTCAAAAAAATCTAATCTTTTACGTACTCTCAGGAATGGTAGAACCCTCCATCCATTTGTCTGTCCATCCATCCATCCACATATCTGACTATCGTGCTGGGCTAGGATTTGTTATAGCTCAATACGCTCTTCAAATTTGTGATCGACTGAGTTTTGGGGTTGAAATCTCGGCTCCGGCCTTCCTGTTTCGAGTTTACATGTTCTCCCCATACTTGCGTGGATTTTCTCTTGGTACTTGGCTTCCACCTGTGTTCCAAAATCATACATGCTAGGTTAAGTGAATACTCTAAATTGCCTAAAGCTGTGAATGCACCTTGCGATTGACTAGCGACCTGTGCAGGATTTAGCCCCCTCTTGCCCAAAGTTAGTTGGGCTAGGCTCCATCCTAATATGGACAAGTGGTATGGAAAATGGATTTGAGATTCCTGGGGATGGGTGGTGGTGGGGAGACTCCCAGTATGGGGTACAACTGGAGTACTGGATGTCCTATGTCACTGATTTTCGGTCCGGTTTGGAACCCTCAGCGTTGAGTCTCTACTTTTAGCAGATGATGTGGTTCAACTTCAAGCTGTCATCTTTCACTGTGTGGCGTTTGCATTTTCCACCGTTTGTAGGGGTTTTCTCTGTGTTTTCAGGCTTCATTCCTTATTTCACATTCTGTCCATTGAAGACTAAATTGCCCATTGGTGTTAATGTGAGTGTGAATGTGTGTCTGTTTATATGTTCTTTGTGATTGAATGGCAGCCAAGTATGGGGATATAGGTCTCTTGCCTGAAGTCAGCTATGATAGGCTCCAGCCCACAAGCGAAATGGTATAGAAAATAGATGGATGGATTGATAAATTAATACGCTATAACCCTATCTGCTAACCCTGATTTCATTGAAAATATGGCAACATATTGCATTTTCACCCAGGATTCCACAGTTTTTGCTCGATTTAATTGTGGCGCTGAAAAATAGAAACACTGGAACTCAAGTGATGTAGTTTCCTATTGAATTAAGCTGAAAACCACGGATGACAGTGATAATTGATTAATTCATTGTTATGAATTCTGTTGATTATGTGGAAGTAAACATTGGTTAATCATTCAAGCAATTGAAGCAACTGAAGCAAAATGTTGTGCACTACCAAATCAACTGTGCAATTGCTGTCTGTTAGTTTTTCGGTTTCAGCAACAACATGAGTTCACCTATGGGAAGTTGAACTACCGCATTTTCACGACCATAAGGCGCACCGCATTAAAAGGCGCAATCTCAGTTACGGGGTCTATTGCTGTATTTAACACACATAAGGTGCACCGTATTATTGGACGCAGGCATAGTAAAATATACGCTAGCTTAAAACATACGGTAGCATGCATGCTAGCGTACGTTTTTAAAAAGGCAGCGGGAGCAAAACTGAGTTTGGTTGTACTTTATTGAAGTATTTAACAATGGGCTCACATTATTTTTTGATCAATCCTCATCCACAAATCCATCAAAGTCCTCATCTTCTGTATCCGAAATGAACAGCTGGGCAAGTTCTACATCAAACATGCGGGGTTCCCTCTCGTCATTGTCGGAGTCAGTCTCAGTGCCGGGGGACTGTTCAGCAATGATGCCGGCTTTTGCGAAACCTCGGACAACAGTCAAAGAAGACACCTTAGCCCAGGCATCCACAATCCATTCACATATGGTGGCGTAACTCGCCCGGCGCTTCATCTTCTTGACTTGGCAAACCTCGTTTTCCTGCTTCCTCCACTTGCGAACCATGGATTCGTTGATCTTGAATTCTCTCGCGGCTGCTCGATTCCCATGTTCTTCTGCGTAACTGATAGCTTGCAGTTTAAATTGTCCTTCGTAAGTGTGTCTCTTCGTAGGTGCCATTAGGCCTCTGCAATGAAAAACTCCTCCAGGCAGCATTGTCACAATGTAACAAAAGGAAATTCAGAACATTCAGAAAATTCTGAAATTACATCTAAAATAAATGTATAAATAAGTGTTCATTTCCATAGTCAAACATGGTCAAATGCTCATCACAAGTGAAAACACATTTCTTCTTAACAACATCAGTACCAGCTACTGTGGAAAGTCTCGGATAGGTTTTCAATCTTTCATGCTCTCTGTCACAATGATCAAGTCAGCTCCAGTCCTCACCATCCTCCACTTCACACACAGAAACGCATAGAAGAACCAGAACTATAAACGCATCTGACCTAGCTAGCCCGTTAGAAGTCAGGCCGTGTCTGTGTTTCAGCTGATGCTCGCTGTTCTGTCATTGCACATTCTGCAATCCTGCATCAAAAGAAGCCTTTCTGTGTGGTTGTGGTCTCACGTGCATTCGTATCCTGCCTTTGCCCATTTTGAAATTATTTTGATACAAGTGGAACACTGTCATGGAAGAGCATATACAGTACAACTGATAAAGATGCTGATTAGGATCGTGTTGATAATGGTGATGATAGTGCTCCTTAGTCCGTGGCTCATTAGTCACTACTCTATAAAACAGTCAGTGCTATGCCCTTGCCTTTCTGTTATAGCTGCAATGAAAGTCAAGCAGTCTTCTCTTCAAGACCCTGCAAGTGAGCGTAGAGAATTTTAAAGAGCCACAGAAATGACTAGGTGTTGCAAGGTTTAATGAATAATAAATCACGGTGCCTTATATGTGGAGAAGTAGACCTTGAGAGAGAAGCATCAAACCTGTACTGTGACAGTCGGCAGCCTGTTTCACTGCTTGGCCGGCATCAGTGGAGCCTGCTACACAGAGCAAACCCCCACCATAGCAAGCATAAACCGGCACAACTAATCCATCCTCTTAAAGTGGGAACAGCTACCATCGCAGGGTGACATCCTCCATTACCAGTTGGGTCTGCCAGGACGCAGGTGGTGGGGTGAGTCCTGTATTCAAAAAGCATATGCAAACAGAACCCCACCAGATGTCATATCATGAAGATAAATTGGTTAAATGTGAACTTTGTTTCAGCCAACACAGGCTTGCGCTGTCAATATTATAAAGGCGTACCACACTAACTGTATGCACATTTATTCAGAATGGTGTCTTATTTTTATTTTTTTAAACCTTTTTCATTGACATTAGTATTTCATCTGTTGTTTTGTGTGTGTGTGTGTGAGTAACTGCCTTTCTCCACACCATTATTTCAACTTGTATTTTTTATGATTGGTCTTCCTATAATGCTCCTATTTTTGAGTGAAACTGTAATAGGTCCATGTTGCACACTTGAAAGATCAGTCATTGTTTTGCATGGAACACATTATAAAGCCTTGGCAGTAACAACGTGACAAGTGGCAGCCATCTTTGTGAAATTTTGTAAAAACATGGATTGAGCACTTCATAGGCTTTTAAACTCCTCCATGACAAATAAATTCATGAAAAACAACTATTGATTACTAAAGTACATGACCTATTATGTTGCCCACACTGCTCTTCTCAAGAATAATGTTCCACTTACAGTATTTAAGTCGGGTTTTTAGGGCAAATGATGCAGTTTGAAATGCCATGGTAAATTTGACATGTTGACTTAGAGAACCCCTCAGAATCTTGGCCTGTACGAGCTTATTGCCAGATATTTTTAAGTAAAACTTATCAGCCAATCAGAGAAACGTTTCCCAGAGTAGCAGACAAAACAAAAGGTTTGATGAGATATGTTGAGAAATAATGAATTTATAGTTTTACTTCAATTTGAAGGCATTTTTCGAGCAAATTATCTATAGGCGATACCATACAAAAACATTCCCCAGAAGGCAATTTTTACTGACACAACAAATTTCTCTGCAAATCCATCACCTGATTTTTTTTAAATTCTTGGTGCGTTGTAGTCAGGTTGAAGTGGTCATTCCGACCAGACTCGGCATTTTGACAGACTGTCATTTTTTGGAGGCCTTGTCATGTTGCTATTGGCAGGTGTCTGTGCCCTGTGAGAGCTCTCATTGTAGCCTTTTATCGGGCACCAAACTTAACTGAAATCTGAATAAATGCTCAAAACCTACTATCAGGCAGTATAACCCTGTGACCACTTCCAATGTATCAGAAAATAATGTTCTTGTTTAAATAACATCCATTGAAAATAGAGTACACTATACTGAAATATAATTATGATAAATAATACACAAATTCTCTGGGGATACAATTTATAATTTCCTTACATTTTAACGAGTACCCACTTGAATGTGATGCTTTAGGTCTTTCGTTATATTTAAAGTGTACCAGGAGTGAGACAATCATTTCCCATAAAAAATAAGCCACACGGATGTCCTCTTCTTCATTTTCTGTTTCTCTCTCTCTCGTGTTAATACGACTGAGTGATCTGTTGCCGAGTACTCATCCGTGAAGGGATGTTCCTCCTCTTTCCAGCTGTCAACTTCGTTACACTCTTCTACCACGCTAGTGTTAAAGTCAAAGTACCCTTTTAAGGAAAGTATTCAAACCCCATGGGAAAAAAAATGCATATAGATACTTTGGAAACTGCTGAAAAATGATAATTTCTCAGCTGTTACTCTTTATAGGTACTGTACTATGTTTGATTAAAACTTATATTTTCTTGGATTTTATAAACTTCTGACATTATTCCCAAGTACAAATTGTCAATTCTTACATACTGACAATTTTCCATGCACAAATAGGGCCTGATTTTCTAAAGGTTTACATGTATAAAACGCATGAATTCGCTGCACTTTTCATTTTGTGCCTTCTGGGAGGAGACAGTATATAAGTAGATTCATTTGGCACGTGCAGTGACTATCGACAGTATGATTTTTTTAAATTATTTTAATTGTCGTGTATTTTGGGTCACTTTAGGAAAAGTCATCAAATGTACATGTGAAATAATTACATTTAGGGTATTTTTATTGCTAGCAAATGTCAAAAGGGGGCCAATTTGACCTGAACAGTATGTAAGTTTTAAAGCATTTTTTTTTAAAGAAAATGACAGCTGGTCAAAATAAACTAAAAGTTTCAGTGCAGTTTCATATTTCAAATAATAATGAGTTCAGATTCATTTCTTAACAGCACAATACTAATGTTTTAACTTTGTGAGACTTCAGGAACCAATATT
The DNA here is from genome assembly GCF_024500275.1 of Phycodurus eques. Classification (NCBI taxonomy): domain Eukaryota; kingdom Metazoa; phylum Chordata; class Actinopteri; order Syngnathiformes; family Syngnathidae; genus Phycodurus; species Phycodurus eques. The sequence goes on along the minus strand of NC_084543.1, from coordinate 15,175,487 downwards.
TAGTGGAATAACCCTGATTTGCAGCTTTCATGTATTTTAGCATCCTCCTCACTAGTTTTTCACATTGCAGTTGGGCGACATCATGCTATATTTGGCACAACAAATGGAAATAGCTCGGCTTTGTTTGATGTCTTGTGAACATCCATATTTCTCTTGATGGCATTCAAGAGGTTTTAGTCGGGTTCAGATCACATGATCTGGCTGGCATGACAGGGTTTTCGTCTGCTATCATAAATGTAGACATGCTGAATTTAATTACAATTGGAGTGATCTTTGAAGTTTTCCTCAGCTAAATTCAATCATAATTTAGATATGGATACTAATCTAGCAAACCATGTTGTCTGTTGCACACATCTTAATGGAATATTTTGTAAAATGATTCAAGTTGCCTTACAAATTGTATGTTTTGCTGTTATATATAAGCAAAATTTATCTGGTACACCACATCTCATGTGATTGCTTTCTTGTCTTTCTTTTTATATATTTTGATATCTTGAGAAAAAATAGTTTACCAAACTTTAGAAATTACATATTTATTGTAGACTAAAAGTGTCTGGGGATATCAAGGCTTGATGTATCCGCAAATTTTTATCACGGAAATGTGGTCAAAGACTCACGTTTTCAGATTTAGTTGGAGTAAATAGTTTTCTAATTTAACTAAATTACAACCCCAATTTCAATGAAGTTGGGACGTTGTGTTAAACATAAATACTAACAGAATACAATGATTTGCAAATCATGTTCAACCTATATTTAATTGAATACACTACAAAGACACTATTTAATGTTCAAATTGATAAACTTTATTGTTTTTAGCAAATAATCATTAACTTAGAATTTTATAGCTGCAACACTTTCCAAAAAAGCTGGGACATTGTCATGTTTACCACTGTGTTACATCACCTTTTATTTTTTATTTATTTGGGAACTGAGGACACTAATTGTTGAAGCTTTGTAGATGTATTTTGTTCCCATTCTTGCTTGATGTACAGCTTCAGCTGTTCAACAGTCTGGGGTCTCCGTTGTCGTATTTTACGCTTCATAATGCGCCACACATTTTCAATGGGAGACAGGTCTGGCCTGTCTTGTACCCGCAATTTTTTACTATGAAGCAACGCTTTTGTAACACGTGCAGAATGTGGTTTGGCATTGTCTTGCTGAAATAAGCAGGGCCGTCCATGAAAACGACGTTGCTTGGATGGCAGCATATGTTTCTCCAAAACCTGTATGTACCTTTCAGCATTAATGGTGCCTTCACAGATGTGTAAGTTACCCATGCCATTAGCACTAACACAGCCCCATACCATCACAGATGCTGGCTTTTGAACATTGTGCACATAACAGTCCGGAAGGTTTTTTGCTCTTTGGCCCGGAGGACACGACATCCACAATTTCCAAAAACAATTGAAGTGTGGACTCGTCTGACCACAGACCACTTTTCCATTTTGCATTAGTCCATCTTAGATGAGCTCGGGTCCAGAGAAGCCGGCGCCGTTTCTGGGTGTTGTTGATAAATGGCTTTTGCTTTGCATAGTAGAGTTTCAAGTTTCACTTACGGATGTCGTGCCGAATTGTTTTTACTGACATTGATTTTCTGAAGTGTTCCTGAGCCCATATGGTGATATCCTTTACACATTGATGTCGGTTTTTGATGCAGTGCCGCCTGAGGGATCGAAGGTCACGGGCATTCAATGGTGGTTTTCGGCCTTGCCGCTTACATGCAGTGATTTCTCCAGATTCTCTGAACCTTCTGATGATATTATGGACCGTAGATGACGAAATCCCTAAATTCCTTGCAATTGTACGTTGAGGAACATTGTCCTTAAACTATTCGACTATTTTCTCACGCACTTGTTCACAAAGAAGCGACCCTCGCCCCATCGTTGCTTGTGAATGACTGAGCAATTCAGAGAAGCTCCTTTTATACCCAGTCATGGCACCCAGCTGTTCCCAATTAGCCTGTTCACCTGTGGGATGTTCCAAACAGGTGTTTGATCAGCATTCCTCAACTTTCTCAGTCTTTTTTGCCACCTGTCCCAGCTTTTTTGGAACGTGTTGCAGCCATAAAATTCCAAGTTAATGATTATTTGCTAAAAACAATAAAGTGGATCAGTTTGAACATTAAATATCTTGTCTTTGTAGTGTATTCAATTAAATATAGGTTGAACATGATATGCAAATCATTGTATTCTGTTTTATTTATGTTTAACCCAACGTCCCAACTTCATTGGAATTGGGGTTGTACAATTTCAGCCTTGCAACGAGTACCTTGACAATAATTCCAGCGGCCATAAAAGGGTAAAAAGGGCTCCGTACTGGACTGGTGGACCCAGGGAGTAGTACTGATGGAATGGGGGGGAGGCTCAAATATTTGCCACCCAGACAACACCATTTGCTTTGACATAACTTATCACAACCTAAATTACATTACTTAATTACATTTCCCCAAGTGTTTCTAGCCTATTTCAAAATACATACATTAGGCTAAGTGAGGCATGACTATCCTCTTTATGATGTATATTGGGTTGTATTTCTCTGCTTTGTACTATTGTGCAGGTCAAAAGTATTCAGGATGCCATCCGAGATAAGAAACTGAGGTTTAATTTCATGGGCGAAGACATAAACCTTTGCCCCACTGTGGGCATCTTCATCACGATGAATCCTGGCTACGCTGGTAGGACTGAGCTTCCTGAGAACCTTAAGGCCCTTTTCAGGTCAGTCTAATGGCTGCAGGCAGCACTGCTGAAGCAGCACTGCTGGCAGCAATTTTCTCTATAGTGCATACACATTGTCCCTGTGGATAGTCCTTCCTATGTGTGTCTATTCTTAATCAACACTGCCACACCACACCAGCATCAGCAGGCCCACTTGAACAATATTGAATACAGACAGCCATAGAAATATCAAATTAATGTTTCAAGAAAGTTAAGTTAACTTTTCTAGAATTTGATCAGACAATGCATGCCTCACTAAAACGTCATGCAATTTAATCCTGTTGTGGGATTCCAGCGTGTTCTTTCCATTTTTTCACAGACCATGTGCCATGGTGGTGCCAGACTTTGAGCTGATCTGTGAAATCATGTTGGTGGCTGAGGGATTCATCGGTGCCCGGCTCCTTGCTAGGAAGTTTATCACGCTCTATACACTGTGCAAAGAACTTCTTTCAAAACAGGTAGTAACGAAGATATATAATAAAAGTGACATGATTACTGAAATCTTTGTAATTATCCTTCAAAGTTGAGTAATGAAACTGTTAAAACTCGTTTTTATTTGATGGTGTTTTTCCAACGTAACTTTGCAACTTAATTGTCATATTTGGTAAAAGAAAAAAACCTGTGGGAGGATTTGATTTCAGCTTTATAATTAGTTAAAATTGTAAAAATCTCCCGCACCATACCTCATTAGTTCCATTACAGGTATATTGCTGTTTTGTGTGCCTAAAATAAATCAGATTACTTGACGATCAAGGTACCGTATTTTCACGACAATAAGGCGCACCGTATTAAAAGGTGCAGTCGCAGTTACTTTTTCTATATTTAACACATACATAAGACGCACCGTATTATTGGACGCAGGCATGGTAAAACATACAACATTGTACTTTATTGAAGTCTTTAACAATGTACTCACGTTATTCCTTCGGTATTTTAGCTGTGTGCTTAGGGTGATTGTCTTTTTTGAAGGTGAACCTTCGGTCCAGTCTGAGGTTCTGAGCACTCTAGAGAAGGCTTTCATTCAGGATATACCTGTACTTGGCTGCATTCATCTTTTCTTCGATTACAACCAGTCTCCCTGTCCTTGCAGCCGAAAAACACACCCACAGCATGATGCTGCCACCACCATGCTTCATTGTTGGGACTTTATTGGACAGGTGATGAGCAGTGCCTGGTTTTCTCCACACATGCCACTTATAATTAAGGCCAACAATTTCTATCTTAGTCTCATCAGACCAGTGAATCTTATTTCTCAGCATCTTGGAGTCCTTCAGGTGTTTTTTTTTATCAAACTCCATGCGGGCTTTCATGTGTCTTGCACTGAGGAGAGGCTTCTGTCGGGCCCCTCTGCCATAAGGCCCGACTGGTGGAGGGCTGCAGTGATGGTTGACTTTCTAGAACTTTCTCCCATCTCCTGACTACATCACTGGAGCTCAGCCATAGTGATCTTTGGGTTCTTCTTTACCTCTCTCACCAAGGCTCTTCTCCCCAAATTGCTCAGTTTGGCCGGATGGCCAGCTCTAGGAGGGGTTCTGATCGTCCCAAACGTCTTCCATTTAAGGATTATGGAGGCCACTGCGCTCTTAGGAACCTTAAGTGCAGCAGAAATATTTTTGTAACCTTGGCCAGATCTGTGCCTTGCCACACACAATTCTATCTGTGAGCTCTTCAGGCAGTTCCTTTGACCTCATGATTCTCATTTGCTCTGACATGCACTGTGAGCTGTAATGTCTTATAGACAGGTGTGTGGGTTTCCTAATCAAGTCCAATGAGTTTAATCAAACACAGCCGGACTCCAATGGAGGTGTAGAACCATTTTAAGGATGACCAGAAGAAATGGACAGCACCAGAGTTAAATATATGAGTGTCACAGCAAAGGGTCTGAATAGTTATGGCTGTGTGATAGTTCAGTTTTTCTTTTTTAATAAACATTTCAACAATTACGTTTTTTTTCTGTCTATATGGGGTGCTGTGTGTACATTAATGAGGAAAAAAATAATTTAAAGGATTTTAACAGATGGTTGCAATATAACAAAGAGTGAAAAATTTAAGGGGGTCTGAAAACTTTCCGTACCCACTGTAAGTGATCCCACTCCAGCTGTATGTCAACAATGTGAACCCCTACACTATCAGTGGTAGATACTAACGTATAATTTTGTATTCCTTCTTCCTCTGAAGGACCACTATGATTGGGGCCTCCGTGCCATCAAGTCAGTACTGGTGGTTGCTGGCTCTCTAAAGAGAGGCGATACCAGCCGAGCTGAGGACCAAGTATTGATGAGAGCCCTGAGAGATTTCAACATCCCCAAAATCGTGACCAGTGACATGCCAGTGTTCATGGGGTTGATAGGTGACCTATTCCCAGCTCTAGATGTACCCAGGAAAAGACACCTGGACTTTGAGAAGCATGTGAAGGAATCTATTCTTGACATGAAGTTGCAGGCTGAGGACAATTTTGTGCTCAAGGTACAGTGAACCCTATTTCTTGATTGCCTGCTACACTGGATTTGATTATGTTTACAGCTAATTCAAAACGTACAAGAGTGCAAGGTGTTTGTCAGACCAAGGACATAGGAAAATGCAATCAAAAGTTGTCTGGGAAGCAGCAACAAAGTCCCTTAATGGGATTTCATCTTTAACAATTTAGACCGATATTACAGTTGTGGCACTTTCATTCAGATTTATCTTAGTTCTCACCAAAAGCTGTTTACTCCTCACCCTAATCCTCCGATGGGAAAGGACCATTAGTGTCCAACATGTCTGAGGTTCTGGATGAATTGTGGAAATATTGGAGACGCCATTGTTTGGCTGCAATGAGGCATCAGGTTCCTGAGCTGCCGATCTGATTCCTTTCGTTATATTACATACTAATACGCACACACAGACACACACAGACACACACACACAAACACACACACACACACACATGGCTAAAATAAGGCACCTTATGTCAGAGACGGATGAACACAGCACCACGGCAAATAAGCGCAATTTGCCTCAGGTCAAATAGACACGGAAACCACATAATAACAGAACATCAATGGAGCCTGGGGCTGGACCATACAACTTAACCCTGGCATTGTGTAAGACAGCCACACACAAAAAAAGAAAAACTAGCAACAAAGTGAGAGGAGAGAGAGAGAGAAAGAGAGAGACAGAGAGAGAGAGAGAATGGTCGAGCGATCAATAACAACCATCAACCCCCAGAGCGTGAACTTTTACTGTCTTTGTTTGGGCAGCCAACCTTTTGATTTCAGGCAACATAGGGGAAAGCAGCAAGGTGAGAGAGACTGCATGCCTTTAGCATTAGCCCAAGCTAGCATTAGTCCCACTCACATCAAAGTCGTAATCAGCCTGGGACCTTTGAGAGTGTAAAGCCACCTGGGCTCTTGCTGAATAGAAGGGGATGAGGAGCCCCGAGGAGCAACGTCGATGGCATTGATTGAGCTCGCCATCTGTATGTTTGAGTAGAAATGGGGGAGAAATCCCTTTTTTATTCTCTCTCTGTTGCACATGCTGAAGTGTCACGTCTGAATTCACAATCAGCAGAACAATTCAAGAAATGTTTTTCAATATAATGGTTAACTTCCAAACTTTTGACAATTTTAACCCTTTAGATTCTGTCCAGAATAACATAAACAAAAACACAAATCTAGTTTTGTAGTATATATATATATATATATATATATATAAAATAAAATAATGCATTTAATTGCACTTCAATACAAAACTGTAGAAAAAGTAATAGAAAATATCCCCCAGCAAAATTAAACAGATCTTAAGTTAAGTGCCATTTTAGGTCTTTTTTTTTTTCTTTTTCTTAGAACAATATTGCCTTTAAATGATTTCTGCATGGCATGTAAAACGTTGGATCACGTCGCTTTGGTGGTATGAAAACTCATTTTTTTCACAATTTGCACAAAACTACGCTTTTCAAGGCTTCCATCTGGTAGTTTTTTAATTTTTTTTTTTTTAATGAAATTGTCCTCCCATCACTCCTAGCAATGCTGTTTCATCCAATTCCTTAATTTTTGTAGCCGAGCTGTGACGTGTACGTATAATCGGTGTACCAGGATATGGAGCACTGACAAAGGTTCTGTGTTGTTTTTGAACACAAAATACGATTAAAATGAGTAAAAAATTGTAAACTAATTTAAAGTACCACCTGTAATATTTATAGTTATTTTTTACGAATATTAAATGTGAGGCTTATTTACTGATTACAGATATAACCAAAGCTTTAGTAGTCTCAGTCGCTCTCTGTTCCCCAGTTGTGCATTTCTGGGTTCCCTAACTTATGCATTGCAAGTTTAAGATGAGCTCATGATTGTTCCCACAGATTGCTGCAGCATATGTTAACCAAAGGTGTTCAGTACTGAACAACTACATGTGTGGAGGGAATATGGGAAAAAAAGGAGTAACCATTCAATTGTAAAACAGTCTAATAAATTATTAAAACACGTACCTCGGTGTCAGACCACAGAAGCACTGCCTCAGAAACAAGATTATATTAAAGAACAGAGCAGTACTCTGTCCTTTTCATTTTGGAGGCAAAAAGAGTCACTGGCGTCATTCTTCTAGTCCAGTGTACTCCAGTGAATATGCGTTTTGTGTCATCAGAGTAGCCTGTCATTATGTTCTAAATGATTTTCACTGAAAGACAAAATGTTAAGGCTGAGTAGATGAACCGGTGGTAGATAATGTGTTCCATAAATCAGTACCTAACTCTATTTCTAAGTCTATGTCTATTTGCACAACACAAAGCCTCAGCCATTATTGTTGGGTAAAAGCATTCATTCTGTCTTTTGTGCAAGGTGGTGCAGCTGGAAGAACTTTTGGCCGTGCGCCACTCAGTATTTGTGATTGGGAATGCCGGTACTGGAAAGAGTCAGGTGCTGAGGTCACTCCAAAAAACCTACCGGAACATGAAACGTCGGCCCATTTGGGTAGATCTTAACCCAAAAGCTGTGACCAATGATGAGCTTTTTGGCATCATCAACCCATCAACCAGAGAGTGGAAAGACGGTGACCAGGGATTATTTCATAGAAATGTTTGTTAAAGATGAGGTTTTTAATAACCTTATCTGACCAAAATGTATGTATATTGTATCTCACAGGTCTATTTTCTTGTACAATGCGTGAACTGTCCAACATCAGTCACAGTGGGCCCAAGTGGATAGTTTTGGATGGCGACATTGACCCAATGTGGATTGAGTCACTCAACACAGTCATGGATGACAACAAGGTGTGACATATGTCAATATGCCGATGGCACTGACTTTACATTAAAACAATTCCTGTTGTTGGAGTAGTAACTAGTAACTAATCTTAACCTGCAGACAATGATGTATAGCAAATCATAGCAAATATATCTGGACACAGATTTGAGTACAATGTACTGTATGTGTATATACCATGTATAAATATTTTTCCTTTTTGTATCAGGTTCTGACACTGGCCAGTAATGAACGGATCCCTCTGAACTCAACCATGAGACTGGTATTTGAGATCAGCCACCTTCAGACCGCTACCCCTGCGACTGTATCCAGAGCAGGTATAGATCTTCTTGAATACTGTGTACTTGATAAGAGACAAAAGAGACAGATATGTCAATATTCCAACTGCAATCTGAAAATTATAATACAATGACATAAGATTTAAGCTCCTAAATCAACTACATGGCCTTTTGTCATTACAGATGAAACACAATTTCAGCAGCACTAGTAGAACCTATACAATCAATCTTAGAAACAAGGTGTTAGCATTCAAAATAAAATAATTACAGTATGTTTAGCTGCTACACTATTAAGCTATCGCTCAAGTGTAATGGGAGGTCACAAATAATTTCCACCATTAGCATATAGATCAGTGATTTCCAACCTTAATGGAGCCAAGGCACATATGTTACCATTGAAAAATCTCACGGCACACCAACAAACAAAAATGCATGGATATATTAATTACATGGATATATTAATTACTGTATCTACTTCCTGTCATTTAATAGAAGAGCACTTATTCGTTCTGCCTGTCACTTTGCCTCACTGGCATAAATAGATGAATAACGATGCATTATTTCTTTGAAAATTTTTTTTTTTTAGCAATTAAGTCAAATTTGATATTTCCCACGGCACACCCGAAGAGCGCTCACAGCACACTAATGTGCCCCGGCACACTGGTTGTGAATCACTGATATAGATGCTTGTTTTTGTGAATGGGTTTTCTTCCTTTTTTTCTGGATGGGTTTTCAAGCCATATTGATCTTTATTAGTCATTCAGCTACAGTATGTATACTATAGTAATGAATAAACATGCTGTAGAACTTTAGTAGCTTAGTGTCATACTGTATGAAGATACTAGGTGTAAATAAGATTGTGAATACATCCTAAGGGGCCATTGATGCTGTAGTGGTTTACGTAGCTGACTTTCAATCTGTTTTATCGCAGGTAGAACAATTCAACAGTTGAAAAAACACTGAGGATCAACAGCAACTGTTTTCCTTGAGCATAAATCCAAATAGGGTGCAGGTAAATGATTGCTCCATGAATTAAAGCTTCAAATTAACCTGTCTCTCCAGGAATCCTCTACATAAACCCAGCAGACCTAGGCTGGAACTCGTTGGTGTCCAGCTGGATTGACACGAGGGAAGTGCAATCAGAGAAGGCTAACCTGACCATTCTGTTTGACAAGTACCTCCCCCCGTGCCTGGATGTCCAGAGATTGAGGTGAGAGATTGCTGTAATAAAATGGCAGGCCTACTTTCCAGGAGATCAGCATGTGGCATTACATGTGCAGGGAGTGTGCAAGATTTAGTATGTTGGACTCAAACAAACTGACTCACAACACTGGGATTCTCTTTGTACATAATAAAAACAGAGGCAGAAATATTTTATTGCTGTCAAAAATATCAAGAATGTATCACAGTACCATGATGTCAATGATCACAGTTCCCTGGCACCGAAATGACATGAGATAGCAGCAAAGCAGTCCATGAAAAGACTCAACTCACTTTAACATAGCTTTAGAATAGATTTTAAAGTTCTGCTACTGGTCTATAAATCACTAAATGGTTTAGATCCTGAATACATGAAAGAAATGCCTCATGGTATATAAACCCAGAAGGGCTCTGAGATCGACAGACTCAGGTCAAATAGTTGATGGAGCACAGAGTCCAAAGCTAACATGGTGAAGCAGCATTTAGCTATTATGCTGCACACAAATGGAATTAGTTGCCAAGAGAAGTGACGTCAGCCCCAAGTGTGAATGTTTTTAAGTTCAATTTAACTTTTTTTCTCATACTTTTTAGAGCATTTCCACTTTTAGATATTTCTTGCACTTGATGATGTTTTAATTGTACTCATTGTTTATAAACTGTTTTTTTCTGTTTTTAAATGCTTTTTATCATGTAAAGCACATTGAGTTACCTTGTGCATAAAATGTGCTATACTGTATAAATAAATTTGCTTTGCTTGCTTGACATTAAGATGCCACAAGATGGCGCCAGAGCAATACCTGAGCAAAACAAACAAAAAAAGCAAATAGGTGAGCTTTTCAGCAAATATTGGAGTATAGGTTTCCCCCCCAAAATCTGAGATTATCTGAACACACAATGCTGAACCATGACTATGTGGTATAATTTTGATTGTCCTTCAATCTGCTGGCATTATATTTCTTTTTTTTTCTTTTCCAGGTTTAAAAAGATCATCCCTATCCCTGACCAGAGCATGGTCCAGATGCTTTGCTATTTGCTTGAATGTCTGCTGACACCAGAAAATGCCCCACCTGACTCCGCAAAGGAACTCTATGAGCTTTATTTTGTTTTTGCTGCTGTCTGGGCCTTTGGGGGAGCCTTGTTCCAGGACCAGGTGCTGCTCATGCATCTATGCATATTTTAAATATCCTAAGTGGTTTAATTGTAAAAATATTATTCAAGCCCATATGGCTTTTATCCAACTCAGTTGATTAAAAAACAATTTTAAATGTATTTTGAATTGAAGCATTGGCAGCCCTTGAAAAAAATTAGTGCTCCATACATACAAGTTAGAAGATAAAACTGCTCTCTTGTTGGACAAATGTACGCTACTTTATTTCCCCATCACAGATGCATTTAAATGCATTTATTGACTGGAAAGTTGGAAGGGAATACAGAAACACAGCACCAAGTAGTTGACCAAAAAAATGGAAGGCAGGGAACTGTCAGTCAGAAGGTGATGAGGCTACTGTAACTCCCAGTCTGAAGCAGACAAATAGATGCATAAGGCTTCCATCTATCATTTTTCACTATTTAACTTCTGCGGCTGTGCCTCTTTCTTCATTGCTTTTATTTGCATTCTGGTTTGCATTCACGTCTGATTGGATGAAACACATGTTATCCATATCTACTAAATAGCACAGAGAGGAAGCCATTTTAGGATATTGACTGAATCTTGTGTCTCTGTGTGAATAAAGCTAGTCGACTACAGAGTGGAGTTCAGCAAGTGGTGGGTGGCAGAGTTCAAAACCATCAAGTTCCCATCCCAAGGCACCGTGTTTGATTACTGCATTGACTCGGGCAGCAAGAAATTTGAACCCTGGTCCAAAATGGTGCCCACGTTTGAGATGGATGCAGAGACCCCACTTCAGGTATTAAATGTAATGACAACCTAAGATGTTGGCCCAACAGTGGAGGAAACTTGCCTAAACATTTAAACGGTGGTCTTTAGTGTGTTTCAGCTGAATACTTTAGTGTTTCTAGTTCATTTGGTAGTGCGTCATTGCGACTGAGCACAGATGCCAAGCAGGTACTGTATGTTACTAAATCTCTGCTGGATTTCCCACACTTGGATTTAGCAGAGGGCCACCAAATCATTGTTTCCCACAAACGACATCCTTGTTTTTTTTTTCTGGCCGATGACGTTGGGAAATCCCTTTTAGTCTGTCACTATCCACTCTTTTTAGAATCGATTATGAAGTAGTACTGTACTGTCTTATTACTAATTATCTGTACATATATATGAATATGTCATTGTCTGCAGGCAAACACGTACATTCCAAGTAGCGATGGTAGTGTTACAGTACGTTCTCAGTTATAACCAGTGATTGTAGGGTATATTACATTGGCTAATAAGTATTAAAACAGCAACAACAACAACACGTTACCTTAGTAAGTCGCAAAGCTCATCCAGCCCACGTATAAATGTGCTACACAAAATTATATGAGGAAATCCTGAAAATAAAATATATATAAACAAATATAAAATAAAATATATATTTACATTGCAACATAACCACTGCTTAACTTAAACATAAGTATACTCTACATTTGAATAGATTAAAAAATGAAATAGAAATCCATGAAAAATAACCTCAAGAAATAATAAATACAAATTATACGTTTATAGTGCAAATTAACAATTAAAGTTCAATTCAGTTCCTTTTTTTGGTGGGAACATCATTTGCTTTCTCCACATGTGCAGAAATACACTTTAGAATTTCGAGATGCAACTGGGCTTTGGTTTTATCGACAATTGCCGTTCCTTGGGCAGTATGATACATGCAATGAGATACATACTTGCAGTATCAAAGAAAGTAGATGTCATGATTGAAAATTATTATTATAATTCATTTTTCTCAGAGTTTGAAGAATATATGGGAGAGGATATGAGTGTTGTTCAAAGTTTTTTGTGGTGGGATGTTTTTTTTAGGCTGAAACGCTAATGTTCCTGACTAAATCAAAATGTTTCTGACAAGATATCCAGAATGTTCCTCAGAGGCTATGATAGGGGTTGACGTCATCGAGATATATTTTGCGGACATGGTAAAAATTGCGAACTACATATGAATACATTATTTTTGAAAAATAGTAGTATGACTATTACGATTTGTGTCCCGTTGTTCTGTTACATTGATAAAATATGGCATCATCATGTGGTTCCTGGGCGGCACTGTGGCCGACTGGTTAGCACGTCTGCCTCTCAGTTCTGAGTAATTGAGTTCAAATGTGGCATCGCCTCTGTGGAGTTTGCATGTTCTCTCCCTGCCTGCTTGGGTTTTCTCTGGGTACTCCGGTTTCTTCCCACATCCCAAAAACATGCTTGGTAGTTTAGTTGAAGACTCTAAATTGCCCGTACGTGTGAATGTAAGTGAGTGGTTGTTTGTTTGTATGTGCTCTGCGGTTAAGGGTGTACCCCGCCTATCGCCTAAAGATAGCTGGGATAGGCTCAAGCATGCCTGCGATCCTAGTGAGGATAAGCGATATGGAAAATGAATGGCTGGATGGATGGATGTGGTTCCTAAGGAATCAGTTAACAATCACATTTTCAATAAAATAATTGGACAGGCGTGCATCCCACATACATTACATATGTTTCCTCTACTCAGGCTTGTCTGGTTCACACAGCAGAGACCATTCGAGTTCGTTTTTTCCTGGACTGCCTGCTGGAGCACCGTCGGCCCGTCATGCTTGTTGGGAATGCTGGCACCGGGAAGTCTGTTCTGGTTGGGGACAAACTTACTTCACTGGACCCTGACAAATATGTGGTTACAAATGTTCCTTTCAACTATTATACCACATCCGCAATGCTGCAAGGTACAAACCCTCATTTATTTGTTAAATCTGCTGAAAACTAACAGTTTTTATTTTCTGAATTACAGTGGAAACAATCAAAGGTGATCTAAGATCGGCCTATCATCGTCTTATTTTTTTAAAGGGGTATACCACATTTTGTAGTGATGCAGTGATGATTGATATCTGGAATGAGTATGCCACTATATATATTATATATATATTTTAAACAGTGGATACGGAAAGTATTCAGACTCCCTTAAATTTTTCACTCTTTTTTATATTGCAGCCATTTGCTATATATATGTGTGTGTGTGTGTGTGTGTGTGTGTATATATATATACACACATACATGTATATATGTGTGTGTATATATATATATATATATATATATATTTATATATATATATATATATACACACACACACACACAGTATATATACCAGGGCTGCAACTAATTGTTTTAATAAACAATTAATCTGTCGAGGACATTATTGAAATTTGGCAGTGCAGAAAATGCATAAACATACATTGATTATAAATCAATTGCTGATTTAGTCCATAAAATGTCAGAAATTCGACAAAAACAAAATCCCAAAATAAAAGCATATGTTGCAAGCGTCATATTCTGATTCAACACAAAGATAATGAGTCATCTTTCATAGAGGGCTGCAGAAGTCTGAGATTATTTACTGCTGACAGGCTGCAATTCCGAGGATTTGGCCAATTATAAGTTAAACAATGTCTCTAAACAATTAATTGATTATCTCAATAGTTGTCGATTCATTTGATAATCGATTGGTTGTCAATTAATCGATTATTTGTTACACCTCTGATAAATATATATATTTGGCTCGTCAGTCAATTTGCTGTGTTTTTTTTCAGTTTCCATCTTGAGTACACAGATGCTTAAAAGTTGCTGTAATAAACCAATTGTCAAATAATTTTTCAAGCGCACAGACAATTTTACGGGCAAGTAGAGAAAATATTGGATTTACATTTGTGAAGTCAGATTAAGACAGTTCAGAATCAATGCTCATTGCTAAATGTTGCTCCACCAAAACTATACCATTAAGGTAATAGTGTATTGTTGTTTCTCTGTTCTATGTTCAGTTAATTATTTTTGCTTCATTAAAGTCCCCTTTGCGGCACGGTTGACGACTGGTTAGCACATCCGCCTCACAGTTCTGACGACCGGGGTTCAAATCCCGGTCCCGCCTGTGTACAGTTTGCATGTTCTCCCCGTGCCTGCGTGGGTTTTCTCCGGGTACTCCGGTTTCCTCCCACATCCCAAAAACATGCATGGTAGGTTGATTGACGACTCTAAATTGCCATAGGTGTGAATGTGAGTGCGAATGGTTGTTTGTTTATTATGTGGCCTGCGATTGGCCAGGTCAGGGTGTACCCCGCCTCTCGCCCGAAGATATCTGGGATAGGCTCCAGCATGCCCGTAACCCGCATGAGGGTAAGCGGTACAGAAAATCGATGGATGGATAAAGTCCCCGTTCACATTTGTACAGTTGCAACATCCACATTCATTCTTTATGTGCCTTTTTTTCCATGTATAGTAGACTAAATATTTAGTTATTCACACAGGAAGATACAGTACTTTCATGAATCACCCAAACTGGTATTTCGTGGCAATGAATATTAGGGATGAGCATAATATATTTTTCTATGTGATTGATGATGTAAGATGTCATGAATCTTAAGAATTAGGTGGAATTGATAAATTGTGTCCTGAAGCAATTGAGGTAAATGGATTGCACTATCGAAGCTGTTGATTCAGTCTCAACTATTTTGAGGTCTAAAGAACAACAACATGACATTAGGTATTTTCTGTGTTGCATATTTCGTGAGCGTTCCATCCATCCATCCATTTTCTTAACCCCTTATCCTTGCCAGGGTTGCGAGTGTGGTGTCGCCTATCTCAGCTGGCTTCACTCGAGAGGCGGTGTACACCCTGAACTGGTTGCCAGCTAATTGTGGTGGATGAGCATTATTTTGTTAAATAATTTTAATATAAATATTGTGTCTTACCTTAATATAGATAATATAGATTATATTTGTGCAGACAAACACATGCCCTGTTCAGCTGCATGACCATGCATGATGGCCAAGCATGACTCCGAAATCCTAATGACAACTGAATAAGAATGTCAAGTTTGACATTCATGGTGCTCCTCTAACATTCGTCTTCATCATAGCTGTGTTGGAAAAGCCCCTTGAGAAAAAGGCAGGACGCAACTACGGACCACCCGGCAACAGAAGACTGATCTACTTCTTAGATGACTTAAATATGCCTGAAGTGGATACATATGGCACAGTCCAGCCTCACACACTCATACGACAACATATGGACTACAACCACTGGTACAGCTCTTATACTTTAACGTAGTCATACCATAGAAGTCAAAAGTAAAAGTTCATTACACCTGTTTTTTTCTGAGGAATTTTCAGGAGGTAGCACATCAGCATAGGTGTTTTCCCCCAGTTAAATTTCTTAGATGACAGTTTTCCCATATATAGCAACACATAGAGGGTTCATTTAGATAATGGAATGTTAGTGGCTTGACGGGTGTAATACGAAGTAATTCAGAGGACGTTCATTTTTTCTTTTTCTTTAAAATTCAGAATGCCCCCTCATCCCTCCTCAGCAGGAATATGTAATGACAAAAGCATATTGAAGATGTTTGGTGTCTGCGCCGTAGTAAAAAGAAAGTATTTTCAGGAAACTGTATATTGAGCCATTAAAATGACATAGACAAAGAGAGGACGCTTTTTTCAACTCTTTAGATTGGGCAATAATTCGTAGAAATAACAGACTTATCTAGGGACTCACCAATATTATAGATTCGTGAAAAAATATCAAATTGACCACATTTGGACCTAGGTTTCCACCCAACATTGATAATATGAGAGTTTTGGTTTGCGTGATGGGTGGCTTATGATTGTTTTGTCTACTTCAAGGTATGACCGTAACAAGCTACTTTTGAAGGAAATACAACGTGTTCAGTATGTATCCTGTATGAACCCCACAGCTGGAAGCTTCACCATTAATCCCAGGCTGCAGGTATTTGCAAGCACATGTAAATTAACATGATTATATGTCAACTAGTCAACAAACTGCTAGATGTTTATTGCCACCATTTTTCATTGCAACGTGTTGATACTGTATTTTTCTCTACAGCGCCACTTCTCGGTCATAGCCTTGTCTTTCCCTGGACCCGACGCCCTTGCAACCATATACACTTCAATTTTGTCGCAGCACCTGCAGAATGATGGTTTCACAGCCACCATACGGAAGAGCTGCTCCACCCTGGTCCAGTTATCCCTGGCTCTGCATCTGTGTGTCGCCTCCACCTTCCTCCCCACTGCAGTCAAGTTCCACTACATCTTCAACTTGCGAGACCTCTCCAATATCTTCCAGGTGGCACATGAACAGTGACCACTGTATAGGATAGGGAATTATCCATGTGACAATTCCTGTAGAAGAACAATCTCAGGTTAATCTAGTCACCATATAATGTCAGAGGTCACATTAGAAATCACTCACTATTGTTAAGTTATTCTCTCTTTATTTTTATGGCTCCACTTCCCACATAGAAAGAGCCAAGCAACTGTCACAAATTTTTCATTTAAATGATTATTGATTTAATAGTTTTGCCCTGAAAGCCAGAAATAAGTCTGAAATATATAATGGATTTGCTCTCGCACGGGTATTACTGACTACTTAATGTATTAAAAGAATATCAGGGCATGAAAACTCAACAAAGGAGGCGTTTTCAGGGCAATATTGAAGTCAAAATATTCCACGGTTTCGTGGAGGGCAGGCTCCTTGATTTAACACACTGCATGGTATAATTAATGCCTCAAGCCCCTTGCTTATAGGGGCTTCAATTTTCATAAATCCACCAGGGAATTTACAAAGATAGCTCTGAAGTCTTATCATGATAATATAATATATAGGTGCACGATACTATAATAATCCCTTTAATGCCCCAATTAACATTTGGTGATGAAATAGCTGAAACTTGAGTACTGCAATTTATAGATTGAAAAGTTGCCATAATACGAGCATAAAAGAGCAAGATATACTAATGGTGTATAAGCAACCAAACAAAAAGGCTGACGACAACAAATACACCACTACTACTACTACTTATTTACTACTATTTCTGGTACCAATAATGTTAATCATAATAATCATATAATGATCACATTGTCATCATAATAATATTCCTAATTGATGAAGAATATCATACTATTCTAGATTTTCTTACATATTTTCCATCTAGGTGGCAACATTTAACATTTTAAACACCATTTCTAATATGTTCTTGATTAGTTGAGAAATGTCACAACTCATTCAATTGTTCAAAGTACAACCCCAATTCCAATGAAGTTGGGATGTTGTGTTAAACATAAATAAAAACAGAATACAATGATTTGCAAATCATGTTCAACCTATATTTAATTGAATAGACTACAATGACAAGATATTTAATGTTCAATCTGATAAACTTTATTGTTTTTAGCAAATAATCATTAACTTAGAATTTTATGGCTGCAAAAAAAGCTGGCATTCCTGCTTGATGTACAGCTTCTTTTACAGATTTTACGCTACATCATGCGCCACACATTTTCAATGGGAGACTGGTCTGGACTGCAGGCAGGCCAGTCTAGTATCCGCACTCTTTTACTACGAAGCCACGCTGCTGTAACACGTGGAGAATCCATCCATCCATCCATTTTCTTAACCGCTTATCCTAACCACATACAGAATGTGGTTTGGCATTGTCAGCATATGTTTCTCCAAAACCTGTATGTACCTTTCAGCATTAATGGTGCCTTCACAAACGTGTAAGTTACCCATGCCATTGGCACTAACACAGCCCCATACCATCACAGATGCTGGCTTCTGAACTTTGCGTCCATAACAGTCTGGATAGTTCTTTTCCTCTTTGGCCCGAGGACACGACGTCCACAATTTCCAAAAACAATTCGAAATGTGGAGTCGTCGGACCACAGAATACTTTTCCACTTTGCATCAGTCAATCTTAGATGAGCTCGGGCCCAGAGAACCCGGCGGCGTTTCTGGGTGTTGTTGATATGGCTTTTCCTTTGCATACTAGAGTTTAAAGTTGCACTTCCGGATGTAGCGCCGAACTGTATTTATTGACATTGGGTTTCTGAAGTGTTCCTGAGCCCATGTGGTGATATCCTTTACACATTGATGTTGGTTTTTAATGCAGTGCCGCCTGAGGGATCGAAGGTCACGGGCATTCAATGTTGGTTTTCGGCCTTGCCGCTTACATGCAGAGATTTCTCCAGATTCTCTGAACCTTTTCATGATATTATGGATCGTGGATGATGAAATCGCTAAATTCCTTGCAACTGTACATTGAGGAACATTGTCCTTAAACTGTTCGAGTATTTTCTCAAGCACTTGTTCACAAAGAGGTGAACCTCGCCCCATCTTTGCTTGTGAATGACTGAGCAATTCTGGGAAGTTCCTTTTACACCCAATCATGGCACCTACCTTTTCCCAATTAGCCTGTTCACCTGTGGGATGTTCCAAATTCCTCAACTTTCTCAGTCTTTTTTGCCACCTACGCCAGCTTTTTTCGGAACATGTTGCAGCCATAAAATTCTAAGTTAATGATTATTTGCTAAAAACAATAAGGTTTTTCAGTTTGAACATTAAATATCTTGTCTTTGCAGTGTATTCAATTAAATATAGGTTGAACATGATTTGTAAATCATTGTATTCTGTTTTTATTTATGTTTAATACAACGTCCCAACTTCATTGGATTTGGGGTTGTAAAAGGTGCAAATTAAATGGAAAAGTTAAGTCAGATAATGAGTTCATATGTTTAAAAGTTGACGATGCTAAACTTTGAGATTTGACATAATTAGTATCCAAAAGCTTAAGCCCAAATGACCCCACAAAAATTTGGATCACGGAGTTAGTTGAGTGGTGTAATGAGTCTGCTCCATGCGACTGGACAACCAAATAACACAGAGTCCAGTATTTTTACTCTTCTCTCACTTTCCCTCTCTGCACGCTTAAAGAAAAACAGAAAACTTCCACTTGTTCTCAGTTTTTCTGTCATACAAGATGTTTGGAAAGTCACAGTTGACTTATATTATTATAAATAGAATTTTTTCAATATAGACAACCTGTACATGACGTAGATACTATATGTATTCTATCTTGAAATATGTCTGCTCAAAAGTCCACAGTGACTTTGCAAAAACCCTGTACTTCTTCATCCTCTGGCTCTAATGCCTCTGGATAGATAAGAAGAGGTTGGCACCCTCGTAGCTCTCATCAGTGCCTCTGCAGTAATTGCCCTTTCAGTACCACTGTTGTTGCACTTTCCAAGGTAGGAAGGTAAAGCATCTGCAATGACACTACAAAAGGCTGCCCGAGTTTCTTCAAGTCACCACTTAATTTTGAAAGTCAGTTTTGTAGTTTAGCATGTCTGATGTTTGCCTTGGCTGAAATAATTAGGGGACTTTTTAAAAAAAGTTTTTTTTAGGTGAGAACACGGAGCATCTATATCTTTATTTATTATTTGCTGGTGATCCAACACTCTCCGCACTATCCCCTGTTGCTTATTTACTTTATTCTCTGTACTCTTTTTCCAAACTACTGGTGCTTCCTCCATGCATGATTGCGACTATTTCACCCTGTGGATGTTAAACTACATATACCATAAGTGAAGTACAGTTGCTAAATTCCAGAGATGTGATCAAGTCACACATGTGCAAGTCTCAACTGAGTCTCGAAGCGGTGATCTTCAAGTCTCAAGCAAGCCTCGTCATTTTCTCTTCGACAAGTCAAGTCACAAGTTATCACAAGTTAAGTCCTGTGATAAGTCAAATGAATTCCCAACTCAAGTAACTTTATTAATGCAGTCTTAACAGCACTATCTGATCTCCATAAAGAGACAAATAATGTCAAATAATTACATTATTGGCCAATTATTTTTAACTTGTATGCATGTAAAACACCTCAAGATAATGTACCCCAAGCCAACACCACTTCAGAATCAGAATCATCTTTATTTTGCCAAGTATTGTCCAAAATACACACAAGGAATTTGTCTCCGGTAGTTGGAGCTGCTTTAGTACGACAGCAGACGATCAATTGACAGAGAATACTTTGCTAAAGGTTGCTAGTAATCTGGTAACGCCAGTACAATTTATTTATTTATTTTTTTTACAATTTTGCAAAAAGATGCAGAGTCCTCTAGAAATTAGAGCAGTTTGAATGACTAATATAGCAATAGTCCGGTGCAATTACCATTGTGCAAAGGGCGCAGAGACTTAAAGGAATGTATGCAATTTAAAATGACTAGTAGTGCGATAATCTGGGACAATGTCGATTGTGCAAATGTTGCAGATACTCCTCAGTCAGTGTGCAAGTGGGGCAGATGCTACTCTTGCATGAGTGGCCAGTATTGGTCAACAACATATATGCAAATAGTGCAGCGTGGTGAGACTACTACAGTGAGTGCACGATTAATATATAATTGGCCCGACAGAAATGTGACAACAAATTCAAGACAAAAAATTGGCATCATGTTGCAATGGAATTGTAAATTAGCTTTTTAAGAAGTTGATGGCATGAGAGAAGAAGCTGTTGGAATGTCTGCTTGTTTTAGTTTGCATTGTTTGGTAGCGCCTACCTGAGGGAAGGAGCTGGAAGAGGTGGTGACCAGGATATGGAGGGTCCAAGGGGATTTTGCACGCTCTTGTCTTAGTTCTGGCAGCGTGCAAGTCTTCAAGGGTGGGTAGGGGGGTACCGACAATATTTTCAGCAGTTTTGATCGTCCGTTGCAGTCGGAGTTTGTCCTTTTTTGTAGCAGCACCAAACCAGACTGTGATGGAAGAACACAGGACTGATTTGATCACCGCTGTGTAGAACTGCCTCAACAGCTCCTGTGGCAGGGCCGTGCTTCCTCAGAAGCCGCAGGAAGTATATCCTCCGCTGGGCCTTTATGAGGATGGAGTTGATGTTGATCAACCACTTCAGGTCCTGAGAGACTAATTCCCAGGAACTTGAAGGTTTCGACGGTTGACACAAGGCAGCTGGACAACGTGAGGGGCAGCTGTGGCGCAGGATGCCTCCTGAAGTCCACAATCATCTCTACAGTCTTGAGCGTGTTCAGCTCCAGATTGTGGCTGACACCACACCTCCAGCCGCTCCACTTCCTGTTGATAAGCAGACTCGTCACCATCTTTGATGAGGCCTATGACAGTGGTGTGATCTGCAAACTTTAGGAGTTTGGCAGAGTCACTGGCAGATGCCAGGTGAGACGCTGACCTGGAGAAGCTTGGATGAAAGGAGTTCAGGGATGATGGTGTTGAACGCTGAGCTGAAGTCCACGAATAGGATCCTCGCGTAGGTGTTCTAGGATGAAGTGCAGTCCCATGTTGACTGCATCATCCGCAGACCCGTTTGCTCAGTAGCCAAACTGCAGGGGGCCCAACAGGGGACCTTTGACGCTCTTGAGGTGGTCCAGCACGAGGCGTTCAAAGGACTTCATGACCACAGATATCAAGGTGACAGGCTGTTAGATATATTTTAGTAGTTATCATTTATTTGCTTAGCTTGCATTAGTATTTTGCATTAGTAGCTTGCATTAGTATTATGGACAATATTTAGATAGAAAGATGTCTCGCCTTCAAGAAGATGACTCAGCAACATTTGATGGAAGGGCGCCTTGACCAAGGACGTGATCGGATGTGGTCGGGGACGGGACAGGTGTCGTCTGGTCCTATGTTTTGTGTTGTGTCTTAATGCTTAGAATATTATGTCTTGTAGAACCCTCCTATTTTCAAATAAATGTAGGAGCGACGGGGGAGATTGTTTAGAGCGTGTTGAGAGGCTGTAACCTGAACAATCTCCCATGCGCCCTCCTCATGAGTAAAATGACCAACGTCTTCATTCCTTTTGTGTTTATTCATTATAATGTTTGGTGAGATAAATCCAACACAGGCCTGTAGTCCTTCAGACCCGAGATTGCAGGTTTCTTGGGGACTGGGATAATGAAGCGTTTGAACCAGGATGGTACTTCGCACAGTTCCAGAGATCTATTGAAGATCTGTGTGAAGACTGGAGCAAGCTGGTCTGCGCATACTTTGAGGCAGGATGGGGACACAAGGTCTGGGCCTGCCACTTTGTTAATCTTTTGTTGTTTGAAGATGCATCTCACATCCTGTTCGTGGCTGGTCAACGCAGTAGTCAGAGGTGTGATTGTGGTCGGTGGTGTGGCTGTGTGGGTCTGGGGTGTGAAAGTGTCCTTTTCAAATCTGCAGTAGAAGCTGTTTAAAGTCGTCGGCTAGTCTACTATTGTTCTCAGCTTGGGGGGGATCGTCGCTTGTAATTGGTTAGCGATTGTAATGCATTCCAGACTGATTTAGAGTCGAGACAGTTTGGCATTCACCTGGGAACAAAGAGGTTTGTTTGTTCTCTGTCATGACAGTTGGTCATATCCAAAGCCTCGTCCACATTAGCTTAAATGAGCTCCTCAAAGAGATGGGGAGCAAAGAGGAGAGTAGGAGAGTCACAGTCACCGAACAGTACTGACTACATAAGACATTTGTATGATGACTTGTAGAGAGGCAATTGTGTGTAGTTGTTGTGGGGGTGCCGGAGGGGTCTCAGATATGCTGTCAGGCTAGAATTTAAGTGTGCTCACAGCGCAAAAAAACAGACAGATACACACCTCCCCTGAATTGAAACCAGCATTTAGGAATCAAGGACAGAACAGAATGAGATAGCTTTCAGAAGAGGAAGGCAGGGAAAGAATACAAGTTCTCTCTTTTTGTTCGTGTTTCGGCTGTCTTTCAGTTTTTGCACCAAACAGATGTGTGCTCTACTGTACAGTATGCAGACACTATTTCTATGATGTTCAGTTCTGCTCACCATCTCACTGTTTTGAGCCCTAAAAATGAAAATTGTTTGCAGGTTGCAAACAAGATATGTCAGATGAAATCCACGAGACTATGTGATTAGTTATATTGTTCTATTCCCATTGTCTCATAAGTAATGGTATCTGGTTATGAATCAAAGCTATGATACAGTGTTTTTTTTCACGACAATCACATGGAATACGCTGTACAGACAAACACACCAATGGGCAATTTGGAATCGTTACATAACTGATTGGATGTTTTTGGAATGTGGGAGGAAACCAGTGTAAAATCCAGACAGAACATGCAACCTTAACACAGACATCCAATATGAGATATGAACAAGTACGTTTGACTGTGACGTAGACATTCATTCATTCATCTACCGTTCCGCTTATCCTCACTAGGGTCGCGGGCGTGCTGGAGCCTATCCCAGATATCTTCTGGTGAGACGCGGGGTACACCCTGAACTGGTCGCCAGCCAATCACAGGGCACATATAAACAAACAACCATTCACACTCAAGGGCAATTTAGAATCTTCAATTAACCTACCATGCATGTTTTTGGGATGTGGGAGGAAACCGAAGTACCTGGAGAAAACGCACGCAGGCATGGGGAGAATATGCAAACTCCACACAGTACCCCGGTCCTCAGAACTGTGAGGCGGATGTGCTAACCAGTCAATCACCGTGCCGACTGAGGTAGACATGCTATCCAGAAATGCCACGCCACATGGGACCGTAAGTTTTAAACGTCTTAATACATACAAGTGTACAATTTACACGTACAAATGGAACACCAAGGACTGATCACCAGTCAATGCCGGGCAATGAGTGGGAACTGAGTACACACCAGTTCCACAGACATCAGCTATGCCAACCACTACAATATCAATTATTTATTACGTATTTCTACATGTGTTTTTACATATTGTTTTCTGGTCAGCTGGGAGAAATCTTGAACCTACAAAATTGTGCTGCCAAATATTAAGTTATGTTTTAATAGGGTTAGTTTTTCTTTTTTTTTTTTATAATAACATGTCATGTAGTCACATCTGGCATTAGGTGGTGTTTACATATTTCGATGTAATATATCAGAATGTCAATGTTATCCCACCCTTACTTGGTGCCCAAAAATAAAAATGCCAAAAACAAGTATAGTATAAATCTGTTTTTTTCCCTTCACATCTTGTAATAATCTTGCAAACAAAAGGTGGTTGGTATCTTTTTTCTTTGACGATTACACCGTTTCCAACATACCATTATTTGTTTTGCTCAGGCACACCTAAAAAGTGTGGGCTCTAGTTATTCACACCATTAGGCAGTGAAATGATGTATAAAAAAAGATCTATTAAAAGTCAAAGTATTAGATGGATGATTCATACAATACTCGAGGAAAACATCTAGATCTCAAGTAGTGGCAATAATTTCAGCTAAGTGTGAATCTTCAGGACACACATCATCACATATTGCCACACACACACAAACACACCTTCCATCTGCCCCATTACACAATGGATTTAGCACCCATTTGTCACATTTAGTGGGCTCAAATATGAAGACAGATCCGACCCAAGTGGCTTGGCCCTCCCTAGAGATGATTCTGTTGATTGGAATTGTTCTAGGTCTGAGAGAAACAGTTTTGCCATTTATTATTACAAAAGAGGATGTTGACAAAGAGATTCCTGGGGTCTAACCTAGCAAACCCTGGTTTTCTGTGTACAGTTCACATGTTCACCCTCTGGTTGTGTGTGCTCTCGCCACATGCTTCAGCCCACAGATATCAATATTGATCCTATACCACACTAATTTCTGCCGCGGGCCACATTGTAGTTATGGTTAGAAAATCCTGAAAAAAAACCCTCAATAAATCTAATAAAAACAAAAAATATTTAAAGTGCACAATAACCATTATGTTTAACTTAAGCATACAAATATTCAACAATTCAATAGATTAAATAAAATACTAGAAGACCTTGAAAAAAAACCCTCAATGAATCCAATAAGTATAGTAGTAAATAAGCAATGCACTTCTGAACGTCTTTATGCATCTGGGGTATAGTTTTATCGACAATTGAGTGGCGGTTAGGAGTAATGCAGTGAGGCTAGATGCGCTCAATTAAGCATTTAAACCCAACATTACTCACCATTGCCTTTTTGCCATTCTCTGGGAGTTAGCCAAAATGTCTCTGTGGTCTTGCAAAATCACCATTTAAAAATTGTTTTTTATTGCTTGTATATATATGTATGAATCTTATTGATTAATCTATTGATTCCAATCAAATAGGTAGCAGGGCTCATCGGCATTTAACTGAAGAGTTGTTGGCATTTAACTGAAGAGTTGTTTGCATTTAGCTCAGTCACTGCACTCTTTGAGATGCTTGACTCCTCCAAAACGTTCTTTGACACCTGCTTGTAGAACTATCTTCACATGCAGTACTGCTGAGTCATAATCATAAATAAACCGAAGAACCACCGTTATTTATGCAGCTTCTCTGACAAGCCTAACCTTTAGTGCATTTCCCACCTTTTTGTGGTTTAAATTGGAATGAAACACTCAGCTCCGTTCTCTACCTTCCTGCCCAGGGCATTCTCTTCAGTACTGGCGATTGTCTCAAAACCCCTCTGGACCTGTTGAAAATCTACCTGCACGAGTCCAATCGTGTCTACAGAGACAAGCTTGTTGAGGAGCAGGACTTCCAAGTCTTTGATAAGCTGCAGGCAGACACGGTGAAAAAGTTCTTTGAGGTAAGTTTTTACAAAGTTTTGAAATGCAAGACAAGGGAGGGGAGGTCATTAGGCTACCTGCTCTGCGGCTTGGACCTTGACATCGGTGAGCAACACCGAAGAAGAGAGATGGGAGGAGTGAAAATAATGCTCAAGGAATGGGTGAGGGGGTGTAGAGTGAGGAGAGCATTGTAGAGAATATTAATCAGGGCGGTAGGGGGGTCTGGCTGTCAGGGCCTGTGCTGTCAAGCCCAGCAAATTGGAAAACATTTTAATGGTTTTCTGTCCTCTGCTCGCCTCACTTCACTCCCTGGGTCCATCACATGCACACTAGTCCTACCACAATAGGGAGCTTGATAGTATATGTGTACACACACCCACAGAAAGAGACAATGAAGCAGTTTGAAACCTCTGTAAATGAATGACATTGTTAGAGAGCAATATGTACCCTACTTTCAAGTTCTTTTTACAAGCAACTCTTTAGAGACACTTTGGGCAGCAAGGAAGTCAATTTATATTTATGTAAATGCTGTTTGCAATAGAGCACAATATACTGTAGATGTGAATTGGAAGCATTGCACCAGAAGAATTTTGCAGCAAAAACAAAACCAAATCTCACCAGTGAAATATTCAGGGGCCCACTAGTTGCTGCGGTGAAAATGAACTAGGTCACCCTCTGCGATATTCAGCGGTGCCCCTGTCCAGACTATTTAAGCTTAACACTACTGTTATGCTGACATGGGTCGTGTGTGTGCCTGTGTGCGTCCCTCCCTAAGGACATGGAGGAGAGTCTGGAAAAGACCCGGAAGATGAATCTGTACTGTCACTTTGCCCGGAGCCTTGGGGAGGCCAAGTACATGGCTGTGGAATCCTGGAGCAGCCTCCGTAAAAGCCTGCTGGAGGTACTGGACAGCTACAATGAGGTCAATGCCACACTCAACCTGGTGTTGTTTGAGGATGCCATGGCTCACATGTGAGTGGAAGATTACAAACCCCAGGGACAATGTTGGGAGACTCAAAAAATAAATAAATAAATAAAAGCATAGAGATAAAGCGTTTCTGTCACTTTCTCAATTGTCTGTCAAGGAGATGGACTGGTTTTGCAGGTATTTAAAGATGAATAGGTCCATTTTGTTTTATAGACTGTCAAAAGCAGACATGGGTCTGTCAGAAGTTATTTGCAATGGCTGACAAAAAGTCAACGCAAGCTAGAATGTCACTCAGTAGAGACTGCCACAGGCTAAGTTGCATATCAGAATCAGTGCCAAATTGTATACCTTCAAAGATGGCCGCCTCCTACACAGGCATGAAAGAAAACCTTGATCTGCACCCTTACTGGCATTTAGTTGGTTCTTCATTGGACAAAATTCCATCATTTCAGAATTTCACAATTTTCAATTTCACATTTTAATGCAAGTATAATAAACCTGTCATCAGCCTGCCATATGCTGATCCTGCCTGGGTAGTTCAGTGAATATTTAGGCTCTTCAATTGTACAAGCTCAGGGGCGTTTACCAGCATTATAATACAAAAGAAGGATATTTAATTGGCAGATTTTAGCCCTTTTAAAATCAGCAAAGATCGGCTGATTTTTGCCCTTTTTTATTACACATTAACAAATAAAATAATAAAAATAAAATAAAAAAGATAATGACATTCAGACAAACAAATACTAAAGGACAAAGTATTGTAAAGTAGTCAAATGTTCTGCCTGTAATTCATCTATATTGTAAGCAATAAGGGGCTAAAAAATAAATTATTTTATTCTCTCTCTCTTTACAAATAATATATATATATATATATATATATATATATATATATATATATATATATATATATATTTTTTTTTTTTTTTTTTTAAATGAATCGGCCGTTTAATCAGTTATCGGAATTTTATAAATATCCGAATTGGCATTGGCCTCAAAAAGTCAGTTTCAGTCGGGTCCTAGTAAAAATAATTCTTATTAGGATGCAGTGAAAATAAACAGAGTTGTATTTTCAGATGGAGTAATAACACACATGGAAAACTTAAAAAAAGAGAACAGAGCAATTCGTTAGTTTACATCATTTTGCAACAAGTGCAAATAAAAGCCTATAGTTTGACTTAACTATTTGGGGGCAGACCAATGTTTTTTTAAGGATTGTCTTTGTAAATGTGAATGACAGACCAATACAGACAGTGGGGACAACATGAAAAGCCAAGAGAAATACAGGAACCAGAATGTTCAATTGTTGCGTTGCATTTTCCTTTATGAGTCAGATTGCTTTTACAGGATACCTTGTCCTTACATTTTATCTTCCACTTCCACCCATTCCGCCCCTACACTCATCTGACTGTCTGTACCACCATATGCAGTTGCCGCATAAATCGAATCCTGGAATCTCCACGGGGTAACGCACTGCTGGTCGGAGTAGGCGGAAGTGGCAAGCAGAGTCTGACCCGACTGGCTGCCTTCATATCAAATCTGGAGATTTTCCAAATCACCTTGAGGAAAGGTTATGGTATCACAGACCTCAAAGTAAGTGCGCTACTGCGCAACAAATTGAAGTCACAATTTAAGTCATAATAATATTGTACATGCAGTCCATTCATGTTTGCCTTGTTTACATTTAAAATTGGATGATTTGCTGTTGGAATTATAGACGTAATCCCTGCATTATAGAAACCCCATGCCCAGAATTTACATGGCATGCCTGCCATAACAACCTAACAATCTCTTTCTGCAGAATCTCATTATATGTGTCACTCACACACTCTGTGTGTTTCTCTCACCCAGAGTGACCTGGCATTGCTCTACATCAAAGCTGGTGTGAAGAATATTGGCACCGTGCTCCTAATGACTGATGCCCAAGTGGCAGACGAGAGGTTCCTCGTTCTGGTCAACGATCTTTTGGCATCGGGTAACGGCAGGCTTCGCTAATTACTATCTGCCACGTTTTGCAGGAGAGAAAGGCTTTAGCTATGTCACAGCAAACATAATTGTGGTGCCATTTCTCCAACACTGTTCACAACATGTTACTGGGTGGAATGGCAAGCAGATTTCATGTGGATGAACCATTTAAAGTAAAAGGTTATGTATTTATTACCATTTGTTTGTTAGCCAGCAGAATAATACAAAAAGAACTAATTTCCTTTAAAAAAAACTTGTAGAGGAGTAATGTATGGGCAAAAAATAACCCATTTAATTTGTATGGACTGAGATAAAGGATACATCTATTTTATTTTTATTTTTACCTTTACAACACCATTAAATATAATCACCAGAGTGAACATGAAATTATTGTTATACAAAGACTTGATCAGAAGCCAAATAATATATTATAGTTATGAATCATACGGTGCATCTGTCATGAGTAGGAGTCGTGGCGAAGCGGAGCAAAAATGGTAGGTGGACACAAGCACAGGAAAGCAGGGAAGGCAAAGCAAGGGTGCACAGCAATCTGATATACAAATGTAATTCTTTACAAAAAAAAAGGCAAACAGAGGTATGGGTTAGCAGAAAAATTAGCTATGCTCTTAATGCGAAGTCCAAAAACAACTGAGATAAAAAGTGAAAAAAGAAACAAGACGCACTCACCACCACAAACCATGGGCGACATAGTGTGTGTGACATGGACGAGACAGCAAGGCACACCTGGACAAGACAAAAGTGGCTGGAGAGAGCTGATTGGCTGACATGAGGAACAACGCTAACAAGACCAGGTGAAGACAATGGCTTTATGACCAGACAGGAAGGCGCAAACATGACAAAAGATAACAGAATTTTGAATAACATGAAATAATCCCAAATCAGATCAAAACAATGCAAAAGCAAATCTAAAAGTTCAATTTATACACAAATAAAGACAATATTAATACCTCCCAATCCCATTAACTGCTTCACATGCATCGACAATGAAAATATGACAATATTATGGAGGGAAAAAAAGCTCTGTGAATTTTAAACTACACCTGAGAGGATTTGTATCATTTAACTATCCATCCATCTAACCATCCATCTAGTTTCTAAAATGTTTATCATCCATCAATGTTAAACGGAACAATAATCGCCACGGTCCCTTTCAGTCGTATTGTGTCCCAGAGTATTCCTAGAGAGAGAGGAGAATGAAATGGAATATGTCATCTGTTGAAAAATATACACTGAAGCTTAGTCAACGTTTCCAGTGTTGAATTACATAGCAAATACTGTGGAAATGCTGACATTTTCATTTTGTATTCTTTCTTCTCTACATTTCACTAAGAAGACAAGGTTTTGTTAAAGAAAAGGCGCATTTTGTGTCCTTACCATTGTATTCCTGGAAGCGACAATTCTCTGTCAGCCCATCTACAGACTGCAGTGAATGTATCGATAGTACACCCTTCAGGTACTGTGGCGCTGCAGCTGCTGCAGCCAAACAGAAGAGAGTTGAACTCTGTTACAATAAAAAAAAAAAAAAAAAATATTACAAAAACAACAACAAGCATCTGCTCTCAGGAGAGTGCAGACATCTTCCAAGGTTAAGCTGGTTGCTAAAGAAAGAAAAAAATCATGGAGCATGTATTACCCCTCAAAAAGGTTTCATAGAAACTGTTTGTATAGTCTTGATAACTAACTAGCCCACAGAGAACAATGCAGTGGCAATCCATGGATAGGGGTAAGCAATTTTGCATGTACATGGAAAATAATTATATTTATATTTTCAATTGTCGAAACAACTGAAACAATAACCACAAAGGAGGAAGATATTTCTTAATGTTACGCTCATACAAAAATCAGTAACATACGTTCTGGTGGTCTTTGTGGTACTAATATGCATCCTGTTGTTATTCAAGGAGAGATTCCTGACCTGTTCCCAGACGATGAGGTGGAGAACATCATTGGCAGCGTGAGGCCAGAGGTACGCAGCTCAGGATTGATGGATACAAGAGAAAACTGCTGGAAGTTCTTCATCGACCGGGTTCGCAGACAGCTCAAGGTGAACTAATCAGATACTAAGACACGTACAGTACAAAGAGCTGGGTGTTCTGTTACTGTGCATTTCACAACTAATGATCCAGAGAAAGTTGTTCTTAGTGGCTCTCCTCGGGGAAGGCTGGGGAAACTTTGCCGTTAATTTGTCTCTCAGAACCCACAACCTGTATGATCTCTATCACCTCCCAATATAGTTTCAGTATGCTGCATCTCAACTCACACCTAATTTATGATTGCAGAATAAAAACATGTTCATAGTTAGGTAAACGTCTTGCTTCAAGATGCTCTCCCCAGACAATTTTCCCTTAATGATCTTTCAAAATGCTTTCATAAGCGGCGGTCTTTGTCATAAATCACTGGTGTGACCAGAAAAAGTTGCAGTTTAGCTGGAGTTTATTTCACAAACGTTTAACCATTTTGTTCCCCCTCGGGGCCTCGGGAATTCTAGGGGAGTTGCTTATCCTGTCAGTATTATCATGGAGCCCCATCACCATCCATATCCACTTCCCTGTTTCACTCCCAGCTCTCTACACTCCAGAGGTAGAGGAGTGAATAAATGAGGAAGGCAATCCCACTTGTCAGGCTCATGCCTGTAAAGACTGGATCTGTAACTGTGAAACGATCTGTCTGAATACATGGGAGGAACAGTTTAAAATAATGTTAGTGAGACAATACGATGGGTGTGTAACTCTGCGATACGTTGGAACAAAAGATATGTATTGTAGTAGTAGTTATTATGCACAATAATCATTACTAACAATGAACATACTACAAAATACTAAATATTCCTTGACCAAAGGCAGAATAGATAAGGAGCTAATTATTTTCTGTTGTACAATTTTCAAAAGACCAAAAATCTTCATACCCTTAACACATTGTGGGTTAAAGTGCATTTTTATTTGGTGTATGGGTAGCTTATAGCTAGAAATGACTCGAAGTGGCAAAAGATGCTGGGATATTAATAAGATTTTGATCTTACCTGAACATTTTGACGAAACAATCTTTTGCACCATTCTAAAGGCTCTTCGTAACTTCTCGTGTCATCTAGAGCCTTCTAATCAACTATACATTTTAAACATTGTCTATGCATGCATTGAGACAGGATATGGACAATGTAATTTTTGTTGAACTGTAAAACACACTGAAAATAGCCAATTCTCACTGCCTTTTTTGCCACCTCATTCTCAGCTAAAAAAAAAAAAATCAATCTTTCACTTGTTCACAATTGTACTTTTACTAAATGTGGCGAGCATCACAATAATTTTGACCTTAACTGTAATTGTGATTAGTTCAGATGTGCTGTGTGCTTGACTTTGTGCCAAGATTATGTATTGTTTAACTAATTTGTGCAGACAATAACCTGACAAATTAAATTATACTATATAAATAAGTAAATTCACATTCTGCCTTTTTTGAACAACCAATTACCACATAATAGAATAGACATAACCAGTGTTTGAGAAGAATTCTGCTAAGTTAAAAATAGATATACTGCTATGTTAAAAATAGATATACTATATAAATAGGTAGTAAATAACCAGTACAAAATAATGATACCAGTCATATAACTATACAATTTACAAGTGGGTCGTGGTTGCCTTCATGTTGTTAAAGTAGCTCTTATAATGTAAAAAGATTGGAAAAAAAGCTATGACTCTGTATTCTGTTTGTAATCCTGTTTACATGTTGCAGGGAGTATAGAGTCAAACCACCAATATGTATTTTTGTCGGCAGTCCTTCACAGAATTTCATAATGTAAATGGAACATGGCACGGTGGACGACTGGTTAGAGCGTCTTCCTCACAGTTCTGAGGACTGGGGTTCAATCCCCGGCCCCGCCTGTGTGGAGTTTGCATGTTCTCCCCGTGCCTGCGTGGGTTTTTTACGAAGAATCATCTTTTATTGTCATGAACATGCATGCATGCACACGAAATTTGTTCTCTGCATTTAACCCATCACAGTGAACACATACACATATACATGTTAGTGGAACACACTGGAGCAGGGGGCAGCTGTTTCTCCGCGTCTCCGGTTTCCTCCCACATCCCAAAAACATGCGTGGTTGGTTGATTGAAGACTCTAAATTGCCCGTAGGTGTGAATGTGAGTGCGAATGGTTGTTTGTTTATGTGTGCCCTGCGATTGGCTGGGTGTACCCCGCCTCCTGCCCGAAGATGGCTGGGATAGGCTCCAGCACTCCCGCGACCCTAGTGAGGATAAGCGGCTCAGAAAATGGATGGATGGATGGAATTTCCCCGTCAGCCCAAAACTAGATGTTATTTTTGTAAACACCTTACCTTGGACTCATGGTTGTCAAATAAAAACAAATACAATACTTACTGCAGTAATGAGGAATTGCTAACTAAATTAAACCTTTTATACCCACATTTAAGCAGTCGGAAATTAATCAAGCAAAACAGTGAGCCAAAACAGTCAACTAAAAGAAATGTTTCTTTTCAGGAATGGAAGTAAATAACTATGATTTACATCTTAATTCAAGAAATAACAATGTGCTTTACTATCTTTGAAACCTTGCTATTGATTGATGACTGGTCCAGGGTGTACCATACCCCACTTCTCGCCCTAAGTCAGCTTGGATACGCTCACCCACTACCCTAATGAGGACATGCGGTATAGAAAATAGAGGGATTGATTACTTTTTGGTAATTCATGGATAACAATAATTATCATATTTCAAGAATGAAAATATAATTCAAATTGAAGAGCTTCTACATACATGTATATTTGCTATTTTCTCCACTCTCCCTAAACTTTGTAGGTGTACTTTGTCTTAATGAAATGTCCTTTTAAATAGAATAGCAAATGATCAAAGTGAAAACTAATAAATACATGAGAAAAAGCATACATTTAGATCTTTACTTTTTTCCTCAAAATGTTAGCTCAAGCAGCGGAGCCAGCAATGTATTATTACAAAATGATATTGGTTATATATTCTTATGCTTTGTGTGCAACTTGTGGCTTCCCTCCTGATTGAAGCGCCTCGCTGTGTCAAAAACATGTTTCAGATAATGTAGGATTTGTCTGCAGTTATCCGAGTTGATGATGAACAGAGGGTCCTTTGAGTTTGCCTTCTGTACAGTATGTTTGTTTCTTTAGCGTGATGGAGCATCTGTTTGGGCCTCACAACAAGCCAGCTGTTAGTCGCCAATCAGTCCTACATAGCCCAGAGCTCACTACAATCTTTTAATTCACATGCCTGCCAGAGGGTATATTTGCTTAATGATGCAACTCAGAATAATTTATTCTCGGTTTCCCATTTATCATGTTGATTGTAGAGAAGAACTAATCATTGGTGGATCCAACGTCATACGTTTTGTGTGTGTGTGTGTGTTGTCTTTCTGTGTGCGATTGCTAGGTGGCTTTGTGTTTTTCTCCAGTTGGAAGTAAATTGAGGGTTCGTAGCAGGAAGTTCCCTGCCTTGGTCAACTGTACAGCTATCGACTGGTTCCACGAGTGGCCACGGGAGGCGTTGGAGTCAGTCAGCCTCAGGTTCCTGCAGGAAGTGGACACTATTGAAGTAAGAACTGCTTATATTGTAGTATGTATTGTATTTATTTCTAAGGGACTGTTGCTTGTGCTTTGTCCTCATGTCTGCAGCCCCAAGTGAAGGAGTCGGTCAGTAAATTTATGGCGTACATTCACACGAGTGTCAATCAGACCTCGAAAGAGTACCTGGCCAATGAGCGGCGCTACAACTACACCACACCAAAGTCTTTCCTGGAGCAGATCAAACTGTATCAAAGTCTGCTGGGCCAAAGGAGTAAAGACCTAAGCAGCAAAATGGAGCGGCTGGAGAATGGCCTGCAGAGGCTCAACAGCACCTCTGCTCAGGTACATTACCAATATTCCTCTTGTTTCATTAACCTTGTGATGAAGTCACAAGACTAAATGTATGTTATCGTCATAAACCATCTGAAACACTTTTTCAAAGTCCTGCAGGAGCCTGGCTTTTTCCCTTTACTTGTTCTCACTTCACAAAACTGCACATTCAGACTCACTCGGACTAATTTCATACAGCAAACTCATCTTTTCCTGCAAGTGCTCTGCTTCCTCTTCAAGTCAAAAATGTGATTAGCGACTAGTCGACGTCATGCTCTTAACGGTATTGTGGAGTAGTAAAGTCGACAATTTGACTAGTCTGTACAAGCCCTATCGCCAAATGGTATGTTTTGGTTCGGTTCAGGTCGGTATTTACTAATCTTCAATGGCTAAAGGTCCCACAATATCTGATGGGAAACATCCCATTTTTCAGAACCCCTTTGTTTTAAAAAAAAACAGGTCGCAGTGCTACACTTTGTTATCCTTGCTGAGGGTGAACACATTGCTGTCCTCTGACTGGCCGACAGAATTCTCTGCCATTGTCCATGTTACAATGGAATGGAAAGACAAAAAGTGCCATTTAAACAAACGGTATTGAACCGAACAGTACCAAGTGATGGAAACGTGGCTTAATAGAGTATCTTTCTCTCATATAAAACATGGAGAGCTTCTATTTTGTTTCACAAAACAACCATTATTTCTACATGATCTTTTATGGTTTTTATTTTGTTGCTCATAAAGTGAGATTGTATTTCATCAATAAAGCACAGAAATGGGAGACAGCTTCGGTAGCTCAATATTGTCAATATTATCTACATGCACTTTCACTTCTACAGCACCTGATCAATTTTTTAACATCATAAAAAAAATCGATATACACTTCCCTCTAAAATCATTTGAACAATGAGGCCGATCCCTTTACTTTTGTTGGAGACCGAAAACATTTGGGTTTGACATCAAAAGATGCATACGAGAGATCAACCTTTCAGGTTTTGTTTCCAGATATTTACATCTGCATCTAATGCACATTTCAGAAGATAGCACCTTTTGTTTTAACCTACACATTTTTGTTTTTAGAAAACGTATTGGAAATGAGTGACAGACAGGTGTGTTTTGTTGCTTAGGTGTGTCCTTTATATTGGTGATGGTATCAACACATACTGTGCATTTAGAAATTATTTTCACTTATTCCACATTTTGTTATGTTACTGTCATGGGTGTGTGTTCTGGTTGTTGTCTTCCCCCTGTCTCGTACACGCCTGCTCCTGAGATCATCTTCCTCACCTGCACCTCGTTTACCCTAATTACCCCATGCATTTAACCTCGTGTCTCATTCTTTCTGGTCGCCAGTTCGTTGTACCTTGTTGTCACGTTCCAGCATTCCTTGTTTCCACGTCACCAACTTATAGTAAGCCTAGACCCTTTTCTGATTATTGACCTTGCCTTTTTGCCTCACGTTTTTTGGATACTGTTGCCTTTTCGGATTACCTACCTGTGTACCGACCTCTGCCCGTTTATTAAACCTCTCTTTTTGAAACTGTCCATTTGAATTGGAGTCGTGCATTTTGGGTGCTGTCCTTTGTTCCGTTCATGACAGTTACAACCCTGTTCAAAAATGGAATAAATTCATTTTCCCTCAAAATTCTACACTGAACACCACATAGTGACAAGAACAAAACCACATGGACATAACTATTCACAGCTTTTGCTCAATACTTTGGTCAAGCACATTTGGCAACAATTACAGCCACATCTTTTTGAATATTATGCCACAATCTTGGCAGTTTTGCCCAATCCTCTCCTCTCAAGCCTAACCAGGTTGGAGCCATTGTCAATTTTATTCAGAGATATTCAATCGGATTCAAGTCTGGGCTCTGACTGGGCCACTCAAATACATTCACAGTTATCCTGAAGCCACTCCTTTGATAACTTTGCTATGTGCTTAGGTTTTTGGTCCTGCTGAAAGTTAAATAGTCACCCAAGTCTTAAATCAAGAGGGCTCAGGAGCAAGTTTTTGTCCTGTATGTCTTTGTACATTCCTGCATTCATCTTTCCCTCAATCCTGACTAGTCTCCCTTTTCCTGCCACTGAAAAAAAAATAAAAATTATATTCCCACCACTATGCTTCACTGGAGAGATGGTATTTGCTAGGTGATAAATGGTGCCTGGTTTCCTCCAAACACGATGCCTGGCATTCACGCCTAACAGTTAAATCTTTGTCTCAAAGAATATTATCTCCCATGGTTGAGAGAGTCGTTCTGGTATCATTAGGCAAACCCAATGTGTCTATTATTAAGGAGTGACTCCCGTCTGGCCACTCTACCGTACAGGCCCAATTAGTGGATTGCTGCAGAGATATTTGTCCCTCTGGAAGCTTTTCCTCTTTCTACAGAGGAATGCTGGACACCTGACAGAGAGACAATTGGGTTCTTAGTCACTTTCTTGACAAAGGCCTTTCTCTAATCACTGAGTTTAGATAGGCTGCCAGCTCTTGGAAGATTTCTGATGCTTCGGATTGTTTTGCATTTACAGATGATGGAGGCCGCTGTGCTCAATGCGGCCTTCAAAGGAGTAGAAATGTTTCTGTCGTCTTCCCCAGATATGTATCTCGAGACAATCCTGTCTAAGAGGTCTACAGACAATTCCTTTGCTTTCACTATTGGTTTGTGCTCTCACATGCACTTTCAGCTGTGGAATCCTATATATAGACGTGTGTGCCTTTCCAAATTGTGTACAATCAACTGAATTACCACAGGTGGACTCCCAGCAAGCTATAGAAACATCAAGGACAATCAATATTGGCAAAAATTTTAATGTTTCATTTGTTTATCTACGTGTCATTATGGGGTGTTGACTGTATAATTTAAAGGAAATAAATGCATTTATTCCATTTTGGGATAAGGTCATTACTACAAAATGTGGAAAAGGTGAATCATTGTGAATACTTTGTGGATGAAGCTGCTGTCACGGTGGTCAGTTGTTTTTTGGTGGCATGCAGGTGAAAGACAGGTTGACTTAAGCACACATAAGGCAAGAGACTACAGAGGAAAGAAGTAACAACAAACCATCACAAAAGAAGAATACAAAAATTTTGTAGCTGTAAATACCCAGAAATCAAATATATGTTGCTCTTTTGTCTCGTATTCATCTTTTAATGTCAAATCCAATTTTTTTCTAGTCTGCAGCAAAAATAGAAGAATTTGCCTCATTCTTCCAGTACAGTTGAAAGGGGTGTGTGATTTAAAATGATTAAATACCTGCAGAGGAAGAGATGATGAATGCACCTTATCAAAGCCACAACAACATTATGTGCAGTATTGTGAGTAGTCTGTTATACGGCATTGTAATAAAAAGCAAAGAGGAAGGTTTCAATCATAAATACATATTTCCATGCATGCAGTAATGTTGTTGTTGCATTAAATGTTATAAGACACCCAGGAAGAGAAACTTAAACTGTCATAAAAAGGACAATCTTTATGCAAGCATAAAAACGTTACTGCAAAAAAGTTTCCTCAGCAGAAAGATGTTGGCCTATATGGTTCACACAAACACGCACACACACACATGCATATTAATTATCCCTATAAAAATAATGGGCATAAAAATACATTTTAAAAAAATGGTTATCATATCAGCACCTTTGCAGGAGAGAGATAATCCAATCTTTAATTTAGTAAGCTTGTTTGTGCAATGCAGTGCACAGACATGCACATAGTTTAGTTTTCCATTAATTGTTTTATAAGAATCTGTCCTTCTGAACAAAATAACACTGCTGCAAAAATATGTATAGTACGTACAAAGTGGAGGTGTCTCTGCATTTAAAGCGAGAGTCCTCTGTCTTCATGCCCTACAGTTTTACAAGGAATGAGAACAGCCCACCCCAGCCACACGCACACACACATACAGTATATGAGGATTCGTTAATGGAGAAGCCTTTTAATTAGAGAGCAGACTCTTTGCTGTAGCAAGCCACCAGTAATGCACACTGTGCCAGTTGACGCATCCATACCACCATAAGCACTGTTATTTAACATTCAGTGCAGGAGGTTGTGCAGCTCACCAGGGGCTGCTGTGGTCATGATAAACAAGGACCACTTGGGTTAAAAACAACACTAAAAGACTGTAGGACATGCTGTGTGAGTGTGTGATTCATCCACTTCCCAGAGGACATTATTTGTGTGTTTTCCTCTACATTTGTTTGGAGGTTGTGTCTTAGCTTCTTCAAAAGTGAATTATGTTTTTGGTGATTAATGTGCGCATTTTTTACAGAAGTAAGAATGCTACTTCTACAGGCAGGCATGATTATACTAATTGTACAAGTTTCTATTGCTCTAGTGGTACTACAACCCCAATTCCAATGAAGTTGCGACTTTGTGTTAAACATAAATAAAAAAGGAATACAATGATTTGCAAATCATGTTCGACCCATATTTAATTGAATAGACTACAAAGACAAGATATTTAATGTTCAAACTTTATTGTTTTTAGCAAATAATCATTAACTTAGAATTTTATGGCTGCATCACGTTCCAAAAAAGCTGGGATAGGGTCATGTTTACCACTCTGTTACATCACCTTTTCTTTGAACAACATTCAATAAACGTTTGGGAACTGAGGACACTAATTGTTGAAGCTTTGTAGGTGGAATACTTTCCCATTCTTGCTTGATGTACAGCCTCAGCTGTTCAACAGTCCGGGGACTCCGTTGTCGTATTTTACGCTTCTTAATGCGCCACACATTTTCAATGGGAGACAGGGTCTGAACTGCAAGCAGGCCAGTCCAGTACCCACACTCTTTTTCTACAAAGCCACATTGTTGTAGCATGTGCAGAATGTGGTTTTGGCATTGTCTTACTGAAATAAGCAGGGGCGTCCATGAAAAAGACGTTGCTTGGATGGCAGCATGTTTCTCCAAAACCTGTATGTACCTTTCAGCATGAATGGTGCCTTCACAGATGTGTATGTTACCCATGCCATTGGCACTAACACAGCCCCATACCATCAAGTTGTTTTAACTTTGCATCCATAACAGTCCGGATGGTTCTTTTCCTCTTTGGCCCGGAGGACACGACATCCACAATTTCCAAAAACAATTTGAAATGTGGATACAGAACACTTTTCTACTTTGCAACAGTCCATCTTAGATGTGTACATGTCGGGCCCAGAGAAGCCGGCGGCGTTTCTGGGTGTTGTTGATAAATGGCTTTTGCTTTTGCGTTTCAAGTTGCACTTACGGATGTAGCGCCGAACTGTATTTACTGACATTGCTTTTCTGAAGTGTTCTTGAGCCCATGTGGTGATATCCTTTACACATTGATATCGGTTTTTGATGCAGTGCCAACTGAGGGATCAAAGGTCACGGGCATTCAATGTTGGTTTTTGGCCTTGCAGCTTACATGCAGTGATTTCTCCAAATTCTCTGAACCTTTTGATGATATTATGGACCGTAGATGATGAAATCCCTAAATTCCTTGCAATTGAGGAACATTGTCCTTAAACTCTTTTCTATTTTCTCACGCACTTGTTCACAAAGAGGTGAACCTCGCCCCATCTTTGCTTGTGAATGACTGAGCAATTCAGGGAAGCTCATTTTATACCCAATCATGGCACCCATCTGTTCCCAATTAGTTTGTTCATTTGTGGGATGTTCCAAACAGGTGTTTGATGAGCCTTCCTCAATTTTCTCAGTCTTTTTTGGAACGCGTTTCAGCCATAAAATTCTAAGTTAATGATTATTTGCTAAAAACAAAAAAGTTTGTCAGTTTGAACATTAAATATCTTGTCTTTGTAGTGTATTCAATTATAGGTTGAACATGATTTGCAAATCATTGTATTCTGTTTTTATGTTTAACACAACATCCCAACTTCATTGGAATTGGGATTGTAGATTTAATAAATAAGAGGAATAGGAGTATTTTAAGAAATGTATGTTACACAATATTGATATGATAACATTGGAAAATGCTGCAGTGATTTCAGCTTACAGGCAGTAGAATTCATTACTTTATGTGTTACATACTCACAATGTAATAAGAGCCACGATGTGAAAAGAGAAAAACAGCACGGTCCCATTTGTACTGTAGATCGGAAATGTTCTGATTATTTATTTATTCATTTTTTTTGTAGATGTTCTGGTGCGTATTTGTACTTGGAGTTGGTGTATGCATTTTAGTTAGGGTAAGATATTATTTATAACTATAATAAAATATATAATAATATAATAATATCTTATAATAAACATTTGTCTCCTAAATTATAAGACAAATGTTAAATACCGTTGTAATTTTTGGTTTCACTTAAAAATCAGCATAGATAGCAAGCAGAAGCAGCATCGCCAGAAGTTACATCATCGGGAGATAGGAAGTTTACAGCAACAATTGTTTGTTGCATGCTGAAGTTTTTTTGCCCCCAATATCATTGTTTGAATGCCTTTTAATCTTCATATGCATAGATTTCGAAATTTTTGACAGCTAACAAATGTATGTGTTTAGCAGACATTTGTTTTCAGTGTTTACATGCAAACGATAACAGAAACGGTGTTCAAAAACATTTCTCTTGAGACTGGTTTTCCAGTGTTGGCGGCCAAACACCGTTTTTATTCATTTTCATTCATTTCCATACATCCATCTTCTATACCATACCACGTGTCCTCTTTATGCTCACGAGTGAGTCGGAGCCAATCTCAGCTCACAATGCCAGGCCGCGTACACCATGAAATGCGTGGCATCCTTCTGCTGGAACTTATTGGGTTGAGACAGAGGACTGAGACAGAGGCTTAAGAGGCACCAACAAGTCCATATGTGTAGACCAAAGACAGGAAAGTCTAGTACTGATGATCTAAATTCACAAGAAAGCAGTCCATACAACCCAAAGAGCACCACAGAAGGAAAAAAAAAACAAACAAACGTAATTGCAAAATACAAAAGTCTAAAAAAGATGTTACAAGATCACAAGCATTAAGAAAAGGCAGGAAGTGTGACACAAGCAGTGACAAGTAATTTCTCACATGGGAGGAAAAGGAGGTGGTTTAGGGTCCGAGAACACACAGGACCCATTAGAGCTGGGGGAAAATAAGACAGTTTTGCTCCCTTGTTTATACAACGGCAGCATTTTGGCACCTGGGGATGCTAACTTGTGAAAACAAACTCAAAATGAACATTTTTAAAAATGGTTGTGTTACCATTGCCATCTAAACACTGTAAATCACCCATCTTTCAAAATGGAAGAAATGTAAGGATGTCACATTCAGAACCATAACAGTGGAACATGGGGCTTGTGTTTGTGTGTGCGGCTGACCTTGATAATGCATCTACTGTGACGTGTTGATTACTGATTCAGCTGAGACACATTATGCCCATAACGAAATTTTTTAACCCAAATATCGACAGGTTAAAGTACTGCAAAAAAAGAAAAGCCGTTGTTGTGAATGGTACGTACTTGGCATGCATGATACAGTGTTTTCACTTTCAACTCTGTGAACAGCAATTGTTTTGATGTCGCCTGTAGGTGAAATGTTTTAAAGATGCAAAGAAACAAAACCTGCCATCTTTACTACCGGTAGGTTATTATTGTCTATACCTACCATTTAATTCACTGGATAGGGCATGGGATCCAAACAATCAGGTCGATAAGAAAAAGAAAGAGAGGCATAAATTACATAGTTTTTCCAGTTCTTTTGTTGTTAAGCTTGTGGAGGGAGTCAATGATCAGACCAAGAAATAAGTTCACTTTCATATGAATCAAATGATCAGTCATACAACCATCTTTTTACAGCATGCTGGAATTCAGCCGAACAAATCAAGCAAACATTCTGCCTTCTCGCTGGATGAATTGTCTAACCCCTTTAACCTATTTCTCAAATCACCCACGTTTGTACAAATTGTAGGGAAATTCCACCTGTTATCTCTCAAGAAAATTGACCTTGATCACATTTGTAGCACTTGGTTGGTGTAAAGTGTGAAAACTGTTGCTGAAGCGATGTTTAAGACAATGGTTAAAGATATACAGTAATATCTAACAGTTACCAAAATGAATTCACTAAACGGACACCACAAGCCCCAAGTCAGCTGGGATGGACTCCAGCTCTCCTGCGACCCAAACAGCAGAAGCAGTAGTAAATCCATAAACAGATGGGCAAATGGCAGATTTGACCTGAACAATATATTTTTTATTACTGGAACTGCACTTGGCAGATGTGTAGATTTAAAACACATTTTACTGAAAGGCCCCAATCATCTAACATTTTACTTAGTTTGCGAACTACTTAAATTATTATAAACACCCCTCAGTAAGATAACATCTTGAATCTGATTTGATAAGAAGGTGCAGTTGTTGCTTACTAAGTGTCGATTTTGGGTATTTGTCAAGGACTAGTTGTAAGGAATGGAAAAATGAGAACTGTTTGAAACCTGCTGTGATTGGCTGGCGACCAGTTCAGGGTGTTCCCTACCTGTCGCCCAGAGTCAGCTGAGATAGGCGCCAGCACACCCGCGACCCTAGTGAGTATAAGCGGGACGGAAAATTGATGTTTGAAGCTGTTT
Organism: Phycodurus eques; assembly: GCF_024500275.1. Classification (NCBI taxonomy): domain Eukaryota; kingdom Metazoa; phylum Chordata; class Actinopteri; order Syngnathiformes; family Syngnathidae; genus Phycodurus; species Phycodurus eques. Next base: position 15,132,244 of record NC_084543.1, on the reverse strand, counting down.
GTTAAAACTGGGGAGAGGCTTAAATTCTATAGTATAAAAAAAAAAAAAAACACAAAGCCTTCTCACATGTATTGAATATCACCCATGTCATGCGCCAATTAGTTGGGCCTGTTTCCCCACCTCCCCTCACACTTTCCTCCAGCGTATTCATCATGTTGATGGCTCACTTGGTGCTCTTCTGTTTGACTGAATCCATTGCATAGTACTGTCACAATCTGAAAAGGCTGTCTTGCCTGCGGACTGATTTCCTGTTTTTTAATTAGCTGAAAGACAAGCATGAAAAACAGTCTGTTTTTATTTCCCCGGTGCAGCATTTTGATGGAGTCACATGGTAAAGCAAACCCTATTTGTCGAGGAGTTATGAGGACTTTGTAATCCCCTTAATTTCTCCTTATGGCTGTCCTTTGTCTGAGCACGTGTGTTTGATTGTGTCTTTGTGTTTGTACTGATAGCAGCTCATATCGCAAATCTTTCCATTTTATTCCAGATATGCATGCCATTCATTCCTACTTTTCCCATTATCTTCTTGCACAGAATAAGATTTGTCCTGATATAAGCTTAAAGGTCACATGAATGGTGCCGGGCCAAATCCTGTAGGGCACAAAATGTTATCCGCAAAGGGTGAAGCCCCTTTGTCTAAGCTCATTTGTCCAGCATCCCGAAAATGCCAAATCATCTTTGTTGCATTGAGAGATTTGGAAAGATGTTTAGGTTCCTGTCATCTAGCTCATGCAAATCCCTTGACACTATAACTTTGAATCCAACATTGATACAAACAAAAATAAAATGACCACACTGTCAAATAATATGGATTCAATTTCATGATAGCAAAACTCCCTTAATACGCTATTCGTGGACATGCCACTAGGGATGGTCAATTATATTTTGAATGGGGTAATCGAGGGAATCACTCCCTGAATGTTCTGGATTCCTGTTTGCATGCCAGTGTTGTGATGAGCAGAAAAATACCACTCAAAGTTGTGCCATCGCTGCCTGGATGTAAAGTCCCCTCAAAATGTATTGGAACAGTAAGGCCTATTGTCTTCGATGTGTCATCAAATGATGAACATAAAACAAGAGACCAACATTTTGGATTTTTTTTTTCCCCCCACGTATGGACATCCCATTTGGATACACAACTTAGAGAGAGAGAGAGAGAGAGAGAGAAGGGAAGAAAAAAAAAAAAAAAAAAAAAACACTTATTTTACACAATAATTTTTCATGTGAGCGAAAGTACAGGAACATGTCACTGATAGGTGGGTTTGGTTATTTTGTGTTCTTTATACATAACTGAAACATCATTGACACTATATAGTTTATTAATTAGTATGAACATTTCATGTCATCGTTGCCAAAATTATCAGTATTTTCACTCTGAAATGAATATAACAAAACAATAAAAGACACCACAGTTACACACTGAAAACATGGCAACAAATTTTATTTGAAATACAAAATCTATAGAATCGGCTATCCTAGTTTTGGTACATTATAAAGTGGAAACTGCAACAATCAAAATTAAAATGCATGCCAGGCCCACACGAAATATAATTATGATTACGAACAAGACAACCTTGGGGTATAATTTTGATTGTGATCATAGACATGAGTCAGGGGTGTGTTTTTTTTTTAAAATTATTATTATTAATGCAATGCGTCTGCTGCTATTTGTAGTGTACAAATTGCGCTTTGGTACCATGGAGCCCTCATGTTTGATTGCAAATGGGTAAAACAATGTTGCTTGTGCCTTTGTACCCACTGAAAGATTTCCTTTTGATCAATGTTCATGTTGTGCCCGTTTAATATACTGCATTAGTGTTTTATATAAAAGGTTAAAATACATTCTCCGCATAGAAAAAGCGCATTGGCCCCTGATAACCTCAAATATATTGTTTTTATACCCTCCACACTTGACAGATTGAGAACATAGCTCTAACATTTTGGCCTTTGAAACATTCCTGACCATTTGTGCTTTAATTACCAACATTTTATGTTAAATTGTGATTTCCATAATGTTTTATGAAGAAAGGTATGACTGGTATTAATCTACTCCAAGATGTTTGGTAGCTACTGTAGATCAGCTACTTACACATCCATAACTCACCAGTTTCCGTTGGAGCATCAGCCGATCTCCACCTCCTGACCTCATCATTTCCATGTTTCATCGTCTTGACAGGTTGATGACCTCAAGGCCAAGCTCGCGGCTCAAGAAGTAGAGCTCAAGCAGAAGAACGATGATGCTGACAAGCTGATCCAGGCAAGAACATTATTCGCACAACTTCAACGCACCAGCGAAACATCACAGATGTTGATATTTTCACATTTGCAGAACCTTTTGTACCATCTAGCTGGTTGCATTTGTCCTGAGATATTCTGCACTGACCCCAATACGAAGAGGGTAAATGGCATTTTGCGCGCCAAGTAATAAAGGGCACCACTGTTGCTCCCTTCACTTGTTTGCTGCTTAGTTTTCCAGCTCATTTTTTGGAACCACTGCTTTTTAAAAAAAAAAAAAAAACTCCATTCATCCATCCAACTATTTGGCTTTTGTGATAGACAACATTTGATTGACACTCAAAAGATGTGCAGCGAGTCCTCAGATTACAATGAAGGAAGTAAATGAAATGTAAGTGTGGTAACTGAGCATCCCTTTTTGTGCAACGTGACAATGGATTCTTACACCACCATACAAACGAGTGCACGCTATTTGTAACCTGTACCAATTAACTAATGTAATGATTGTTGTTGTAGATTGAATGGCTATAAAACTGCACAGCATCATACACAGAGCATAGTGTATAACTGCTCGATTAAAAGACCTATAACGTCCAGATGGCCTATATTTTTTGCTGACTAAAATGAAACTGGCAGTCATTTCTAATAATATCATTCCGTTTTGGAGCAATTGGTAAGCAACTTATTGCCCTGGGAACGCCCCTTTTATATTGCCAAAATCGATACCTGTATGCTGCAATCTCTTGGTGTGACATCGTCGACAGAACTAGAGACCAAATTCACCAGATAGCTGGTGTGGACAAAGGAATGTTCTATACTATGAAATGGCAGTATTTCCTCATCTTTTACATATTGTCGCTGTCCGGCTGAATCCCCCCCACCTCCAAGATGACAACTTTCCAGGAAATCCCCAAAAATGTCATCTTGTTTGAGTTTCCAAACCGCTTTGTTCAAGTTGGTATTACACCTTATATTGCTATCATATACCGTTGCACACTCACATCAACACACCAGCACCCCAAAATTATGTTCAATCCGTAATTTAATGAGCTACAAAAAGAAAAGATCGCTAATTTATTTTGATGTCATTAAAATGGTACACCGTCACGCGATGCCACCGACGGTACAAAAAGCCTTTAATTAAGATGACATAACACAAGCAAATGCCTGTGTTATGTCATCTTCCCAAGCTCTCAAAAGTCTTAGAGCCATGAGTGATTTAATACACCAAATACAACAATGAGCAGAACTGAATCTGCACACACTTACCTGTCAGGATTCAGGTTCCAAGTTGGACCCAGATGCAGAGAGGACAGGGAGGCGAGTATTGTATTAACAGTTTATTGCATCTTGGAAGCAAACATAGGAACTCGGAGAACTAAATCCGGCATTGGGAGGGTTCCAACGAGGACCGGTCTGGCAGGGTGGGAGTCTGTGTTGTCGGTGGGCAGATGACAGACTGGGGGAAAAGAACAAGAATTGGGTAGAGGTAACTCACTAGGTTTTTCAGGAAGCATAAATATAGGCAAGGTGGCTAGGCTACAAACTCGACGTAGAGCGTTGATAGTCTGGGGATGAGTTGGAGTCCCACAGCGTCTTAAGAGCAGTCAGGTGTAATTAAGATGACAAGGTGCAGCTGCTCGACTCCAACACGTCAACCCTGCAAAGCACTCGACACACACACAAATATGGGCTGGACTCGGGGTGCTGAAACAGCAGACACTGACACTTACCTACGTGGCTCATGCAGTTTCCTTCGGCAACGAAGCATTACAGTGATCAATTTTAACCAATCAAAACAAGCCTACTCAGATGCATTTAACCTCACTATTATTTAAAAAAATAATAATACAGACTTTCAATATAGGCGATAATTACGCTGCACCGCTTCCGCAGAATGAGGAAATAGGCAATTTTACAACGCTTCTCAGATGTTTTGAGCATTCAAGAGGATTTATAGATTGGTTTGTAAACTATTTTCACCACTTTGAATTAGTAAAATCACAGACGAAAGTGGGGACAGACCAAATTTGTGAAGAAACCAAGAACCGTGCAATATGACGGAACAAGGAAATGTGCTTGTTGTAGGCTGATGTGTCAATCAGGCAGATTTTCGACCTAAAAGTAGGCGGGCCAAAGTCTTGCTGACAATCAAAGTCTGTCATCAGAAAGGAAGCCAAAAATTACTACTGAGTCTATTTTGGTGGGAATTTTTTTATGCGGACCTTTGTCAATTTTCGCAGTATTAGATTTAGATTTAAATTCGATTTGCACAGAGTGTGTTGTGTTCTGTCAGTGCAGACAGTGTTATTTGAAATCTGAAACTCCATGTTGAAAACATATGAAAAGCCATGCTATAAAAAGTGTGCGCCCAGTAACTCAGCTGAAATACAATGTCTTCGCCCTCAGGTGGTTGGAGTTGAAACTGAGAAGGTGTCCAAGGAGAAAGCAGTGGCTGACGATGAAGAGGAGAAGGTGGCAGCCATGGCTGTTGTGGTTTGTGGCAAACAAAAAGACTGTGAAGAGGACTTGACAAAGGCTGAACCAGCTCTCATCGCTGCACAGGACGCACTTAACACGCTCAATAAAGTGCGTCACTCTCCTTTATTTCACTGGTTCTTTACTTTTCTCTGCACTCAAACTTGTTTTCATTTTTCATTTTATCTTTTAGTTTAGTCCACACATGCCTTTAGGTTGAGATTAAAGACTATTGAATCTTATCTTTGCTAAAATAATGTATTCTCTATGCTCTGCTGGCATTTTAGTTCATCCCCTGAAACCCATATAGGTTTATGTCCCGCCTGTGGGATTTTTAAAAACACCCTTTACATTTAAAAGGTTCTTTCTGTTCAAACAACCAGAACAGACTATCTGCAGCTCTGTAAAATGTCCTAATTTTAATTCTCTGTTGTCTTCTCGAAGTCAGTACAGGTTAATCCCCTTCTTTTCTCAACCCTTTACTTTTTCACATTGTTTTTTTTTTTCCACCAAGTAGACCATACAGACCATTCATGGCTCTTTAATTATACAATGATTCCCTTTATCCCACCCCACACTTTAGAACAATCTGACTGAGTTAAAGTCATTTGGCTCTCCAGTGGCAGCAGTTAGCAATGTCACAGCGGCTGTCATGGTCTTAATGTCGTCTGGTGGCAAAGTCCCAAAGGATCGTAGTTGGAAGGCCGCAAAGTTGATGATGGCAAAAGTGGACTCGTTCCTTGATTCCCTCATAAATTTCAAAAAGGAAAACATCCCAGAGGCTTGTCTGAAAACTATTCAGCCTTACTTGCAGGTGAGTATGTTTTTTTCTTTGGACATAGCCAATATTGAATTTGTATACACAGTCGTAGTAATAGCATGAGGCAGCTCACTCAATTAGAGTACAAAATTATCATATCATATCATACCCTAGCATCAAATCAAATAAAGAAAATCAATTGATGCACGGTATTTTTTTTGTTGCTGCAATTGGCTTGTTATATCAGCTTGTTTGGTTACAGTTGTTGCTTGACATAATTGTAATTTACATTTTACTGTTGACTTTATATGTATTATTTATGTCTACTTTAATTTACAATTTTGAGACTGTCTAGGGATATGTCGTCAGTTAGCTTCAACCTCTGTTTCTTTAACCTAAAAATACAGTAGCAACTTGTATTTTTATAATGTCACACTTTGTTAGTGGTCTGCAATATTGGTACAGTAACAGTTTGTTAGCACTAGCATGGATTCTAATGTTACTGTCCTGAGTTGTATGGATTTTTCCTGTTCTTCCCTCTTCCACATGCAAAAATGATAAGAAAATACAGTGCAGCGACATGTTAGTGATTTAAGCATAAAAATTAATTGGTTTCTTTTACTTGGACAATTTATTTGATGCTTCATATTTCTGGAATTAAGAGGCTCTTGGAAATGTAATATACTTTGGAACTAAGCAAATTAATAATTAATGTAAAACTAATATCCAATATAGATGGTTTAGCCAGTTGTATGAGGTGTTTAGTAACAAATGCAGTCATTATCAAACTAAAATTATGTAATGCTTCAAACTGCTGTGGGAGCCATTTAGTGCAAAATAATGATATATAAAGCTAGTTGGTTCTCTGATGTGAACCTGCAGCTTTAACCCATTACTGGGCAAAGGACCACATTTGTAACTTAGTTTGGCGTTGAAAACCACCAGTTTGAAATGTTGCATGGAGACAGTCAACTAGTGATGCCACCCATGGCCTCTCAGATAACCATCCCACTTCTGAAACCATTCGTCATGGACCTCTGAGAGTTATTTGTCCATCTATTATACTCATTATAATCCCTCAAAGGGACATTATTATCATTATCCTTGATAGAACACAACACCAGCTCTTTAGCATGGTAGCCAGTAGCCAGCCAAGTACCTCACCCATCTCATCACAATCCAGTATTGACATACTTTGCTCGTCACCTAAATTCAATTTGTTTTTTGTATTTGATAAGTGTGTGTCTTTAACCCATTCAGGATCCAGAGTTTCAGCCAGAACTCATTGCCTCAAAGTCGAACGCAGCAGCAGGCCTTTGCTCCTGGGTTTTGAACATAGTCAAGTTCTACAAAGTATACTGCGAGGTAGAGCCCAAGCGCCAGGCTTTGAGTAAAGCCAACGCAGAGCTGGCTGCCGCTCAAGGGAAGCTCGTCACCATCAAAAACAAGATCAATGTAAGTCCTGGCATTGGACATTTGTACAGCAAATAAGCACATTTGGGTCGTTTTAGTATATGACGACAACAAATCAAGATTTGCAAAGGAAAAATCCAAAGCATGTATTACAGTAAATCCCCGCTATTCGCGGGTGATAGGGAAATAGGGAAAAAAATGCAAGTAAATGATGCGACAATGTTGACTAATACCTGTATTAATAGTTTAAACCGTAAATATACCACAAACTATGATCCCAAAACACTTACTGTAGATATAATTTAAAAATCAATTTACAGCATTGCCCTTAAAAATAGGTTTACAGATTATTTGATTTTGAAAACCCTTCCATGTACCAACTGTCAAGCAATAATGAGACCTCTGTCGTTTGTTAGCTTGAGCGTTTTAATAGGCACTCAGCACAGCAAAACATAGACAAGACAAAGACTCTCTTTAACTTCCGCTCACAAAATTCAGCAAAATTTAGCTCTTCCTTGACGTACAAAGATCTTACAACAATTTAGATGCATCACTTAAACATACTTCCTTGACACCGATCTTGTGGCATTAGGGTGTTATGGAAAGAGCACAAAAAATACAAATACGTAGGTGAGTTTTTCAGTGAATAACCGAGGATAGGTTTAACTGAAAAAATATGGAACAGGTGAATTTGTGAGTAGCGAACCGTCAGTAGGCAGGAATGTGTTTAGAAAAAGTCTATTCTTCCTCAAATGTCTCGAGTGGATGTTTTAACAAAAAATGGGCTGAAAAATGACTTGTGAAATGTATGCATAAATATTCTTGATACGTAAACGCAGATGAACCCTGTAGATATATGAGGTAATAAGAATTTGATTCCACAGAAATGAAACCAAAACAACCAGAGGCAATAAACTGAAGAAACAATTCAGGAGATGAATTATTTTATCAAGGTTTGAGTGACAGTTGACACATGAGCTCAACCAATAATTATATACTTCCCAGCATTTCATCAATACAAAGCTGGTGCAAGTGCTATTAAGGCTTTTACTGTTCATTAATCAAAACTCAATCCATCAGCCTAAAACCCCTATTGATAATAGCAGCTGTAAATAATTGTTTCTCTATGGCGCTTGACATTCACCACCTCAGAGTGCCGGAGAGCCCCAGCAGAGCGTGAAGCTCTGGGCGGCCCGGGATGCTGCAGCACTGTCTGCTGCTTGCGTCAAATCCTGCAGCGTTTACAGTGACGACTGTTAATAAGATCCAGCATGACTTCTGTTTGTCATTTCTCAGCCCCCTGTCAGATCATTTGCGCTAAAAAGTGAATACAGAGGGAATAAGCAATCCTCAAACTAATCTTCTGAACCAGTGTGCCTCCACCGAATAATCCTGTTTGTCCTTGTGCTAATTGCCTCCATGTGACAAATAAATCCATTGCGGATAGAATGATGAATTTTACCCAACTTTTTACTCGCTCACTAGTTTGTGTCACTTACAGACTACAGTGATCTATTTGTCTCTGTATGTCTATGCTGTACTTTTAACAAATGCTGATGTTTATTCTGTGTGTGTGTGGTTGTGTGTGTGTGTGTGTGTGTGTGTGTGTGTGTGTGTGTGTGTGTGTGTGTGTTTGATGGTATACCAACCAGCACCTGAATGAGAACCTGGCCAAGCTTACAGCAAAGTTTGAGAAAGCCACTGCAGAAAAATTGAAGTGCCAACAGGAAGCAGAATCGACCGCACACACCATTTCCCTGGCAAACCGCCTGGTGAGCATATCCGTTTTGCTCAATGCATGAGTCCAACACATTTCTATGCAATAAGGATGCAAACTGATGCAATCAGTCAGTCAGTGTAGATGTGGGGAAAGCGACAGCTCAATATTGCACAGTACCATTCTCACTAAGCAGAATTGTTTGTTATTCTGGGATCAGTCATAATTGGATTTGGTTAAACATTCATTGTTCCACTTGAAATTCAAAATAATTATAAGGATAAGGCTTTGTTTATGGTGTCACCTCTTCTATGTAAATATTTTTAGCAGCCTACAGCGAGATCACACAATTAGTATCGTATTAATAAGTATCGCTGTCCTGATGTCATTACAAATCAGGGTTTAGCCATGCAGTGGTATAGCGCATGGGGACAAGAGGGCGAGTCACCCAAGGCACAAAATGTTGGCGGGTGCAAAATCTTAAAACATGAATACATCCATCCATCCATCCATCCATCCATCCATCCATCCATTTTCTGAGCCGCTTCTCCTCACTAGGGTAGCGGGCGTGCTGGAGCCTATCCCAGCTGTCATCGGGCAGGAGGCGGGGTACACCCTGAACTGGTTATCACCCAATCGCAGGACACATTGAAACAGACAACCATTCGCACTCACAGTCATGCCTACGGGCAATTTAGAGTCTCCAATTAATGCACGTTTTTGGGATATGGGAGGAAACCGGAGTGCCCGGAGAAAACCCACGCAGGCACAGGGAGAACATGCAAACTCCACACAGGTGGGGCCGGGGATTGAACCTGGGTCCTCAGACCTGTGAGGCTGACGCGCCAACCAGTCGGCCACCGTGCCGCCACATAAATACATACTGTTCTAAATAGAAGGAGTCATAGTGGAAGTAGCAGTAGTACTTTTCCCCTTCATCCTTCAAATCCCTATTTTTTTATTAACAGTTACAATGTGCCATGCTATTCCTGCACAAATTTGTATTAATCCCTATACATTCAAACAAGCTAACACATATACTGTCTGTTTCTCAAATGCAAATCCATATGTTGAGTATCTCTCTCACTCACATATGCATTTTTGTAAATCTGCTGACTGGAACAAAACAAACAAGAGGACTGTTGCCGCTGTTAATCTAAATGATTATTTGGTACCGGAAAGCCTGACAGCTGCAATAATGGAAGAGTGTTTTTATTTTCTTCCAGTCAGTCGCGAATATCAATGCAAACATGCTGAAGTGTGCAGTGTTTCTGTGATGTATGGTCGAGAAGTTACAGTTGATGCCCAAGGGCAGCGTCACTTAAGTTTGGAAAAGCTCGGATATGAAGTTGAATATTGTTGATCCCTGGAGGTGTATGGCATCGCTGCTGCAGTAAAGAGTAAAGGTGTTGTTACATGAGCAGAGAGGCAGTAAAGGATATAACAGCCTATTAAAAGTGGACCTGAAGGTGGCAAACTTGTTTGTGAGGATATGTTTTTCCTCTCTTACGTGATAGGTCCCACAGATTAATTTATTGAAGAAAATTACTGGAAACCCTTTGGAAATATTGTCACAATGTGTCTTGTATTTCAGGTGGGAGGTCTTGCATCAGAGAACATACGGTGGGCAGACGCTATTGAGAGTTTCAGAAAACAGGAAAGGACTCTGTGTGGAGATGTCCTCCTTATCACTGCCTTCATTTCCTACCTGGGGTACTTCACCAAACGCTACAGGTTACAACTAATGGCTGAAACCTGGAGGCCTTATCTTAGTCAGCTGACAGTGAGTAGCTTTTTTACCTGTCTAATTTATTATTGTCAAAAATCATGCAATTCCTTTTTAATCATGCAATTCCATTTTAATTAAAAATATTTTGATCATATCATCATACATTTGATCATATAATGTATCACCTGTCCTGAGAGTCATTCCGACTGGACGTACAATAGATGGCTACACGGCATATGGTTCCATTTGTAACACCGTTTGCAATGTAACTCTAAGGGGTAATGCCCATAACCTGGATTTGAACCCCTGCTATGGTTTAAAAATGTGTTCTCTGACCATCACACAAAACCAACCAGGCTTTTTGGCATTATAGCCCGAGATTGCATACACAACAAGTGATGGCAATCATAATACTACCGTCCCCTTTCAGAAATGGGCCATCTCCCACTCAAATGCACAATTTCAATCGCCATAGTGCCCTAACCACCTCCAAGTCTATTGCCCAGGGGTCATCTTTCCCAAGAGCCAAGCCATGGATCGCCTCACTGCTATCCAGCTTCTGAGACTATTAGTCAGACACACATACAACAGCACTCAAACAACAATGCAAAACCTTAATGAGCTTTAAGATAAGTCTGTCATGTTCTATGTTTTGCTTTGGATTGTGTTTGGTTTTGTTTCATGTTTTCTCTGTGTCCCATGTTTTTCATGTGTTGTGTGCTCATTTAGTTATTGTGTCCACCTGTTCTCGTCAACCTTCTACCTCGTGTCAACCAATCAGCTCCCTCCAGCCACTCTGTCTTGTCCAGGTGTTCCTCATTGTCTCATCAACGTGTGTGTATTTAATATCCTGGTTATTAAAGTCCTTGTCGTTTATTTATCAAATGGTATTGTCACTGTCTGTGTCACGTCGTAGTGGCCAGTAGTTTCACTTGTCATGTCTTGTTTCCAGTCTTAGGTTTATTTACGTGTTTTTTTGTTACTTTGATTATCAGTTTGGGGACTTTGTTTAGTTAGATTTTTCCATGGTCCTTGTTTTCCTTTGTTTTTGGAATTAAATATAATGTTTGAGACTGCTGCCTTGCCTTCAAAAACCCCCCATAAATGACAAAGTCTCAAATACTTAAACATGCAGAAGCTTTTTTTTTACCCTTCTGTGGCAGCAATAACCTCAACGAAATCCTGTAATTGCATATCATACTTGCCCAGTGCACGGTGGCCGACTGGTTAGAGCATCAGCCTGACAGTTCTGAGGACTCGGGTTCAATCCCCGGCCCCGCCTGTGTGGAGTTTGCATGTTCTACCCGTGCCTGTGTGGGTTTTCTCCGGGCACTCCGGTTTCCTCCCACATCCCAAAAACATGCATTAATTGGAGACTCTAAAAATTGCCCGTAGGCATGACTGTGAGTGCGAATGGTTGTTTTTTTTTATGCGGCCTGCGATTGGCTGGCAACCAGTTCAGGGTGTACCCCGCCTCCTGCCCGATGATAGCTGGGATAGGCTCCAGCACGCCCGTGACCCTAGTGAGGAGAAGTGGCTCAGAAAATGGATGGATGGACTTGCCCAGTGATCAGGGTCCATTTTGTACCATTACGCTTTACAAAACTGTAGCAGTTCTGCAAGATTCCCCAGCATCTCAATTGGGTTGAGGTCATGACTTTGACTGGGCCATGCCATCACATGTATTTTCTTCTTTAGCCTGCTTCTGTGTTTTGGATCATTGTCGTGTTGCTACACCAATCATCTTTTGAGCTTCAACTGTTGGAAAGATTACCTCAAGTTCTTCTGCTAAATAGCTTTATAAACTTGTGAATTCACTTTTACATTGATGATAGCAAGCTGTCCAGGCCCTGAGGCAACAAGCACGACCATACCATCACGCTGCTTCCACCAGGTTCACAGTTGGGATCAGGTTTTGATGTGGGTGTGCTGTGCCATTTTCCCTCCATGCATGACGTTGTGTGTTTCTCCCCAACAATTCAACTTCATTTCATGTCCACAGAAGATTTTGCCAGTAGTGCTGTGGAACATCAAGTGGTCTTTAGCAAACTTTAAACATGCAGCAGTGTTTTTATTTAGACAGTAAAAGCTTCCTCATTGGTGTTGCTCCTATTTTACAGTATTACACGCTATGTATCTCTATATAATATTTTTATCGAAGGTTCCCATACCAGTAACACCTGGCTTGGATCCCATAACAATGCTCACTGACGATGCTGACATTGCGACATGGCAGAATGAGGGACTACCTGCAGACAGGATGTCCACTGAGAATGCCACCATTCTAACTTCCTGTCAGCGCTGGCCCCTTATGGTGGACCCTCAGCTGCAGGGCATCAAGTGGATCAAGAACAAATACGGTGACCATCTGCATGTCGTCCGCATTGGACAGAGAGGGTGAGTAGCTCTTCTGCTGAAAGTAACAAGTGTCATTTTCTTCACAGGTTGTTTTACCTTGCTATTTATTTACATTGAAAGGTACCTGGATGCTATAGAGAGAGCACTGGCACAGGGCGATGTAGTTCTGATAGAGAACTTGGAAGAAAACTTGGATCCTGTTCTTGGACCTCTATTGGGAAGAGAAACTATTAAAAAGGGCAGGTAAGAATTTATTTTTTATTTTTTGAAGAGCAGATAGAGAAGTCAAAGTATGCTGTAAATGTGCAATGCAGCCTTTTAACATAATATCATCATTTATATGATTATTACATTTTCCATCAAACCATAACTTGCAAATTAATTGCTATAGTCCCACTTTCAATTGCACAGTTACTACATGGCTTGCAACGTCTGTAATTGCTTCTATATGCCTCAGTTTGAAGCATTCCACTTAACAGTATTCCATCAGAAAACTGCAAAAAAAGCATGCCTCATGGGATGCATCAGTCGAAATTAGATGCACTAATAACAACAAAAAAGAAGGGAAATAAGGATCAACTTTATTTACTTTTTGACATGTGGCTGTTGGCGACAATAAGAAGACCAATTATATTAGATAGGAGTCTAGGGGCAGCAGGAAAATGGAGCAGCAAAGTGGAGACTGTGGACTATAATATTGCACTGTCCAGTGCAAAGGCACAGAAACAGGGTAAGCTAACATGAGCCTGTGTGTATATATATATTTTTGTCATTGATAAATAAAGATAAGATGAAAAAACAATGAGCAACAGACGTGGTTTATTACCCATACCATGTCACCAGTGCATGCAGGAAATAGTGCCTGGTAGTCAAGGTGTAATTGTAAATATATTCATATTCTGATATGTGAGCACGGAGCATTTAGTACAGTACAGAGGCACACCAGGAATATGTTAGATAAGGCACACGAAGTGTAGCTGCCTCATGCTCTAGCTATATGGTACACTCTTTAAACTACGGTAAATGACTCAGCCTATTGCTGAGCAAAAAGTAGCATGGTGGAAACAACTGCCAGTGGCATTTAAACGGGCTCTCACCATTGTTTTTTTAATAATAATAAATAACATCTAGTTTTGGGCTGACTGGGAAATTCCATCCATCCATTTTCTGAGCCGCTTCTCCTCACTAGGGTCGCGGGCGTGCTGGGGCCTATCCCAGCTATCATCGGGCAGGAGGCGGGGTACACCCCGAACTGGTTGCCAGCCAATCGCAGGGCACATACAAACAAACACCCATTCGCACTCACATTCACACCTACGGGCAATTTTAGAGTCTCCAATTCATGCATGTTTTTGGGGTGTGGGAAGAAAACCGGAGTGCCCGGAGAAAACCCACGCAGGCACGGGGAGAATATGCAAACTCCACACAAGCGGGGCCGGGGATTGAACCCCGGTCCTCAGAACTGCGAGGCTGACGCTCTAACCAGTCGCCCACCGTCCCGCTGTTTTTTTCATACCATAATAATTCTGCTGCACCCCCCAGCAACCTTACCATGGATGCTTGGGATCCGCCGAGGAAAGGCAAAGTTCTGCGCTCACTGGCTCTTCACTGGCGACAGGCGGCTGTCCAGTTACAGTGGTTAAAAAAAAATTTCTATACCTTCTGTGGGGCCAAGCCGCTCTTCTAAGTGCTACTAATACTTGCCTCTGAAATGGCAAATAAACTACAGTTATTACAAGTATCAGTAGCGCTAAAGGGTCTAGGAGTAACTAAAGGTGGCCCACACTGAGATGGGGAGGACAGAGAAGCCATACTAACATACATTTTAAACGGAAAGCAGCAAATCAAAAGACAATGAATGCTTCAGTGACACTTTAACTTTACAGACATCTCGCTGTAAATGGCGTTATATTGCAGAGTACCCAGCTACGAACCATAAATTGGGATTTTTGGCTATTACATATCCAACTTGTAGTTTATGGTTTTTGACAGTGATCATTTCGAGTAGAGGAGTGGAAGCAGCTAAAGTGAAAAAGGAGATAATTGTTTTTAAAAAAAAAACAAAGTGCATGTATTTTTATTTAACTGCTGGGCTAAAGATTATTCTTTTATTTTTCATCTGCTGGCTCATAAAAAAGAATGTTGCTTGGCCTGTTGTTTAAATGTCAAGGACATGACCATCTTTAAAGCGGTTGATATGAGACAAGTCACATTCATATCAGTCTTTCAGAATCTTTAATTTAACAGACCTCACCTTTTTAAACAGGTATATAAAAATTGGGGACAAGGAGTGCGAGTACAACCCAGGCTTCCGCCTCATTCTGCACACCAAACTTGCCAGTCCTCATTACCAGCCGGAGTTGCAGGCCCAATGCACTTTGATAAATTTCACGGTGACAAGAGATGGGTTGGAGGACCAGCTGCTGGCAGATGTGGTTAGCATGGAGAGACCTGACCTGGAGGAGCTGAAGGTGAGGATGCCAGTGAGGGCACAGAAAAACACTGTAAGCTCAAACCATCTAGCTGCAAAGTGGAGTTCCTGACAGAGCACTAATACGTGAAATGTCGCAGCCACATAAGAGTGTTCAGACATGAAAGTGGTACCTGTCACAGTCACAAGGAGCTATCACAGAACTAAAAACATTCAACAGTGGCATCCTTGAGCTCCTCTCCCATAAGACTGTCTGCTATGGGGAGATGAAAAGAGGCATTTGGCGAGGGGCTCCAAGGTCCTCCTAAAACTAAACCTAGCGCTCATGCTCATCTCATTACCCATCTGAAAACGAATTCATCAACAAAGAAACAGTATATCATATAAAGCATCACAAGAGGGTAAAGGTTCAGTCTCTTTGAATGTTCAACTTTCAGATGGTGCCTTTGATTAATGGCTCTCAAAGTACTTGTGTGATAATTATTGGGACGTGAGTCTATCGCTGAGGTAAATTGCTGCTGCTTTACTCAATGCTTGTCGATTGTGCTGCTTTTATATGATGGATTAAATGTGAACTCAACTGACTGATTTAGTGCTGCGTGACTTTTAAACTAAGTTTTGATATTGTAGGAGTGAAGGAATACATCCAAAAATAGGGTAAGGATACTAAAATTAGCATATTTGAAATTAGCAGTTCTTCTGTGACATAATACTGTATTAGGTTGAAAATGTGGGGATGAGAAAAAAAGAAAAAAAGAGTTATTCACAAAACAATATCACTCACTTGGTTTTACAGCAATCGGACAGTGACAATTTTAAGGTTGAATTAAGGTGCATCGATAATGTATAGTTCAGATATTTTGTCCCACTCCAAGTATACAAAACACAACACTGTGCACATAGACAAGAGATCATCTTGTTTTAATGGATTTTAATACTTAATAACTGTATCAATATGTTCATTAGTGTGGATGTAGTCACAGTGGTACAGAATTTCACTGACACTTTGAGGTGTATCTTATATTTCGGCCGAAAATCAGTACCCAAAATAAATAAAATAATAAATTAATGAAAACAAAACTGAAAGCATTGTAAATTGTGAAATGTAAATTTTTTATTACTAATCTTGTACTGTGGATTTATATGTATATAGTGGGTACGGAAAGCATTCAGACCCCCTTAAATTTTTCACTCTTTGTTATATTGCAGCCATTTGCTAAAATAATTTAAGTTATTTTTTTCCTCATTAATTTACACACAGCACCTCATATTGAGAGGGGGGAAAAAGGGAATTGTTGAAATTTTTGCCGATTTATTAAAAAAGAATTGCTGAAATATCACACAGCCATATGTATTCAGGCGCCTTGCTGTGAAACTCATATATTTAACTCAGGAGATGGTTCTACACCTTCATTGGAGTCCAGCTGTGTTTGATTATACTGATTGGACTTGATTAGGAAAGCCACACACCTGTCTATATACGCCCTTAGAGCTCACAGTGCATGTCAGAGCAAACCAGAATCATAAGGTCAAAGCAACTGCCTGAAGAGCTCAGAGACAGAATTGTGGCAAGGCACAGATCTGGCCATGGTTACAAAAACATTTCTGCTGCACTTAAAGGTTCCTAAGAGCACAGTGGCCTACATAATCCTTAAATGAAAGACGTTTGGGACGACCAGAACCCTTCCTGGAGCTGGCCTTCCAGCCAAACTGAGCAATCGGGGGAGAAGAGCCTTGGTGGGAGAGGTAAAGAAGAACCCAAAGATCACTGTGGCTGAGCTCCAGAGATGCAGTCGGGAGATAGGAGAACGTTCTAGAAAGTCAACCATCATTGCAGCCCTCCACCAGTCGGTGCTTTATGGTAGAGTGGCCTGACGGAACCCTCTCCTCAGTGCAAGACACATGAAGGCCCACATGGAGTTTGCCAAAAAACACCTGCAGGACTCCAAGATGGTGAGAAATACGATTCTTTGGTCTGATGAGACCAAGATAGAACTTTTTGGCCTTAATTCTAAGTAGTATGTGTGGAGAAAACCAGGCAGCGCTCATCACCTGTCCAATACAGTCCCAACAGTAAAGCATGGTGGTGGCAGCAACATGCTGTGGAGGTGTTTTTCAACTGCAGGGACAGGACGACCGGTTGCAATCGAAGGAAAGATGAATACGGCCAGGTACAGGGATATCCTGGAGGAAAACCTTCCCCAGAGTGCTCAGGACCTCTGACTGGGCCGAAGGTTCACCTTCCAACAAAACAATGACCCTAAGCACACAGCTAAAATAACGAAGGAGTGGCTTCAGAAAAACTCTCTGTTCTTGAATGGCCCAGCCAGAGCCCTGACTTAAATGGCAGAGGATCCCCAAATCCACGTGTGAAAAACATCATTCCCAAAAAGACTCATGGCTGTATTAATTCAAAAGGGTGATCCTACTAAATACTGAGCAAAGGGGCTAAATACTTATGGCTGGGGGTGCTGTGTGTACATTAATGAGGAAAAGAAATGAACTTAAAAGATTTTAGAAAATGGCTGCAATATAGCGAAGAGTGAAACGTTTAAGGGGGTCTGAATAGTTTCCGTACCCACTGTATGTAAGTGTGTGTATATATATAGATATATATATATATTTAAAAAAAAAAAAAAAATATATATATATATATATATATATATATATATATATATATATATTTAAAAAACACACACACGGCATATGTGGTGCATGGTCATTGAGCCTGGAGAGTATCCCAACTGCCTTAAGGTAAGAGGAGGGATACACCAGGGGAAAAAAATCACGTCAATCACAGGGCTAACACATATAGGCGGACTGCAGTCACAACTTGGTCTTCACTTGATCTAACATACATACTGAGGATAAATGATATAGAAAATTAATGGATGGTCAAGGAGGGATGAAGCAGGAATCTAATTTTTATGGCAGTCCATTTCGCCAGCTTCAAAATCATTTATTCAGAAAAGTAGACAATATTTTGAAAAATAAAGTAACACCTGATTTGCATTAGTGTTATTTTCATCAGCAAAAGGTTGTGATGGCAAAATAATGCAGTGTTCTTCATTGCCTTATTTCACCCAGTACAACTGCAAGGCTCTGTGATGTGATCCAATAGTTTATAAAAGAAATGACATAATCATATAGTCTATCAACCAATACTTAACCCTAAATGAAAATACATCTTAGCCTTCAGAGTTCTTGTCACATCTTTGACTTGAGATGTTTTATAGTCATATATGTGTGTATAATTCTTCAAAATGAATTGAGATAATTGAAGGTGTATCTGCCTGTGGATGTAAGGGGCTGTTCTGATTATGCACCCTTGAACAGAGAGGAGGATACAGTAACACACTGTGGTTCCACTCAGTTGATAACCAGCTGTACCTTTAAGCTGTCACTGCTGGTGTACTTTTGAGGATTAATGAGAAGCACATAGTCACGATGTCTGCAGCGTAGTCCATGGATTGAATGTAAACGCAAGTGATTAAGTGAGAATTCACTTGATCAAAGCTGCAGCACCTAATGATGCCTCACGCATGTCTCATCAACAAACCTGCTCAATTCATGTCAGTGTGTTTGAAATGGATTGGCTGGTGGGTTTACAGTACCTTGGCAATTAGACAAATCGCTGAAACATTTCCACGGTTGCAGAGACAAGTGTGACAACTCTTGTCTTCGCTTATAACATTTGTGGCTAAAATGTTGGAGGGATCAGAAGTTAATGGGGAACTCGGGTAATGGTTCGGACGGTGTGTGCGTGTACTTCTTTACTTATAGACCAATGATTGATTCCGAGCTATTGATGTGACATGCAAATTACAGCATATTTTTTGGGCGCCCAATATACGATATGTATGGGGAAAACCAGGAAAAACTTTCCTGGTTTTAGTATACTGTATGTAAATATACCCTCCCGCTAACACCGCCATCCTGTCATTCCGTTTTTTTGTTTAGGCATGCGTATTGTATTTGCGTTGAGCAGCTGTATGTTTAGCAATTTTCTGAGCCCAAAGCTTTCATCCATGGATAAATCAGCATTTTTAATAAATTGAAGCATACACTTGTGCGTGTATGTGTTGGGGTGTTCAACTCTGTATCGCCGAAGCAAAAATCAAGTGGAGAAGTGAGATGCTATTTAATGAAGTTTGTTTAATTAGCATATAACTAGGAAGGGAAGGCGAAAGGGGAAAAAAAGATAAAGAACTCACTCATCATTTTAATTAACACTGAAAGTTGAGAAGGGTGGCAACGGGGGGTAACCTTTATGAAAACACAGCCTGCAGAATGAAATGCCATTGTGTGTATGCGACGTGGACTGATAAAAATCATCTGATAGTGAAGTACAAATTGGCTGTACCTATTTGTATCCATTTGAATGACTTTGCACCATTATACCTTTAATGAGGTTTGTGTTGCTACTGAGCCATAAGCGCACTCATTTAACCCCGCCAAAGATGGGCTAAGGAGCTTAAAATATCAAGTTGGCTTTTTGGAGGGTGCTCAGGGGGATCAGTCCACAACCTTTTGCCACAACTACTACTTCCTCTGGTCTTCCCTTCTGCGCATATGAGCGTGCCTATGTGTTGTTCTGCTCCTACATAATTCTTACCGAAGACCATGTTCGTTAATGAGAGTTAAAATGCTCCGCTTCCCAAATTACCTTCACAGGGTTGCTCTGTGGCACTCATTTGCCTAAAAGATGATAGATTGCCTACAAAATATTTAAATCCTAATTAGGGTGTTCTGCTGACTGGTTAATTGTTTATTCTTTGCCTGGCAGGGGGTAATTACAAGTGCCAGAGGCAAGATAATCGCTAAATTCAGTCTTGTAATTGGATATTTTTGGGCATATTTTGGGAGAGGGTTGCATTTTCCCGTGAGAAGTAATGAGTGTGGGCAAGTAGGAGGTCACTGTTGACTCACACAGGCCAATATCATCGAGTTAAATGTCCTCCATTCAAACCAATTTTGTCCAGCATATTCAGGTCCATCCTTAAAAGGCCACGTATCACATGCCCTTCTTTAAGAGGCTTAACTTTTTGCCTGCAGTGAGTCATAACAAATTCAGATGCTTATACAAGGCCGAAGCTAAATTAGCTTTAGGAATGGTGCAAAATAACTTGAGTCACCACAGGAGGAAAGTATGTCATAAAGAGAACAATTAAGCAGCATAATCTAAAAAACTCGTAGATAAGCTACTGGCATTTAATTGTATTGATTATTAATAGGGTCTGACCGAAATGGCATTTTTGAGGCTGATGCCAAATCTCATATTTGGCAGAATAAAATTCAGATAAACAATTAATCGGCCGATTAAGTTAAAAAATACATGACTAAAGTAACTTCTTTTTGCATCCATTAGCGCTGACGACAATCAAGACATGAATTAAAGGCACAAATTTTTTATTGTTTTACAATATTTTTTTACTTGACAACAGAAAAATCTGGAAGAATTGGCCAATTTTTGCTGTTTTTTATGTTTGTTTGAATGTCATTTTCTTTGTGTTATGTTGTAATGTTTAATGGGTGGGGGGGGAAATCTGTTGATTTTTGTTGATTTGAAAAGGGCTAATATCGGCCAATTAAATCAGCCAGCCAATTAATCGGTCATGCCCTAAAGATTACTATTTGGCTCAGTGGAGCAGGAGTTTAGGAAAATAATAAGGCCACAGAAATGTTCCTTTGAAGCTTGCTGAACAGAGGTCTCTTGCACGATAGGCTGACTTATGTGACACCAAGCATTCTGAAAAATGTCACGTTTTGAATTGTATTTTGGAATTTCCATTTCAGTCAGTTGCCAGTCAAAACCAATGTTTTTCTTTCTTTTTTCTTTTAAATCTCTAAATACGGCGGTACAGTGAGCGACTGGTTAGAGCGTCTGCCTCACAGTTCTGAGGAGCGGGGTTCAATCCCCAGCCCCGCCTGTGTGGAGTTTGCATGTTCTCCCCGTGCCTGCGCGGGTTTTCTCCGGGCACTCCGGTTTCCTCCCACATCCCAAAAACATGCATGGTAGGGTAATTGACAACTATAAATTGCCCGTAGGTGTGACTGTGAGTGCGAATGGTTGTTTGTTTGTATCTGCCCTGTGATTGGCTGGCAACCAGTTCAGGGTGTACCCCGCCTCCTGCCCAATGATAGCTGGGATAGGCTCCAGCATGCCCGCGACCCTAGTGAGGAGAAGCGGCTCAGAAAATGGATGGATGGATGGATCTCCAAATAAAGGTGTAGACCACCATTCTGTCAATACAATTATGTTAAGTTCGGAAAGACCTATATAAGGGAAAACTTCAACAACACAGTCATTATCAAGCAGAAGCTCCAACCGACCATAATGAAGGGTAAAGAAGGATGAAGCATTAAAGAACGTTACCCTTCGCTTTTGACTTTGTTCTCTACACAAAGCACCTTACTTTGAAAAGTCAAAGTTTTTCTAACTTGAAATTCTTTTTGCTTGAAGAAATACAGAAAAAACTTTTGGACAGAGCTCTAATGTGAATGTTGTACAGAGTAAAGCCAATTCTGACCAAGCCGTATTTTTCTATATGCATATTAATTAATCACAATCATGTCTCTCTCTGGCAAATTTACAGGAAGCATATGGTTTGGTTCACAACCTAAGCTCCTTACTAACTCTCGCTGGAATTGTCACACCAAGGTTTAGATTGCAGAGGTTGTCAGACGTTTGATATACGCATCCAACGGGAAGCTGGCTAATCTGGCCCAGAGCCGTTCCCTCTTTGCATCTGGCAAGCAATGACGAGGATATTGATTAGTTCTGCCTTTGACATGCCCTTCAGTATTCATGTCATATATTGACTTGAACCTTCAACATCTACAACCACTTCAGATAATATTGGACATAAAAAGAGCCTTGACAACATGCATAATGGTTCAGTAATGAAGGACATGATTTAATGTGTTTTACATTTCTTTTTCTTTTAGTCCAAACTGACAAAACAGCAAAATGGTTTCAAGATCACTCTGAAGACACTGGAAGACAACCTGCTTTCTCGCTTGTCGTCAGCTTCAGGGAACTTCCTGGGGGATACCGAGCTCGTGGAAAACCTGGAGACAACAAAACACACTGCTGCAGACATTGTGGAAAAAGTAGTTACTTTTTTCATTTTTATCACAAAAATAAAATGGTATTAATATTTGATATTATTCAGTTACTTGAAAGACATTCTGGGCATATTTACTGTGACAAATATATAATTAACAATAAATGATGAGTACTACATTAATGAATTCATATTATTGCTTTTAGGTGTACTGGTTAGCACATCTGCCTCAGAGTTCTGAGGACTGGGGTTCAAATCCAGTCCCACCTGTGTGATGTTTGCATGTTCTCCCTGTGCCTGCGTGGGTTTTCAGGTATTCCAGTTTCCTCCCACATCCCAAAAACATGCTTGGTTGATTGAAGACTCTAAATTGCCCGTAGGTGTGAATGTGAGTGTGAATGGTTGTTTGTTTGTATGTGCCCTGCGATTGGCTGGCTACCAGTTCAGGGTGTACTCCGCCTCTCGCCCGAAAATACCTGGGATAGGCTCCAGTACGCCCGAGACCCGCGTGAGGTGAAACGGTACAGAAAATGGATGAATGGATGTTGCTATAAAAACCATACTAAAGAAAGAAGTTTTTTTTTAATATACATACCGTATACAAGGGCTACCCAATAATAATTATGGAGTACAAAAACCTCACTATTTTTTGTAAATAACAATCTAAATAAATATTCACTCTTTGGGCAATTGTTGCTTCTCATTTATTCAGTTTTCTATCACTGTATATTTGTTTGTCAGATGGATTACCCAAAACTACCATACTTAACCGGTTCTTCGAAAACTTTGTGGCGGTTATATGTAGGTGAATATTAGGGGTCGCCACAGCGCGTCATCCTTTTCCATGTAAGCCTATCTCCTGCATCCTCCTCTCGAACACCAACTGCCATCATGTCTTCCCTCACGACATCCATCAACCTTCTCTTTGGTCTCCCTCTAGCTCTCTTGCCTGGCAGCTCCATCTTCATCATCCTTCTACCAATATACTCACTATTTCTCCTCTGGATGTGTCCAAACCATCGAAGTCTGCTCTCTCTAACTTTGTCTCCAAAACATCAAACCTTGGCTGTCCCTCTGATGAGCTCATTTCTACTTTTATCCAACCTGGTCACTCCGAGAGCGAATCTCAATATCTTCATTTCCACCACCTCCAGCTCTGCTTCCTGTTGTCTCTTCAGTGCCACTGTCTCTAATCTGTACATCATGGCTGACCACACCACTGTTTTATAAACTTTGCCCTTCATCCTAGCAGAGACTCTTCTGTCACATAACACACCTGACACCTTCCTCCACCCGTTCCAACCTGCTTGGACCCGTTTCTTCACTTCCTGACCACACTCACCATTGCTCTGGATGGTTGACCCCAAGTATTTAAAGTCCTCCAACCTTGCTATCTCTTCTCCCTGTAGCCTCACTCTTCCCCCACCACCCGGCTCATTCATGCACAGATATTCTGTTTTACTTCGGCTAATCTTCATTCCTCTTCTTTCCAGTGCATGCCTCCATATTTCTAACTGTTCCTCCAGCTGCTCCCTGCTTTCACTGCAGATCACAATGTCATCTGCAAACATCATGGTCCAATGGGGATACCAGTCTAATCTCATCTGTCAGCCTATCCATCACCACTGCAAAAAGGAAGGGGCTCAGGGCAGATCCCTGATGCAGTCCCACCTCCACCTTAAATTCGTCTGTCACACCTACAGCACACCTCACCGCTGTTCTGCTGCCCTCGTACATGTCCTGTATTATTCTAACATACTTCTCTGCCACTCCAGACTTCCGCATGCAGTACCACAGTTCCTCTCTGGGTACTCTGTCATAGGCTTTCTCTAGATCTACAAGGAAACAATGTAGCTCCTTCTGACCTTCTCTATACTTTTCCATCAACATCCTCAAGGCAAATAATGCATCTGTGGTACTCTTTCTCGGTATGAAACCATACTGTTGCTCGCAAATACTCACTTCTGTCCTGAGTCTAGCCTCCACTACTCTTTCCCATAACTTCATTGTGTGGCTCATCAACTTTATTCTTCTATAGTTCCCACAGCTCTGCACATCACCTTTGTTCTTAAAAATGGGCACCAGTACACGTTTCCTCCATTCCTCAGGCATCTTCTCACGCACTAGAATTCTATTGAACAAGCTGGTCAGAAACTTCACAGCCACCTCTCCAAGATGCTTCCATACCTCCACAGGAATGTCATCAGGATCAACTGCCTTTCCATTTTTCATCCTCTTTAATGCCTTTCTAACTTCCCCCTTACTAATCATTGCCACGTCCTGGTCCACCACACTTGCCTCTTCTACTCTCCCTTCTCTCTCATTTTCCTCATTCATCAACTCCTCGACGTATTCTTTCCATCTAGCTAGCATACTGCTGGCACCAGTCAACATATTTCCATCTCTAGCCTTAATCACCCGAACCTGCTGCACATCCTTCCCATGTCTATCCCTCTGTCTGGCGAGCCTGTATAGATCCTTTTATCCTTCTTTAGTGTCCAACCCGCCATACATGTCATCATATGCCTCTTGTTTGGCCTTTGCCACCTCTACCTTTGCCCTGTGTCGCATCTCAATGTATTCCTTTTGCCTCTCCTCGGGCCTCTCAGTGTCCCAATTCTTCTTAGCTAACCTTTTTCCTTGTATGATTTCCTGTACTGTGGGGTTCCACCACCAAGTCTCCTTCTCTCCTTTCCTGCCAGAAGATACACCAAGAACTCTCCTGCCTGCCTCTTTGATCACCTTGGCTGCAGTGGTCCAGTCTTCTGGGAGCTGCTCCCGTCCATCGAGAGCCTGCCTCACCTCTTCCCGAAAAGCTACACAACACTCGTCCTGTATCAGCTTCCACCACATGGTTCTCTTCTCTGCCTTTGTCTTCCTAATCTTCCTCCCCACCACCAGAGTCATCTTACACACCACCATCCTATGCTGTCTAGCCACACTCTCCCCTACCACTACCTTACAGTTGGTAACCTCCTTCAGATTATATCGTCTGCACAAGATGTAATCCACCTGCGTGCTTCTACCTCCGCTCTTGTAGGTCACCCTATGTTCGTGCCTCTTCTGGAAAAAGGTGTTCACTACAGCCATTTGCATCCTTGTTGCAAAGTCTACCACCATCTGTCCCTCCAAGTTCCTTTTCTGGATGCCGTACTTACCCATCACTTTTTCATCGCCCCTATTACCTTCACCAACATGTCCATTACAATCTGCACCAATTACGACTCTCTCTCTGTCTGGGATGCTCAAAACTACTTCGTCTAGCTCCTTCCAGAATTTCTCTTTCACCTCTAGGTCACATCCTACCTGTGGAGCATAGCCACTAATCACATTACACACAACACCCTCAATTTCAAGTTTCAGCCTCATCACTCGATCTGATACTCTTTTCACCTCCAAGACACCTCCAAGACATTCCAACCCTTCTTTTAAAATAACCCCGACTCCATTTCTATTCCCATCTACACCATGGTAAAATAATTTAAACCCTCCCCCTAAACTTCTAGCCTTACTGCCTTTCCACCTGGTCTCCAGGACACACAATATATCAACCTTTCTCCTAATCATCATGTAAACCAACTCCCGAGATTTTCCTGTCATAGTCCCAACATTTAAAGTCCCCACATTCATTTCTAGGCTCTGTGCTTTCCTCTTCTCTTTCTGCCGAAGAACCCGCTTTCCACCTCTTCTTCTTCTTTGACTTTGACCCACAGTAGCTGAATTTCCAACGGCGCCCTGCAGGTTGACGCCGCCGGTGGCGGACCTTGTTAACCCGGGCCACGACCGATCCGGTATGGAATTCTTTGGATGAACGCTCATATTTGTTTGGCAAAGTTTTAAGCCGGATGACCTTCCTGACGCAACCCTCTGCATTTATCCGGGCTTGGGACCGGCCTACAGTTTGCACTGACTTGTGCCCCCATAGGGCTGCCTTATTAACTTGATATCTCACTAAATATACTAAATTAACCTCAACAATAAATTTTAAGCATAAGAAATATGCAGGTATTTATTGAGATGTATGATTGGGTGGGGATCTAAATTATGATTATTGTATCCCCAACGGAATGTCATTTTAATCTCTGACAGTAGTAGTACTTGGGTAATACTTAAAGAATTTATTAATTCAGAATAGCGCCCCATCAGTACTGTCACTAACAATGCAATTTTTTTTATAAATCCATTTCTTTACTTTGCTTTCTATAATTTCTCTCTCTTTCTCTCGCTCTCTCTCTCTTTCTCTCTCTCTCTATCCCTCCATCCATCCATTTTCTGTACTGGTTATCCTCACTAGGGTCGTGGGCATGCTGGAGCCTATCCCAGCTATCTTTGGGCGAGAGGCGGGGTACACCCTGAACTGGTCGCCAGCCAATCGCAGGGCACATAGAAACAAGCAAGCATTCACACTCACATTCACACCTCAGGTCAATTTAAAGTCTTCAATCAACCTTGGCTGCAATGTTTTTGGGATGTGGGATGAAACCGGAGTACCCGGAGAAAACCCGCACAGAGACGGGGAGAACATGCAAACTCCACACAGGCTGGGCCAGGATTTGAACCCCGGTCCTCAAAACTGTGCAGCAGATGTGCTAACCAGTCAGTCGCTGTGTGTATATACGTGTGTGTGTGTGCGTGTGTGTTCAACAAGACAGATATATATATATATATATATATACATATATATATATATATATATATATATATATATACATATATATATATATATATATATATATATATATATATATATATGGTTAGAGCGTCAGCCTCACAGTTCTGAGGACCCGGGTTCAATCCCCGGGTCCTCAGTTTGCATGTTCTCCCCGTGCCTGCGTGGGTTTTCTCCGGGCACTCCGGTTTCCTCCCACATCCCAAAAACATGCATTAATTGGAGACTAAATTGCCCGTTGGCATGACTGTAAGTGTGAATGGTTGTTTGTTTGTATGTGCCCTGCGATTGGCTGGCACCCCGCCTCCTGCCCGATGATAGCTGGGATAGGCTCCAGCACGCCCGCGACCCGCGTGAGGAGAAGCGGCTCAGAAAATGGATGGATGGAGATATATATATATATATATATATATATGTGTGTGTGTGTGTACTTACGTATTTGATACACTTCGAGCACATTTTAGGTTAGGGCAATTAAAGCACATGTTCGTGTGATATATGTTAATAAATAAAACAAGAAATTGAACCCATGCACAGACATTACGGCAGAGTCATCACAACAATGTAATTTGAAAGCCGCAGTAATGTTTTCATTCGGGCTAATTATTGGACTTCAGGTTAACTACTGGGTCTTTTACCAGAGCAGTACATGTATTCCTAAACTATGAAATTTTAACTGTTGAATGTACTATGTACTTGTTTTTGCTGGGCATGAGAATTGTATGATGACGTAAGTGTGTACTTTCTGTCAAGGACATGATGAGGATTTTAATTCCCAAGCATCATTGCCCAGACATTTGTTTGTGTTGAAAACAAATGTTGTACTAATTGTCACTTTCCATGAGATCATTTTGGCTGAAACCGTGAAATTGGAAAAGCTTCTCTGAATGGTGTTTTCACTGGAGAGTGAAAAAAATCATTTTGCTGATCTCTTAAACCGAAGTGTGCTCTTGTGTGTTGATTAATGCTGTTGTTTATGGGTATGATTTTGTTTTACTGTAGGTAAAAGAATCTAAGGTGACAGAAGCCAAAATCAATGAGGCTCGGGAGCACTACAGACCGGCAGCAGCACGGGCTTCGTTATTATACTTCATAATGAACGACCTCAATAAAATCCACCCCATGTACCAGTTCTCTCTCAAGGTAGCCCATCTATTGACAGGCCATGTTCCCACACCCCTCAAGGGCCCTCCTGTGAGATACCTTCTTAACACTCACTCCTCTGTTCCTACCCTCCTCCTTCCATTTGCTCACTGTGTTTTATGCTCTTTGCCCTCTTTTATTGTGTTTGTGGCTCCCTAATGTGGTTATGTAGAGCTTAACGTCTTTCATATTGTCAGCCAGCAACCTCTAAGAGGAGGCAGTCTGAGATATGGCTTGCAATCACCCTTAACTCTCACCAGTACAGTTGCTGCCCCTGCTCAGTTTATTTTCAAACATAATCAAATGAAAACACACTGAGTCTGTATGACAACTTGTATAGAAGGAAACACTTTATGATGTGGGTTTATCATACCAGGTTAGAGCCAAATCTATCTTTGCTAAATTGATAGAAATTACTTTAAAGTACAGAGAGCAGAAGAGAATAACAAGAGTTGTGCAAACATCCTACTTTCCAGAGAAATACCAGACACGAGTGCCAAACAGTTTGTTGCAAGTGATTTGTTGTTTGTTTGTTGTTTGACTTCTAATCACATTTCAGAACTGTGGTGAAATCCAATAAAATACAGACTGTTGAAGTGAGGTTTTCTTTAGCAAGAACAAAAAATAAAAAAATTCCATCTAAATGGCTCTCCGTTTGTAAAGGTGCTCACCTTCCACAAAATCAGACGACTGTCATTGGGACCCAATCTCATCTAAAATATCAATACAGAAACATATCAGTGAAATGTTTCTTCGATGAACTTACACACTCTAATACACATTAGCCAAATCAAAATATTTTTCTTGTGGAAGTACACAAGGAAAATGAGATTTTGAGGCAGTATATTGTGTGCTTCAATTATTTGGATGCAATTAATGGTTAATTTGTATGTCATGTATAATGTCGAACATGTGAGCCAACTGTTCAGTAATCCCTCGCTATATTGCGGTCCCCCTACTGCAGAGTCAGTGGATTGATTTTTCTTAATAGGTCAGTTACTCACCTGCACATCTCTGATACAGTTAGCTTTATTGGCTACATGATTTTAATGTGGCAGCAATAACTCACATTGACCTCTTATTCTTAGCAGAAAAAGAAACCCTGCTGAGTAATCCTAACTCATACATTTGAAATCATCTAAATCATCAAATTGCTTGAGGATACTAAGAACATGCCTGGATTGCCACTCTTTAAAACACAAGCCACAATCAGAGTTTTATTAAATAAATCCACAACTACCAACTTCGGCCCGACAAATAACTAATGCACACACCCATAACAATATCGACAGGAACAAATGGAAGTAAAGAGCAAAGTTTAGCTTGATTTTCTACAACTACAGTACTGTAGTTAAAAACATTACCGCAATAGATTGTGGGTTCCTATAATGCTTTTCGCCTACTACATTGCCAGGACTGACGATGCCAATGAATTAGGAAGGAAACAGCCTATTCGCACCATGTCCGCATGGGCTGTTGTTCATGTCACGCAAGTAAAGCACGCCTTGAAGAGGCATGGACTTGTGTCGAGTGTGTAGATGGTAACGTCAAGTTGACAGAAAAATAAAGTCTCTCTCTAAAGTATCACATTTTGGCATTGAATTGCATATATCAAACCTATAAGCGTATGTAATTATACAATAAATAATTGGTCGCCACTTAGCGGATTTCAGTAACGTAACACCTGCGATAAACGAGGGTTCACTGTTTCTTTATTCATGTCTGAGGTGAATGCTGCATTGTAGTTGATTGGTATTAAATTTATTAGTTATATAAAAAGTTTGAGAAAAATAACTTGATCAATCAGCACTATCTCAGGAACTGCGCTAATGTTGACTGTGCCTGCTCCTCTGCCTTTGCAGGCATTTAGTGTAGTCTTTCAGAAAGCAGTTGTGAAGGCTGAACCTGACGATGATCTGAAGCAGCGGGTGTCCAACTTAATTGACAGCATCACTTCTTCAGTCTTCCAGTACACCACCAGAGGCCTATTTGAGTGTGACAAACTCACATATATTGCTCAGCTCGCCTTCCAGGTAAGAAAAGGATTGTTTCATCTATACTGATTGAATGCTCCTAAGACCCAAATCAACTAGCAGCGTGTACTTCAAAATATTGTACAACATTTCCTTTTTCTTTTGTGGTATCTGAAGATCCTATTAAGGAACAAAGAAATACATCCAGTTGAGCTAGATTTCCTTCTGCGATACCCTGTCCAACCTGCTGAAACATCACCAGTGGAGTTTCTTTCCAATCACTCCTGGGGAGGGATCAAGGTACCATAAGATGCAGTACATAGATACATGTTCATTTCTATGTTCCAGGTAGAATAAATTGATACAAATATAATGGTGCATTGTAAAAAAAGATGATGGTCTCATCTACTGTGGCATATTAGGTATTTAGTTGGTCCGAAAGTTCAACTCTGTTATTTAAATTATAAAAATCTTACCAGCCACGTTGCTTAAATCCACATGCTACTGATCATATCTCGTGGGCTCTGAATCTCATTTCCTTTTGGTAGAAGTCATTATCACTCTATCATAAAGACTGGCACAAAATGTTTTTTTAATGTAATATAATTTAAAGGCTACACTAACATTTGTGAATTTCGAGGTCCCATCATAGATGCTTTTTAGGTTGAAATTCTCAAAACATACAGCCTAGCACGATTCTGAGTGAAATCTACAATTTTCCAAGACCTTATTTTAGTACCAGGCAGAGTTGCTTCCTATGATCAAATCTGTTGCAGCTGCCTTTGCTATCAATTATGTAAGCGTATAGGACATAATTGGAGTCTGTTTTCTCCATATCATCTTAACGTCTCTTCTGACAGCCTGTGATTCTGTCACGTACGTGGTTAGGGCGAGGGCGAGTAACACAAGGTAAGAACATGGTGGACCCAATTGCAGGGAAGCAGGGAGGCAAGGCAGGAGTGCGGGAGTCTCAAAATAATATTTAATCTTAGAAAAGGGAAAACTGAACAAAGTCCCACAACAGATACCAATCAAATCAAAGTAACAAAGAAACACTCGAATATCTAAAACTGGAAACAAACTATGACCTGTGAGTAAGACGTGGAATAGAAAGGGAAAATGACACCTGACAATGACATACCACAATGATAAAGACAACTGACGACTATGACATGGCAAAGACATGTGACAACGACAATGAACCGACAAGAAATGAAAGAAACCAGGGAACTAAATACAAACAGATAGACGAGGCAACGAGGAACACCTGGACAAGACATGAGTGGCTGGAGAGAGCTGATTGGTCGACACAAAGCAGACGAGAACAGGTGGACACAACAGCTTAATGAGCACACGACAAACATGGAACACAGGAAAACATGGAACAAAACGAAACACAACCCAAACCAAAACACAGACCATGACAGATTCACCATTGCTCATCTTTGTAGCCCTGTGTCAACCCATTTAATAATTTTACACTGTTGAAGGTCAGAAAAAAACTCCATATTTAGCCCTAAAGAGCATGGGTTGTCTGTCTTGTCACATTTGTTTAGCAGCAAACTAAATGTAATGGTAGAATGCGTCTTTGGCCTCTTACGCTAATGAATTTTTCAATCTTGACTCCATGGATTGTATCTTAAGTTAAATTCCACTTACGGGGTTCGGAGACAGCTTTCCTCAACTGCACTCAGCCTAATGTGGCTGCCCAAGGGCTAACTGATGGAATTCTCTCTTGAACTTGATCCTTTGCTTGTTTAATGCTATTGATAATATACTACAAGTAGGCAAGGAATCCCTTGAGAACTTTCAAGGTTAGTTTTCAACTGCCTTTGCTTATGTGCACCAATATTATCCCATTTTATTAATGTATGGATGTTTCCTCTTCATATACAGCCTTACCTCTTACTTCACTCTATTGAAAGTCCCAAGTGGTATGACTGATCTCAGTATGCAACAATCAACATAAAGAGTGCTTGTCGACTTGTTTAGTGGTTAAATTTGCTTGAATGGTGTCATGTGGTTTCTCAGATAAGATCAGCCGTTTGTCTGAAGTGTTGAGAGAAAAAACATGGTACTGCTACTGAGCTACACCATACGGATAAAAACATTGTTACATATGGCAACTACACCTAGAGGAACTAATAGTTGAAGAATTAATAGAGTTGGTCTACCCTTTGCAAGTACAGTTGGGTATACACCTACCGATAATTCGGCCACAATCTGAGCACATTCCCACCATTGGGATCAAAGTCAGATAAGGCCCGATTCTTGGATGTCTCTGAAAAATAATCCTGAGTACGTATCCTGTGGTGTGGAGTTTTTTAACAATGAATACGTACACTCACGTACACTAGACACTATAAGAGCAGTAAGCTTTTCCTCGTCATGTGTGGGAGTCGCTCACATTTTAAAAATCAGTCAGGATGTTAAACATCAGTTTGTGTATACCCCGCTTTAGAAAGCACTCAAATTATGTAAACCGTGTCATGCTTAGAGACATATGGACATGTGACACCTCTAGTCTTGATTGTTTAACACATCATAGGGTTTGGATCTCAATTGGAACATTTCTGTTAGGAGTATTCATGTTCATACTGCTTGAGTGGGTTTACTCCGGTTTACTCCCACTTTCAAAAACATTCATGGTACGTTAAACGAAGACTCCAAAACCATAAGTGTGAATGTGAGTGTGAATGTTTTTTTTGTTGATTATGTGCCCTTGGATTGACTGGCAGCCAGTCCAGGCTGTACCCTACCTTTCACCCAAAATCACTTGGGATAGGCTCCAGTTACCCCTAACACTAATAAACACTAGTGAAAAATGGATGGATGGATAATCACAATACCGTATATCTTTGGAATTTAAAGGTTATCCATTATAAGAGACTATTTGACCGTGTGCTCACACAAAGATATTCTGTTAGAATTTGACAAGTCTATGACAAACTCTTACCCTATCTTTTGAACTTTCACTATGTGTCTGAACATGTTTAACTTTTGTTTTTCTGTCCCTTCCCTCCATAAACTACCAGTCATTGTGTTTAATGGATGAGTTCAGGAACCTCGACCGAGACATCGAAGGCTCGGCCAAACGCTGGAAGAAGTTTGTGGAGTCTGCGTGTCCAGAAAAAGAGAAATTCCCACAAGAGTGGAAGAACAAAACCTCTCTCCAGAGGCTGTGCATTATGAGGGCTCTTAGGCCTGACCGCATGACGTATGCTGTAAGGTGAGAGGTGCAATAATCCCTTGGCCTTTGCTCTCCAATTTGCGTTGTTTTTTAATTACCTGCATTATTTGGTAAAATGTTAATGGTTTTACAGCTTGAAATTTGCCACCAAGTATGAACTTATACAATACCCCTTCTCACCTCTGACTGCCACCCCATTTGTATCTTGCACAATAATTAGCTTCAACAGCACATCTTGAAGTCTTAATCACTGAACATTATCAGGCTTCCCAATGAATTTACAGTACATTGTTTCACAACAAAATGTTGCCAAAAGTATAGTTTAAAGTACACAATTTTTTTGTTATATATTGGATAATAATCTTTGAAACTGATTTGAAATTTAAGGACAGTAGTACGCAGGACATTGCTAGAAAAAATGTTGCCAAAAAATGTTTTTTGTTAGATGTTGGACAATAATCTTTAAAACAGATTTGAATATTAGGAGCAGTAGTATGCAGTCCAGTGCTAATAATCAGTACTAACATGACATGTTACTTCAGCCTTTTGGCCATCATGTGTCAACAATGTTCTTGCTTTGACACAAAAGAATAATCCCAAAGTTTGAAGAAGATATATAGATTGGGAATTTCTATATGTTACGCAATGGCAATAATTTGTAGAATATTATTATGTTAGTAATAACATATCATTGTTTTGTGAAAGGCATACACTTTCTCAAGATTGTTGTTTAGGACTTCAATCTGTAAGACATACAGTCATGGAGTGTTAGCTAGCTTTTCACCTGCCCAATATTGTTATTTGTTGTACTTCCAGTAGAAGTAATGTTACCATAACAAGCAACAACCACCATCCTTGTCATTTAGTATCCTATTTCGCATCGCAGGCACTGTTATGTGAGTCATCAACCCCACCCAACAAATTAAATTGCATTAAAAATAAATTAGAAAGGGTTATTAACATTTCGTCTAACTGCAGTAACCTGTTAGTTTTGCATTATAAGATTGAGAATGTAAAATGAAAGTCCTCCTTGTTTGAATAATTTTGATCATGACAACTCATTAAATGAAGAGGGAGTCACAAAGTAACAGACTAATGTGATCTGACCATGGTCACCCTTATTGTGCTCTGCTGTGCCAAAAAAATATATATATATATCCTAAAAGGATTTAACCAAGCAACTAAAAAGGAGCATTTCATAAGATACAGCAAATACCACACTGATATTTGGTATGAAGAACTGAGAACTGGAACCATAGTGGTGACCAACCAAAATGTTCTTTTGTGCACTTGGTGAGTTTGGTTGTTGGAGCTTGTGGTTAGTGATGTAGGAGCACAACAAGGGACTGTTTTGTTTCCTTTTCACCATGTACACCTCGGACTTCCAATGCAACTCGAGCTCATGCCACCTGCAGAAGTTCTCTGATGACTGGTGGTAAAGTGTAATAAAGGATGGATCAAAGAAGGAGTACAGACAGCTAGATGACAACTTTGTGGACTGGTGCAGCAGGAATCATCTAGTCCTCTACACAAACAAAACTAAAGAGCAAATTGTGAACCACCACTGAGCCTATTACCATCATGGGGGAGGACATTGAGCTGGTGCACTACTTGTTAGTATACTTTAACAATGGACCAGAATGGAATACCAACATGGACATTGTGTACAAGAAGGGAATGAGCAGACTTCTATCAGTCGCTAGCAGCAAGTGTCATCTACTTTGCTGTTTTCTGCGTGGGAAGCAGCATAGTGCCAGGGACACCAAAGAGAGTTGAAACCAGATGTTTATATACCATCCATCCATCCATCCATCCATTTTCTGAGCCGCTTCTCCTCAGTATGTTCGCGGGCATGCTGGAGCCTATCCCAGCTGTCATCGGGCAGGAGGCGGGGTACACCCTGAACTGGTTGCCAGCCAATCGCAGGGCACATAGAAACAAACAACCATTCGCACTCACAGTCATACCTACGGGCAATTTAGAGTCTCCAATTAATGCATGTTTTTGGGATGTGGGAAGAAACCGGAGTGCCCGGAGAAAACCCACGCAGGCACGGGGAGAACATGCAAACTCCACACAGGCGGGGCCGGGGATTGAACCCGGGTCCTCAGAACTGTGAGGCTGACGCTCTAACCAGTCGCCCACCGTGCCGCGATGTTTACATACACTGTATAAAAGTTCACACTTTTTTTTTCTCAGTCTGACATGCAATAAAACTAAACCTTTCCTGTTTTAGCTCAATTAGGATTACCAAAATTATTTCCATTTGCTAAATGCCAGAATAATGAAAGAAGGCAGTTTTTAAGCAATGTTGAACTACTTTCTTCAAAGCCAGACGTTTACAGTAAAATGCCTTTCAAAAATATGGGATAATCGAGATGATGATGTCATTTATTGGCATTTAAGTTAATTAGAGACATGGATTTATTTGAACTAGTTACACCTGAAACATACTGCTTCTTTCTGTAACATCATTGGAAAGTCAAAGGAAATCAGCCCAGATATCAGGAAGAGAATTATGGACTTGTACAAGTCTGGTTCATCCTTGGGTACAATTTCCAGATGCCTGAAGGTTTTCATCTGTTCAAACAATTAATATAAACACCGTGGGAATGTCCAACCATCATACCACTCAGGAAGGACACATTTTCTAAAATAACAAAATAACTTGTGAAGGTGCTGACTGAAGCTGGTAAGAGTGTGTTATTATCCACAGTGAAACGAGTACTGCACCAGAAGGGGCTGAAAGACCTCTCTGCCAGGAAGAGACTTTAGACTTTAGACTTTTTTTTTTTTTTTTAGGGACAGTATATTTGTTAAGTATAGTTCAGTTTTATTTAACTTGTCAGTTCATCATGTTTGAATTCAATCTTTTATGACTACTTGATTTCAAACATGTGTTTTGGTAAAAAAAAAAAATGTGTGTGTGTTTAATACATTTAAATTTAATCATTACATTTATACAGTTTATATACATATATATATATATATATATATATATAAATATATATATATATATATACTGTACATACACACAGTATATTTAAAGCTCTGTGTTAATGTTCAAACTGGGCATTATGTTAAAGTAGTTTACAATAATAAAACTTTTAGGAACACAAACTGTGCCTCGTTTTTTATGAACACTTGAGCCGTAAGCTATTGTATTTTGATGCTGGTCAATACGGTGGTACTTGAAGCGCTAAGTATTTTGGGGGGGGTTGTATTTGGTGTAAAAAAAAAAAAAACTTTGAAAACCACTGCTATCAACAAAGACCAATGGCAAAATGGACTATCTTTTTATGTGCAGTAAACACATTGTAATGTTGAAATGTTTTCCTCCAGGAAAGATGGGGGGGGGAGCTGACAGCCCAATTTTGATGAGAGTTAATATTGTGGTTTACCTTCCAATAACTGTATATCCAAATGATAGAAGACTGACTATTATTTGAGCTTATCTGTCAAAGATAGCAAAAGGTGCTGGCGATAACATAGTTCCATTGTCTCCACAGGGACTTTGTGGAGGAGAAACTAGGAAGCAAGTATGTGATTGGCAGATCTCTGGACTTTGCATTGTCCTTTGAAGAGACAGGTCCGACGACGCCCATGTTCTTCATCCTCTCTCCTGGAGTTGATCCTTTGAAGGATGTGGAGAACCACGGTAATGCTCTCACTGATTTATCTTTAATAAGCCGTAAAATTCCTCTTCACAGCATGTGGTGCTTTATCAGAGCATACATACTGTGAACACAGCTGTCCTTTCTTCATATTGTGGGAAAAACGTGAGATTTTTGTGAAGCAGGCAATTGCATTGGATTGCAGGCGTACCTACTTGCTACCCTGATTGCAACTCCAGAAGATTATCAGTGAGAAAGAGCAGTTGCTCCATCACATCTGCCTTGTGTATTTTCTTTTATATCAGGGCCATCAAACTGGGTAGATTGAAGGGATTATACTAAAGGTCACATATTTATGAGATGACACCACTGCTGAAAAGGGCTAGCAGAAAGTAAATGCCATTGGCTTCAGAGTTACTTTACACTTCTGAATAATGTGGATGTACTTTATAGCCATGTTAGCCAACATATTGTCTAAAGCCGTTGTACTGACATGGAATATGTTGCATTAAAAGCAACTGTCATCTGTATTGGCTGCCAAATACTAGTCTGGATATTAATGCCAGCTTCATGGACAGATTCCCTGAAGAAAGCTGTCCATGTGTCTGCTGTGTTTGTATTACAATAATTCAACATGCTGATCACAAGCCCATTTCTATTACATTTGACTTCCTTGGTTTGGTTCATCCTCAAAGCCACTGTTAAACAAACAAATCCATATCAGATTGAATCAGCTCGAGATGAAGCAAACAGACCTTGAACCTTTATGAAATCCTTCCCTAATGTAATAACCGGAAGGATTTCTCCTGAAACTGTCTGTAAGAGGTGTGCTAATTGAATATCAGCAGCCTCATGCTGTGTGGTTATCATATCATTGCTATAGAAAGATCACAGTGGTTGTAACAGAACTACACGCCACAATGACATATTTTTATTACAGCTTCTGTCTTTAATCATTTTCATTTTAAATATACTGGTGCTGATGAGATGATTTTGGCCTCAGTAGGGGACTACTATTTCTGAGATAGGAACCTCACTATCTGTCTTCTAGTAGGTAACTAATTGCATTGTTCAATCTTAACAACACAGGTAAGAAGCCATTTACTTTCTGCTTGAATTAAAGTTTTTAATGTCTTACTGGGAGTTAGATTAGAAGCTCAATTTCACTGCCATGTTGGTGTGGTTATTATCAGCACAACGCTGGTACTTTCCACGTGAAGTGATTATTTTATTTATTTTTGCTTGCTGCTTTTTATTACGCTCTTTGTAAAGCGTGACTGTGTTTGTTGGGGCGATAGCAGGAAGTGGCTTAATAGCTCATTGGATTAGTGGGATTTACCTCAGGTCTACCCACCTATTTACATGTTGGTATGCATTTATTTCAGGAAAGAAGCTTGGTTTCACATTTGACAACAAGAACTTCCACAATGTGTCTCTAGGTCAAGGTCAGGAGGTAATGGCTGAACAAGTCCTTGACTTGGCAGCTAAGAAAGGCCATTGGGTCATACTACAGGTACAGTATAACAGTCTTATATTCTTAATATGTAATTGAAACAATGGTCTACTTTTAAGTGACCCCATCTATCACCACACTGAATATTTACATCTGTGATGTTTTCAGCAATGTGAGTTTATTTATTTATTTGTTACATACACAAAATGTTGGCAGCTGATGCAGATACAGTAGCG
The DNA here is from genome assembly GCF_024500275.1 of Phycodurus eques. Lineage (NCBI taxonomy): Eukaryota > Metazoa > Chordata > Actinopteri > Syngnathiformes > Syngnathidae > Phycodurus > Phycodurus eques. Next base: position 15,093,778 of record NC_084543.1, on the reverse strand, counting down.
AGCATACATACTGTACATACATACAGTGGATACAAAATGTTTAAACACATCTGTTCAAATACCAGGTTATTGTGATGTAAAAAATTACACCAATTTCAAAACCCTTTTTCCACCATTAATGTGACCTAAATATAACCTGTACCAGCTGAAGAAAAACGGCCTGTGCTTTGGTGTTTGCGCAATACATACCTTTTGGAATTATGGCCAAAATATTAACCTTGGTTTCATCAGACAACAACACATTTTCCCCACGTTTTGGGAGAGTTTGTTATTGTCCGATGAACCCAAGGTTAAACTAATGGCCAACATTCCAACAGGTATGAATCATGCAAACACGACACAGCCACTTCCGTATAAAAGGGTGTGCACACTTGTGCAACCACATTCATTATCTCAGTTGCCTATTCTGACTTCCACTCTTGAAAATAAATGTTCTACAGGTTATAGAGCACATTAATGGTAAAAAAAAAGTTTTGCAATGATTTAGCTTGGTCTCATTTTTTTATATCACAAAATCTTGGAATTTGAACAGGGGTGTGTAAACATTATATATCCACTGTACTTACATACATAGTGTACATGCGTGCGTACATATGCACATACATACAGTACATACAGTAAACTCTATTTTTAAATGATATAGGATTTCCTGTCATTTTAATTCACTTTTAATTACTTGTATTATCTTATTGCTTTACAAAGCATATATGATGACATTGCCTTTGTCATAGGTTCATCTACATGTATAAGTGAATGAAATTGTCGATGGGAATTCTATCACAAGAAGGGCTCTGGCATTCAATAGTACAACCCCAATTCCAATGAAGTTGGGACGTTGTGTTAAACATGAATAAAAACAGAATACAATGATTTGCAAATCATGTTCAACCTATATTTAATCGAATACACTACAAAGACAAGATATTTAATGTTGTAACTGATAAACTTTATTGTTTTTAGCAAATAATTGTGAACTTAGAATTTTATGGCTGCAACACGTTCCAAAAAAGCTGGGACAGGTGACAAAAAAGACTGAGAAAGTTGAGGAATACTCATCAAACACCTGTTTGGAACATCCCACAGGGGTACAGGCTAATTGGGAACAGGTGAGTGTCATGATAAAAGGAGCTTCCCTGAATTCCTCAGTCATTCAAAAGCAAAGATGGGGCGAGGTTCACCTGTTTGTGCACAAGTGCGTGAGAAAATAGTCGAACAGTTTAAGGACAATGTTCCTCAACGTACAATTGCAAGGAACTTAGGGATTTCATCATCTACGGTCCATAATATCATCAAAAGGTACAGAGAATCTGGAGAAATCAATGCAGGAACACTTCAGAAAGCCAATGTCAGTTAATACAGTTCGCCGCCTTAAGTGCAACTTGAAACTCTACTATGCAAAGCATAAGCCATTTATAAACAACACCCAGAAACGCCGCCGGCTTCTCTGGGCCCGACCTCATCTAAGATGGACTGATGCAAAGTGGAAAAGTGTTCTGTGGTCCGCCGAGTCCACATTTAATGCTGAAAGGTACATCCAGGTTTTGGAGAAACATATGCTGCCATCCACGCAACGTCTTTTTCATAGACGTCCCTGTTTTTTTCAGTCAATGCCAAACCACATTCTGCATTTGTTACAACAGCGTGGCGTCGTAGTAAAAGAGTGCGGGTACTAGACTGGCCTGTCTGTCTAGTACCCGCGTCTGGGGTTGTACAATATCTGTAGACATGGTAACTGTTCGCCTCTTGTCAGGAGGGTAAGGCTCGCGTTAGCATTTTAAGTGGAAATCTTGGTGGAATTATAATGGGAAATATCGACGGATAAAAACCGCCTGCCTATCCCCCTACCCACCGTTTATTTTAATACGATATATATTTATATGCACAGATGATAGATAAGGAGAAAAAATGGGATGCCCCAACTCTCCATTAAATCAGAATAGCACAGACAAGCAGTTGTTTAATTACCTTTGCATAAGAATCAAGATCAAGAGGCTTAAAAAGGGATTGTCCCCTTGGCAACAAACCACCCACTCGCTTTATCATCAAATATCTTTCGGCCTGCTGAGAGCTAGATCCATGGCACTGGCCAGCAGAGAAAGAAAAACATCGGGGGTGTCATTATCTCACTTATTTTACCAGTTGTATCTCCTGATATTGGATTTTTCACAGATTTCTCTTCCTACACCCACAGCCACTTCATTTCCTCATGTAACTTACAGTATAAGATGATTTTGATTTTTACCTCCAATTTGCTATTCATCCATTCCCTACTAGTCGTCCATCTTACCAGGTCTACAGCCTCCCCGCTCTCATCTCACACTCCACCTTTTCTCACCTGATGCCAGGGGCAGGTCCGTAAGGGCAGTGCTGGGTCATTGGCTGGTTACCCTTCAACATTTGGGTATTTATTCTGCAGAACACCAGCTCTCGCTGAGATGGGCCAGAGAGACAGAAATGCAGAAGCCTTGAAAGCAACCTCTTGGGGATGGGGTAGGGGGGCAATAGGGAGGCAATCAGTCCAGCAGATTGGAGCTGAATATCCCACACAGAACAGCCGGTGGGAATCAGTGGCCTAAACTGGCCAGCTTTTTTGCGCATTTAAACACCCCCTATTAGCAGGCAGTAGCAGAAAGAGGTGGAGCTATAAAAAGTATGGAAATAATACGTTTACAAAAGCACTCTTCCACAATTTCGTCTCTGGGCTCAACTTTGGAAGACCAAGAAACCTTTTGTTGACACTGGAATTTAAAGTGATCCACTCATTGCTAATCGTCATGGTCTTGAATTTCAGGCAAGATTTGTTTAATTTTACTGTTGATGGAAGACCAACACTTTAAACAGAATTGAATTAGTATTCTGGTATGTAGCTTTGGTGTATGTTCATTTACACATCTGACCATACAGACCAACATTAGCATTCATTAGTCAAGTCTCCTGAGCTGATGATGAACCTGATGTTCACTCGTTATTTTTTTCTCCATGGTAGATTTTCTCATTCCTCTGTGTGATGATGAGATGGCAGTCACCTATGGTCTCAATGTATTCCCAGACCTATTATGAAAATGTGACTTTTTAATTGTTTTTATACACATTTGGGTCTCCATCGCCATCCATCAAATACAAAATAACACAACCAAGTAATTTTTGGGAGCTGTCAGAAAATATATTTTTAAGAAAGCCATTCAGATTTATAGTAAACTGTATTTGTTTTGTTTAATTTAAATGTGCCTGATTGTTTGGACACAATCGATTGACATCACTGTTGATTGTGATGGCATTTGTGTTGGGCACACACATTTGGTGATGATTTGTTGTATACATTAGTAAAAACCAAATCAAAGCTTTTATTGTCCTTATGGGTCCTTGGTTGTGCTTAACAATAAAATTCAGACTGTCGCCTCAAAAACATCTGGGGCTTGAGTTCAAGTGGCCACCCCCTAGCTCTGCCCCTGGTCGTCATGGTACTTCAAATATCACTTGAAGTACTGTGTTTTGTAAATTTGTGAACACAATTAAATTGAGACGACGATGCCAGTCATTCTGACAGCTCTTGCATCAGGTCCACAATCCAATTTATCCTGTCCAGCACCAACCGCGGTGTTCTTGTGTAAGTCCAATATCTAACGGCTATGCCCATGCAGGGCTGCCCTCTTAGTCCTGAAGCTCAGCTGTGCAGTTATCCATAGCATTGGTCCTTGGCAAGTTTGTTACCTACATACATTTAGTTTTTCCTTTCTGTGATCTTCACTTGTGTGACGAGCCGTTGCATCCATGATTTTATGTTCCCTCTGTTTGCGTTGGATAGCAGTGTATCAGATAGCTTGCCAGGTGTGGCTGCTGATGGGATTTGAAGATTAATTTTACAGTATGTAAATAGATGACTGTTTGATGCAGTATCAAGAGGTGAAACAAAAGCGTTTCATCTGGACGCACACTTAATTTAAAAGCTGTAAAATAGAGGCTGCTCTTTTTGCGTGTTTTTGTTTGGTAGTCGGCCCGCTAGTGCATCTGTCTTTCTTCACTTCTACACCCTGTAGCCAGAGGATGAATGGTTTCATTACTGTTACAAATTGTGAGGCCCTTTCTCACTTCTACTGTCGACGTCTTTATTTACTATTTACATGCCAAGAGGAAGGGGTTGTGCTCAAGTCTGATGAAAAAGTGCTTGAATTTAGATTTCTAATTTGTCTACCCATTCAATATTCTCTAAGACACTAAGAGAAAAATTTACTTATCACTTTGTCTCCTTCAGCTATTGTCCCTGACGCCCCCACACCCTTTCTCTCATACTATACTCTAACTTTACGCTAACCCCCTTTTGTTCAATGTCTCTCAAAAATCTGACAAACTGCCATTCCTTTCTGTCGTGTCCCCTCGCCTGGAAAAAGGGCTAACTTCAGCCATCATAAGGAAGATTAAATATGAAGAGCAAATGGAAATGAGAAAGTAAAGAGGCTTATGAATTAATGACTGGAGTTATTAGTGCTGTAATTAGATTTAGGGAATGGGCAGTGCTGCATGGTTAAACGTGTTGGGAGGTGGGTGAGGGGACATGGCTGACTGCTTATCATTCACAGGATGTCCTGTAAGTGTCAAGACAGTTGAGATGGAAAATTGAGCTCATCCAAGCTTGTGTGATCGTACAAGTCAGCTCTGCTGCCTGGCTGTACTCTCAAGATGAATTTGCAGAAAAGTCAGGCTGAAGTATCAACCGAGAACGGTTGCTTCATGTCAGCATCTTGAAAATTGGTTTGAAGTGCTGTGTACCATTTAATTTAGTGCCACTTCAAAGTCAGAGTGATAGGGTTAGTTGACCAAATTTAATTTCTCATTTTTGCTCGTTGTCATTACAAATATAAGTTACATGTGCAGTTTCACAATCAAGAGCCTAAAACTTTATTTTGTGTTTTTTTTTTTTTTTTAGCTTACACCCAGTATGTCATACTGCTATTTCACTCTCTGAACTGGTGTCTTCTTTCTTGCTGTTTCTTTCCCCTCTTACTGTAGAATATCCACCTGGTGGCTCGCTGGCTGGGTACTCTGGAAAAACTTCTAGAACAGCAAGGCGAGGGAAGCCATGAGAACTTCCGGGTTTTTGTCAGTGCTGAGCCTTCCTCCACCCCTGAGGGGCACATCATTCCACAAGGCATCCTGGAGAACTCTGTCAAGATAACCAATGAGCCCCCAACCGGTATGCGTGCCAATTTGCACAAGGCCCTGGACAACTTCAACCAGGTAAAACCATATAATGGTTGGTCACATTTTTTTATATAATATTTATATTATTTCATCCATCCATCCATTTTCTACCGCTTATCCGGGTCGCGTCGCGGGGGCAGTAGCTTTAGCAGGGACTTCCCTCTCCCCAGCCACTTCATCCAGCTCTTCCGGGGGGATCCCGAGGCGTTCCCAGGCCAGCCGAAGGACGTAGTCTCTCCAGCGTGTGCTGGGTCGTCCCCGGGGTCTCCTCCCGGTGAGACGTGCCCGGAACACCTCACAAGGGAGGCGTCCGGGAGGCATCCGAATCAGATGCCCCAGCCACCTCATCTGGCTCCTCTCAATGTGAAGGAGGCTCTACTCTGAGATCCTCCCGGATGACCGAGCTTCTCACCCTATCTCTTAGGGAGAGCCCGGACACCCTGCGGAGGAAACTCATTTCGGACGCTTGTATCCGGGATCTTGTTCTTTCGGTCACGACCCACAGCTCATGACCATAGGTGAGGGTAGGAACGTAGATCGACCGGTAAATTGAGAGCTTCGCCTTTCGGCTTAGCTTCTTCTTCACCACAACGGACCGATACAAAGTCCGCATCACTGCAGACGGGCACCGATCTGCCTGTCGATCTCCCGTTCCATTCTTCCCTCACTCGTGAACAAGACCCCAAGATACTTGAACTCCTCCACTTGGGGCAGGATCTCATCCCCGAACTGGAGAGGGCATGCCACCCTTTTCCGACTGAGGACCATGGCCTCAGATTTGGAGGTGCTGATTCTCATCCCAGCCACTTTACACTCTGCTGGGAACTGCTCCAGGGAGAGTTGGAGGTCACGGCTTGATGAAGCCAACAGAACCACATCATCTGCAAAAAGCAGAGATGCAATACTGAGGCCACCAAACCGGACCCCCTCTACGCCTCGGCTGCGCCTAGAAATTCAGTCCATAAAAGTTATGAACAGAATTGGTGACAAAGGGCAGCCTTGGCGGAGTCCAACCCTCACCGGAAACGAGTCCGACTTACTGCCGGATATGCGGACCAAACTCTGACTCCGGTCGTACAGGGACCGAACAGGGGGTTCGGTACCCCATACTCCCGAACCACCCCCCACAGGACCACCCGAGGGACACGGTCGAACGCCTTCTCCAAAGTCCACAAAAAACATGTATACTGGTTGGGCGAACTCCCATGCACCCTCGAGGACCCTGCCAAGGGTGTAGAGCTGGTCCACTGTTCCACGGCCAGGACGAAAACCACACTGCTCCTCCTGAATCTGGGATTCAACTTCCCGACGGACCCACCTCTCCAGCACCCCTGAATAGACCTTACCAGGGAGGCTGAGGAGTGTGATCCCCCTGTAGTTGGAACACATCCTCCGGGCCCACCATCCCAGTCTGCCAATCCAGAGGCACTGTCCCCGATGTCCACGCGATGTTGCAGAGGCGTGTCAACCAGGACAGCCCTACAACATCCAGAGCCTTGAGGAACTCCGGGCGAATCTCATCCACCCCTGGGGCCTTGCCACTGAGGAGCTTTTTAACCACCTCGGTGACCTCAACCCCAGAGATAGGAGAGCCCGCCTCAGAGAACCCAGACTCTGCTCCCTCATGGGAAGGCGTGTCGGTGGAATTGAGGAGGTATTCGAAGTATTCTCCCCACGGGCTCACAACGTCCAGAGTCAAGGTCAGCAGCGCCCCATCCCCACTATACACAGTGTTGATGGTGCGCTGCTTTCCCCTCCTGAGACGTCGGATGGTGGACCAGAATTTCCTCGAAGGCGTCCGGACGTCTTTCTCCATGGCCTCACCGTACTCGAGTTTTTGCTTCAGCGACCACCAAAGCTGCATTCCGCTTGGCCAGCCGGTACCCATCAGCTGCCTCAGGAGTCCCACAGGCCAAAAATGCCCGATAGGACTCCTTCTTCAGCTTGACGGCATCCCTCACCATTGGTGTCCACCAACGGGTTCGGGGATTGCCGCCACGACAGGCACCGACCACCGTACGGCCACAACTCCGGTCGGCCGCCTCAGCAATGGAGGCACGGAACATGGTCCACTCGGACTCAATGTCCCCCGCCTCCCCCGAAACATGAGCAAAGTTCTATCGGAGGTGGGAGTTGAAACTCCTTCTGACAGGGGATTCCGCCAGTCGTTCCCAGCAGACACTCACAATACGTTTGGGCCTGCCACGTCGGACCAGCATCTTCCCCCACCATCGGAGCCAACAGGTGGTGATCAGTTGACAGCTCCACCCCTCTCTTTACCCGAGTGTCCAAGACATGCGGCCGGAAGTCTAATGACACGACCACAAAGTCGACCAGGGTGCGCTGGTGCCAAGTGCACGTGTGGACACCCTTATGCTCGAACATGGTGTTCATTATGGGTAATCCGTGATGAGCACAGAAGTCCAATAACAGTCCAATAACTTGGGTTCTGATCGGGGGGGGGGGGGGGCGTTCCTCCCAATCACGCCCTTCCAGGTCTCACTGTCATTGCCCACGTGAGCATTGAAGTCCCCGAGCAGAACGATGGAGTCCCCATCAGGAGCACTCTCCAGCACCCCTTCCAAGGACTCCTGTTGTTTGGTGCATAGGCACAAACAACAGTTAGGTCCCTCACCTAGGACCTGTTTACCATGGGTGACCCTGCCAGGGGCATAAAGCCCCAGACAACTTAGCTCCTAGGATCATTGGGACACACAAACCCCTCCACCACGATAAGGTGACAGCTCAAGGAGGGGTACACTGTATTATTTATTTTATCAAATAAATGTGCACATGACATCAAAAGATAACAATTTGTGTTCTAGTAAATATTTCAGGAACAATGTGGGTGTCAACTAAATATGCCATATATATGGTACACAGTGGGGTTCAATGGCTTTAAATAAAACCTATAGTATAATTTTTAGAATTGATCAAAAATAAATTAAGGTCCTTATCCCCCAAATGTATTCCTCCTCAAGTTTTTGGCTATTTAGGGGTCTTCAAATAGTTGGGTTATCGTAAGCTATCTTCAACTCCTCTGTGAATTTAGGTTGCTTCAGCACATTTACTGGACACTACAACTCTTCTTTATTGCCATCATTCTGTCAATCTTGGCCACAGGAGGCAGTGGATATAGCAAATAAATATGAGAGGAACCTTTGACTGTTGTGGCATCTTTAATATTGATGATATACACCACGTTTCTTCAAGGTATTTACTTGTTTGCTCAGAGTGCTAGAGGACTCTGCATCTTTTTGCACAATTGTCAAAAAAAAAATGTACCGGCATTACCAGATAACTGGCAACCCTTTACTGCTCAGTGACTGTTTTTTTTTTTTTTGTCAATGTCTTTATGTCTCAAAAGTGTTCTCTGTCAATTGACTGTCTATTGTCGTACTAGAGCGGCTCCAACAACCGGAGACAAAATCCTTGTGTTTTTTGGACATACTTGGCAAATAAAGATGATTCTGATTCTGAGGAGTAGCAGGTGAGATAGCATATGCCAGTTCTTATTCCAGTTTTGCCCTCAAGATGCCAATTTGCCAAAATGAAGCCTTGAGCAGATGGCCCGTTCATTCAATCTGGAACAGTTCATATCCGTGGAGAACAGATGTGAATGTGGCACATGTGAACATTAAACACAACAAAAGTCACTTTCCCACTTTTTTCTAATTCTGGCACTTGTATCCCTCATAGTGCTCAGTCTGCTTCGACCTATAGCTTTTTTCTTCCTTATCAGTTTTGTATTGCTCTCCACTTCAGGTCTTTGCTGTCATTGCTCAGCTTTCTCCTTGTCCAATTTCACGATCTTTAGCTTCTTCTCGATGACTATCTGCCTAACAAGGGCAACATGCTTGTGAGCGCTGCCCTAAGTAGTATTGAAATAATGTACAGTACACCGATGTAAGATTGAAGGAATGTTCTGGTCGTGTGTGCTCTGCACAAGCAAATAAATGTTACCCCAACTCTGGAATAGCCCACCCGCATGGCTAAAATCACTGGTAAGACAGAGAAATTACATTGTTTTTGTTGCCCTTTTCACTGGAAGGTGTATATTGTTCCTTTAACTCAGGGGTGCCCAAACTTTTTGGCTCAGGGGCCACATTGCCGTAAAAAAATTGTCATGCGGGCCAGCATTAATTTTACATGCTACCGACGAGGGGAATGCTTTTTTATATTTTTATTTTACTATTTTACTATGCTGTCTGCTGCTAGGTAGATCTTATAACTGCCTGACCTGGATAAATGAAGGTTAAAATAAAAATTAATGAAATGGAAAATAAAGTATTTTTATGAAATTTGACTCAACCTCAAACTTTATTCTTCAGAATCAACAAACTACATGTTTGCATTAATGTGAAGGGTGATACTGAGATCTTGACTGCAGTAAATGGGGCAGGTCTGGCTCAAAAGCGGTGGTTTTAATGCGCAAGATGTCACGCAGGTGGGAGTCACTTCGTCTTGTCCTCACGCGGTTCTTATTCATGTTCATGACTGAGAATGTCTTCTCACACAAGTATGTCGAGCCAAACAAGCTCAACATTTTCTTAGCAAATGTACGAATCTCTTGGAACCTGTCTTTATCCAGCTGCTGGTAAAAGTTGACAAGAGGGAGTTGTTGGTACCGGCTGCGACACTCTGTGTCACACTGCAGCTCAATGAGCTCCAGCTGCAGGTGGGCTGGAACGTCACTGAGATCCACGGAAACGGTTTGGCACATAGAACTTTTTGGTGAATAATACAATGGAGTTTTGTAGCTTTACCTCCTTCTTCGCTTACTTTGTGACACACTAGGGTTGATAATCCACTGTGCTCGCCAACCATGGAAGGTGCGCCATCCGTAATAATCCCCGTGATTTTATTCCACTTTAATTTTATGTCATGTACGGCGGAACAAACAGAAGCAAATAAATCTTTCCCTCTTGTTTGGTCCTTAAGGCTCTGGAGGTCAAGTAGTTCTTCACGCATGTTCATTTCACTGTCCACTCCTCTAAAAAATAATCAGTAACTGAGCGCTGTCGGATGCATCCGTGCTTTCGTCACAGGCTCACGAAAAAAATTCAAACTCCACTCCTTTTGCGTCCAACTGTCTCTTAATATCAGAAGAAACTTCTTCGATCCTTCGTGACACAGAGCTACGAGCCAGGAAAACATTGGCGAACTGTTGCTTTTTCTCAGTACAAATGTTCTCCACCATTTTCATCACACAGTCTTTAATAAATTCACCCTCAGTAAAAGGTTTGCAGTGCTTGGCCATCAGCATTGCCACCTCATAGCTTGCCTTTGTTGTATTTTCATTCGACTCACTGGCTCTTGTGAAAAAGTGTTGCTGTGCCGTTAAACCAGCTTCCAGTTGCTTCAATTTTTCACTGCGTTCGTTCCCAGTTAGCTTGTCGTAATTAGCATGTTCCGTCTGGTCGTGCCTCTTTATATTGAACTCCTTGAACACAGCCACAGTCTCTTGGCAAATTAGGCAGACGCAGTTGTTTCTAAACTCAGTGAAAAAATATTCAGACTTCCATTTGTCCTGGAAACGTCGGCCCTCGCTATCAACTTTCCTTTTCTTACTTCCAGTTGCCATTTTAGAAATGGGCAAAACACAGATCATGCGCAAAACGGCCCTGCGAGAGTTCAGCCACAAGTTTACTGCCATCCTGTGGTGAAATATAAAATTGCGCGTGTATTTTGTACTGCCGGGCCACATATTATTGGTTTTATGACAGAGGCTTCGGGCCAGTGGAAATATGAACACGGGCCGGATTTGGCCCGGGGCCCGGACTTTGGGCATGTCTGCTTTAACTAGTTTCATATCAAAAGAGTCAGACTAAAATGATTATTATTGTCTGATAAAATGCCTGGTATGTGGTTTTGATGGAACTAATCACTTTAATTTACTGTATTTTCACGACCATAAGGCGCACTTAAAAGTCTTACATTTTCTCCAAAATGGACGGGGGTGCCTTATAATGCGGCGCGCCTTATGTGTGCACCGAGTTCCAACATCTTTAAATGTTGTGTGATGAGCGCTCCGCTTGACTTTTTTTTTTTTTTTAAACATTTCCTGCCGCCACGCTGCTTACACAGAAGAAAAGCGGACATGGCTGAGGACAGGAGAAGGGTGCGCGAAGTAGGATGCTAAAGCCACACCCCCAGTAGGTATATAGCGCCGGGGTGTTATTTTTTTGTTTTGTTTTTTTGTTTTTTTTTTATCGCTTGACTGACTGGGAGAATTTCCGGGGTGTTACATTGTGAAAAACAACATCGGTTTGGCTAAGGACCCCCGAAAATGTCACCTACGAAGAGACACGCTTACGAAGCACAGTGTAAACTGCAAGCTATCAGTTACGCGGAGGAACATTGGAATCGAGCAGCCATGAGAGAATTCAAGATCAACGAATCCATGGTTTGCAAGTGAAGGAAGCAGGAAAACGAGCTTCGCCAAGTCAAGAAGATGAAGCTGAGTTTCTGCGGAAACAAGGCGAGGTGGCCCGAGTTGGAAGACCAACTTGAACAATAGATTAATGAGCAAAGAACAGCCGGGAGAAACTTCTCTACAGTCACCATTTGACAGAGTGCAATAACTCGGGGCTTGCCATCATTCCGGGAGGCTTGAAGAACCGGTAGACATCCGTGTAAACAGGACATTCAAAGTGGAGTGAGCGGCGTGGGAGCCATGGATGACAGATGGCAAACACAGCTTTACTAAGACTAGGAGGCAGCGGCGGGCGAGTTACACCACAATTTGTGAATGGATTGTGGATGCTGGGCTAACGTGTCTGCTTCGAGTGTTGTTCGAGCTTTCGCACGGCAACGAGACTGACTCGAACCTCCCGTGTTTGATCGAGAACTTCCCCAGCTGTTCATTTCGGATACAGAATATGAGGACTTTGATGGATTTGTGGATGAGGATTGATCAAAAAATAATGTGAGTACATTGTTAAATACTTCAATAAAGTACAACCGAACTCAGTTTTACTCCCGCTGCCTTTTTAAAAACATTGTTTTAGCGTGCATGCATGCTACCGTATGTTTTAAGCTAGCGTATGTTTTACCATGCCTGCGCCCAATAATACAGTGCACCTTATGTATGTGTTAAATACTGAAATACACCCCGTAACTGAGACTGCGCCTTTTAATACGGTGCGCCTATGGTCGTGAAAATACGGTATCTGTCGAATTGCAGGCTGTTCATGCATTCTGATTTTAATCTCGTATCTGTGTCGAGTCAAAGGTATAACGGTGTCTTCTTCATTGCATGTATTTGTGTGCCAGTGTGTTGTGATCGGTCTGTCTGTCTTGATTATCTGACTGCATGTTATTTTTCTTGAGTACACAGGTCATGAAAAGGGATGCTTTGCATCTCATTCAGCTATGTTTAGCAAAGGGAGTATTGTGCAGAATGTTAATTAAAGCTCCAGAAGGAGTGTGTATGCAGTAGCGATAGAAGTCAGTATGCACTGTAGTTGTGGGCAAGCATGTGCATCGTGGGAGTCAGCTCCCCTGGGCACTGCCGCAGTGGCCTTCACCGTCACTCTCTCCACGACATACTGCTGGAATTATTAGAATGCAGCACCCTTGGTTCCATAGGCTTTAGTGGCATGCTTATTTAACTGTCTCTTCCCACCAGAGATTACATTGCCATTCAAGTTTTATATTAGCCTGTCTAGAATAATGATCCCAGTAGACTAATGGGGGCTTGAAGCGCCTGACAAGTTGTCACAATTAAAAGGCGATCCCATTGTCAGAGCTGCCAAATGTTAGGGGACGTCCGTATTTTGTTAAAAAAAAATCACTCAACGTTGACTCGTTACAGCCGTAACACTGATTGTTCCGGATATTGGAAAAAAAAAATCCAGCTTCTGACATTACCGGTGAGTCCACATTGAACAGCTGTTCTGTGCATGCTATTTTATTACACGCCCACCCAGCTGCCAAGCCATCATTCCATCCATCTTCTACCGCTTATCCGAGGTTGGGTCGCGGGGGCAGTAGCTTTAGCAGGGACGCCCAGACTTCCCTTTGCCCAGCCACTTCATCCATCTCTTCCGGGGGGATCCCGAGGCGTTCCCAGGCCAGCCGAAGGATGTAGTCTCTCCAGTGTGTCCTGGGTCGTCCCCGGGGTCTCTTCCCGGTGGGACGTTCCCGGAACACCTTACCAGGGAGGCGTCTGGGAGGTATCCGAATCAGATGCCCCAGCCACCTCATCTGGCTCCTCTCAATGTGAAGGAGGCTCTACTCTGAGATCCTCCCGGATGACTGAGCTTCTCACCCTATCTCTAAGGGAGAGCCCGGACACACTGCGGAGGAAACTCATTTCGGCCGCTTGTATCTGGGATCTCGTTCTTTCGGTCACGACCCACAGCTCGTGACCATAGGTGAGGGTAGGAACGTAGATCGACTGGTAAATCGAGAGCTTCGCCTTTCGGTTTAGCTCCTTCTTTACCACAACGGATCGATACAAATTCCGCATCACTGCAGACGCTGCACCGATCCGCCTGTCGATCTCCCATTCCATTCTTCCCTCACTCGTGAACAAGACCCCAAGATACTTGAACTCCCCCACTTGGGGCAGGATCTCATCCCCGACCTGGAGAGGGCACGCCACCCTTTTCCGACTGAGGACCATGGTCTCAGATTTGGAGGTGCTGATTCTAATCCCAGCCACTTCACACATAGCTGTGAACTGCTCCAATGAGAGTTGGAGGTCACGGCTTGATGAAGCCAACAGAACCACATCATCTGCAAAAAGCAGAGATGCAATACTGAGGCCACCAAACCGGACCCCCTCTACACCTTGGCCGCGCCTAGAAATTCTGTCCATAAAAGCTATGAACAGAATCGGTGACAAAGGGCAGCCTTGGCGGAGTCCAACCCTCACCGGAAACGAGTCCGACTTACTGCCGGATATGCGGACCAAACTCTGACTCCGGTCGTACAGGGACCGAACAGCCCGTATCAGGGGGTTTGGTACCCCATACTCCCGAACCACCCCCCACAGGACCAGCCAAGGGACACGGTCGAACGCCTTCTCCAAGTCCACAAAACACATGTAGACTGGTTGGGCGAACTCCCATGCACCCTCGAGGACCCTGCCAAGGGTGTAGAGCTGATCCACTGTTCCAAGGCCAGGACGAAAACCACACTGCTCCTCCTGAATCTGGGATTCAACTTCCCGACGGACCCTCCTCTCCAGCACCCCTGAATAGACCTTACCAGGGAGGCTGAGGAGTGTGATCCCCCTGTAGTTGGAACACACCCTCCGGGCCCCCTTCTTAAAAAGGGGGACCACCACCCCAGTCTGCCAATCCAGAGGCACTGTCCCCGATGTCCACGCGATGTTGCAGAGGCGTGTCAACCAACCAGGACAGCCCGACAACATCCAGAGCCTTGAGGAACTCCGGGCGAATCTCATCATCCCCCTCCTTGCCACCGAGGAGCTTTTTAACCACCTCGGTGACCTCAAACCAAGAGATAGGAGAGCCCGCCTCAGAGAACCCAGACTCTGCTCCCTCATGGGAAGGCGTGTCGGCGGAATTGAGGAGGTCGTCGAAGTATTCTCCCCACGGCTCACAACGTCCCGAGTCAAGGTCAGCAGCACCCCATCCCCACTATACACAGTGTTGATGGTGCACTGCTTTCCCCTCCTGAGACATCGGATGGTGGATCAGAATTTCCTCAAAGCCGTACGGAAGTCTTTCTCCATGGCCTCACCGAACTTTTGCTTCAGCGACCACCAAAGCTGCATTCTGCTTGGTCAGCCGGTATCCATCAGCTGCCTCAGGAGTCCCACAGGCCAAAAAGGCTCGATAGGACTCCTTCCTCAGCTTGACGGCATCCCTCACCATTGGTGTCCACCAACGGGTTCGGGGATTGCCGCCACGACAGGCACCGACCACCTTACTGCCACAGCTACAGTCGGCCGCCTCAGCAATGGAGGCACGGAACATGGTCCATTCGTACTCGATGACCCCCGCCTTCCCCGGAACATGAGCAAAGTTCTGTCGGAGGTGGGAGTTGAAACTCCTTCTGACGGGATTCAGCCAGACGTTCCCAGCAGACCCTCACAGTACGTTTGGGCCTGCCACGTCGGACCGGCATCTTCCCCCACCATCGGAGTCAACTCACCACCAGGTGGTAATCAGTTGACAGCTCCACCCCTCTCTTTACCCAAGTGTCCAAGACATGCGGCCGCAAGTCCGATGACACGACCACAAAGTCAATCATCGAACTGCGACCTAGGGTGTCCTGGTGCCAAGTGCACGTGTGGACACCCTTATGCTTGAACATGGTGTTCGTTATGGACAAGCCGTGACGAGCACAGAAGTCCAATAACAGAACACCGCTCGGGTTCTGATCGGGGGGGCCGTTCCTCCCAATCACGCCCTTCCAGGTCTCACTGTCATTCGGACGAATTGTTCTGGAAGTGAATTTTTACTGTTTGGCAGCTCTGCATTGTCATGCTTTTTGCTATTTCCACATCCCAAAAACTGGTTTGCGCTTGCTGGTGACATGACAAAATGAATCAGAGCACTGGTCTTTCTTGTGCCAAGAAGATTATTGTTTTTATAGCTGCTGTGTTGTCTGCTAACAAGCAGGTTTATGCGATAACTGCGACTAACTGTTTTCAACCAAATTCGGTTGAAGGGGTAAGGTCTGAGAGTATCCACTGAATTTATATTTGAATTCTTTGTTCATTCTTTGATTGTTTCATTTTCAATTGTTTTTTATTTTCAATTGTTAGTTAGTTAATTGGAATTTGACCAATAAATTAGCAGGATGTGCGTCTCTTTCATGGTGTGTAATTTGGCACCATTGTAATTTCTTCATTGTAAATTACATGGGTTTGACAAATTCCATGGGCAATTTTGCAAGCATTTTTGATGGCATTTTTTTTAATGCAGTATACAATTTGTACAATAATCCTGGTCCATGCTGGATGTAGATATATATATGTTGTTAATGTGTACAGTTTTGTGCAAAAGGCAGTCAAAAAGTAATGAGCCCACTTTTCCTCTAGCTTCATTTATTGCAATAGAAAGGCAATATACACATAGAAGTAAAGCCCAAAAAGTAGGGATTTCATCACTACTTTTCAATATAATCTACATGTTTCTCAATATTGACAGTCCATCGATAAACAAAGGCATAAAAAGCCTCGTAAACTGTGTCATCAGAGAAGTGCTGACCACTAACTCCTTCTTTTAAAGGTCCAAAAAGGCAATAATCTGTCACATTGGGTGAGTATGGGGGATGGATTATGGTTGTTCAGCCAAAGGAATTGATGACTTCACAAACTCCTTTGCTTGTCACAGAGGTCACTCAAAGCAGGCTCTAGTCTTTTTGCCTTTGAGCCTGGACACCCACTTTTTGACTGTGCTCTAGCCTAGTGCAGCTTCCCCATACATATTTTGAAACCTTTGTAAAATGTTTCATGGTGGTTCCCCTTCCATAGCAAGAAATTCAGTCACAGCTCTAGGCTTCTGACAGGCATCCAACAATGCCGTCATTTTCAAAATGCCTGACAGGATGAGGACAGGCCTAAAAATTTTTTTTTTTTTTAAATAAATAAATTAAGTATTTAAACTACAAACTGAAAAATTCAGTAAGGAATTTCAATTATTGTAAATTAAATTAAATTAAATTGGGCTCAGTACAGGTGGCACGGTGGCCGACTGGTTAGAGCGTCAGCCTCACAGTTCTGAAGACCCGGGTTCAATCCCCGCCCCCACCTGTGTGGAGTTTGCATGTTCTCCCCATGCCTGCGTGGGTTTTCTCCGGGCACTCCGGTTTCCTCCCACATCCCAAAACATGCATGAATTGGAGACTCTAAATTGCCCGTAGGCATGACTGTGAGTGCGAATGGTTGTTTGTTCCTATGTGCCTGCGATTGGCTGGCAGCCAGTTCAGGGTGTACCCCGCCTCCTGCCCGATGACAGCTGGGATAGGCTCCAGCACGCCCGCGACCCTAGTGAGGAGAAGCGGCTCAGAAAATGGATGGATGGTCTCAGTACAATTTTGATAAATTTTGATAGTTAGCCTGACAGGAGGTCTGACGTTTTCATACTAGGTTGTAGATTTCAATTAAGTGACAATATTTTATACTTTTTTTTTATAGGACACGCTGGAAACGTGTGCACGGGAGAGTGAGTTTAAGAGTATTGTCTTTGCGCTCTGCTACTTCCATGCTGTGGTAGCAGAGAGAAGGAAGTTTGGTCCTCAAGGATGGAATAGATCATACCCTTTCAACACAGGAGACCTCACAATTTCAATCAATGTCCTCTTCAACTACCTGGAGGCTAATCCCAAGGTGTGGGTTGGTTTTGCAAAGAAACATAATCAATTTGTTATTGTTTGGGAAAGCATTAGCAATGACCCTGCCGTGTGTCTGATTCCCAGGTCCCCTATGATGATCTACGCTACCTCTTTGGTGAGATCATGTACGGGGGTCACATCACAGATCACTGGGACCGCCATCTATGCGGGACCTACCTAGCGGAGTTCATTAAGCCTGAGATGATGGAAGGAGACCTGTGTCTAGCACCGGGTTTCCCTTTACCTGGAAACATGGACTACAACAGCTATCACCAGGTAAAGCAAACACTGTGACTCTTAGTGAGCTGCTTCCACTCAAATTGTTATAACTGATTAGATTAAAAAGTTAATTGTACCACTGAATTCCTTGGGTTTTCTCAGCTATACACAGGTAGATGAATGGCCAAGAGCTCCATCCAACACACTAATGATGGCCAAGAATTGCTCTAATTTAATTGTAAATCAGCTCCTTTTCCAAATTTGAGTACTAAATCAATAGCATAAAACTCCCAGAAGGGTCCCGGAAAAATATTTCTCAGAAGTAGAGTTACCTAGCTACCAAATTTTGAAAATTAATATCCAGTAATATACAGAGTATACCGTGTGATAATATTTGTATTCACCACTCAATGTATTCATTCTCATTTGGTGTTGGAGTAATTGATCTGATTATGCCTTCGGGTAAACAGCATAACGTAACAGCAATGCACTGCAGAGCAGAAATTTACTCAGAGACGCTGTACTAATAATAGTTTAACATTAATGGTATGTCAAAAGACTTTTTATTGAATGTGTTAGTCCTTGTGAGTTGTTACCCTCTTACATAACTGAATAAGAAAATCACTCAATAAAGTAGTTGCAGTTCTGTCAAAAGTAATAACTTTCTTGCAGTGTCACTTAAATTGAAACATTTTTGTCTTTGTAATTCAGGAGTTTTTTGGGGTTTTTTTTAACAGCTCTTGCAATGAATTAATGCCAGTTAGGTAATGGCTTCTTTGTATTATTTTACAGTTCTCTAAAATATTACATACATTTTCAATCCTTGGCAACTGATTCATCCCCACCACAAAATGTAAAAAGGTCCCAAAAAATATGTGAACATCATTGTTTAGTGCATTTTGATGAAGTATCCATTTTCTGATATGCGCTTACACAGCAGTCACATCAGTAGACATCTGATTCATATCTGTCAGTGTTTCCCACAGGATTGGAATCTATTTGTGGTGGTGGTTATCCGGCGTTTATCATTTAAAGTTAAATGAACACTGACTGAATATCTTATAATAAATTAAAGTATTTAGTATTTATTTATTTATAAAGTATGCAGTCCCCAAGAAACCTACAATCTCGGGTCTAAATGACTACAGGCCTGTCACCTTGACATCTGTGGTCATGAAGTCCTTTGAACGTCTCGTGCTAGACCACCTCAAAGCGTCACAGGTCCCCTGCTGGACCCTCTGCAGTTTGCCTACCGAGCGAACAGGTCTGTGGATGATGCAGTCAACATGGGACTGCACTTCATCCTTGAACACCTCGACAGTGCAGGGACCTACGCGAGGATCCTGTTCGTGGACTTCAGGTCAGGGTTCAACACCATCATCCCTGAACTCCTTTCATCCAAGATTCTCCAGATCAGCGTCTCACCTGGCATCTGCCAGTGGATTTACAGCTTCCTGACGGGCAGGACACAGCAGGTGAGGCTGGGGGAGGCCACCTCATCCACACGCAGCATCAGCACTGGGGCGCCCCAAGGTTGTGTCCTCTCTCCGCTCCTCTTGCCTACATGAACGACTGCAGCTCAATGCACCCGGCTGTCAAACTCCTGAAGTTTGCAGATGACACCACTGTCATCGGCCTCATCAAGGACGGTGACGAGTCTGCATATCGACAGGAAGTGGAGCGGCTGGAGCTGTGGTGCGGCCGACACAATCTGGAGCTGAACACGCTCAAGACTGTAGAGCTGATCGTGGACTTCAGGAGGCAACCTTCGCCACAGCTGCCCCTCACGCTGTCCAGCTGCCTTGTGTCAACTGTCGAGACCTTCAAGTTCCTGAGAATTACAGTCTCTCAGGAACTGAAGTGGGCGATCAACAGCAACTCCGTCCTCAAAAAGGCCCAGCAGAGGATGTACTTGCGGCTTCTGAGAAAGCACAGCCTGCCACAGAAGCTGCTGATGCAGTTCTACACAGTGGTCATCGAATCAGTCCTGTGTTCTTCCATCACAGTCTGGTTTGGTGCTGCCACAAAAAAGGACAAACTCCGAATGCAACGGACAACCAAAACAGCTGAAAAGATTGTCGGTACCCCCCTACCCACCCTTGAGAACTTGCAGGCTGCCAGAACTAAGACAAGAGCGTGCTAAATTTTAAAGTTTTTTGGACATACTTGGGAAATAAAGATGATTCTGGTTCTGGTTCTGATTTCTGGTTCTGATTTCATTTAGAAAAATACAATTACTTAAATTAATTAAATAAATAATTAATTATTAATGTAAAATAAAACACAAGGCTAACACTAACTTTTCCATTGGTTTTCCACTGGACCATGCATGATGTGTGTAATCTAACGTAATTGCCATACTGTATCTTTTTATGTAATAAAGATTGACAGTGACTCGAGTTAAATATGCAAAGTCTTTTACTTTGAAAATGAAGTTTGTCTGCAACAAGCAGTGGCTGACGAAACAGGTAATTTATTTTATATAATTTTAAATGACAATGCCCCTCCTTGAGCCGTCACCTTGTCGTGTTGGAGGGGTTTGTGTGTCCCAGTGATCCAAGGAGCTAAGTTGTCTGAGGCTTTATGCCCCTGGCAGTGTCACCCATGACAAACAGGTCCTAGGTGAGGGACCAGACAAAGCACGGCTCAAAGACCCCTAATAATGACGACAAACAATGGACTTCGTTTTCCCTTGCCCAGACGCGGGTCACCGGGGCCCCCCACTGGAGTGGGTCGGGTGCAGTGTGAGCTGGGCGGTGGCCGAAGACGGGGACCTTGGCGATCCGATCCCCGGCTATAGAAGCTGGCTCTAGGGATGTGGAATGTCACCTCTCTGGCAGGGAAGGAACCCGAGCTGGTGTGTGAGGTCGAGAAGTTCCGACTAGATATAGTTGGACTCGCCTCCACACACAGCTTGGGCTCTGGTACCAGTCCTCTCGAGAGGGGTTGGACTCTCTTCCACTCTAGAGTTGCCCACGGTTAGAGGCGCTGAGCAGGTGTGGGTATACTTATTGCCCCCCGGCTTGGCGCCTGTACGTTGGGGTTCACCCCGGTGGACGTGTGTACCCACACTTTTTGGAGTCCTTGGAGGGGGTGCTGCATCGTTCTGCTGGGGGCCTCCATCGTTCTGCTGGGGGACTTCAATGCTCACGTGGGCAATGACAGTGAGACCTGGAAGGGCGTGATTGGGAGGAACAGCCCCCCCCGATCAGAATCCGAGCGGTGTTCTGTTATTGGACTTCAGTGCTCGTCATGGATTGTGCATAACGAACACCATGTTCATGTATAAGGGTGTCCACACGTGCACTTAGCACCAGGACACCCGAGGTCGCAGTTCGATGATCGACTTTGTGGTCGTGTCATCGGACTTGCGGCCGCATGTCTTGGACACTCAAGTGAAGAGAGGGGCGGAGCTGTCAACTGATCACCACCTGGTGGTGAGTTGGCTCCGATGGTTGGGGAAGATGCCGGTCCGACGTGGCAGGCCCAAACGTATTGTGAGGGTCTGCTGGGAACGTCTGGCAGAATCCCCTGTCAGAAGGAGTTTCAACTCCCACCTCCGACAGAACTTTGCTCATGTTCCGGGGGAGGCGGGGTCATCGAGTCTGAGTGGACCACGTTCCGCGCCTCCATTGCTGAGGCGGCCGACCGGAGCTGTGGCCGTAAGGTGGTCAGTGCCTCTCATGCCGTCAAGCTGAAGAAGGAGTCCTATCGGGTCTTTTTGGCCTATGAGACTCCTGAGGCAGCTGATGGGTACCGGCTGGCCAAGCGGAATGCGGCTCTGGTGGTCGCTGAAGCAAAAACTCGGGTATGGGAGGAGTTCGGTGAGGCCATGGAGAAAGACTTCCAGATGGCTTCGAGGAAATTCTGGTCCACAATCCGGCATCTCAGGAGAGGAAAGCAGTGCACCACCAACACTGTGTATAGTGGGGATGGGGCGCTGCTGACCTCGACTTGGGACGTTGTGAGTCATGGGGAGAATACTTCGAAGACCTCCTCAATTCCACCGACACGCCTTCCCATGAGGAAGCAGAGTGTGGGTTCTCTGAGGCGGGCTCTCCTATCTCTGGGTTTGAGGTCACCGAGGTAGTTAAAAAGCTCCTCGGTGGCAGGGCCCCGGGGGTGGATGAGATTCGCCCGGAGTTCCTAAAGGCTCTGGATGTTGTGGGGCTGTCCTGGTTGACACGCCTCTGCAACATCGCGTGGAAATCGGGGACAGTGCCTCTGGATTGGCAGACTGGGATGGTGGGCCCCCTTTTTAAGAAGGGGGACCGGAGGGTGTGTTCCAACTACAGGGGGATCACACTCATCAGCCTCCCTGGTAAGGTCTATTCAGGGGTGCTGGAGAGGAGGGTCCGTCGGGAAGTCGAATCTCAGATTCAGGAGGAACAGTGTGGTTTTCGTCCTGGCCGTGGAGCAGTGGACCAGCTCTACATCCTCGGCAGGGTCCTCGAGGGTGCATGGGAGTTTGCCCAACCAGTCTACATGTGTTTTCTGGAATTGGAGAAGGCGTTCGACCGTGTCCCTCGGGGAGTCCTGTGGAGGGTGCTTCGGGAGTATGGGGTGACCGAACCCCCTGATACGGGCTGTTCGGTCCCCTACTCTCAGAGTAGAGTCGCTGCTCCTCCACATTGAGAGGAGCCAGATGAGGTGGCTGAGGCATATGATTCGGATGCCTCCCGGACGCCTCCCTGGTGAGGTGTTCCGGGCACGTCCCACCGGGAGGTTACCCCGGGGACGACCCAGGGCACGCTGGAGAGAGTACGTCCTTCGGCTCGCCTGGGAACGCCTCGGGATCCCCCCGGAAGAGCTGGATGAAGTGGCCGTGGAGAGGGAAGTCTGGGCGTCCCTGCTAAAGCTACTGCCCCACGACCTGACCTGGATAAATGGTAGAAGATGGATGGATGGATGGATAAATGACAATGGAAACATGCATGTTCAGATAAAAGCAAAGCATAACAAAAGGCATTCATGTATATGATGTACTTAGATTAACGTAACGACAGCATAACTTTAATTTATAAGCACATAAATGTGGGAAACCCTCCCGATTTTTCATATCCACATATGATAGAGACCTGGTTTGATTCTGAGGATGTCCAATTTCATTCTCTCTCTTCCCCCCCCCCCCACACCGCTGTGACTGATATCCAAGCTGGGACTTCCTGCATGTTGTAAACGAGTACACTGTGTTAAAGATCATTACCTTTTTCAGTGATTAGTATTCCAGACTACTGACGTAGACTGCAGTGTTTTATGCCTTCTTAACTACACGCCTTACTTGTTCCACCCAGTCTTGTTGTTTCTCTGCAATTATCCTAGAGTCATTTTAATTTTAGTTGTAAATTTAAATTTGACTTTAAATACAGTATACATATATTATGCATATTGTTATGCATATTGTTTAAACCAAACACCAATATCAATTGGTTTTTAGGTCCCTCAAGGTTATATCCTTAATCTATACTTTAACCGACACACAGTTAGTTATTAGGCCAAACGTTTTTTCATATCACTTCAGAATCACACTGTGACAGCTGCAGACTACATAAAGTTACTGCCTCACCTCAGCCGACCTCACCCTGCCTGCTGTATGATGTTATATATCTATGAGCATAAACCATAAATGACAGGGGTCAAGTCAGAATAGAGCTGGGTCATTCTGTCAACTGTTGCCGCACACAATAAAGACTCAATGAAAATACAATTTATTTATGATACATCTGACAGGCCATCCACTGTCAAACAGCCATCTGGAGCTAACTTCGTGGGCTGTATATTTGAAAGAGACACAGGACAGGAAAGGAGTGACTCAGCTACTTTACTTTCATTTTAGAAATATAGAGGACGGTATATGCAATCAGCAAAAAAAATACAAAGCTGATCAAAATCTGGCAACAGTGTTTGTGTGTTAAAGACCTCTTTTCAAAAGAATATGATTAAAAACTGACAACTCAGAGTTCAGATTTTTTAGTTTCATGTCGCGTCCAACAAAAAAGCATATTGATCTTCATCATGGACCAACAGATGGAAAGTGCCTTTTTACCTTGCCTCATTAGCAGCTTGTCAAGTTTTCAGACAGATATTTTATTCATGTTTCTATTTCAGTCCTTTGTCAGCAATAGTTAAGCAAAAACCCCTGAGTCAAAGATGGAAAAAATGTGTTTCTTTGTAACTAGTAGATACCGTTCTGGTAAATCAGTCTAATTATATCCTGTTCAAGGAAAAAATCTTTACTCTGAATGTTGACTGGGAAATAACATTCAGACAGTCTGGAATAATTTACCAGGTAGTACATTATAGTACAAGCTCTGACATGGATTTATTGTCCTCCAGTATATTGATGACACACTACCTGTCGAGTCGCCCTACCTGTATGGCCTTCACCCCAATGCTGAGATTGGCTTTCTCACAGAAACCTCCGAAAACCTTTTTCACACTGTACTGGAGATGCAGCCCAGGGATGGAGGAGTCAGTGAGGGGGGAGGGATGACACGAGAGGAAAAGGTAAATATGATTAATTATTTTAAATGTTGTATGAGAGATGGGATAATTTGTACTTCGACTGCATATATAGTGGAACACAGTCTGTTTTGGGCAATTTTAAAAAAAAAGTTTGCCCGTAGTAAACAACGGAACTAGAGATAATCAAATTCAGAAACATTCTTCACTGTTATAAAAATAAGTTAACCACAGGTAATTGTAAGTAATAAAGTAAGTAATGTGAAAAGAAAATGCAACTAATTGTAGTATAATGAATTGCAGTTAAATATCTCCTTAGTTGATTCGCTTCATCCACCACTCCAGTGTGTAAGGCTTAAGGCAATAAAACGATAACGTAAACACAAAAGCAATGATTCTGATGTGAAGAGTCAAGCTGTCACCCTAAGCTCGTAAATAAAGCATGGTTCTCCACAAATGCGAATTTCATGCTAGTTTCTGTTAAGTTGCACCTGGTTTTAAATATAGGGTGACAACAGGTGACATTTTCTATAGTTACTGCATTCTGAAGGGAAATAAAAAGCAGCAAAACTGCTGTTTGGGCTTAGGGATTTTGACATTTTATGGTCTCCTTTTTGGTTCACTGCTGCTCTGATATAAAGTTTTTGTCCTCAAAAGCAATAGAGTGTGTATTATTGTGGACTATCTAGCTGTTCCCACACTATTAAGGAGCTCAGAGTTTTTTTTTCTAATTACCTGTCAACATTTGTTCAAATTTTTAATCTTATCAAATACATTATTCAATTCCATGACAAGCTGACCATGCTAAATTATGACATGAACTTCCAGGCAGTTGTTTGGACAGTCTTTTTGCCTCCACTTCCCTTCAAGATGGACGTTATGGTTAACACTGCATCGTTACCAAAATCAAGACCATTTGCATTAAATATGAGATGACAGAGAATGTAAACTTATTACTTGAGTCATTTTTTTCTTTGACAAAAAAGTGTCAGTAGAAGGGATTTCACTGAAGTCAAAAATACCCCCAACATAGTCCTTGACACCATTGATTTATTGCTGCACTTTCATTTAAAAAAACTAATAATAAAAAAATAGTCAACATACTAAAATATAAGCCCTGTGATTGATTGGGTACAAGTCTACAGTGTACCCCGCCCAAAGTCAGCTGGGTAGGCTCCAACTCAACCATGACCCTGAAGAGGATAAGTGGTAGAAAATGAATGAACAAGTACTGAAGTCAAAGCGATGCTATTTTTTTTTTTTATTATTCCTGATGCCACTATTTGTACTTCAGTAATATTATATAATTTTATATAATATGTAATATTTAAATGCTTGATATGAGGTGGCATAGAGCTTTTTCTCTAGTGTTTTTTCCCAATTGTTAACCATTTCTCAAATAAGCAGGTGAAGCATGTCTACTTAGATTAACTAAAGTAAATCAGGTTTAGTTGGAGCTCATGATGCCTGTAATGTTCTCGAAAGCACTGCTCTCATATTAACCATCATATTCTAATGTGTGATCGTTTTGCCTCAAAAAAAAAAGTGTGCTTGTCTCAACATTTGAGGGCCTTTGCTTTTGTATTCAGTGAGCTTGCTAGCTGCCAAACTGTGATCAGATATTTGAATTGGAAAAATCCATAGATATCATGTCATGACTTAGTATCCTTTGTTCAACACCTCATGCACCAACTAATTACTAATGCCAGTTGCCTTGGAAAAATGTTGACACATAACATTCACTTTTGTGAATGTTATGTCTCAAGCATCTTCAAGCTCTCTCATTACCATCTAATTTTAATTATGGTTATTATTTCTTGTTGTCCATATATTTTAAGGTGCATACAGTGCTGGAGGAGATCATTGAGAAACTCCCTGAGGAGTTCAACATGGCTGAGCTGCTCGGAAAGGCTGAGGCGAGGACTCCCTATCAAGTGGTAGCCATGCAAGAGTGTGAGCGCATGAATCTTCTCACCCAAGAAATCAGGCATTCCCTCTGTGAGCTCAGCCTGGGTCTTAAGGTGAGATAATTAAAATGCAGGCAGACATTAATTATTGATAGTTATAATGAATAAGCTCATCTCTGGTGAAATACAATCAATTCCTTCTGCTGCAAAGGCAAACAGCGATGAGCACTGTTGTTTTGCATTTCATAGAATGAAAATCAGTTGTTGCCTCCACCAAGGAGATTAGGTTTCATTTAGAAATGCGATGTTAAGTGAAAAAACAGACAGCCTTGGCCTATCCTGTGCCCCTCCACTGTTTTATTAAAATCAGAGTCAGCATAATCCCACTGAAAGAAAAATTATTGAACAGAGTTGGGGGAAAATGGCGCATGTGATTACAGAAAGTCAATTGCAGGCTTTTCTGGGCAAAACAAGCTATGAAGAACAATGTGTGCAGTTACTATCAATGTTAAGTATTAATTTAGTCTGTTTACACTTTCAAACACTTATTATTATTATGATTTTTACTTTGGGGGGGGAGGGGTGGACCAACCCCAAAACACTTATTTGCTGTATATCCCTGCTTATTGAATAATCTGGTGAATTCAATCAAGAATATATATATATATGTGTGTGTGTGTGTATCTATAATATGCGATAATTATTAATGGATTTTTGCTATTTGCGGTCGGCCCTAGTCCCTATCCCCGCAGATAGCGGGGGTCCACTATAATGCTCTTTTGACCTCTAGTATTTGATTTTAAAAATTACATTATTACGAGCTCATGATTTGTATGAATAGTGATCTAGATATGAACTGTCCACCCATATCAACCACCAAACTCTAAATAATGATCATTAACATCTGCGATTCCAGCATAGCCAAGCTTTTTCCTACATTATTAGTAAGAATTGCTCCTGATAACACTGACTCAGACCTGGTTTAGAAAATTGTCCAAAGGAACAAGATCTGAGACCGATATGTGTCAAGTCTCATTGAATCATATTTGAACAACTGAATTAAAAGAGAAAAGGAGGGAGAAAACTGTGTAAAACCATTTGTCAGGGATTTTGAGGATCTATCCATATTAATAGCACCAATAAATCCGCTCTGTGATTTAAAAGCCATTGAGTCTATTTTACCAGCAAATGGAATCATACCTTGATTTTATAGTGAAATGAACAGGGACTAGTAGAATATAAACTGTGGTGTGTCGGTCGATAGTGTTCATACAATATGTGAATTGGCAGATCAAGATTAGTATAACATTCACTGCCATTAACGGCTTTAGAAGTCAAAAAATCCATGTTAACTGGGAAGGCTGGCAGTGAATGAGTTTAAAAAAAAATGTTCATGGTTGTACTCTATCGTAGATAAATATCCTGACCCTCATCATGCTCATAAACCATTTTGTGACTGTCACGTGGGTATGTTTACATCAGCAATAGATCAGCTCCAGCAAGGAATGAAGCAATGAAGGACACCATTGTTGTCCCACATGCTATCTCATTATTCTTTAGTGCCATTGTTTCTTTACTCATACTACATATTCTCTTATCTGTTGTGACATGCTGACACAGTATATATATATATATATATATATATATATATATATATATATATATATATATATATAGTGGGTACGGAATGTTTTCAGACCCCCTTAAATGTTTGACTTTTTGTCATATTGCAGCCATTTGCTAAAGTCATTAAGTTCTTTTTTTTTCTCACACAACACTCCATAATCACAGAAAAAAACGGAATTGTTGAAATCTTTGCAGATTTATTAAAAAAGAAAAAAAGAAATATCACACAGCCATAAGTATTCAGACCCATTGCTCAGTATTTACTAGAGGCACCCTTTTGAGCTAATACACCCATGAGTCTTTTTGTGAATGATGCAAGACGTCTTTCACACCTGGATTTGGGGATCCTGTGCCATTCCTCCTTGCAATCAAATTATTTTATCTCGTAAAGGAGCACAACGTCTCTTCTTAGATGTGTAAAACTTCAGGACAAGGTGATGAAAAACCTCTATGTCTCATAATCTGAAGGTTGCTACAGGAATTAGATAAGAGTTCTCGATAACCAGAGGTCTTTTGTCAAATCCAAACACACAAATGATACAGGTAATCGATTTTTATAGAAAATTTAATGAAATCAAACAGGGGAATCTACTGGAGAACAATGCAGAGAAAAGCAAAACAAAGGACAAACAAACATGGGCAAAGGACGCTGAACTTGTGATCTGAGGGTAGAATGAGCATGCGCGGTGACAATGCATAGAGCTGGGGTTTCCCATTACCGTTAATTTCCATCCATCCATCCATTTTCTGAGCCGCTTATCCTCACAAGGGTCGCGGGAGTGCTGGAGCCTACCCCAGCTATCATCGGGCAGGAGGCGGGGTACACCCTGAACTGGTTGCCAGCCAATCGCAGGGCACATACAAACAAACAACCATTCGCACTCACATTCACACCTACGGGCAATTTAGAGTCTTCAATTAACCTACCATGCATGTTTTTGGGACCCAAATACGCAGCAATCTGTATTTTATTAGACCGCAAATTGGAGTTGCGTTTCGTGGAACACAATTTAGGCAGGTTGGTAGATCTCCCGAATGTTTGGCCGGTCCGGTCCTTACGGGAAGTTGGTGGATTTTGATGGAAAAAGGAGGAAGAAAAAAAAAGAAAAAACAAGAAAAAGAGTTCGAACTGCAGGGCGGCCAAGTCCCGTGGGTGGCGCTGCTCACGGGACACAGACGCAGACGTGCCAGCAAAGTAAAGAAGCAAGGACAAAAATAATGTGATTGGCCTTGAGAAAAAGCCTGTTGACTATGACAGTTTGCAGACTATAGCTAAATAACATGGCCCTTTTTTGCTACCTCGAAGAAAACATTCTGCCTTGGTAGCATAAGTCGCAGGAACTTTTTCATCTTATGACTCAGTTCCCCCTTGCACTACCAATGCAAATTCAACTGTGAAAACAATCACACTTCACTTTTGTATTGATATCACCACAGACGTTATTGACTGCTGTCTTTTATTGATCCTTTAGGGAGAACTAACCATGACCATTGATATGGAGAACCTCCAGAATTCTATTTTCCTGGACATGGTACCAGAGACTTGGACCAAACGTGCTTACCCCTCCATGTCTGGCCTGACTCTGTGGTTCACTGACCTGCTGGCACGGATCAAGGAGCTAGAAGCCTGGACGACTGACTTTGTCTTACCTTGCGCGGTGTGGCTGACCGGCTTCTTCAACCCTCAGTCCTTCCTCACCGCCATCATGCAAGCCACGGCTCGCAGGTACTATACTGTAAGGCTTGTTTGCATATCAGCTTGAATTCTTGAAATTATTGGTGTGATACAGTGATCCCATGTTTGGATGACAGGAATGAGTGGGCTTTGGATAGTATGAGTCTGAAATGTGATGTTACCAAGAAGAACCGTGAGGACTTAACATCACCACCTCGAGAAGGGGCTTATGTTCATGGGCTATACATGGAGGGTGCCTGCTGGAACACACAGGTAAGGCTAAAGTTGTTCATTGGTTTCGCTTATATTTCTGAAGAGAAGTATTTTCACATCTGCCTTCATACCTGCTGCAATACAGGAACTCAAAATGAAACAAAATATGGATTTAGTCTACCCTTTTTAGGGTCCGTCCCAAAACGATTTCCATAAAATTGGAAACATAATATTGTCAATAACGTCTTTTGTAAGATTAATAATGACGATCTGCGCGGCTAAGGGGTTTATTGATTATTCTATTGATTATGAGGCACACTTTATACCTTGTACTGTTTGTTCTTTGCATCCAAACTCTTACT
Source organism: Phycodurus eques (assembly GCF_024500275.1). Classification (NCBI taxonomy): domain Eukaryota; kingdom Metazoa; phylum Chordata; class Actinopteri; order Syngnathiformes; family Syngnathidae; genus Phycodurus; species Phycodurus eques. Next base: position 15,063,800 of record NC_084543.1, on the reverse strand, counting down.
ATGTATGCAAGTCTGACTAGACATAGGGTGAATTCACCTTTAGATGCACCTTAAACTTACACAAGTAAATTAACTTGGATGTTTCTTCCCTTAAGGGATTCTGTACTCCATTTGTGGCTTGATTTTCTATTTTTCATCCTGCTTGCATTCAGCTGCAGCGCATTACTCTGCTTCTCTTTGCTCTGTCTATCTAAGCATGCTACCTCTGTACAGAGTGTTGACCAGCTTTCAAGCTGCATCCCTGTAGACTTGTTAATTGGGGAATGTGCAGAGTGTGCACTTGAACACTTAGCTCTCCCCTTAGTTGAGTGGTTCCTTTTTTCTTCATTAAAGTTAGAGACGGAGGCAAATAGACTCTCAGTTAGCTTCTCCTCGCTGCTCCCGTCACTATTCATCCACTCCCTGCCCTCCTCACGGCGCCAAAGGCCAGTCTTGTGCCAGTGTCGGGGAACAGTGTGAATAGGAGAGTAAGCAGCACTCCGACAAGACACAGATGTGTAGCAATAAAAGTCAAAGATTTATGATAAGCCTACTCATATATATTTATAAAGTTCACCCCTTATTCAAAGGGGTATCACACATAAAAGAAAGCTAAGTACTAAATGCAATGTGCTGTAACTGAATGTGATTTCAATTCTGCCAGGACGCGAGATGTTTTTTTGTAAAAGACAACTAAATGGTGGAGAACCGTCATACTAATTTACAATTTTATTTTGTTTACATTTAACATGGTCTAAAAAAGAAATGTTGTTGAGTTTGACATAATCTCATGAAGTCAGTGTCATACAAAAGACATTTAAGTGTTTTATTTAGGGTTAACAGTTCATATTGTGCACATACATTTCCATCACTAAAGTCCACCTCAAGACACTGGCAACAACACGATAAATTTAAGCCTGCGGAAAGCGATTACGATCCAATTACATTCCAATTATGATGCAATACAATTAGAAAGAATTTGCAAAAGAAGGCAACGACTGTCATTATGGACTTAAAAAGAGCCAAGTTGTATGTAATAGATGCAATACTTTGGCTGGAGCTTGTGGCTGTCTCAAAATCTGAAGGGGGCAAGGGTGGTAGACCATTTCATGTCACAACCTGCCCCTGTTTCAGGAGAGTAAGTCAGTATTTATATTTTGGAAGTTACATGTGTCTTGTCACAATTGCAAATTAATTATTGGACACAGATGAATGGCAAATAGTTTTATAGAGTAATCAAAGCAGAGGGTCTTTAATATCAATTACGCATAACAGAAAAGTGCTTTACCAAGCCAAATTATGCTTGTAAAATAAAGTTTGAATAGTTTTTAAGCAAGTCATAGATATTTTTGCAATTTCTAAGGCTTTTTTTTTCAGTTTGTTTGATTGCGTCTTGGACAATTGTGATGATGCCTCAATTCATATTTGTCCACATCCCAATCATAAGACATTGGATGGGGGTTCAATTTGAACGAGATACATTATGGTTCTCTATGACCATGCAATTTTATTTTATTTTAGTACTTCAGTGAGGACACAAGTCACAAGTTTGGAGATTGTTATCGATTGTATTTACCCCACATGGACTTACTGGTATTTACCGCTTCTTTATAAAGTTTTGCATCATTTCCAGATTCAATTAAGGCTTTTGTCCTCAGACTTTACCAAAGTCATCAGGATTTACACACAACCCTGAAATCCTCTATGCATGCATGGTGAAACTTCAGTTTGTCAGGCACTAAATGTAGGAGGATTAATTAGCGAGACAGACCTCCCTGTTTCAGTGTGTTTAGTGAATGTTTTTTGAGGCAGGGCATTTTGACTTTGTCCCAAACACAGCTGACTTTCAAACATTCTTCAACAGTATGACGATGTTGTGTGCTCTGAGTGTCCCACATGGATCGTGTCAACCAGGATTAGTCCAACCTTTAAATGCAGACTCAGGGGGAGGAAAAACTATCACTACTACACTACTTTCACTGCACTTTACACTAATTAATTACTTCCTATAGTTCTTTGACCGGTCAATCTGTGTTTTACTAGATTGTCATCCCCTCCCATCTTTCTCTGACAGACCGGCTTGATTGTGGACGCCCGCCTGAAAGAGCTCACTCCCATCATGCCAGTAATCTTCATCAGAGCCATTCCTATGGACAAACAGGAAAACAGTAACATGTATCAGTGTCCGGTTTACAAGACCCGCCAAAGGGGGCCCACATATGTCTGGACCTTTAACCTGAAGACCAAAGAAAAACCCTCCAAGTGGACCTTGGCTGGAGTTGCTTTGCTTTTGCAGATCTAGCAGAATTCCTGGAGCTTTAATGTGAAGGTTGTGGTAGTGATGGTACAACAGGGTCAAGGATCAGCTCACATTTTAACAGATTTTTTTTAAAGATGAGTAGTTTTTTTCAGAGGTCACTAAGCAAAGACTTTTTTTCTCCCAAAAGTTCTACAAACTCTGGAGACAAAAAAGTCACTCATTTTCTGAGGTCTCAGAAAGCTTTTCATGAATCTATTGCATTGCAAGTTTTTAATGAATAGTCAAGACTGACGGTATGCTAAATTATGAAATCATGCAATTGCTCTTGTGATGCCCCCCTCCTTCAGCACATAAATTTCCACATTAATTGAAAGTCAGTTCACTTAAATCGGTTCACTTCCCCTATTCACATAGTTACATATTCTCTCTCTTTTACTATGTATTTAGCTTCCATCACATTTTCTGAAAAAGTTCTGTATGCTGTCAAAAAATTTCATTTGTCATATATCAACATGGATTGTTACAGATTCAAATGCTTCATGATTTATTTCTCCCCAATAAACAAGAAGATGCCCTTTGATACATGTTTACTTACTCTTAGCCACATTGCCTGATGATGAAAACCAGCTACACTGGTATCTGGGGATAATGTGCAGCCATGTGTAAACCAGAATTTATACTGCTCCTACTCAATTCATTTGAAAAACGTTGACATTTTAGCTCATTGACAGCAGTTCTGAAATGTCCTCTCTGTTTTTTTCTCCTATGAGTCAGGGCACATTGCATCATGATTTATTTTATTTTTATGATCAGCACTTGAATGGATAAACGTTCCTCCTTGAGCCGACAACTTACAGTGATGCGGGGGGTATGTGTGTCTCACCCAATGATCTTAGGAGCTAAGTTGTCAGGGAATGTCATGCCCCTAATACGGTTACCCGGGGAAAACAGGTCGTTGGTGAAGGAACAGACAAAGTCTGGCTTAGAACCTCCTATGAAGAACAAAATTACTGGAACATGTTTTTGAAACACAGCTAGAAGAGACAACATGGGTAACCCTTCCCATGGACTCACCACCAGGGGGAGGGGCCAAGAGGATCATGTGCCCTCAGAGCTGGGTGGTGGCCAAAGGTGGGGACCATGACAGTCCGACCAACAGCAGACTCTCGGGACATGAAACATCACCTCTCTGGCAGGGAAGGAGTCTGAGCTGTGCGCAAGGTCGAGAGGTTCTGATTACAGATAGCTTGCCTCAACACGATGGCTGGGCTCCGGAACCAGGCCTCTAGAGAGGGGCTTGACTCTATTCCATTTTGCTCTTGCCCCCAGTGAGAGGCCCCAAGTAGGTATGGGCATACTTATTGCTCCACGATTTGGGGTTCACAATGTGTCCTAACCGTTGTTTCTGCCAATGCAGCTAACAGAAGCTCAGAGTAACCACCCTTTTAGGAGTTCCTGGACAAGGTGCTGGAGTGGCCACCCTTGTACTATGGCGGACTTCAATGCTCATGTCGGTAATGACAGTGAGACCAGGAAGGGTGCGTTTGGAAGAAATGCCCCCCATCCGAAAGTGACTTGTGCCTATTACACTTTTGAACGTGGGACTTGTCTTAGTTGACATGTCCTTGCAATGTTTGAGAGAGCGCCAGTGGAATAGCAGAAGGAGGTGGTGGTCCCCCTATGTAAGAAAGGGAAGCAAAGGGTGTGTTCCACCTACAGGGGGATTACACTGGTCAGACTCCCTGGTAAGATATACTGTATTTGGGGGTTCCGGAAAGGAGGGTCTGCCAGGAAGTCAAAAGTTTGATCTAGGAAGAGTACAGTGGTACCTTGGGTTACGAACGACTCAGTTTACAAACAATTCGGGTTACATACAACATTTTCACAGAAAATGTATCTCTCGTTACATATTTTTGGTTTGTGAACGGTCTTTGTATGGACGAACGGAAGGACCTATGTTGCACTTCTACTCGGGCTGCGAGATGATCATTAACTCTGTGCATAACACTTGGATGTAAGATGAAAACTGGTTGTCTGCTCCGCGGCATAAGGCAGATATCTGTTCCAGGCAGAGGTTCTGCCTCCACATCCTTGATCATTCAATCACAAATCTTGCTATTAGATTTGTGATTGAATGATCAAGGATTTTCATTTTCTGATTGACATTATAAAAAATAAAAATAAATAAAAAGTCCAGAAATTATTGTTTTTTCATGAAAAAAAAATACTATTTACAGAATGTATGTTATTTATTGGCGGCACTGTGGATGACTGGTTAGCACATCTGGCTGGCGACCAGTTCGGGGTGTACCCCGCCTCCCGCCCGAAGATAGTGGGGATAGGCTCCAACACGCCACCGACCATTGTGAGGATTAAGCGGTACAGAAAATGGATGGATGGCTGTTATTTATTGAATTGTAACGTCTCTTTTATTAAAACAACAAACGGTTAATATTAGCGTAATCAGGTCAAAACAACTCGACAAGTTCTGCCTATACACATTCACCAGATCGAAATGTGAACAGCAGCCGCCACATTATGCATGAAGACTGAAGGAGGTGCGCTATCGTCTCGCTGAACTTTTTTTTGTTTTTGTTTTTCCCAATAAACAAAGGGCCAAATAGTCAGAATAGCACTTAAGATAAAAAGAGAAACTGCTAAAGATAGTGTCGGGAAGCACGTTTCAAAGATGAGCAGAAAGATCTGTGCATTGTGCAACCGTCATTGACTGTGTGTTATGCGATGCAATTAAGGTAGGCACTGTATCTTTTTGCTTTTTATTAGACTGACAAAACTGGGAAAGCGCTCACTGGTGATAGCGTGACCGAGGCACTACAAAAAAGATGAAAAGAAATGTGCAGCAAATTGGCCAACAGAGCAATTAATCTTTTAAATGACAAAGTGACGTCCCACTTTCTAGTTTGTTTTTTTCTGAACAGAAAAAGAAAAGTCTCCCTGGATCGTTTTGTTGTGCCAAAATCAACCAATGAATTAGAAATGAAACAGACAAAAGAAAAAAAAACACCTGAATCAGAATTTCCCCCTATTATTATGGAAGAATGCTCTTCTTCAATGAGGAGCTACAGTCCTCCCCTGTCCTCTCCTCAGTTAAGTTAATGAGCAATAAACTATTTTAGTTTAGTGTTTTATTTATTTAAAACTGTTTTTTTTTCACTTATATATTGCACTATATTTAACTACACTGATAAAAAAAAGGTAAGTATAATTGAATTTTGGAGCTGGAACGGAGTCACTGATTCCCCTGACTTTGGTGCGGGCAGCGAGGGTTCATTTCCTCCTCATATATATATAGATATAGATATATATCTATATATAGATATATAGAGATATATATAGATATAGATAATTTGATGGCTCATGTTTCTGGTCTGGACTATTTGTGTAACGAGCTAACATATCTAAACAAATGCCTGATAGCAAACTTCTGGGTCACATAAACCAGATTAATTAAATATTAATATTTAATTAAATATTTAAAAAAGTAGTATTTTTTATCTATCCTAAATTTTAAATATTTTTGTTAGATTAAAAAAACAAATACAATAATCAGTCACCTTTTTTTTTTTTTTTTTTTTTTTTTTTTAAACTTTTGAAGATTGAAAGACCAAATGATACATAGATTCTCAAGGCTGAAACAAAGTCCATCCATCCATCCATTTCCCATACCGCTTATCCTCACTAGGGTCACAGGCATGATGGAGCCTATCCGAGCTATCATAGGGCAAGAGGCGGGGTACATCCTGAACTGGTTACCAGCCAATCGCAGGGCACATATAAACAAGCATTCATTCACACCTACGGGCAATTTAGAGTCTTAAATATACCTACCATGCATGTTTTTAGAATGTGAGAAGAAACTGGAGTACCCAGAGAAAACTCTTGCAGGCACGGGGAGAACATGCAAACTCCACCCAGGCGAGGCTGGATTCGAACCCAGGTCCTCAGAACTGTGAGGCAGATGTGGTAACCACTCTTTCACCGTGTCAACTGAAGCAAAGTCACTGAAATGAAATTCTAAAACTGGCTGTTACTCAGGTCATGATTCTTGATATTGATGCATGTGTACAGGCAAAACAAAGTACTGTAGTCTTGACTAACTTGTAAAATTCTGCTTCAGACAGTTTTTGCATTCTAAAGAATACTGTTCTTGCTGTGGTAATTGGAGTTAAAAATGTGCAATTTCATTTTAGTCAACAGCTTCACTACAAAAGAGTTTGGTTTAGTGGAATCCTATAGGTAATGCAAGGCTAGAAAATATATATTCTGTGGTTTGATTTTTTTTTTTTATGGACTGTACTGATAATAGGCCCTCAAGGGGAAATTCAACTCACACTCCGATATAGAACATCAGATTGCAGGTATGCAAAGAGACATTCACACTCACAGCACATGAATGAAATGGAGTGTAAATAATTCCTAAAGTAGATTTTAATTTTAATACCTGTGAAGTTTTGTGTCTTTGTACAGACTACAATCACTGTGCTCAGTTATAATGCGCAGATGTAGATGATAAACTGAAATTACGTTTTTCTTGGTTGCTCCTGTTTTGTAAAAAGATAGCTCATTAGGTAAATATGAAGATTTCCCTAATGTACCTGTATTGCTTGCTTTTAAACAAAAGGAAAACATTAACTGATTGTTGTTCATAATAATTTGATTGGACTGGCAAGCTTGATATCACATTAGGCTGTATGTGGTCTCTGAACTACAATGAGTTTAACGTTTAATTTGGAGTCTTCAGAGAACCTAACATGCATGTGTCCGAAATGTAGGAGGAAGCCAGAGTACCCAAAGAAAAGCCATTCAAGCATGGGGAAATCATGCAGACTCAGCCAATATTCAAATCTGAAACCTAAGAACTCTGAGGAAGATGTACTAACCGGTGATCCACCATGCTCACTAAAAACAGTCCACATTAAAGCAATTCATGATGCTATTCCTGTTACCTTGTTTAAAGTATATGACAGGTGGTCTAATAAATCAAGCATGAGGCATGTTTTTTTGTTATTTTATTCAGCTTCTTGAATTTTGTTATTGGTCTCACCTGACGCGTTAGCCCCAACCTGTTCCTTATTTTATTTTTCTACAGTTCCCAGCCTGCTTCCCCAACTGTACGATTAGTCTGAGTGTATTTTACTTCCTAATGTCAGCTCAGTGGGTAGCACAGTGGCCCGAATGCTTACCATGTGTGGGCCTCATAGGTCTGACATTTTCGGTTTGAATCTTGGCTCCTGCCTCCCTCTGTTTACATATTCTCCCCATGCTTGGGTGGGTTTTCTACAGGTACTCTGCATGTTAGGTTCACTGAAGACTCTAAATTGTCCATAGGTATGAATATGAATGGTTGTTCGTCTGGGAAAAAAACAAAAACAAAAAAAAAACACCCGGACTCACCCCTCATTATTCTCCGGGACTTTAACAAAGCTAAACTCAACCATGAACTCCCTAAATACAAGCAGCACATCGACTGTCCCACCAGGGAAAATAATTTGGACCACTGCTATACTACGTTAAAAAACTCATACCGTGCTATACCTCGTGCAGCCCTGGGCTCGTCTGATCACTGCTTAATTCATTTAATACCAACATATAGGTGATAACTTAAACATGCAAAGCCTATGGGGAAAACAGTGAAAAAGTGGACCAATGAAGCAAAGATGGAACTTCAAAGCTGTTTAGACTGGAGTGTCTTTGAAAACTCAGCTGGCAGCCTGGATGAATATACGGACACTGTCACATCCTATATCAGTTTCTGTGAAGAGGTATGTGTACCAACAAAGTCATTTCACACATTCAACAACAACAAGCCGTGGTTCACTGCCTAACTGAAGCAGGTTTGCCAAGCCAAGTGGGACGCTAAAGAAATTAACATTGCAAAGAGGAACTATGCAGCAAAGTTGGAAAAAAAGTTTAGCGCTAACGACTCGAAATCAGTCTGGCATGCATTCCAATCGCTAACTAATTACAAGCGACGATCCCCCCAAGCTGAAACCAATATTACACTAGCCAACGACTTGAACACCTACTGCAGATTTCAAAAGGACACTTTCACACCCCACATCACCCAGCCGCACCACCGACCACTATCACTTCACTGACTTTTGCGTTAACCATCCGCGAACAGGATGTGAGACGCATCTTCAAACAACAAAAGATTAACAAAGTGGCAGGCCCAGACCATGTGTCCCCATCCTGCCTCAAAGTCTGCCTGGACCAGCTCGCTTCAGTCTTCGCACAGATATTCAATAGATCTCTGGAACTGTGCGAAGTACCATCCTGTTTCCAACGTTCCACCATCATTCCAGTCCCCAAGAAACCTACAATCTCGGGTCTAAATGACTACAGGCCTGTCGCCTTGACATCTGTGGTCATGAAGTCCTTTGAACGACTCGTGCTGGACCACCTCAGGAGCATCACAGGTCCCCTGCCAGACCCCCTGCAGTTTGCCTACCGAGCGAACAGGTCTGCGGATGATACAGTCAACATGGGACTGCACTTCATCCTTGAACACCTCGACAGTGCAGGGACCTAGGCGAGGATCCTGTTCGTGGACTCAGCGTTCAACAACATCCCTGAACGCCTTTCATCCAAGCTTCTCCAGCTCAGCGTCTCACCTGCCATCTGCCAGTGGATTTACAGCTTCCTGACGGGCAGGACACAGCAGGTGAGGCTGGGGAAGGCCTCCTCATCCACACGCAGCATCAGCAGTGGGGCGCCCCAAGGTTGTGTCCTCTCTCCGCTGCTCTTCTCTCTCTACACCTCAACGCACCTGGCTGTGAAACTCCTGAAGTTTTCAGATTACACCACTGTCATCGGCCTCATCAAGGACGGTGACGAGTCTGCATATCGACAGGAAGCGGAGCGGCTGGAGCTGTGGTGCGGCCGACACAACCTGGAGCTGAACACGCTCAAGACTGTAGAGATGATCGTGGACTTCAGGAGGCATCCTTCGCCACAGCTGCCCCTCACGCTGTCCAGCTGCCTTGTGTCAACCGTCGAGACCTTCAAGTTCCTGAGAATTACAGTCTCTCAGGACCTGAAGTGGGCGACCAACATCAACTCTGTCCTCAAAAAGGCCCAGCAGAGGATGTACTTCCTGCGGCTTCTGAGAAAACACGGCCTGCCACAGGAGCTGCTGAGGCAGTTCTACACAGCGGTCATCAAATCAGTCCTGTGTTCTTCCATCACAGTCTGGTTTGGTGCTGCTACAAAAAAGGACAAACTCAGACTGCAACAGACAATCAAAACTGCTGAAAGGATTGTCGGTACCTCCCCTACCCACCCTTGAGGACTTGCACGCTGCCAGAACTAAGACTAGAACGTGCAAAATCCTCTCGGACCCTCCACATCCCGGTCACCAGCTCCTTCCCTCAGGTAGGCGCTACCGATCAATGCAAACTAGAACTAGCAGACATTCCAACAGCTTCTTCCCTCTTGCAATCAACTTCTTAAACAGCTAACCTACAATTCCATTTCAACATGCTGGCAATTTTTTGACTTGAGTTTGTTGTCACATTTCTGTGGGGCCATTTATACATTACTCGTGCCCTCACTGTAGTAGTCTCGTCACGCTGCACTATTTGCATATCTATTGGTGACCAATACTGGCCACTCATACCAAAGTAGCATCTGCTCCAATTGCACACTGATTGAGGAGTATCTGCAACATTTCCACAATCAACATTGTCCCAGATTATCACACTTCTTGCTTGAAGTCTCGGCGCCCTTTGCACAATGGTCATTGCACCGGGCTATTGCAATATTAGTCTTTCGAACTGCTCGAAGTGCTAGAGGACTTCCTTTTGCATCTTTTTGCACAATTTTTCCTCTTTGGCCCGGAAGACACGACGGCCACAATTTCCAAAAACAATTTGAAATGTGGACTCGTCGGACCACAGAACACTTTTCCACTTTGCATCAGTCCATCTTAGATGAGCTCAGGCCCAAAGAAGCCGGTGGCGTTTCTGAGTGTTGTTGATAAATGGCTTTTGCTTTGGATAGTAGAGTTTCAAGTTGCACTCACGGATGTCGCGGCGAAATGTATTTACTGACATTCGTTTTCTGAAGTGCTTCTGAGCCCATCTGGTGATATCTTTTCCACATTGATGTTGGTTTTTGATGCAGTGCCGCCTGAGGGATCGAAGGTCACGGGCATTCAATGTTGGTTTTCGGCTTTCCCGCTTACATGCAGTGATTTCTCCAGATTCTCTGAGCCTTTTGGTGATATTATGGACCGTAGCTGATGAAATCCCTAAATTCCTTGCAATTGTACGTTGAGGAACATTGTCCTTAAACTGTTCGACTATTTTCTCATGCACTTGTTCACAAAGAGGTGAACCTCACCCCATCTTTGCTTGTGAATGACTGTGCAATTCAGGGAAGCTCCTTTTATACCCAATCATGGCACCCACCTGTTCCTAATTAGCCTGTTCACATGTGGGATGTTCCAAACAGCTGTTTGATGAGCATTCCTCCACTTTCTCAGTCTTTTTGCCACCTGTACCAGCTTTTGTGGAGCGTGTCGCAGCCATAAAATTCTAAGTTCATGATTATTTGCTAAAAACAATAAAGTTGATCAGTTTCAACATGAAATATCGTGTCTTTGTAGTGTGTTCAATTAAATATAGGTTTGACATGATTTGCAAATCATTGTATTCTGTTTTTATTTATGATTAACACAATGTCCCAAATTTATTGCAATTGGGGTTGTACTTCTGTTTTGGTTCCCCCTTGATTTATTTCATTTTTTCCATTTTATTTTATCAAGCAAAAATTAACTATTTTAGTTTCAGTCTTCCAAATCCCAGTCCATCTAAAGCCTCACATTTCTGTCATAAACAACTCTCAATAATTAATACTCAATCTTAATGACTTTAGATTCCTAGGTAAATTCTAGCTCAATTATCCATTGGTTGAATATCATTCATCCTTAATATGAATGCCGACGTAAAGCACTTTCACATTTGTTAAGGAAAAGCGGGTAGTAGAAGAACTTCTGACTTCTTATACATACTTATATGAAGTGGGATTGATGATCTTGGTAATGGAGAAGGGACCAATGAAACGTGGAGTGAGTTTCCGGGACTCTGTCTGAAGTGGGAGGTCGTGAGAAGAAAGCCAGGCAGATTGGCCTACCTTGTATTCGGGCGTTGGGGAGCGATGACGGTCCGCGAGCTGTTTATTGCGTGTGGCGGACCGGTTCAACGCCGCTCGGGCATCTTTCCACACTGCCTGGATTCTCCGGAGATGATCCTTGATTGCGGGGACGGCTACTGCCTGCGCCTGTTCTTTGAATAATGGGGGTTGGTAACCATAGCAAGCCATAGATGGGGACATATCGGTAGCGGAACTGGTGAGGGAGTTGTGGGCGTACTCAATCCATGGGAGGAATGAGCTCCAGGAGGATGGGTTGCGTGCCACAAAACAACGGAGGGCAGACTCAAGGGATTGGTCTGCCCGCTCCGTCTGGCCGTTGATCTGCAGATGATATCCTGACGACAAGCTGGCTGCTGCGCCCACTGCTTTACAGAAGTCCTTCCGTACCAGGGATGAGAACTGAGGACCTCTGTCAAGAGACAATATCGATAGGAATACCGTGGAGTCTAAAGACATGCTGGACAAGGAGGTTAGCAGTATCAAAGGCGGATGGTAGTTTGTGGAGGGGTACGTAATGGACAGATTTGGAAAAGCGATCGACAATAGTGAGAATGATAGAGTTACCTTCAGAAGGAGGTAGACCGGTGACAAAGTCCAGAGCGATATGGGACCAAGGGCGGCTAAAGATAGGCAATGGACGCAGCAGCCCAGCTGCGGGCAGGCTTGGACGAACTCCCGGGTGTCTTGAACAAGGCTGGGCCACCATAAATGCTGATGGATGAACTGAATGGTGCAAGTGATGCCAGGATGACAGGTGAGTTTGGAGTTGTGAGCCCACTGAAGAAAGTCAGAGCGTGCGGAATCGGGTACGAATAGGCGGTTTGGAGGCCCGGTCTTGGGATCCGGGTGAGTCTTTTGGGCCTCCTAAACTACCTGTTCGATCTGCCAAGTTGCTGCTCCAACGAAGCACGAGGAAGGAAGGATGGGTTCCAGTTTGTCAGGGCTGGAGGGGGGTGAGTAAAGTCGAGACAGGGCACCTGGTTTGCTGTTTTTGGACCCAGGACGGAAGGAGAGTCTGAAATTAAACCTGGTTAAGAAGAGAGCCCAGCGAGCTTGTCGAGGGTTAAGGCGTTTGGCGGACCGGAGGTAAGAGAGAGTCTTATGGTCTGTCCAAATGATGAATGGTAGTTCAGTCCTCTCCAGCCAGTGCCTCCACTCTTCCAAGGCCCATACAATGGCCAGTAGGTCTCGGTTGCCTACGTCGCAGTTCCTCTCGGTAGGGGACAGACGACTGGGGGGGGAAAAAAGGCACAGGGGTGAAGTTTCTGGGTCATGGGGTCCCGCTGCGAAAGGACAGCCCCTGCCCCCATGTCCGAGGCGTCAACCTCGACCACCAACTGGAGGGAGGGGTTGGGGTGGCGAAGAATGGGCGCACTGGTGAACATGGGCGAAGAGTGGTGTCTTTCTTTTCAACAAAAAAGAAGCCAGCCCCTACTGGAGAAGAGGAAGGTCGTATGAGTCCGGAAGTCAGAGAGTCGTGGATATAGTCCTGCATTGCCTTTTTCTCAGGTTTGGAAAGGTTGTAGAGACAGCTAGAAGGAAGAGGGGCCCCCAGCAGCAGATTAATTGTGCAGTCATACGGGCGGTAGGGGGATAGAGAAATGGCCAGGTCTTTGCTGAACACCGGCGCGAGATCATGGTATTCTTCAGGAACTCGGGAGAGGTCAACAGGCGTGGAAGAGGGTGGCGATTTATCAGAGGGCGGTATAGCTGAGAGCAGGCAGTGTGAACGACGCTCTTGGGTCACGGTGAGCCTGGTCTTTTGATCGGAGGGGGCATGAGGAAATAAAGTGACCGGATTGACCACACTTGATACACAGCCACTGGATGACTCGACGCTGACGCTCCTGTGGGTCTGGACGCGTTTTACCAATTTGCATGCGCTCTGTGGTAGCTACGGGGAGTGACGGAAGTGCGGTAGACAGTGCGGGAGGCGGGTGAGAAGCCGACGGCGTGGTGCTCTGAGTGGGAGGATTCTTACATACGCGGACCCTCCTCTCTCGTGCTCTCTCTCGCAATCGGTTATCAAGCCGAATGGAAAGAGCGATGAGATCCTCGAGAGAGGAGGGCTCGTCCCGGACCGTCAGCTCATCCTTGAGTTGGTCGGAGAGGCCATTTGAAAAAAATCCCCCCCAAGCGTCGTGTTGTCCCACCCGCATTCACCTGCCAATATCCAGAACTCAATGGAATATTCCGCTGCTGATTTAGCGCCCTGCGTGAGCGTGAGGAGGCAACGGGTGGCTTCTTTGCCCTGAACTGGGTGATCAAATACTTTGCGGAGTTCGGCAGAAAATGAATCGAATCAATGAAGTACCGGAGCGGAGTTTTGCCATAATGAAGTGGACCATTTTGCTGCTTTGCCGCTGAGGAGGTTAGTGACACTGCGATTGGCTGGCAACCAGTTCAGGGTGTACCCCGCCTCCTGCCCGAAGATAGCTGGGATAGGCTCCAGCACTCCCGCGACCCTTGTGAGGATAAGCGGCTCAGAAAATGGATGGATAGAGGTTAGTGGCATATGCTACTTTGGAACGGTCGGTGGGATAACTGTGCGGTTGGAGATTGAATAAGAGTGAGCAATTAAGAATAAACTGGCTACAGGCACCTTGGTCCCCGGAGTAGGGCTCGGGCGGAGGGACATGAGGTTCTTTGTACGGGTAGCGGGGTGGCTGCGGGCTCGGGAGGAGTACTTACAGGGAGTTGAATGGGTTGCATCTGTTGGGAAAGGAGGGAGACATGTTGCGAAAGGGAGTGGAACGTTTCGGTGATTTCTTGAAGGGATTTCTTGCGTTCTGCAGAGCCTCCAGAGTTGCTGGGTCCATAGTGGCCTAAGTATTCTGTCACGTGGGGGACTAGCTGGACCCAAGAGCAGGCAGAGGCAGATGTAAAATGATGAACAGTTTATTGAGGAAAGGTTATGGAGGTGGTCCTGGATGTGTTGGCAGGTGGCAGCGTGGACAGGTGGCAGGCAGTGGACAGAACAGGCGGCTGGGTTGGTGGCAGGAATGATGTGGGTCAGGAACACAGGGGAGCCCTGGGAAAGAGGAAAGAGTTAACAAGAGAAGCGAGGAACAGTATAGCTTACTTGACATAAGGTGGGCCATGGTACCGCTAGGAGAGGCTGCAATACATAGGCGAGGATTTCCAGGAACAGGCAGGTTTATATACACCGGTGATGATGAGGCTGATTGAAGACAGGTGCTGAAAACAGAGAGGGGAGGGGGGAGAGAGAGGACACAAAGCGCCCTCTCAGCTCCGATAATGGAACTGCAGGGCAGTATATGACATTGTTGCTGTTATAGCAATTCAGACTGTCAAGCTGTTATGGTTGATTTAGTCTGCATCCTTCATTTCCTAAAATGAATACAAAATATTGATCTTGCATTTTCCTAAGAAGAAGAGATCAATGCCAAGATATAAATTTTTGTACATGCAGTGATCATGTTCATCCTGAGCTTCTTCATACGGTGCTTTTAATAGATAAGCATGTGTAGTTTAGAAATATACTCGTTCTTTTAAAGGCTATTTTTGCACCGTACATGTTCTTTATTCTTCTTCACTTCTCTAAAAGTGGGTGGTGGCTTAGTGACAATCGGAAAATGCGGGTCCCAGGGTGACAACAGTTGAGAACCAATGATCTAGAGCAGGGGTGTCAAACACATTTTTGTCGCGGGCCACATTGGAGTTACGGTTTCCCTCAGAGGTCCATTATGACTGTGAAACCATAAAAATCTTTAATCTTTAATAAATGTATGAACTCGTTTTGCAATCAGAAATCAAGGGTAATGGGTTTTTCAACTATTATTAATGTTTGGTAACACAAAAATGCTTACAATATCTCAACGTTATCATTTAAGATGTATGACAATTTGAAATTTTGGTACAGATTTTAACAAGAATCATGGAAGTTGACACAGATGATTTTGCCTTTGCGGCCCACATAAAATCATGTGGCGCGCCGGATCTGGTCCCCGGGCCTTGAGTTTGACACCTGTGATCTAGAGCATTCTGATGAATTGCATCACAGTGTGGTTCTCCCACTGCACTGAGGCAGAACAGAAGAGGGTTCAGAGAGTGGTCAAGACAGTGCAGAAGATTATCTTGTTCCCCCTCCCCAACCTGAGGGATGTCTTCACATCCCGCTGCCTCAGGAGAGCTGGGGCAATCACCGGTGTCAACACCCAGCCCGCCCATCACCTCTTTGACCTGCTGCCATCTGGCAAACGCTACCGGTCCATCAGAACTAGAACAAACAGACTCAGGGACAACAGCATCTTCCCACAAGCCATCACTGCACTGATCTCACAGTAATGCCGTTTGAATCCATATTGCTGATATTCTTTTACATTTACTATATTCCTGACTCTGCTGCTACTTGTACATGTAACAGTGTTCTACTGTGGCTGACTGCATAGTAGTCTGTAGTCTTGCCCAAGTATTGTTTTTATAATATTTATTTTTCAGTTTTTTATTTTTTAAAACAAACAATGTTGTGCCGGCACGGTGTACGACTGGTTAGCACATCTGCCTCACAGTTCTGGGAACCGGGGTTCAAATCTCTGCCTGTTTGTAGTTTGCATGTTCTCCCTGTGCTTGGATGGGTTTTCTCCGGGCATTCCGGTTACCTCCCACATCCCAAAAACATGCGTGGTAGGTTGATTGAAGACTCCAAATTGCCCGTAGGTGTGAATGTGAGTGCGAATGGTTGTTTGTTTATATGTGCCCTGCGATTGGCTGGCCACCAGTTGCAGGGTGTACTCCGCCTCTCGCCCGAAGATACCTGGGATAGGCTCCAGCAGCCCGCGACCCTAGTGAGGATAAGCGGTAAAGAGAATGGATGATTTCCTCCCACATCCCAAAAACATGCATGGTAGGTAGGTTAATTGAAGTCTCTAAATTGCCCGTAGGTGTGAATGTGAGTGCGAATGGTTGTTTCTTTCTGTGTGCCCTCCGATTGGCTGGCAACCAGTTCAGGGTGTACCCCGCCTCCTGCCCGAAGAGAGCTGGGATGGACTCCAGCACGCCCGTGACCCTTGTGAGGATGAGAGGCTTGTAAAATGGATGGATGGATGGATGGATGGATGGATGGACAATGTTGTTGTATCAGCACCATAACAATGACAATAAAGGCTATCTATGGTTAATGTGAAGACCAGTTTACACACTTCTGAAATGACAAATTTGCTCAAATTACCTGTAATAATCAATATTTAATGGCTTTCCTCTATGTGAAGACAAAAACACAATTATTATCAACAATGATTTAACAAGGTAGGAAACAGCTAAAAATCAAGATGCAACACTTTATTTCTATAAATCTGCATTCACATTTCCAATGATCACTTCTACAACATTCCTAGGAACTCAAAAATATACCATCATTGCTGAGGTATTTATTTATTTTTTTAAAGGCCTGTGGTCAGGTGCCTGCAGGCACCAGATTGGTGACCTCTGCACTATACTGTTTGAATGGGAAAGTAATCCTGCATTCAAGACTCCTTTTGAAGTAGGAAATATCGCTTTTCGACCTCAGAAGTCCAACCTTAAATTCGAAATCAATCATTGTGTTATTTACCTTTATATATACATACAATATACAGCAATATGCATCTACAGTATTGTGGTAGCGCCACTGAAAATTTTAAATCCATACTATACAGACACACAGATAGAAGTTTTGTATTATCTACATAATTTTGATGATACAATATAGAAGTTTTGTATTATCTACATAATTTTGATGATACAATATATAATTTGATAATATAGTTTACAGTTAATGAAAACCCAAAATTTACCACCCCAAGAAATTTAAACATTATAATATATATATTTTTAATACCAAAACTAGGTAGAAATTGTGATTGAAAAAGTATTTCCCTATTTGTTTAATGAATCTGTTTCATATCATATCATAGCTGTATCAGGTTCCCTTAATTAGTTGAACTAGTGTAAAAAAAATGTTTTTAAAAGATTTTCTATGATGGCGGCAAGGTGAACGACTGGTTAGAGCGTCAGCCTCACAGTTCTGAGGACCCGGGTTCAATCCCCGGCTCCGCCTGTGTGGAGTTTGCATGTTCTCCCCGTGCCTGCGTGGGTTTTCTCCGGGCACTCCGGTTTCCTTCCACATCCCAAAAACATGCGTTAATTGGAGACTCTAAAATTGCCCGTAGGTGTGACTGTGAGTGCGAATGGTTGTTTGTTTGTATGTGCCCTGCGATTGGCTGGCAACCAGTTCAGGGTGCACCCCGCCTCCTGCCCGATGACAGCTGGGATAGGCTCCAGCACGCCCGCGACCCTACTGAGGAGAAGCGGCTCAGAAAATGGATGGATGGATTTTCTATGATATTCTAATATTGACATGCACCTTTATATACAGTACTAATTGTTATGCAAAAGAATTATTTTAAGGTGGCGTCAGCCGTGTTATTTTTTAAATATTTTATACATTGTGCCAAATAACGTCATGCAGTGAATTTTAACACACATTTCATTCATTTTTAATGCAATTGATTCTGAACTCTGTATAAGCAATATCGTAGAGAATGAAAATGGTGACCGCCCCCTGCTCCTAATACATGGTGGTCGCTGATGAGTGTGGTGTTGGGGGGCATCTTAAGCATTTGTATGTGTGAGACATCTGGCGGTTGCTTGGTTACTGGTCAGTCCAGTGAAGCCACTAATGTGAATCCTTTAGAGATTTCTTGCTCTTTATTAATGCGCCCTTGCCAAATTCAAATGTAATCTACATGACGGGTGATCGGTGGTGATGATCATCATCCCGAGGCCCAATTATTGCACACATCATCGCAGGTGCAAATTTAAACTTCATTGATATAATAATACAATAAATATTTATTTGTACCGTTATGTTTTTAACTATAGCTACAGTGTATTCAATTACAATTGCATTTTATATTATCTGATTTGAGTAAAATGATGTGCTAACAATCTCAATTGTGCGCTTTTGGTAATTCGCAAATACTCTACACTGTATCATAGATCATTTTACACTTGAGACGATGTGATTCCCGGGATGCACATGTCATGAAAACAATAAGTCGCAGCCCTGGAACGATGAGTCCCTGCAACATATGATTACAGAATACAGATACAGTAATCCTCCACTATATCACAATTCTTGCTTCACGGTCCTGCTATATTACAGATTTTTTTATTGCAGTTGTTACTCTCTTTTATACTGCTTGTACAATATTTTTGCTCTTGCTCTCGCGCAATATATTATTTAGTAAATTAAAGAAGGGCTCCATTTCACAATAAGAGCAAGTAAATAAAAAGAGACAGTTATACATGTTCAAATAAACGGCTTAACTTCAGAAAAATAAAGTTATAACAAAGTAAGTTAACAAATCTTAACAACTGAACCATTTTTGAGGTTATGTTGGTTGAAAAGCTTTGTTTTGGTTCATAATAGTGCAGTGATTATGTATGAAATAAGAATTGTAATTAATTTAGGATAAAGTAATAAGCCGGGAGCAATGTTTGTGTTACTTCCAGTTTGTCATAAGTTTAATTTAATTCTTAAAAATCAAAGTAATGTCTCGAAAAGGGCACCACGTCAAATTTTTAAAGTTTAACTTTAGGCGAAACGACGACAAACCTTTTTAAATCAGTCTCATGATCTGTAGGTTGCTACACTCTATGACATTTTGAGTCCTAGGTTACAGAGGTTTACTTAAATTCAGAACACACAAAATACGACCACGAGTGGAATTTTATGGTATATTTAATGAAACACACAACTACAACTACAAACTACAACAAGAAAATAATACAAAGGGTAAACGAAAGAAAGAAAATAAGGCGTATGAAAATGAAAATTAGGACATCGTGTGTGGTCGCTGGGCTAAACTAAATGAGCGTGTGAGTGTTTAATGTGTTGAGTCAGAGAGAAAGCGGCAAAGTTGTGATTTTGTATGAAGCTAGTAATTTCCCCACAGTTATTACGCACTGATGTTGTACATCATAGTAAGGGTTGCAGTGTCGACTCACGGTCTTTGGGGTGGTCCAGGCGGAAACAAAGAAGGTTCGGTTGAAGAAAAATCAGATGCACAAAAAGAAAAATAAATAGGAAAGGAAAGTTGTTGTCCCGTTTGGGATGCGTTTATAACTTCCCTGCCGGTTGACCTGGTGGCAAGACGAGCTCTGGCCCTCAGAGGCTTGCGGGATCCATCTGGGATGCCGGCAGTTGCTAGTTGAGGCCCCGCTGAACAATCGTGGCTAGGGAAAGCGATCGGAGCAGTATGGTCGACTTCTTTGATCGCCAACAAGCTGGGAGCGGGCATTCACGCACGTGGTGGCACCCGGAGGTGCCCGAGGACAAAAAGGGAACAAAAGAAGGGGGAGGGGTGGCCGGAGGCCACCCAGCTGGCGAGCTACCAGCACAGAAGGAAAAAGTAGCCTCAACTCAGCTCAACTCTACTCCAGTTCAACTGAGAAAGGTGTGAGTTTAGAGTTAAATACCCCAGGGGCGGGGCGTAGGAAGAGGGAGTGCCGACTTGAAGACCACGCCCACCAGCCTGAATCTTGTCCACAAATTTGAGTAAATAGGTTTTAAAATAACAATCTAAAACACTCCCGACTTTGTACTCTCACGTGTAGAATCATTGTTTAAACTTTGGGACCCGGGTACAATTCCCGGCCCCGCCTGTGTGGGGTTTGCATGTTCTCCCGTGCCTGCGTGGCACTCCGGTTTTCTCATTCATTCATTCATTCATCTTCCATTCCGCTTATCCTCACTAGGGTCACAGGTGTGCTGGAGCCTATCCCAGCAATCTTCGGGAGATAGGTGGGGTCCAGCCCGAACTGGTTGCCAGCCAGTCGCAGGGCACATACAAACAAACAACCATTCACACTCACATTCACACCTACAGGCAATTTAGAGTCTTCAATACCCTGCATGTTTTTGGGATGTGGGAGGAAACCTGGAGAAAAACCTACGCAGGCACGGGGAGAACATGCAAACTCCACACAGCTGGGGCCAGGATTTGAACCAAGGTCCTCAGAACTCTGAGGCGGATGTGCTTACCAGTTGTCTACCGTGCCGCCGGTCCGGTTTCCTCCCACATCCCAAAAACATGCATGGTAGGTTAATTGAAGACTAAATTGCCCGGAGGTGTGAATGTGAGTGCGAATGGTGGTTTGTTTATATGTGCCCTGCGATTGGCTGGCAACCAGTTCTGGGTGTACCCCGCCTCCTGCCCGAAGATAGCTGGCAAAGGCTCCGGCATTCCCGCGACCCTTGGATGGATGGATGGGTACGGAAATTATTCAGAACCTCTTAAAAAAAAAAACTAAAAACTGAAATATCCTACAGCCATAAGTATTCAGACCCTTTGCTGTGACACTCATATATTTAACTCGGGTGCTGTCCATTTCTTTTAATCATCCTTGAGATGGTTCGACACCGTCATCGGAGTCCAGCTGTGTTTGATTATACTGATTGGACTTGATAAGGAAAGCCGCACACCTGTCTATATAAGACCTTACAGCTCACAGTGCATGTCAGAGCAAATGAGAATCATGAGGTCAAAGGAACTGCCTGAAGAGATCAGAGACAGAATTGTGGCAAGGCACAGATCTGACCAAGGTTACAAAAACATTTCTGCTGCACTTGAGGTTCCTAAGAGCACAGTGGCCTCCATAATCCCTAAATGGAAGACGTTTGGGACGACCAGAACCCTTCCAAGAGCTGACCATGCGGCCAAACTGAGCAATTGGGGGAGAAGAGCCTTGGTGAGAAAGGTAAAGAAGAACCCAAAGATCACTGTGGCTGAGCTCCAGAGATGTCAGAAAGTCAACCATCACTGCAGCCCTCCATCATTCGGGGCTTTATGGCAGAGTGGCCCGACGGAAGCCTCTCCTCAGTGCAAGACAAATGAAAGCCCACATGGAGTTTGCTAAAAAATAAAAAAAATAAAAACACACCTGAAGGACTCCAAGATGGTGAGAAATAAGATTTTCTGGTTTGATGAGACCAAGATAGAACTTTTTGGCCTTAATTCTAAGCGGTATGTGTGGAGAAAACCAGGCACTGCTCATCACCTGTCCAATACTGTGAAGCATGGTGTTTGCAGCATCATGCTGTGGGTGTGTTTTTCAGCTGCAGGGACAGGACGACAGGTTGCAATCAAAGGAAAGATGAACGCGGCCAAGTACAGGGATATCCTGGATGAAAACCTTCTCCGGAGTGCTCAGTTCCTCAGACGGACAGGGCCGAAGGTTCACCTTCCAACAAGGCAATGCTAAAATATCGAAGGAGTGGCTTCAGAACAACTCTGTCACTGTTCTTGAATGGCCCAGCCAGAGCCCTGATTTAAACCCAATCGAGCATCTCTGGAGAGAAAATGGCTGTCCACCAACATTCACCATCCAACCTGACAGAACTGGAGAGGATCTGCAAGGAGGAATAGCAGAGGATCCCCTAATCCAGGTGTGAAAAATTCCCAAAAAGACTCATGGCTGTATTAGCTCAAAAGCGTGCTTCTACTAAATATTGAGTAAAGGGTCTGAATACTTAAGGCTGTGTGATATTTCAGTTTTTATTTTTTAATAGATCTGCAAAAATGGCAACAATTCGTTTTTTGTTTTTTTTTTGTCAATATGGGGTGGTGTGCGTACATTAATGAGGAAAAAAAATAACTTAAATGATTTTAGCAAATGGCTGCAATATAACAAAGCGTGAACATTTCTAGGGGGTCTGCATACTTTCCGTACCCACTGTATACTTGTAGTAATGGGTTCAGGTTAAAAGTAATGAGGAAGTGGCAATTCCGTTGAATGACCACTGCATGGAATGAGGACGCTTGGTGTTTTTATAGTAGGGGAGGGCCTCATGCTAGAAAGTATATGCTGCAGCCCACTGATGTCACAGGGCTAGTTTTTAGCCCCGCCCCAAAGAATTCGGCCAAAGGAGATGAAGAAAAAGCCTTAAACTATAGTATATCTCAACAATACAGTACTATATTATTCTCAGCCTTTGCATTTTTTCAGCACTTATTTTCAAATTTTTTTAATGTATTTAGAAACAAAACAAGGATATGAGCTTGGTTGGACTTTTAGTGGCGGCATGGTGGCCGACTGGTTAGAGCGTCAGCCTCACAGTTCTGAGACCGGGGTTCAGCCTGTGTGGAGTTTGCATGTTCTCCCCGTGCCTGCTTGGGTTTTCTCCGGGCACTCCGGTTTCCTCCCACATCCCAAAAACATGCATGAATTGGAGACTCTAAATTGCCCGTAGGTGTGAATGTGAGTGCGAATGGTTGTTTGTTCGTATGTGTCCTGCGATTGGCTGGCAAGGGTGTACCCCGCCTCCTGCCCGATGACAGCTGGGATAGGCTCCACCACGCCCGCGACCCTAGTGAGGAGAAGCAAATGGATGGATGGATGGACTTTTAGTATAGGATTATTAGATTGATATTGAGACAAACCCTGTGAATTTCTATGGTAGAGGGCGGGGGCCCCAAAGAAATTTGTTGAAAATTAAATAATTGTAAATTTGATATAATCAATAACTGTTTCTCTAAATTTGCTTGCCGAATTCTGACTGGTTTAACAACAAAAGGCCATGAGTTGGTACCTCCATGAAAACAGCAACATCATCAGTCAGTCTCCCTGTGCAAAAACACATCATACTGATGACTCAGATGAGGCACAAGCGCACAACATGCACACACCTATTTCACTTTCTACACATTTTGATTCCTGAGTCCCAATGACATATTCGTGCATTTAATATTTAAATGCATGATGATGTCATAACTCCAAGATTTAAAAAAATAATAATTGCAACAGCACAACACAAAATTTCCAGTGAGTGTCAGTTTGAATGTGGACTAAAGATAATCAGTGCCATTATGAGGCACAGGAGGCTGCCAACATGAACGCAGTAAGTGCTTTTGCCGTCAACTAGTTTCTGCCCGAGTGCCTAAAAAGTACTCAGAATCCACCGTTGTCTTGCAGTTTATCTCTCCGCATGCAGGACCCAAACCGAGCTATTTGTGATAATCCACTGATTGTAGGCCGCTAACAGACATTTGTTTTACGACAGATGCCAGATTTGGATAAACATTTAATTAGTAACTCATCATCTCTGTCAAAGCTAATTACCTCCGGCACCAGTCGCAGCCAAAAGCGGCTCCTTGCGCTGCTGGTCTGCACAGCGGCAGTGACTCAACTGGCTGAACCCCAGGCTGCGTGTATTGTCCTAATATTGCGGCCTAATCCAGTCGTTCTGTCACAGTCAACTCTTCTGGGTGGGAGCCGTGAGGAGAATGAGTTAGCATTAAAAACTGAGGCAACATTGTGCCAATTATCGACACTTTACACGCTTATTAAGAAACTGACTGCTTTCGGTGCAACTACTCACTCCTGTTTACGGTGTGTGTTGGACACCTCACAAGTAGTTCCTTAGAGAAAGGAATTAATCTCTTAATCTTCATTGGGTTTTGCAATTTAAGATAATTAAGCAATAGCTCACTCAAGACCTAGCCTGCTACATTTTGCATGCATGACTATTAACATTATACCGCATAAATGGTAATTTGTTTTCTTTCCTATTCGATTCATCTGATAATTTACACTGATTGTATACTAAGAGTATTTTGGGGTTTGTGTGTCCCAATGATCCTAGGAGCTGTCTGGGGCTTCACATCCCTGGTAGGGTCACCCATGGCAAACAGGTCCTAGGAGAGGGACCAGAAAAAGCACGGCTAAAAGACTCCTATGAGGAGAAATATAAGTGGATTGAGGTTTCCCTTGCCGGGACGCGGGTCACCGGGGCCCCTCTCTGGAGCCAGGCCTGGAGGTGTGGCTCGAAGGCGAGCGCCTGGTGGCCGGGCCTGCACCCATGGGGCCCGGCTGGGGACAGCCTGAAAGGGTAACGTGGGTCCCGTTTCCCATGGGCTCACCACCTGTGGGAGGGGCCATAGGGGTCGGGTGTAGTGCGAGCTGGGCGGTGGCTGAAGCCAGGGACATTGGCGATCCAGCTGGCTCAAGGGATGCGGAATGTCACCTCTCTTGCAGGGAAGGAGCCCGAGCTGGTGCGTGAGGTCGAGAGGTTCCGACTCGATATAGTCGGACTTGCCTCCACACACAACTTGGGCTCTGGTACGAGTCCTCTGGAGAGGGGGTGGACTCTCTTCCACTCTGGAATTGCCCACGGTGAGAGGCGCCGAGCAGGTGTTGGTATACTTATTGCCCCCCAGCTCGACGCCTGTACGTTGGGGTTCACCCCGGTGGACGAGAGGGTAGCCTCCCTCCACCTTCGGGTGGGGGACGGGTCCTGACTGTTGTTTGTGCCTATGCACCAAACAGCAGTTCAGAATACCCACCCATTTTGGAGTCCTTGGAGGGCGTGCTGAAGAGCCCTCCCACTGGGGACTCCATCGTTCTGCTGGGTGACTTCAATGCTCAGGTGGGCAATGACAGTGAGATCTGGAAGGGTGTGATTGGGAGGAACAGCCCCCCCAATCAGAACCCGAGCGGTTTATGTTATTGGACTTCTGTGCTCATCACGGATTGTCCATAACGAACACCATGTTCAAGCATAAGGGTGTCCACACATGCACTTGGCACCAGGACACCCTAGGTCACAGGTCGATGATCTATTTTGTGGTCGTGTCAACTGACTTGCGGCCGCATGTCTTGGACACTCGGGTGAAGAGAGGGGCGGAGCTGTCAACTGATCACCACCTGGTGGTGAGTTGTCTCCGATGGTGGTGGAAGATGCCGGTCCGACGTGGCAGGCCCAAACGTATTGTGAGCGTCTGCTGGGAACGTCTGGCAGAATCCCCTGTTCCGCGCCTCCATTGCTGAGGCGGCTGACTCAGCTGTGGCCGTAAGGTGGTCAGTGCCTGTCGTGGCGGCAATCCCCGAAAGGATGCCGTCAAGCTGAAGAAGGAGTCCAAGTGGGCCTTTTTGGCCTGTGGGACTTTATGGGTACCGGCTGGCCAAGCGGAATGCAACTTTTGTGGTCGCTAAAGTAAAAACTCGGGTATGGGAAGAGTTCGGTGAGGCCATGGAGAAAGAATTCCAGATGACTTTGAGGAAATTATGGTCCACCATCCGGCATCTCAGGAGGGGGAAGCAGCAACACTGTGTACAGTGGGGATGGGACGCTGCTGACCTCGACTCGGGACTTTGTGAGTCGGTAGGGAGAATACTTAGAAGACCTCCTCAATTCCACCGACACGCCTTTCCATGAGGAAGCAGAGTGTGGGTTCTCTGAGGCGGGCTCTCCTATCTCTGGGGTTAAGGTCACCGAGGTGGTTTAAAAGCTCCTCTGTGGCATGGCCCCGGGGGTGGATGAGATTCGCCCGGAGTTCCTAAAGGCTCTGGATGTTGTGGGGTTGTCCTGGTTGACACGCCTCTGCAACATCCCGTGGACTTCAGGGACAGTGCCTCTGGATTGTCAGACTGGGGTGGTGGTCCGGAGGGTGTGTTCCAACTACAGGGGGATCACACTCCTCGGCCTCCCTGGTAAGGTCTATTCAGGGGTGCTGGAGAGGAGGGCCCGTCAGGAAGTCAAATCTCAGATTTAGGAGGACAGTGTGGTTTCCGTCCTGGCCGTGGAACAGTGGACCAGCTCTACACCCTCGGCAGGGTCCTCGAGGGTGCATGGAAGTTCGCCCAACCAGTCTACATGTGTTTTGTGGACTTGGAGAAGGCGTTCAACCGTGTCCCTCGGGAAGACCTGTGGAGGATGCTTCGGGAGTATGGGGTACTGAACCCCCTGATACGGGCTGTCGACCGGAGTCAGAGTTTGGTCCGCATATCCGGCAGTAAGTCGGACTCGTTCCCGGTGAGGGTTGGACTCTGCCAAGGCTGCCCTTTGTCACCGATTCTGTTCATAACTTTTATGGACAGAATTTCAAGGCGCAGCCGAGGCGTAGAGGAGGTCTGGTTAGGTGGCCTCAGTATTGCAGCTCTGCTTTTTGCAAATGATGTGGTTCTGTTGGCTTCATCAAGTCGTGACCCCCAACTCTCACTGAAGCAGTTCACAGCCGAGTGTGAAGCGGCTGGGATGAGAATCAGCACCTCTAAATCTGAGACCATGGTCCTCAGTCGGAAAAGGGTGGCGTGCCCTGTCCAGGTCGGGGATGAGATCCTGCCCCAAGTGGTGGAGTTCAAGTATATTGTTCACGAGTGAGGGAAGAATGGAACGGGAGATCGACAGGCGGATTAGTACAGCGTCTGCATTGATGCGGACTTTGTATCTGTCCGTTGTGGTAAAGAAGGAGCTAAGCCGAAAGGTGAAGCTCTCAATTTACCGGTCGATCTACGTTCCTACCCTCACAGGTCGTGACCGAAAGAACAAGATCCTGGATACAAGCGGTCGAAATGAGTTTCCTCAGGGTGTCCGGGCTCTCCCTTAGAGATAGGGTGAGAAGCTCGGTCATCCGGGAGAATCTCAGAGTAGAGTCGCTGGTCCTCCGCATCGAGAGGAGCCAGAGGAGGTGGCTGGGGGATCTGATTCGAACACCTCCCGGACGCCTCCCTGGTGAGGTGTTCCGGGCACGTCCCACCGGGAGAAGACTCCGGGGACGACCCAGGAAACGCTGGAGAGACTACGTCCTTCGGCTGGCCTGGGAACGCCTCGGGATCTCCCCGGAAGAGCTGGATGAAGTGGCTGGGGAGAGGGAAGTCTTGGGCGTCCCCGCTAAAGCTACTGCCCCCGCGACCAGACCTCGGATAAGCGGTAGAAAATGGATGGATGGAGTTAAAAGCTAAACCAAACAGGTAAGTTTTGAGCCTCCTTTTAAAAGCATCAACGGTCTCTGTGGTCCTCATGCCCTCTGGCAGGCTGTTCCAACGGCGCGGGCCATTGTGGCTAAATGCAGCTTCTCTGTACGTTTTTGTTCTGGCTTTTATTTTCATGTCTGCATTAAAAGTGGGAGTAATGAAATTGTACCATCAAGTTATTTTATAACATTGTTATTGGATCACGGGACATGTGGAATATTAAACAATTGGAAAATGTTTGAGTATACCATGTAAAAATGTTTTGAGGTGCAGTGCCTGTTAGGCTGTCACAAGTTTGTCAACCTCTTCTTCCTGTTATAGCCCGTCACTCCTCGATAGATACTCTTTGATGGCAAATTCTTATTTTCATTTAAATGCTGATGGGTTCAGAATCAGTGCGAATTGGAGAAGCAAGCTTATTTCATTTAGCCAGTGTTTGCTGTGTGAATTGTTGTTCGCACACACAGATTTCCATGAATTTAAAAGAGGTCAAAAATTGCACT
Source organism: Phycodurus eques (assembly GCF_024500275.1). Classification (NCBI taxonomy): domain Eukaryota; kingdom Metazoa; phylum Chordata; class Actinopteri; order Syngnathiformes; family Syngnathidae; genus Phycodurus; species Phycodurus eques. The sequence goes on along the minus strand of NC_084543.1, from coordinate 15,036,125 downwards.
AACCAGCATTAAAGGCCCAGTATTAATTCAGATTATATGATTGGGTTGAAATGTAGGCCTCGATTAAACATATGGGCCATATCTCAAGTTTAAACTGTCAGATAAAGATCATGCTCTGGCTGTGAAATACCGGGACAAAATGAGTGTACTACTTACTATCTTAAAATCAGACCCTACTGAATGGAGTTTTTCAGGACACTTAAACTATCCCATCCCGCCCAGCATTATTGCTGTTTCAAACAGCATATGGTTTGCTTTAGTTGGAAGGCACCAAGTGTTATGTTGCTCATTGTAACATGTATTAAATTATTAAGTTAGCTAAAAAGCATGTAATAAGTTTATTTGCATATTTTGCAGGTTGTCTCAGTCAAACTGGGAAAAAAAGATGCAGTGCTGATTTGAATCAGAAAATATGACAGCAGATGTTGGTTTGAGTTATTGACTGAAAAAGGCTGTGCTCTGAACTGTCCTCTTGGTTTATGTTCACTAGTGAGACATCAACTCTGGATACGACAGCTGCAGAGCTGCAAGTCAACTCGACAGTTTAGAGAATGTTCTAGGGCGAGTCCTGCCTGCTGGCAAATGCTAAATATGGTATTCGCTGTAGCTAAATACATAAACTCTTATTGCTGCTAAACTCACTGAAAGCGCCAAATAAATATTCAACTATCATCACATTAAGTTCAGTCATCTAGTGCTTATATTTAAGGATAGCTTTCACAGTCTAATTAAAATACTTTGTTAGCAAGTGTTTCATACAGCTAATAAAATATTATCAATCCGTTTCAGTGCCATAAAAATAAACCTTCTTTTTACAACCATCAGTGTATGTTGTACATGTAAACTCTATATGTTTTTATGTTCAATTAGACTGGTCCAGAAAGCCCAAACAAGGACATACACACCGACAATTACTCTAACAATGTTAATTATTGTGAATATAGTTTGCAGTGGTGTAAAACTGTGCTGCATTCCCCTGAGAGATTTTTCTAATAATTGGATTGATTCTTTTAACTACATAACAGAGTCAAAATAATGCAATCTGCCTGATACAGTGGAGTTCGATACCACTAAACGAAAATCACTCACCCTTGCAGAGAGCGTTGATATTTTTAAAAGGAGGCTCAAGACATCCTCGTTCAGCATTTAATTGATTATGACTCGCTTCTGTTATATCTAATCTATCTAATATATAATCTAATTCGTCTATATATATATATATATATTTTTATTTATTTTTTTACTGTATTTTCTTCTTTTAACAACATAGCATTTTATTTATTTTTAGGTTACCAGGGTTTAACTGAACACTTTTTGTCATTACCATTTATTTATTTATTTTTACTTTGTGTTAGTATTGTTAAAGTATGCTATTAATATTTGTATTTGTTTGTTTGTTTATTTTAGCTATTCTGTCTTATGCAGTAGTCTTAGATAAATTTAATTTAGTTTGTTCTTTTATTTGTTTTTATGTAGCAGTGTTTCTTCACAGAGGGGGCCGTCAGCTTGCAGTTTCTGTTACTGACGGCGTTTCTTCACTGCACTCTGTGCTCAGCCATGTCTCAGCAGCTATGTTATGTATTTAATCACCATCTTTTTTTGTTTTGTTTTAGGTGACTACTTTTAAACACAGGTTTTGGGTGTCGCAGGGGGTCAGAGACTGCAGATGAGTGGGACGGATGTGTTTGTGTATTTTATCATTTGTCTTGTGAAGCACTTTGTGTTGCTTTTTAAATATGAAAGGTGCAGTATAAATAATGGTCTGATTGAATCACAAAAGTAATCATATTGTTGAATCAATACATTATTAGTGTCATGATCTGTGCCCTGCAGTTCCTCTTTTGGAGCTTGGGTGGCGCTTTGTGCCCCGCCCTCCCCACTCTCTCTCTCTCTCTCTCTCTCTCTCTCTCTCTCTCTCTCTCTCTCTCTCTCTCTCTCCCCAGCAATTTCCACCCCCTCGCCTGCGCACCTGTTCCCAATCAACACTCATCACTGCCTGTATTTATGCCTGCCTGATCCAGGGATCCAGCACCAGAGTATTCGTACTCGTCCATGGTACACAGGCCGACTCTTGAAACTACTCGTGTTTGTAAGTTGATTACCTGGCTATCTGCACTTCTACTGATCCCCTTGTGTTATTCCAGTATTCCTTCTGTGTCTCCCGCTGCACTGCCCGCTTCAACCACACCGTCAATCCCGTCCACCTGCTCACGCTTCCACCTTCTGCCAGTTCCTTGCTCCTTCGGACCACCCTTGGAATTACTACCTGGAGCAACTTCTAAATAAACCATTCTCCCTTACTACTTCCGCAGCTGTCTGCTTTTGGGTCCAATTCAATATTATTACATATCGTGAGAATTACATATCGTGAGAATTGGGTGCTACCATTTGACAGGTGTAGCACCCCATTGTCCATGGTTTTGAACGATCCATCCACCACACCCATGAAGCCTAAATGCCAAATTTCATGCAGTACAGTATATACAGTATAATTAGGTATAGTATTGTTAGGCACACCACTTCATGTTAAAATGCAGTTGAATTATAGGAGACCTACTGTATATGACTTCTATCCATGATCCTCGTTACAAGTAAAACAATTTAATAGGCTCATCCAAAACCACAGAAGAATGGCATGACATTTTCATGCTACTTGGAAAGGTCAATACCAGGAAGTTTCAGTAATGGCTGAAGACTAAATAATAGCCTTAAGTCTTTAATAGTCTTGAGTACTTTTTAGTCGTAAATTAGATAATAATATTTATTTAGCTAATCTATATTAATCAATTTTAGCCCAATCCCCAAATGCATGAATCAAATGCATTAATTCATTCATCTTCCGTACCCCTTTATCCTCACTAGGGTCGCGGGCGTGCTGGAGCCTATCCCGGCTAACGTTTGGGCGAAAGGCGGGGTACACCATAAATTGGTTACCAGCCAATTGCAGATAAAGCAAATTATTCCATAGATGTATATGGACTGCAAAAAAAAAAACAAAAAAAAAAAGCCCTGGCATTTGTGAATGTTAGGAAATAGCACTTTCTGCTGAATCAGCTTGAGTTATTCAAAACTTGATACGGTCATAAAATGTTACTCCAGTTGGTTTGACTGAATTTAAAATTATTTGTGCTTTCACTGTACAGAAACACCTGATACCACGTCTCCTTCAAAAAGTATGAATGTAGATTGAAAATCCACTGAGCATATTTGCACACATTATTGTGTTTCATCCTGATTAATGTGGTGCAAATAAAGATTACACAACACAGATAGTTCTGAAGTGACAATATTGAACGTTTAGAAAAATATGGATGTTTATTTGTCCCCACAAGCATTATAATCCATTTCCATAATTTTCACCTTCATTGATGTCAATGGAACACAGTACACATCCAAGTGAACAGTGGTATACTTCTTTATCTTCACAGTTATTCCTTTCTTCCTATAAACAGTTTTGCAAAGACACACAGTATAGTTGTTTTTCCTGTCAAATACTTGGTTAAGTGGGTTTCTAATCTGAACTCACAAAACAGTGACAATTTTTCATTGTTCTTCAAAGAATCGATTTAAAACTGACAGTCTAATACTAAGTCCATTCAGTTCAGACCTGTCCAGGATAATATTTCTAATATAGCTTATTTACAATCATCTACTTGAAGCAAATAAAACAAAAATATATCATTATCATGGTTTGCGTTCAAAAAATGCTAGCCATCACTAAAAACTCCGAAACAGTGTAATTATTTTCTTCTTAATGATTGTGCTTTGTAACCCACATAACCACTTCATTTTTAGAAATGGAACATCTGTTAGAGGCACCTGAGAGTGCAAATAACATCCATTTCAGCTTCTCTCTTTGAGATGCTTCATAGTTATGAGTAGGACAGGGTGCACAAATGTTTTTTTTTTCTCATCAATTTATTTATATATTTATAATGTTATTACAGGTTCATCCAAGCTCATCATCTGTGTTGCACATCAGAAATCAAGGAGGAATTTGGCCCGTGGGTTTCACTGTGCAAAGCCCTTTAAGATTTGCCAGAAATGTTCATGGACAAAAGGGGGGTCAGTCGAGGCTTGAAAAGACATGGAATGAGGCCAGGGCCTGTGCGTGAATAAGATAATAAAGATATGGGAGCTATAGTCGGCAAATGAATGTGAGAATTTTGCACGTCCCAAATGAAAATAATCTGAATGTAGTGTACAGTGTAGCTCATTTTACCGGTCTCTCGCGTTAAGATAGTGGATGTTCTTGGTCCTGGAACATGGGTCAAGGTAAATTTAAATCACTACTGCCCTACTCTAATAGAGTAGTGAGCACACCGGCCTCCCTAGGCCGATGACACAGTTGTGTTTTTGTCTGTGCAGTTCAGGCACTCCATGGTTGCCGTTACACAGTCACCTCAGTCTTACTGCCTGTGCGGTAGTGCTGTGGATGTTGTTGCTGCTGGTGATGCTGTGGAGCGTATTGGAGCTGCTCCACAGTGTGAGTCCGTCTGGCGGCAAATGCCTGCCGCTTGGATACAGTCTGGTTCATTGCTAAAGTGTTGGAGTGTGGGGCTGCTGCTGCTGCTCCTGGAGTTCCGGCGCTGACTCCACCGCCGCCGTTGTTAGAGGCACTCGGATGGGAGTGCATTTTGGTCATCTTGTAGCGATCCAGAAGAGGCGTGGTGGGGATGAAGACGTCTGTGTGCGAGATGGCACGTGACATGGACTTGTCGCTTCCATAAAACCCACCGGAGATACTGCTGACCATGCCACGCTTCAACGACATCATCAGCTTGTCCGGCGAGAGCAGAGGATCCTGGGATAGAAGGCGGTCTTGAGAGTACAGGCGATCTTGTGAGTAGAGTCGTTCTTGAGAGTAGTGGCGGTCTTTTGAGTAGAGGTGATCCTGTGAGAGAAGTCGGTCCTTGGAGTACATGCGGTCTTTGGTGTACAGGCGGTCTTGGGAAGTATGGCGGTCCTGCGGAAGCAGTCGCTCCTGGGATCGAAGACGTTCAGCAGACAACAGCTGTTCGTCTGAGAGAATCCGGCCTCCATAAGGGGACATACCATTAGAGGATGTGTTGTAATCCTGTTGTGGGGCTCTCTGTGGGGACAGGACCCGATCTTGGGACATGGCTCTCTGGACACGACGGGGTCTCTGTCTTTGCTGGGAGGACTGTGACTGGGGAGTAGCCTGCAAGATGGAAGACTGTGGAACCTGACTCTGAAGCTGTTGTTGATCCCGATGCTATATAACAAAATAAAGGGAGCAGAGCAGAACAAAAGGAACCTGTTAGTCAAGGGCTCTGTTTTTAATCATTCACTCATTAGCTACTCCCTTCACTATCATTCAAATGAAAAATTGCTTTCGAACACTAGTTGGGCGCGTTAATTACGTCATGGCTATCGGATAATTAGAATGCACTGGATAAACGTCAGCTGGTGCAACTTCTGTATGTAATAAATATTGAAAAAATAAATATCATAATAGTGCTTTTCTATTTTCAAGGTACTCAAAGCGCTTTAACACTGTCTCCACATTCACCTACTGATGACGCAGCCTCAGAAGCAACTCGTATCCATTACCTTGCTCAAGGACACTTCGACATGGTTGGGAGGCGACCACTCTACAACTGAGCCACTACTTATACGAAATATATTTTCGCACCACAACTCATAAATTTGTCTCTTGGCAAAAATCAAACAATACTCCAGAAAGGGAGAATCTTTGTTCTGTATTGGCGCTTTGCATCATGTGATACATTTCTTTTTTAGTGACCGTCAGTTGTCCACTACTTTTCAAAATGCATTGTGGGATAAATTAAGTGCACTGCATAGAGGACAACTGAAACTTACTATATATTTGAACAGCACAACAAAATGGCAAACTCACTATAAGAGGATTTCTATATTTTTATTGGCCACTTGAAAAAAAAAGTTATTCTTTTAAGTAAATTAAAATTGCAACGTTTGATTTATGTACAATTATTTGGACCCTCTGCATCGCAGAGCTGATTTCTTCTACCAGACATTTTTAGAACCATGAAAATAAAAATCACGTCACTCTATGACTTACTTTCATGGAGTGACAGAGTGCAAAATTATGAAAATTAATTATTTACTTCTCTTCAAACGAATTAGAATAATATAAAGGCAAAATGGTACAGAAATGTATTTAGGAAAACAGAAAAACTCCATAAATAATTCAATTTCTTCAAAATGTGTTGTAGATTCTACAAAAAAATCAGAAGTACTACAATTTTTTTTAAACTCAGATGGAAAAACATCTACTTAAGTAAAAGCATCAAGTCTGTCATTAGATCATAAAACTTCAAAATGGACACAAGCACAACTTAATTAAATCCAACATTTTAATAAGCATAAGCATAGCATTTCTGTGTGTCACGGAGTGACACTCATGTAGTGACATTTTTGAATGAAAGACAGAATTTTGCTGAAACTCTTATATTGTCACTCAATCTCATGATAGATCAAAAGCTATCCTTTAAGACTGTAACATGAGAGTACCACTAAAGAGGACCCGTCACCGAATTGACAATTAATTTAATTACTCACCTTCATTTCAAAAAAAATTTTGCAGAAAAAAAAAAAATAAAAATAAAATTCTAGATTTTTGGTTTACATGTTGTGCGGTGGAACGGTGGCCGACTGGTTAGCACATCTGCCTCACAGTTCTGAGGACCCGGGTTCAAATCCGCCCTCGCCTGTGTGGAGTTTGTATGTTCTCCCCATGCCTGCTTGGGCTTTCTCCGGATACTCCGGTTTCCTCCCACATCCGAAAAACATGCACAGCAGGTTGATTGAAGACTCTAAATTGCCCGTAGATGTGAATGTGAGTATGAATGGTTGTTTGTTTCTATGAGTTCTGCGATTGGCTGGCGACCAGTTCAGGGTGTACCCGGTCTCCTGCCCAGAGTCAGCTGGGACAGGCTCCTGCAAGCTGGGACAAGCTCCTGCACACCCGCAACCCTACCTATTAAATTACTGAATGGGTTATCCAAGACCCAAATTCTTAAAAATAGAGAAAAATCTCAAAAACACAGTGACATTTTATGAAGAAAACAAAAAGCTGTGTCAGCAGCCTGGAAAAGTAATTTTAGGGCAAAAAGCTTTGTGTGGTGTGTGAAGCATAAAGTGTGACTATCATTTAATGCTAAATTAACAAGGTTATGTTTTACATCATGAGTTAAGGACTTGGGACAACTGTGGCCACTAAAAATATAGAAACCCTATAAAGTGGAGAGGAACTGATTCCGAACCCAGCTATGTTCTTGCTTTAGGCTTGTCAGTTAACAATGATCTTTCAACGTTCATATCTGACCAGTTTTGCACATGTATTGCTACTACAAACTTTATCAGGTAAATCATTTTATTACTCCGTCTTTTGCCATGTTTCTACCAAGTGCTATAGTTTGGTTCAGCTCGACATTACAACGAGTACAGCCTGATCTAGTTTGTATTTTTACATTGTGGGGTAACGAGGTGGGATAGATGTGTCAGCTTTTCAAGCAGCTTGATGGCATAACGGCGCCAATTATTAAAAACAAAAAATTTAACATGGGAAGACATTGACGAGGTATTTTGTGTTCTTTTCTTTCCATTCGAGGGATGGGTACAGAAAGCATCAAATGTGGCACGAGATTGAAGTACACAATTCTGGAAACACTGTCCATCAAAATGTTAGCACCCACTCCATGAGCATTCTGCTGTCCAGAAATGACCTTCAGATGTTTCCTTGACATTACTGTACTAAGTACTGGAGACAGCCACAACTGATGAGTGTCACTGGATGGCAGACTCTTTGCACCCAGACATCCAAATAAACAAAGAGAGAAACTTTTTCTCTGGATGAATTCCTCTTTACTAATCATGATCACCCTCTGGCTCCCTGGAAACATTTCAGTAAAGAACGCTGCAGGGTATCCACAAATAGGTACAAAATGACATCCTTTGAATCCTGATTGCATGATAAACACCACAGAAGGAAAAAACATTGCAGCCAAGCTCTGCACAGTACTGAAGTTGATTTTGACCAATCAAAAACCACCACACTTGCCTGAGTCTCAACTGGAGAGACTTAAGGCCTCTTTATACACCCGCGCTTGCACGGCTGACAACGCCCGCATTGCATCATGTGACCGACGAATTGTCCCTGCGTCGCTTGACGCGCACACAGCAAACATTGCTGTTCAGCGTAGAATGTTGCTGTTGTTGCTTTGTTCCTTGTTATGGAAAGGAAAGTAAAAACTGTTATCGAAAAATGGCCACAAAATGCAGAGGAAACTCCACCCTGTGGGGTCCTAGCCAATACGAACCGTTGCGACATCCCCGACTTGGACGAGAAGTGCAGCACACTTTCAAAACAGCGCATGTGGGTTGTGCTCAAGTATAAACGCAAACTGCGTGTGGGATAGCCGCAGTGACGTCAGCACGATCGCTGTCCGCGTGGGTATAAACAAGTCTTTAGACTATAGATGGCGACCAGATATCTGAATGATGAAATCCATTTGAGGGATCACATGGAAGTGACGATTCTCCGTCAGCCAATCAACAAATTGCAGTGTGCCACCATTTGGGTATTGTAGGCTACATGTGCTTAGTGCCCGAACAGCTGGGTGCCTAAAAGCAGCACAGTTAATTTGGTACGGACTAGGGCTGTTCACTGGGTGGTGACTCGAATAGGGATTCTAATGGACATGGAAAAGTGATCATCGAATGAAAATTTTCAGACTTGAATCAGAACGAATAGAACATCATACTACTTACTTTATTCTGACGACAGCTGCAACTGTTGCCACATTGCATTTACTTTAAAAAATACAAAATTTCACATTTAGCCTTTGTTTATGGCCGACACCATTTTGACTTACTGCATATAGTTTGTGCGCATATGAGCGGTTGTATAGTAGTTTAGTTCCTGCAGTTGATCACAGATCACCGATGCAAATAGCCGTAGCTGTCTCCAATGAGATGAGCTCCGCGGAAGGAGGCGTCCAATAGCCGTGCCCGAGGAGTTGCGCGGATGTTCATGGAAGATGGCGACGGTGGTAGAATGATTGCGAGAAAGTTGAGCAAGATCCAGAATAGGGGCAGATGACGAGAGATAGCTAGCTAGCTATCTAGCTGTCTGAAAAAGAGGAAGATGGTCCAAGCCAGCGTGGATTTCGACATTTTACAGCACCGAAACGGCTCAAAAACCAATCTGGGTTCGACTTTTGGCCACAGTTCAGAGAGGGATCCTGGTTCAAGTAAGCCATTTAAACTAAAAAGAAAAACCTTTCCAGAGGGAAAAACAGTAGCCAAAATGTGGCAGCCAAAAGCCAGCATCATACACTCGTTCCTGTTTTCAAGAAATCTAATTGGATTTTTCATTTGTTGGATGATGACATTTTTACTTGGGAATAGTACAAGGAGTCACGATTGGATTCTGATTGGGAAATCATTCATTACTGTCAGTACAAATAGCGAATGGGGATTTACAGTGCGAATCTGAGCCCTACTACACACCAAACTGGGCCAAACTGCACTGCTTAGTGGCAACTCAGCTGTTGTTTTACACTGACCATTACTGCAGTGCAGTGTTATGATTATAAGAGCCAATATAATATCCATCCATCCATCCATTTTCTTTACCGCTTATCCTCACTAGGGTCGTGGGCTGCTGGAGCCTATCCCAGCTATCTTCGGGCGGGAGGCGGAGTACACCCTGAACCGGTCGCCAGTCAATCGCAGGGCACATAGAAACAAACAACCATTCGCACTCACATTCACACCTACAGGCAATTTAGAGTCCTCAATCAACCTACCGCGCATGTCCTTGGGATGTGGGAGGAAACCGGAGTGCCTGGAGAAAACCCACCCAGGCACGGGGAGAACATCCAAACTCCACACAGGCGGGGCCGGGATTTTAACCCCTGTCCCCAGAATTGTGAGACAGATGTGCTAACCAGTCACACACTGTGCCGGCCAATATAATATCCATCCATCCATTTTCTGAGCCGCTTCTCCTCACTAGGGTCGCGAGCGCGCTGGAGCCTATCCCAGCTGTCATCGGGCAGGAGGCGGGGTACACCCTGAACTGGTTGCCAGCCAATCGCAGGGCACACACAAACAAACAACCATTCGCACTCACATTCACACCTACGGGCAATTTAGAGTCTCCAATTAATGCATGTTTTTGGGATGTGGGAGGAAACCGGAGTGCCCGGAGAAAACCCACGCAGGCGCGGGGAGAACATGCAAACTCCACACAGGCGGGACCGAGGATTAAACCCTGGTCCTCAGAACTGTGAGGCTGACACTCTAACCAGTCGTCCACCGTGCCGCCCCAATATAATATCATTATTAATATTATTTGCAGAGAAGGAGGGAAAACCCAAGTTAAGCCAAAATAATTTTGAAGAGTCAAATATAAGACTTTTCATTTGGCTTGCAGATGACTTGACATAAAAAGAACATGAGCACCTGTTTACCCACCTGGTCTTGAGTGATTTTGAGAACATGCAAGGGAAGAGTGCCTCTTGCTGCCAGGTCAGGCAGGTGGCGCTTACGAGTGTAGTAGTCTTCAACGTCTTTATCCGCTGCAGAGGAGATGAGGAGGGATAAAACAGATGCAAGAGGTTGAAGAGGTCATTCAGGGAGAATAGCTTGTTGTTGGAATGCAAGGGAAGAATGCAGATAAAGAGCGATACATTTCTGACAGATTTCAGAGAACACATTTACAAGACCATGGAGTAGAATGTCAAAGAAGAGACAGAGAATTGCAGTCAGATGATATTACATGTCAGGCACATAATAACCACATGTCCAGATTGGGAAGCCTACAGGAGGCTATGGCTGTGGGGGGAACTCTCTCAAAGGTCACACAAAAGGAGATTCAAACATTTTCATATCACATAGACACGCGGCATTCAGTACATGCTAAACAGCATAGAGTAACATTGCACAATGACGTGTAGTCGTGAATGTAATTATTTCCCCTTATTTTTAAAATGGATATACTGTAAATAATTATAACATGCATCCAGAACAGAATATTTTTCCAGACAGTCATAAAGAAGGCACTGTAGCACGGACAACATGCCACACAAAACCATGCAAACAAATGCAAAATACATTATTTATTAATATTATTATCATTAGTATTGTTGTTGTTGTTATTATTATGAACATTCATACAGCAATAGTTGCAAAAAATTTCATTGAGTGTCCTTTCTGAGCACTGACACGAACACTGTTTAATCATCTCACGCAGTCAGAGGTGGGGTGTGATTTCAAAACGGAGGAAACATTGATTGAGAATTCATACGCGACCTTTGCATCACAGCTATATGTGTGAGGTGCTCTTTATTCCACCTGTCAAGGCTACTCACTGCAAAAATCCCCTTCAGCGGCCACTCACACCTGCTTGCCGCAAATCGATTCATAATGACCATTCATAATAACAAGATATTCCTTTCTTGAGTATAATGCACACATTGCACTCTTATCAACCATATTTCTATTCTCTAAAACAATCATTTGTAATGTACAGGTATACTGCCCAGTGCAGCAAAAAATGTTTTACTTCCATTTTGATACCAATTTGAATCAGCATTTGTGCATTTTTATTATATCCCAACACTGAAAACAGCTTCATTTTCCCTCATTCCCAAAGTAGAATCTTTTAGCATGTAGACAACAGTTGTGTGACATAAAAGCCATGTTAGAACCTTTTGGCCTTTTATTGGGACAACTGAATTGCAGTGGAAGCAGATGGAGACGTTAGCACGACTCAAGGACCTGCTCTGATGTTTACAATAATCTGCTCTGAAGGCACTCTCTTGATGTTCTATATTTTATTATATTGGTATTATTATGGCCCGCCAAATCAAAAGTGTTTATTCTCAAAAACAGTAAACGTAAGTGCATCTTGCTACCTTGTCATTTTGCGAGACTCGTGCCTGGCAGCTAAACAAGCGTGAGCCGTATGGAGTGAGACCTGATGGAAGGCATTGTAGATGGCCCCACTCACTTTGACTGGGAGCCAGCAGTGAAGTGAGGCAGGAATGATGCAATTACACAAGCCTTAAGGAATATTTGTGTTCCACTTCAAGAATGTCATGAGATGGGACCACATTGTGCTCCAGAAATCCACCAAAGCACCACAAAATCAATACCGAGTTGGGCAAGGCATAAAACAGCTTAAATGTACGATGACACCAAAGTAGTGAAACAGGGAAAGAAGAGAATGAGTCATTGTTTTTTTGGAGATACAGAGGGGGATTTCATTTACTGTATAGTGGACCCTCTAAAGTGGAATGCCTGTGAGGTTGTACAATTTGAAATTCAACCAAAACTTTTAAGGCCACAGAAAAGTTGGGAATTTGAACCATCGTCATGTGTGACATTAGCCCACTTCAGTTAAGTGAGCAAAGGATTCACGTTTGTGTAAAATGTATGATTGACCGCAACATGTGCCGTTAACAGAAGAACACCAGAAGAGAGGAAGAATATATCCCAAAATCTCAGTGCATTTAGGAGACTCAGTAGTCTCACAAAAATGAAAACTTATTGTTTTCATGTGTTATACATATATTAAACTAGCTTTTTTTTTTTTAATACACTTGACACTTGTACTGTGACTGTAGTTGTTTAAAAAGCATGTGCAGGACAAAAAAATGTTTTGAAATCTAAACCAATCAGTCAACTAGCACTTCGGAGCAGATCGTGTTCGACTAAAAGTCTTCACTGTGTTCACAAATTGAACTTCGATTTTTTTTCTAATTTTGTTCTAGTAGCTTCGCATTCACTAAAGTTACCTCACAATGTGACCTACGTCAATGGCCTCGATAAAGTTGCTCGAGGTCTCGTGGATCAAGGCACAAAAATCATGCATGACATCAGGGATCCTGCGCTTGCATTAGTGCTGTGAACTTGGACCTACTCAGTTTCTTCAGGGACGAGAAGCGGTTGAGGTCGGCTTGGATGGCCGCCTCGTAAGAGGGCGGCAGGTGGGACAGACTCTGGAAGGAGCGTGAAAAAGACAGGTCGTAGGGCTCCGTCTGCGAGGTCAGGATGCCACTTATCCGATTGTTTTCTAGAGACACATACATACATATACAGACACATGGGAGGGAGGAAAAAAGAAATGGGCAGTGCTGGCTTCTCCTTTCCACGCTTATCCTTGTTTAAAAAGAGTAAAAGCATGATGAGACCACAGGCAACCACCATGGAAGACCACCCGCTGAGACGGAAAAGCAAAGATAGAGCTGGAGTTCTTAGTCCTACAAATATTTCCTGGAGGCAGATTTGCTGTAACCCAATCTTACAGTGTTCCCTGGCATGAATATTTAGAATAAATGTTTGGATTTTCTGCCGAAGTCACTGAGCAGAGGATGTGCATATGGTTTTTTGACTTTATTATGACAAAAAGTTAATTTTCATCTCTTGGAATTTGAAAGTTTAGAGGAGACGGGAAGTTTGAATTCTACAGAAATACTCGGGATAAGTGTTATCCAAGAGTAGTTTTTTTGGACAAAGGTGTTCCATGTGTCCTCAAGTTAATGGCCTGGTGAAATTTAACCAAGAGCATAATAAAATCAGATGGATTGTTTCTTTTTAAACCTCTAATCTTTGGCAGTATAAATACTTCCAATTTACTATCAGCTTCTTTATTGCCCTTTTCACAAAGACTTTAATGAGCTCTTAATGACACAATTTGCTGCATGACAGCTTTGTCATTCCAACCAATAAAAGAGTGCCAAATTGACAAAAAGCCCAAAATGTAGACTATTTTATACACTAAAATAATAAATACATTTAGAGATGCACTATTGCCACCTTTCCAATACACAATACAGAATGACCACAGCTCAGCTCTTCCTGCATTTGTGGTCATTAGTTTGCCACTTCAAAATAGTACTGACACAATGAAATCCACACCACACTGAATGTTTCACAACGGACAACACAAACAACAACAATGGAAGAGCCTGAGTGTCTCTTGTATTTTGTCATTTTACTGAAAAAGAGATTAAGGCCAGAAAACAGATGGCTGCAGCAAATTAGACATTGTGGAGTATAATACCGCAGCACCAGAGCTAAGAGAAAGCGACAGGTTTGCGTGTGTGTTGATTTTTGTCATTCGGAGCTGTTTAAGTTACAATGGGGATCATGAAACTGTCTGACAAATGGAAAAAAAAAATCACCGTATGGTATAAGCTGCCATGAAACCCTGGCTAATGAGGAATGAGAAATATAACTTGGAGAACCTGATTTTTTAGTACACACTGGAAAAGGGGATTAAACTTGCATTTTGGCCACACACAACGTAAAAAAAAGACAGTGGTCCTTAATCACTAGGTTTTTAAATTGCCTTCATAAATTTGTTTTTAAGAAAGTTCTTGAGAATATATCTATATCTCGTTATGAAAAACTTATGAAAGTACAGAATTGCTTGGGCTCGTGTTTGTAAAACAATTGACATAGATTCTGTAAATGCCCTCCCAATATAAAGACATGAAATGACCCTCGATTCTCCATGCGAGGTGAGACCCGAAACGCCCTGCGCGTAAACACACAGAAACAAACAACTGCACTTGTGTCAGAATGCTGCTGAAACGTTGTAAAGGTGAAATAGTTTTAAATACAGGGTGTTTTTTTTCAATGCTGCTGATACTTTGTAAAGGTGAAATATTGCTGAATTTTACAGTAAAATCATCTCACAAGAATACGAAACAAGGCTTTAAGAACAATTTTGTCTGTCAGAACTGTTACTCAACGAGCCCTAAAATTGTCGTTTTGATGGAACTGGAGTGACTGCATGGCTCAAGCCTTGTGTGGCGTACCAGGTTATCTCGGCTTACCACCTGCCTTATCTACTTATTCAAGGAAACTGTTTCTTTTCCTGTGCTTCAGCTTAACCAAAAAAAAAAAAAAACAATTAAAGTGAATCTGCCTTTGGGTAATGGCTGCAGGTTTAAAAACTCCAACTAGCTTTATTGACAGTAAAGTTGGGAGTCACACGGTACATATATCAGGGACTCAGTAGGTGTTTGGCACATGACTGACTCGACAAGTGACAGGTTTGATGGGAAAAAGCAGTGTCCAACAGATTGGAAAAAAAAGAAAACAGATAGAGACAACAGCATAAACAACAGATGTGTGCCTGCAGCGTGACCCTGCTTGTGACAGTCCTGTGAGATGTCATGAGGAACAGTGTCAGGGAGCAACGCCTGCTCCGACTGAACGTGGTGTGATATGATGATGCCAGGAAGACGAACAGGGAACGGTTACTCCTCCTCTCATCTTTTACCTTTATCACGCTTTCCCACAAACTGCTGTCCTCCCGTGTCTGCCATCCATGCAGACTTCCACGCTCTGTCAATTTTATCTCTCCAACCATGCTGCCACCCACTTTTGCTCCTTAATTCTTTCTTGTCCGTTTACAAGGCCCCGCTCTCATTTTCTCTCTCGCTCGTACTCTATCTGGTTCTCTCATGTGAGCCTGCAAGTCTGTGGAGCGGTGCAGAGCCACAGTAATGGGTGCGGTCCCAGAGCAGCCTCCAATGAACAGATACAAATACAGCTTTGGTAACTGCTGCATGATGGAGAGGAGGAAGAGGGGAAGACCTTGAAGATAAACAAAGCTTAAAAAAGGATAAAGGGGCAGCAAAATGATGACAAGGAGAAAAAAAAGCAAGTGAAATGAGGAGGAGCGCTTGAGAAAAGATGGCAGGGGGCAACAACAGGGGGTCCCGGGAGCCGGAAGGGCTGTGAAGGATGTGTGTGGACTGCATCAATAAGGCATGATTTGACTCAGGCTGCACTATAGTGTGCTCTAGTTCAAAACTAACATCATCACATTAGACACCAGATGCAGTGACAGGCTCAAACAGACTAACTTGATATTTAAAAACTGGTGAAATTTTGTATGAGTCTTTTTGTGAACAAATCCCATAGAAACACCTTCAAAAATGTAGAAATGCCACTGGAACTGATCCTTTTTGGTGCGGTAAAAGGCGTAGAATTCCTTATATTGCAAAGAGATATACAATATACGCATTCAAGCTTATTTGTATACATTTTAGCAAGCACTTTACCTTTGCGAGAAAAATCTATTCACCTAGCACTTGAGACACTGACATGATAGGTGGTGACCTGATTATGGCAAATATGTTTCTTGGACTGGCCACAACAACAACAAAACACTCTCATATGTGCAGTTTTTTTCCTAAGAAAACTCGGAAACAGTGACACATAAGCTACATTATTATAAATGGGAGCAAAGAACCTTGAAGTTGTTAGAATACTACCGGTCTAAAGCAGTGTGACACATCTCCTTAGCATTGTGTTGCTCAGCTTGGTAATTGCCTTTTTCAATATCGAAGTTAAGTTGCTTGACATTGGAAGAGACTGGAAACTGCTGTTGTATCTGTCCATCCGTTTTCTGACCTATAACACTGAATGGGTGATCTTTGCAAATGTGGCATGCTTGCCAATGTACATTTTTGCAAAATGTGAATCACATTTAATAGAAATAAGCCTTATCTTTGCAGTATTATTAAGTATTTTAAGGTGACTACAAAAAAAAGTTTTTGTTGACCGTACAACAGTATGTTAAAACTGCATCATATAGTGTTTTTAATGAAGTGATAATGTTAATTATTCTAGTTTGAAGCCATGTAATACAAACTGCAGCACACTGACAAATGTTGTTATATTGTGACCCTTACTTATTGTAAGGGTTCTCGTATCTATTTGAGGGTACCTTCATGTTGTCGTTAGTAGGTATACATCCACCTTGATTTGATTATTTTTTTTTTTATTAAAAAACTGTGGCATTGTTTCCTGAAAGTCATGTTTTTTGAGCGCTCACCATGGCTTACCAAACATTTGCATTTACAATTAGGGTATCGATCATATTCAGCATACTGTAGATTTTATAACTTTTTATTTTTTTACCTTATCTACGAATGACATGGTCAGTCTGTCCTTAAAAAAAAAAAAAATCAAAAGTGGTCCTTGACCAGTAATGTTTGCCCACTCTTGATATACTATATGGAACGCATGCTAGTGAATATAATGTAATGAGGTGAATATCAATCTATTTTTTACTGTTTATCCTGTTCAGGGTCGCAGCGAGTTGGAGCCCATATCAGATATTTGGGCAAGATACACCTGGACACCAGTCAATTGCAGGGCACACATACTGTAAACAAAACAACCATTGGCACTGATATTCAGCACCTATGGACAATTTTGAGTCTTCAGTTAACATGCATTTTTTGGGGAATGCGGGAGGAAGCCAAAAGCTACATAAGTGTGATAATAACGTGAGAACTGAGCTGATACTCATATCATTTTGACTAAAAATCCTTCAAAGCCAACAACAATGAATCCTGAAACAGATGGTGTAAACCCCACAGAGCCCTGACCCCTACATCATCCAAGCAGTTTGGATAACATGAAGAGACGGAAAATGACGCAAAATTCACAGGTGAAACGAGGCTTGAGACTACTATCGTGAAAAAAAGAAAGTGCATTGTTTTTTTTTTTCATTTGTGCCATAACTAATAGCTTCACAATCTTTTTGCAAGATGAGAAAACAAAATACATTGACTTATTCTGCCAAACATTTAGGGAAGATTTTAGTTCATAAAAAAATGTGCGCCCTCAGTTCTACATAGGAGAAAGTGTTTCCATGGAATTGAAAAACAAAAAGAACAATCTGAAACCTGCGCTTGCCTCATCTTAAAGGTTTTTGGTTTGTGTATTACAGCCTACTTTATTCATCTGGTTCCCTGGGTCAGAAACAAGCACCCTGCATCCATACCAAACAGCACTTTTGTATTTAGTGGAAGAACACATATGGTGTGTATGGAAACACAAATGTCATTTCAGTTTAACTTACCACGCCTCAATGATCGGTGGGCTACCAAAACCAAGTAGAAAAAAATAAGTTCAGTGACATGTTGACAATGACACAAACAGAGGCTACTTCATATTCAGCACAGCTTGCGAAGAAAGTCCCCCCTCGGAAAAAGGAATTTAATCACTTTTTTTTTTTTTTTTTTTTTTTTTATCTCCCAAGTTTGTGATAAAGGAAGTGCAAATGTGCATTTTCCGAGCTATTTTCTCCATGTTTGTCACAGGCCACTGGGGGTTTCTTGGCAATGGACTTTATCTAGAAAAAAAAAAAAAACAACCTTGAGTGCTTAAATTTGAAGCCTGTCAGAGATTCTTCTATCAAGGTCTTTATTTGATGTGTTGTTGGAATTGACTTTTCATGTTTTACATACGCACAAGTAAAATGAATGTTCCTTTTGGTTATGTGTTTGTTTCATTTTTGTCCCAAAAAGTGGTCTACGCCCAGAACAGTCAATTTGAGTTTGCAGGGGTTTTCGGCCACAGAAATATAGGATACACAAACCTTATGGTGAATATTGGCTTAGTTTCTTTCCTTGTACCTATTGATAGTCAAGCGGTGCATAGCCCATACAGGACCTAAAAAAATAGTACATTATAAAACAAAAATCCTTAGTAGTTAAATATTCGTGATAAAAATGAAAAAAATAAATAATGTTTAACAAATTTATTGGAATCTGCTCTTTGCAAAATACAAAAATCACATCTACAGTATTTGATACACATTATAATCTCAGTCAGATGGTATTTTGTATAGTGTAAGAATAATTCAAAAGAGAACGTGATTACCAAGGCCGAAACTCTGGTACTGTGGCAATAATTAATAATATCTTGCAAATTATATAGCTTGCATTTTTACAGTCTTGACAAACAAACAACAAACATCTTAATTTCCTTCAAATATTGGCCTCTTGCGCGTGTTGTATACTAATTACTAGGATATGAACTGCTAGCTAGTGCAGATATGAACAATTACTTTGCAATGACTTGGTGTATATTTATCCCAGTTGTAGTCAATTCTCTGTCTCCACCGTGTATCCTTTTGCAACACAGCTAATTAGTGACCACGGAGCAGCCATTAGGACAAACAGCTGAATGACAGCTGTAATAGAAAACCATTTAGCTTGATGCGGATTCGCAGCGGTACATGAGGTTACAGCGATAACTTTTGTTCTCAGATAACAGCAGGGAATGTTGGGAGATTTCATACGCCCTGTCAGCCAGGGGACAGGCTGACCTCCAGCCAATTATTTTCCCGAGATGGTCAGTGGCTGCTTCCTGTTCATAACTGGAATGGGAAGCTTCAACAATTCTACCCACCAGAAAATATAGGACCTTGTTTTCAATCAGAGAAAAATATACAGGGGAGTTTGCAGGGAGTGCAATGTTGAATTTTGTTTTTCATACAACCATGTCAAGCACCATAATCGGGTTAATGGCCAAGCCCAAGTCTTTATGTCAGACTGTGAGCTGTGAATTTACTTGAATATTCCCATCCCCCTCTAGTTTGTCTTACCATTCTTAGGTGTGCGTACGGGGCTACCTAGAGCCACATGGTTATAGTTGTGCTGATGGGTACCTGCAATGACAAAAGCAATGACAAATCTTTTCAGTGTTCATGAAAAATACTCTGTATCAAACCTAATACAGAGTATTAGAAGCATGAGGGTGACAATGAAAGAGATCATTCAGAACAAAGATGTTAATGTTGTTTTCGTGAATTAAAATACAATAGGGTTTCAAAGAGCCTCTATGAGTGACCTCCGTGACAAGCAAAGAGCAGCAGACCATCTTCAGTGGTTAATACTGGGAATAATACTATGCTCTTGTTCTTCACGTTTGATCATGGACACCCACTTTTTGACTGTGCTGTAGCCTATTGCAGCTTCCCCGTACACATTTTGTACCCTTTTGAAAATATTTTATGGTGGCTCCGCTTCCAAAGCAAGCAATTCAATCACAGCTCTCTGCATCTGACAGGCATCCAACAATAATGTCATTTCTGAAATGGCCGACAGGACGAACACAGGCAAAACTTTAACAAAATAATAATAAACCTACAAGCAACTATTTAAACTACAAACAGTTAACATTTCAGACAGACGTTTCAATTAGTATTCGGTTAAATTACATTAGGCTCAATACTTTTTAACAGCCCCTCATATTAAAATGCATGTTTTTGAAATGTTAGATTAAGTGGGAGTAATCCGTAAAACTACAAAATAGCCTGGGGAGCACATGCAAACTCCACAACGAAAAGCCCAGCTGAGATGTGAGCTCAGTTCCTTTTCTCTGTGAGGCACACACACTAACTAAATGCTCCAACTCACCACCTAAATAAGTCACACTTTTTTCATTGCAATCTGATTTTGGAAGTGGTACTTCATCTAAGAATGTGTGTAATATGACTCTGAGGAGGATGGACTTGAAGAAAATGATGTCACCATAATGACAAAGCATGGTTTACAAGCGAGGATGCATGCCATAAAGGTTTTCATAATAGCTATATGTTTTTGACATATTTAAGCAAAAAAGAAAAAACTTCAAACAAGTATTTAAACTACAAAAATGTTAAACATCCATCCATCCATTTTCTGAGCCGCTTGTCCTGACTAGGGTCGCGGGTGTGCTGGAGCCTATCCCAGCTATTATCGGGCAGGAGGCGGAGTACACCCTGAACTGGTTGCCAGCCAATCGCAGGGCACATACAAACAAACAACCATTCGCACTCACATTCACACCGACGGGCAATTTTAGAGTCTCCAATTCATGCATGTTATTGGGATGTGGGAGGAAACCGGAGTGCCCGGAGAAAACCCACGCAGGCACGGGGAGAACATGCAAACTCCACACAGGCGGGGCCGGGGATTGAACCCGGGTCCTCAGAACTGTGAGGCTGAGGCTCTAACCAGTCGGGCACCGTCCCACCAACGTTAAACATTTTGAAAAAAATGTCAAATCAGGTTAGATTGAATTGGACTCATTACTTTTTGACTGACCCTCGTGCATAAGACATGAACATACCTGTATCTCTCGGTAAACAATGAAAACTCCTATTAAGGATACATTACGCAAAAATGAAAAATTTTGCCCAACTAAAGTACTGCATAACAAGTGGGGCATTAGGCTAAATTCCACAGCTGCATGCTGTCCGTGGTCATTGCCTCTTTCCGTCTGCTGCTCTGTATACATGGCAACAGTCTAAGCAGCACCAAAAGTCTGCTGTGTTGTCATGTGGGAAGCAAAGTCACTTTAATTTGCACTTAGAGAGTAAACAACGGTGTCCCTAAATCATCCTTCGTCCTACTAGGTAGGAACGTTTGCAGTCGACGGGCAGTGTGCAGGCTCGGCTGGACACCGTAGAGTGGAGGTACTTTAGAATGAAAGATGGGAACTTTAGCGACCCCATTGCTCGAAGTAACTTGATGAATGACAGTTATTCTCAGCGGTGTGTTGGAATGCGTGCGCGGTTGTCATTGTAGGTTTGGATGTCTGAGCGAGAGTAGGAACAGATAGATGGAGGACCCCGTCGTAGAGAGTCGTGTTGGCGACACTTCATTTGCTATCTGCTGTTGTGCCTGTTTAAAAATACATTACAGGCAACTGCTGAAACATCAATTTACATCTGTCACACAAGTGACAGAGAACAGGGAGTCCCGGCACTCTCATATCATGAGTTTCAATATTTGCTTCGTGTATGGAGATAGATGGCATGTACAGCATATTCATAATGTTCCTTTACTGTTTTTCCCCCCTTTGGAAACTTACACAGATGTGATTATGATAATTGGGGTCTTTCTAGAAACTGAATTAGAATGTCATTTTGGACTTTTCGGTTACTATTTGTAGGGTAGAGCCAAATAACCGACAACAACTGGGGGAAGGTCGCAGGAACAGAAGTGAATATGACATTTTTACATGATGAGTGATTGCATGCTGGATGACAAGTCACATTTTACACAAATACACCATCCATCATCCATCCATCCATTTTCTGAGCCGCTTCTCCTCACTAGGGTCGCGGGCGTGCTGGAGCCTATCCCAGCTGTCATCGGGCAGGAGGCGGGGTACATCCTGAACTGGTTGCCAGCCAATCGCAGGGCACATAGAAACAAACAACCATTCACACTCACAGTCATGCCTACGGGCAATTTACGGGAGTCTCCAATTAATGCATGTTTTTGGGATGTGGGAGGAAACCGGAGTGCCCGGCCCGGAGAAAACCCACGCAGGCACAGGGAGAATATGCAAACTCCACACAGGCGGGGACGGGGATTGAACCCGGGTCCTCAGAATTGTGAGGCTGACGCTCTAACCAGTCGGCCACCGTGCCACACAAATACACCAAATGAATGCAAAGGTAAAGTAAAGTAAAGCTAGCTCTTTATTATAATGAGTATTTTCCTTAGTCACATCTCTCAGGGGACTGTAATGGTATTTAAATATTGCAAATGTTTCTGCTTTCCTGATAGTTTGTAAATGCATCTGTCCTTGTACACAACCCGAACCACTCACCAAAATAAGTTATATCATCATGTTATAGGATACTCTACACATTTTATTAATGTATTTATTATTATTTATGTTACCTTAGCTATATAATAATAATATATATATTTTTTTATCCATTACATATGGATTTCATTGTGCAAGTGGGCGGCTGTGGCACAGTAGGTAGAGCGGGTCGTCCAGTGACCGACGGTTCGAATCCCGGCTCTGACTGTCCGCATGTCGAAGTGTCCTTGGACAAGACACTGAACCCTAATTTGCTCCCAATGGGCCTGGCAGCGCCTTGCATGGCAGCAGCCGCCCATTGGTGTATGAATGTGTGTGTGAATAGGTGAATGTAAGGCTTTGTAAAGTGCTTTGGGCATTGTGATAGTATAGATAAAGCGCTATATAAGTGCATTTACCAGTTACCATTCAAGTGTACCTAATTTCAGTACACACAATCATAATAGCAATGTTATATTATGTTAGTATTGCTTAAGTATTATAGGACAATGGAGTTGATTTTCCCAGTACAAGTAGGTGAGCTCGTTAATCTATTGCTAAGATTCAAATAAATACAACTGTGCCCAGTTAACAAACAGGTCCTTTGAGAAGGTAAACATACTGTAGGGGGCAGTTCACAGGAGTGCTTCAGCTGTATCTAAAGTGACAGCTAATGCAGGTTTGTAAACCAAGGTGACATCCTAAAGAGATCATTCACCCCCGTAGAAGCAATTTTGTCAGACCTGGATAACTTTTTATTTACAACAGTGCAAACAGCAGCACTTAGAGCAAATCCACTCTTCTCTATACACACACTGCTTGTCTCGCGAGCCGCATGTGATCTAGTTGTTAAAATTACACGAAATATGATTTGCAGATTCGATTGGCCTGAAATAGATGTGATAAACAGAACCCTCATATAATCTTTCTTTTGAAAGACCTGCCTGCCCTTTTCAAAATACCTTCTATCATCTCAGACTACTGAATCAGTTTTAATTTCCAGAAACACAAACATTTTCAGGAAAAAACAACAACCTATAAACTATTTGAAATGTAACACACAATGTTAAAATGTCCTAGTTAAAAAGATAAAATGTTAATTCACAGTTAGCAGATCATGAACCAGTAGGACTATGTGATGTTTTTGATTCCTAATAAAAAAAAAATATGTTTGGGCTATTCAGAAAAGATCTTAGCAGAGCAAAAATGTTTCTCATTAAGAGCCTGGACAGCCACATTCAGCCCTCCTGTAATCTCAGCTCTAATTAGATACATTCAGGAAAAGTCCCTGCACGACCCCTGACATCTATAAGGCATAAGGTTGCCTAACATCCCGATACATCATCACTGCCTCCTTCAGCTGACATTTTATAATAACCTTCATGCTCTCTGTGTCAACGACCATGAAGGTAACGGAAAGGAGCTAACCACGAAGGCTGGTGTCCCCTGGTGTCCATTACTTATTACCATAATCATCATACTGTACATCAAATTGCTGTGATTTAATCTTATATCTGATTAATCGTGATTGACGTGCTTTCCAGATTCTTAGGTTAAACAGGGTCCCCATCTAAATTGCTAAATGGATGTTTTCTATCACTTCGCTTAGGTCGCAGCTGTGATTTTCAGATGGTGTCAGTTAAATGCAGAGGCTGTATTAACTGTAAACCTATCACGTTGGGGCCGGGGTGTACCGGTGTTCCACTGGATAGGATTGCCCAATGATTAGGCATGCCATTTCTTTTTACGTAAAAACGTTTCGCTTGCGAGCGAGTTTGCATCATAGCATCCAGATGGTACACAAGTGACTCAGTAATCTGACATTTTATGTGCTATTTTGTTTCACATCTCATCCATATACAGCACTTGGAAGGCAAGTGGGGGCACGCTGAGTGGACAACTAAACACCTTTAGCCTTGTGCCAAGGTTAACTAAGCATTTGCAGAATTGACTGCATGACATCCTTGAAGGTAGTGTGGAAACCAGAAGAACATTGATCTGGGAATTTGCATTCTGACAAACATTTATGCCTTGAAGATTATAATGTGTGGGTGTATTGTTCTTTTGGAGACACCGCATAGGAAGTCCTGAAGTAATCATAAAAAAAAGTAGTAGCATTTACAGATGCTGGCATCAGCTGAGTAGCTAGAGGCTTGTAGATCATATGGATGACCAGGGCCAGACTACATACACCTCCTACCAGGAGAATTGTGAATTGTGATTTTTTAAATGAGAAAGAAAAACATTAAAAATATATATTATCATTACTGATATTAATTATACCAGCTAGACCTAATTCACATGGCATCTACCAACTCAGGTGGGATGGTAGGTGGTGATTGTCCTTGCTCTTATAAAGTTAGGATGAGGCATGGGAGACTGGTCTGGTTTGCAGCCATATTTTATTTGCTACAGCATTATAGCAAATTATGTTTATTATGTAATCAATGTAACAACCTATAACATAATGTAAACATAATGTAATTATGTTTACATTATGTTATAGGTTGATTATAATATTTCAGAGAAGCAAGGAATGCAATCACTCAGAGGATTTCAATTTGTCTAACACGTTGAGCCTGTCTTCTTTTCTATAGATGTGACCAATTTTGGGGACCTTAAGAAAGCATGTGGAATTTTAAAATCATCGGCCACTACCGTCATTGTGTATGTAGCTACTGCATTGTGGCTTGTGTTTCTATCTCGATTCTGTCTTTTTATATATTACTGCAGGGAGTGTCAACCATCAATGGGTGAGTTTTCAATCACTGTTCATGTTGTTATTGGGGGTCATTAAACGTACTGTAGGTCCAGCGATAATTCATATAATTTAGGCTGGTTTTACACTGCAAATGAAGTGCCCAATTCAAATTTGATGTCTATATGTGTCTATTTATTCATATATTTCAAGTGATGTATAAGTTAAAAAAGCACCTAAACAACTGTGCTTAACACTGCAGCTCTGCTTTGCTTTTGATGTGATGTGCTCCTGTGTAGTCCAATGGAAAAGTGGAAGTGGTTCGATATCACACAGGTGAACTATATTGTTGTACTGTATATTGAAGACACAGCATTCAAGGCCATTTCAATTTGACATTTTTACTTTTGGATCCTTTTGTCACCCCCCATCCTCTTCTTGTGTCCTACCAATAATGTCCTTGTAAGCCCCACCCACTTCCTCTTATGTCCTACTAGTCACTTCACTGTGGACTCCACCCGCTTTATCTCGGCTCCAACAAATCAGTCCCTGGCCTGCCCTTGTGTCTCATATCTTTTTGATGATAACTTGAGTGACTTTTTCCTCTTCATATTCAGTACTTTTTATCTAATCTGTTTGGTGACCTTTATTGAAGCTTTTTCATCATCAAAGTCTGACATTTTAAATATTGTATATTCAGTTTTTGCCTGTCAGGTGTCAGATTTTTACTTTTTTGCAGTTGAAGTTGTTTCAAGATGTTCTTGAAATGCAATAGTTTGCTTGCAGTCTAAATGTTTTCTGTTAAAGGTGAGGTCCGTCATTGGGATGGAGCGTGGTTCATATAGGGATTGTGAACAGACTTTGAGATGCATTTGTGGACTCCGTACTAAAATAGAGAGGTCTGCTGTATGTGTGACGAGTTGAAAATGGAGCTGGAGCTAAAGACTAGGCTCCTTGCACACCTAGTTTTAAACTCCACAATTCATTATTTATGTCTATAAAATTCATAAGTTGCCAGACTCAGCTCACAGTTGAAAAGGGGCTTTCCAATGCAGCTCACACGTTGATTAGTGCTAACGCTTTAGCTTACTGACCCACTTCAAAACCCTGGGGCTTTTCCCTGTAAATCCTCCAATGTATTTTGCAATGTACTTCTCATTTACACCTTAAGGTGTGATTTAAATGTTGAGTATTGTATCAATGTAAGCCATTTGCAGCAGATTTTCAGATTTGAATATGCATGAAGTTTCTCCACTTCTTTGGAGATGTAGGACATACGGTACACAATTGTCACACAAAAAAAATGATAATAAGGAGAGAGGCACAACGCAATGAAAAGTCTAAAGGCTTACTGTCTCAGTGGCCGGGTTTAAATGGAGCCTTGTATTCCAATTACAATTGGGTTAGCTGCCCATACTGAAACACCTCAATCGGAATAAAAACTGAAACGGAATGAAATTGTATTCGTTTGCACAGGGGGAGAATATTCCTTTCCTCAAACGGATCAAAAGTCATGTAAACGGTGAATCGGAATATTGTCAGACAGCGATCTGTCTGCGCATCATCTGTCTTGACGTAAGTGCGCGGCGACGTTGTTGTTTACCCACTCAGTGGACGTTGCCAGCTGGAGACAGAAGGACTACTTTGGAGGAAAAAAAGAGAGATCCAGGAAGGAGCGAGTGCTACGCACTGACCAGTGCGTCACACTAGCTTCGCCGCTTTAGAGTGCATCTCGGTCAGCTGTTAGTGGGCCGATGGCCCGCTGACGTTTACAGGTGTGTGCATGTCACTCGTCTGTAACGATTGAATGTAGTGGCACTTGTAAACACCCGATCAGAATAGATCACGTCACCTGAAATCTTCGTTCAGAATGTTTCAGTCAGAATGAAAAAAAGTCTGGATTTAAACCTGTCTAGTGATAACAACAATGGAGAAATGGGCTAATAGTGGTGGCTGAAAATTCTGCTGAAAGAAATACAATAGTAGAACACAGACCTCTTCCAGGGTTAAACTGTTAAACAAAAAGAACAGAAAAAAAGTGAAGTACTTTATTTGTGTTTGTTTGGACAAATACTTTGGTGCAAGCAGAATGAATATGGCGGCGCACTAGTATAAGACGAGACAAAAAAGCAAATGTGAGCCAGTGACCAAAGAGCAACCTTGAGTCTCCGATTCCTCAGCACTCTTCATAGGTCTTTGAGAGTCATGCTCTGCCCTCCACAGCGCTCCCTTCACAACATTGCTCTCCAAAATGCACAGCGCTGAAATTCCATTAGCTCTGCCAAGTGGAGCTGTTGGATTTCGGAATGGCCCAGAGAAGGTGGAGGTTTTGCAGTGTGTGTATGTGTGTGTCTGTGTGTGCGTGTGTGTGTGTGTGTGTGTGTGTGTGTAAAGCATGAATGCGGTTGTCTGTGTCCCACTGGTTCTGTTGACAGCCTAGTGACACCAGTGCGTCCATGGCTTCCTCTCGCAGCAAAGGAAAGGGAAACCACCAAGGGCTTGACATTTAACAACAGACAAAGAATGTTCACGTTTTACCGCAGAATGTTAGCTACCATAATAGCCTCAGTTTGGAGGAGGACAAAGCCTTAGGCCCCTGGGTAGAAACAGCTTGCGCCTCCTAATTGATATCTGAAGCAGAGCACATTGATCATCTGCAGATATAAAGTATTTCCAGATGGTCCCGCTTCTAGGTTTATCTAAATCTCATATCTACTAATCAAAATAAAGCAATGAGCAGACATTCTAAATGGGCCCAACAGCTACTCTACTCAGATATCATTATGCATCCATAAGTGCATTCTTTAATGAGCATAAAATGAACCACAGATTGCAATGCTCTCACTGTCTTCCAAGTGCAACACAATCCCACTCTGGCCTGTTTCTATCCCGTTCCAGCAAGTATTGCCCTTTACCTCAGAACTCACAATCACCACCAAGACACCACAGGCCAAGTGGTTACTTGACATAGCAATGCCTCTCCATCTTGACAAATGCAGGGCAGAAGATTGCGGTGGACCCTAATATCAGTTCATTTTGAAATGTGATTCGCGGTGAACCCATGTGGTCTAGTGTGACCCTGTGTGTCACAAGGCAATAAGAGATCAATTTTATTGAAGCTGGGCTTTATGATGTTCCTTCAGAGCCAGCACGCTTTCACCTGCCTACACCTCAAAGATAAAGAGACTCACTTTTTGTACAGGTAATAATCTTTTCCGGAAATCAAACAGTGTGACACAGTGTGATATTGTCATCTGATGTGCCATTGTAGGATTCATGTTTTTATATATACCTGTATACTGTCTATTGAGAAACAAGTGATTTCTTCCAACAGTTGATTGACATACCAACTGACTCCATTTGCGGACTGTTGAGAAGCAGGCTTCCTTTGAGTGGAGGCGAGGAAGAGGTAGAGGAGTGTCCGTATATCGTGAGCAAGGATAAGCACAGATTTATCTGATGTCTTCTTAAAATAAAAGAAGTAACATCATCAAAACTGCCTTTATCCATGCCTTTATAGACCAGACCTCCTCTCCACTGAGACGCACAGATGAGCGCACACACCATTGCGGTTAGGACGTTATTACACAGCAAAATCTCCAGTTAGGCAGTTCAAAAACATACAGTTCATATATAAGAGTACAGAGGAGTGAAAGGGGATCAGTTCGGTTTTAAGGCACAACATGATGGGAAAGAAAAAAAAAAACAATGTGGGTCAGCTGCAACAAACATCAGGAGGTACAGAATATTCGTCGCATTTCGTATATCTGGGTTTTGGCTGAGATTCTTCTTAATTAGGTAAAAAAAAAAAATTGCTCACACCAAGGCATTTAGAGTCACACCAAAACAAAGTACCGGGGTTATAGTGGCATTCTTCACAAACATTTCTCTTTGTTTTTTTAAGACAAGCCTCCATCAGTACGTCACTGATTCAAACTGAACATTGTAGGGGTGTAACAGTACATACTGCATTTGTATTTAAAACCAGCATTGTATATACACACACACTTGAGATTACATTGAGTGAGGAATAAACATTTTCAATCACTTAAGTAATGGCAGCAAATACCATTTAGCCAAGGTCTGTATATTTTTAGATGAAAGGTTTTTGGTCCACTTTGGACATGATAGACCCAAGATGGCTGAGGAAAGCAAATATCAAAGGTAAAATCATAACAGGTTTTCTCGTGAATTTTTGAAGTTCTCCAAACTTTAAAGATGGGTTTCTCTTTGTCAGTGCAAAAATGTTTTTTAACAACAATAATGGCAAACACAATGTACAATTCTGACTAAAATTTGGGGGAAAACTATGCGTTGCGCAGAATTTTGGGCTTCGATCCACCAGAACCCAAGAACTAAGCGTACCTCACAAAGTCTCAAGGATTAACTTTGTGCATGTAGTTTCTATATACCAAACATCTATTATACACACTGGAATTCAATAAGTAAGAAAGCATTAAAACTGCATGGATCTTCAAGTTAGATTGTTTTATATTTTATATTATTAACATGTCATATTATTAACAACTGTGTGCTTATTTGTACACTTGTGTGTGAAAATAATGTTATAAAGTGAAATGTGAGGCATATCTGCGAAGTATCTCACCTTCACATTCCCACTTGCCATTCATCTAGGAAGTTAGTGTTGTTTTGTTTTACTTATACCATTAACAGGAATTAACTTTGTACTCCAATTTAAAAAAAAATTCAGTGCAAGAAGAATGCATTTTCCCTCTTAAAGTCCAGGTAGCTAATGTCCTTGCATAGTTTTGGTTGATTTTTGAGCAGTTGTAACACTGGATTGAATTTCCTCAGTCCTTGGTTGCTTCATGAAAATAATAAAAACAGTAATAGCCTAGAACAGTTTTGCATTCTGTCATTCATCTGATTTCGTTATAAAGACATTTTAAACATCGTCACTGTTAGGGAGAATCCTTGACTCTTTTTTACCAACACTAGTCATTAATTTTCAAAGAGTAAAAAAAACATTTTTTCAAGTTATTAAACACTATCGTTAAGAGAGCAAGTTATTTCAAAAATTTGGATTGGTGCATAATTTGTAAAAATAACAGACAAATAGTGTCCATTTCTGAAGAAATATGAAATTGACCAAATTTGGACATAGGAGGTTTCTGCCTGACAGTGACCATATGTTGTACATGATTGGCATATTACGTTTAAAATGTGACACCTATGCTGATGATTATGGCTACTGAAGGGTTTTTAACAGTAGTGTATGTACGATTACACCCATAGAACAAGAGCACAGGAAGCTACACACATGTTCATCTTCATCACACAGACAGGAGAGCTACATACTAAGGTGGGGAATACATAGGTTAGCGGGAATGCACTACAATTTACACTGCAGGTAGAAGGTGCCTCCAAACACTCAAAATATTGATTCCCAAATTCAGGTTATGGATGTTAGTCTCGAGCACTTCTAAGCTAGAAGCAGGAATAATGCATAAGTGATTAGAGGCAACTTTGACCCTTTAACAAAGAACAGCCATGCCTACCATGGTGACTCTGGGAGCGGACCGGCCAATGGTTTTCTCCTAGAAAACAGAACCAAGCGGTTTTCTATTAGATTATTCTGTTTATACAATGATAAAACAGACAATTACAATCACACCAAACTTTTAAGAGTGAGGGAGTAATAACAACATTGTAGGTTAAGGAATGAAACTGCATTTGAAAATAACTGTTTGGCAAAAAATACCAAAAACATAAAAGAACCAAGAGGGACCCCCCCCACCCCCCAAAAAAAATATTCCATACTTCCCATAGAAAGTTTTCAGAAATTTAGCAGAAATATTCCATAACTTTTTCAGCTCCTTTGTTACATGTACATTTGGTTAGAATATGTAAAATGAGATTTTGCTGCTATGGTTGGTGCTATGACACACAGCATTAATTGGCCATACTTATCCATCTCGCGCTCTCGCTCTCTTTCTCTCACTCACTCTCTCTCTTTTACCAGCCCACCCACCCACCCACCACAAAAACACATAAACACGCACACAAAGAGAAAAGAGGATGTGTTAATGACGTCCGTGCTTACTGACACAACAGAGCTCTCCAGCCATGCGGCACTTTGATCCATCCTTATCGATTAGCCTTCACGGTTTTTTTCATTGCAAGTACCTCCCACGCACAATGGAGGCATTCCCCAACACCGGGTCCGAACAATATGCACGACAGTGTTGACATCAAACCCACTGACCAAATAAACTAGTACATTAATGATAAGAAGAGGTGGGCGTGTTCAGAAATGAAAGCGGTTCTGCAAATAGGCTGATGAACATGAATTTCAGATTTTCCACATGAGTGTACTGATAAGAGTGGGAGGTTTATGGAATCCCTTGTGAGAGAAACACTCAAACAGCACAAGTCAGCATTTTAATGTGAAACTACACAATGGATTGGTACACGCAAAGCGAGACAGTACTGTAGAGTAACTACACTGTTTCTCTTCCTCCAATTCGGAAATACACCTCTCCTCAAGAACATCTAATTTAAATTACAACCACATAAAAACATAAACTAGAAGGTATACTGTGCACTAAAGGAAATGAAATATTGTAATGGGTAACACTGAACATAGGCCATCAAATTTTACAGTAAGCAAGAAGATAGGGACAATTAGTGTGATATAAATGACATGTTTAACTCATAAGCAATACATACAGGATCTAGTGTTACAGGTTTGGCTAGTGTTCGTGTTTCAAGTAGTGTTGATGAACACTACACATTTATACACTTTCATGTTATGTTATATGTTCTAATAAATATGCTGGAACCTCGAATCTAATAGAATCGAACCTAAATTCGGACAACCCTCAGATTGTATAGTTTGAAATTCGAATTGGCCTCATCCACGTACGACATTATGTAAGTTATCAGAACATTGCTGGAAACTCCAGTGTTCCTCATGAGACCTCTGTTGAAGCATCAAACTTTGTACAAGTTTAGCTTTTTATTTGGCTTCTTTTTTTTTGTGTGTCTGTGATATTTATTTCAATAATTTAATTATGCTGCAAAATCGATAGAGAAGGCGGCGACGATGGTATATAGAACCAATGGGCACGCTGGTACGTCATCACAGCATGTGACTAAAACGGACCAATCGCGAGAAATGATTTCCGCGGCGTTCGACGCGCAGCAACTATTTTTGTCGGGTGCGCGTCTGTAGTATATTTCAATGGATGGATGGATGGATGAAACCAGACCTCCTTTGAGAGGGTCAAAGGGTGAGAGACCGGTATTCACTCCAACAATCTTTTGTTTGCACGTCTAAATCCCAGGACATCCTTAAATCAGTTATATGGATAGTGGGGTTTCCGGCTAATCCTTGACCGAAACCTGACCAGTAGTTACAACCGGGGTCAGGTCATCAGAGAGGACTGGTTTTCATTATCGCAACCAAGGGCCCCAGGGAGGGGGGAAATTGACAGAGTAAAAGAGACCCCCGCAGGGGAGTGCAAGTCCAAATATGGTCATGAGGAACGGCCCTCTCACGGGTGCCCCAAGGAGGGGCTAATTCCAGGCCCAGAGAATTAAACTTTGATAAACTGAGATCCAGGGGTTTTCGGGGGCTTTTTCGTCGTTCTGGAAATGTAAGCAGCTGCTCAGACACAAAGGCTTGTTCAATAAATCGAATTAGCCCAAACGCCAAGTGTCTCGAAGTCTTCATTCACCCCATGCCAGACGGAAGTCGTCGTTCTCCCGGTTGATCAATCGCCTCGGAAGCACAGGTGCAAGAAAATTAACCACACGGCAAACTACGCAGACGTGTTGCGCGGGTCAATTCGTCGGTCACGTGATGCAATGCGGGCGTTATCCGCCGCGCAACCGCGGGAGTATAAAGAGGCCTTTAAGCTGCTGTGTCCGCGACCCAAACCTGGATAAGCAGAATAAGATGGATGATGGCTGGATAGATAATAGCAGAAAGCAAAATAAATGGTGTTATTTCTGAGACATGAATGACAATGTATGAATTTGTGAAAGTGTTACAACAATTGCATGTCTTTACTGCTATTGTGATCGTATAAAGACAAGTGTGTAATGGGTTTGATGAGTAGTTAGGGTCATTTATGCAGTTGTATCCATAGAGTTTGAAGGATAACACATGTAAATTGTGAAACTCGCACGATTTTTATAAAGCTGATTGTCTTTCCCGTTAGGCACTTTTTTCTTGACTGTTATGTAAGAAGTGTATTTCAAAGGGCAACCCCCATTTGCTCTGTCAATAAGGATTGTCTTAACTATGAATGCTTACTATGAATTGGAAATCATCTATTACTTTTTGAAAATAAGACTTTAATTGTGTCTGTTTCAGCATGGGAGTCATTTATCCATACAAAAACAAGGCGGCATACAAAATTGCTAAATTAGAATTATTTCTTTTTTTTCACAATTTTACGATTTTTCACTCTTTGGCGTTACTGATCAAATTATATGAAAATGACCCACATCGGTTTGTTACTATGTGAATTTTAGATTAAAATTACATACATAGAGCTAAACTAAAGAAAAAACATATTTATGTAATTAAAATCCATCCATTTTCTATAAACACATTTGCTCTTTGGCGG
Source organism: Phycodurus eques (assembly GCF_024500275.1). Lineage (NCBI taxonomy): Eukaryota > Metazoa > Chordata > Actinopteri > Syngnathiformes > Syngnathidae > Phycodurus > Phycodurus eques. The sequence goes on along the minus strand of NC_084543.1, from coordinate 15,002,420 downwards.
TGTGGGGGGCAACTCTTTGTTTCATCATCACACGTATCTTTGTGTATTCATGCACCCATAAAGTAAACAAAAGCCACTCCACAGCTCGGAGATGGTGTCAAAAAATATCCTTCAGTGTAGTTTTTGGTTGTGCAGCAACGATTGTCTCCCTACTAAGGCAACAAGCCCACTATATGAAGGTGTCAGTAACATCACTTGCAGTTTCAATTGAGGAGCACTACCTGTGCTGTTACAGTGGAGCCTGCAACAAAATGTGAAACCCAGTGTCAGAATTCTGCATTTTATTAATTTTATCCCTCTGCTGTCACCTTTGGATTTATCTCCACTCGCTGCCCTGTTGGAAAATTGAATGTGAGAATAAATGCCTGCTTTATGTGGCAATCCTGTAGAAGTGAGAGGATTGTTTGTTAAAAAAAAAAAAGCAAAATCTCCCGAAAGCAAGTCTCAATACAAACAAAATATTTGCTCAAACAATACACGTATTGCAAATATACTTTTGAATCCTGAGATGGGACAAAATTATTGTTTCTTATACTATAAATAATTGTGATTTTTTTCGTTTTTTTTGGGTCATCAATGGTCCAGTTCTTTGAAGTGACCGACAGGAGCAGGCTCCTGATTGGGTGTCGATTTGTTGTTGTTTTTTTTCTGTTCAAGCCTCATGTGATTGGTCAACACGTGCAGCCGTGTCTGTGTCCACACTAAGCGGAAGGGGGTAGGGGGAGGTTACCGACGGCACATTGAGCACATCTCCAACATTGGGAGAGACAACACAGTGAGTACAGCTAAGGTGAAAAGAAATTTGTGTCAAAAAACAAAATAATATTAGGACACATTTTAAAGTTAATAGATCAAGGGCAAAGTGCAGACTTTCATATCGGGCAGGCTCCACAAAAAAACCTGTATTGGATAGATACATACTAGTGTTGACGCTTTACTTCAGTTAGAGGAGAAAAGACAAGCAAGCAAACCTGCTGTTCATGAACGTTTGAGTGTGTTTACTGTAACTGTTGCTGCTCCCATAATACTTAAACAACATCCATCCATCCATTTTCCGTAGCACTTATCCTCACTCGGGCCGAGGTAGAGGCGGGGTACACCCTGAACTGGTTGCCAGTTCACACCTACGGCCAATTTAGAGTCTTCAATCAACCTACCGAGCAAAGTTTTTGGGATGTGGGCGGAAACTGGAGTACCCGGAGAAAACCCATGCAGGCACGGGGAGAACATGCAAACTCCACACAGGCGAGGCTGGATTTGAACCCGGGTCCTCAAAACTGTGAGGCAGATGTTCTAACCAGTCGTCCACCGTGCCGCCCTTAAACTATAATGTACAAATAAAAAAAATTTCTTATCCTATCCTGCAGGAATGCCTTGTCCCCGTGGTTCCTTTTCGTAAAGCCACAGGCATTAAAGACAGAGCAAGCAAAGAATGCAAAAAATGGCAGGGTGTCCTCTGGATTTTACAACTATAAATACATTAAATTATTTGAGGATCAAATCAAGGCATTGTTTGATTTTTGGCTGAAATAACTCAATGTCATCCAGTGGCAGAAAGAGGTTAATTCCAGTCTTGTCTTTTCCTTAGAGTGGAATGTGCAAAGATTGTCCATCTGGAACTAGTTAATAAGTATGGGACTGGTTACTAGCAGTCAATAACTAATCAATGCCAATTATGACAACTCACTGGCACAATCAATCAATCAATCATTAAGTCAAACTAAATGTAATGTCAATGTAAATTTGTCAAAGTAAAAACTTGACTATCTTTGTCATTTAAGCCTTGATGCACTGTGGACAAATGAAATGAAATAGCCACGTGAATATGGAGCCAATATGTGTTGATTCTGTGTGATCAATGTTCCAAGCATCATCTTATCGTTGTGTAAAGGCAGGCAATTAGGGTCACTAGACTCATGTTTTGGGAGCGTTGGAATTTATCATTGTTGTGAAGAGAGTACACAAAACTCAGAGAAAGCAGTTGGACTTAAAAAAATAAATCTGCATGTTGTCTAGAGGTCTCAGTCAAGTGCAAAGGCACTCTATAGTGGTTGAATGCAATTGACGCAAGGAAGACGGTCATTACCCCAATTTGTTTGGATTTTGAAACTATCTTTCCCACTAAAAATAATAGAACGCTAAATCATAAAATCGTCATGAAACATTCTTGGAAAAAATGAAATATTGTCACTCCCATTAAATGTAAATAAAACTCTTGATGCACTTAATATTTAATCCACTGCAACAGGAAGCATGAGAGCAATTGGCGCAAATTCCCCCTACTAACGCCGAGCTGAGCACTCGTAGGTCTGCCGAATAGGCAAACAATGACAGTGAGCCTCTGCCATGCGCAACATGCGCAGTCTTCAAATGGAGAGCCTTAAGTCTCCTTACTTCCAAGGTATATTTTTCTTCTCTTCTTACGTTCTTCCTAACTCACCTTGTACAACTACACATATCAGTCAAATTTATTGATTTTCAAAAGGAAATTCTGTGGTCTATGTCTGTACCGTTACTGATCAAATTATATTACAAATTACCATGTGATTGTTTTGTTTATTATCATTTTTGTTTCCCTTTAACAAAAGTATCAATGATGGAGGACCAAAGACAAATATGGTGCGGACCACAGTACAACTAAAAGACCAATGTTTAGAGTTATCAGTCAATTATCTAACTTATTTTTCTCTTGCGTGTATGAATGAATGAATGAATGAACAAACGAACGAATAAACTTTATTTGAATAGGGATGATGATCGAGTTTAATATAGTTACAGAGCAAAAATTTCAACTGATGCGCTGTCCAAAGGGTTTATAGCTAATGCTCGTTTTCAACCCTTGTCCCTAGTTGGGCTTGCACATGAAGATGATGGTCAGCACAAAAGCAAAATACAAATAATCAATAGGCTGACACTACATTACACAATAATACAATGCATACAGCATAGTAGAATATAAAACTCAACATTGTAATAAACTACACTACACACTACACTACACTAAAATACACCAAAAACAACCATATCAAAGGGAAAAAAAAACATTTTAAATATGTCAAATCTCAGGCCACTTAGTTAATGGGTACAGCTTTGCTTTGAGTTTACATACGTATGCTAACATATGCTAACATTTTCTATTCGCAATTTAGTAGTAATTTGATGCCTCCTAACAGAATAATTCAATTTACATTTTATTTAAAGGGAAAGTTGAATTCCAAATTCAAACGTAACAAAGGAAGAACACGCTCCTGCATCCACGTGATACACGGTGTGAATATTGTGTCAAGTTTGTGTTGTCTTTTTACAACTTGATTTTGATTGCGGAGAAGACAATGCCTATCACACCCAGCTTTTTGATTTCTTTTAATCAACACCTCACTGAGCAAAGATTCGCCGGCGTTGTATGCTTCGCTAATTACAGCGACATTAGCATATTAACAAATCAATTGGCATGGCGGAGTGAATCATTCTGTACCTGTGGTAAAGTACTGGGTGTAATACTCAAATGTGTGATTTGTTTCACATCCCCATCACTGAGACACACGCACACACACCATTGCTCCCCTGCTGGGTGTATTGGATTGCTATCAGTCCCTGAGAAAGCGGCTTACATAACCGCGCTGCCAGCAGCATCATCCCACGTCGGCCTCTATATTAGATGATAACATGGCTTTTTGACAATGGTGCTTCTCGGTTTCAGTTTATGAGGGCGAGGACACTCATGAGCGTGTGTGTGTGAGAGAGTGAATGAGGGTATTTTTCCAGTAAAATGTGTGAAAATAGATATAGTGTGATGAAAAAAAAAAGTGAAAACTGTTGATAAACTGAAGCTCTTCAGTCAATGTTATTGAAACATTGGTAAAGCAGCGTCCTCATCAGTGTTACATATTTATGCTTATCTGGTTCAGCAGTTGACATTGTTGGGCATGAAAGCAAATTGTGACGCAATTAGCAAGGCCAGAGTACAAAGTTGCCTTACTTTTTTTTTTCTTACTGAAGAAAAACTTCCTTCATTAACTCTTCATCGCAAAGAGCAATCCTCCAAGCAGAGTTAGAGCAGCCTGCACAGGAGGAAGATTATAAGACGGAGTGCAGTGATTCGATAAAGGGCGAGTCCTATTTCAGCATTCCATAGTACCACATGATCAAAGAGGAAAATGCTGTTTTAATTTCAAGAATCATATCTCATCTCCTGTGCACGAGCTTGTTATAGAGAATTGTGCTGTAGGACAGAGAAAGAGAAGATGACGAAGAACTAAATTCAAAGCACTGTTTTACAACTAACCTTTCATTGGCTGCTATGGATGTTGCACACAACAGAAACTTCAAACACATGGCGACACTTCACTAAGACACACACATATAACGTTGCTGGCAGAAACAAAGCAAGAAAAGAGCAACGTTTAGCTGGTAATGGTGCTGCAAAACTTGCTGGGAATATCCTCCTTCAAAGCCAACCATGGTCATGTCCCCTTGTTGAGATTGTACGGTGTTGTATGCTATACCGTATGCAGCACAATGTGCAGGCATCCTTGTTATTTTGGTTTTCAACGTCGAAACAGTTGATGTCAAACCTGAGGGCACATTTACAGGTATGTATCCTGCAACATCTGTTTATCTATCATTCAGATGTTTTAATGATACAGAGAAAGTGATTTAATCTAAGTCCTACTCCAAATTTGCATTAACTGTTGAAAGTCTTGACTGTGTAAATGTATAGATTTGTTAAGACAATAAAACATTTTTTTTTTTACAGTAATTGTACTTTACACTGCTGTTCTAACAGTTAAAAAATAATTTTCTGAAGTTCAATCTTGTGGAGTCTTTTATTACATTGTTTTTGTGTAGTCTTAAGTACTGCTGACGGCCCTACACATTTGCAGACCACTGCTCATCATGCTGCATTAAAAGCACAGAACAATTTGCACTGTACATTTTATGTGCGACAAACAAAAATACAGTACACTTGCCTTTTACCTTGACGTCACGTGAAAGTATTATGTGTGTTTTGCTTTTATTTTTGTTTTGTTTTGTGACAAATGACATTATGTAATGGCCATTAAACCATGAATGGGAATTATTGCATAGAGGTCATTTCTATAACACGGGACTAAAGCAGTGCACAAATATCAGTCCTGCTTGCTCAGTGTGCTCAGTAGACTAGCGTAGACCATAATAATAAAAGAAAAGTCACCAGAAAGTGAGCTGTATTTAGTCTTTATGTGAAGTGACGCTCAAGCAGTAAACGCCCTCAACATGTTCGCAGACCCATCATCAAAGTTAAGGGCATTTAATTTTGCGTTTTACTATTAAGAGCAGTCGATTTCTTTATTTATTTACTTACTTCTGGGAAAGTCAGAATAAAAAACTGTTTACATGTTGCCTGTCAGATTAATAAAGGTTTTATGATACTACCAGTTTGAATCTGTTAAATCTTCCTTATTACCTGCATACCAGCATGCTGGAATTGATTGTTTACAACCTTAAAGGTTCCAATGTACAATATTTACAACTCCTTGATATCTGAAGATCACATCCACTGGTTATCTACTGTATGTTGTGCAGTTATCTTTTTTAAGCTCTAAATACGTTGGGCTAAGCAGAGCTGTAATACACAATTATTACAACAAGACTCTGGATGCCAGTTACCTAAAACCATTGCATCAACTTCCAAAGCTTCATTTATTTCAAATTCTGTAGGAAAAACTGTAATCCATCAAGGTTGTTGAAATAATGACGCAGGATTAGTCACTGCATTTCAAAGCAAAGGTGTGCTATTTTTAACTTTATATCGCTAAACCTAATATCACGATTACGTGTACGATGGTACACTGGGTTGTAAGGAAAACAGCAGTGTTGTTGCCACAGCAACCATAGATCATCTAACAGCCATCTACGATTCTTTAAAACTATCCATCTTTTTTCATACCGCTTGTCTTCATTTGAATGACGTGTGAGCTGCAACCTATCCCAGCTATTTTTTCCGAATATGCAAATTATTATTGCTACTCCATTTTTTATTAACAAATATATGTTTACCTCTGGCAATTTGTATTTACCATGGTGACTTAAATGTAAATTACACGTTCAATCTGTGAAGGGACCATGGAATAAAAAAAAAAATAATTGTTCCTCACTGCCATTTTAATTTCTTTATTTCCAATAAAATTAATTCTATCAGACTTAGCAGGGGCTCCAGTTGAAGACATTCCACAGGCAGTTAATTCAAAACTCATTAATAATGGAGCCGTAACAATAAGGAGAACGTGTGGGTGGACTGCCTTCATGCAGAAATAAGAGAGAGAGGCAGAGAGAGGGAAATGCAGGTTTTCAATAAACTGTCAGTCATTTGCTAAGATAAAGGTTTCTTTAAATGCACATAGGGGAGATAAACCCACAGTTTTCATTCAATTACCCTTTTACCACAGTTAACAAAGGAAACATAAGTGCCCAGTGTCATATACGTAGTGTTGGCTTCATGAAACAAAATGTGTTTCAACACAAAGGAGTGAGTTGAAAGCCTTGACATATCATTCAACATTTTTCTGTCTCCTCTGGCCTCTTGATTGAAGGACGAATAAAAAGACTAAATTATTTGGATGAATATCAAACAGTCCTTTCTGGTGACCTTTCGTGTTTCCACTCACTTCTCCAACTTTGTTTCAATTTTGCATTTAATGTTTCCAGCTGCATACGTATGAAAGAAGGGTTAAGTTGCCATCAATGGAAAAAAAAATCTCTTTGGCAGGTAATTAAATCTTGACTGCCTTTATATTCTGCTCAATGTCAGCATTAAAGGGAGTGTCTACATGGCCACAAAAGCCTACACGGCGTGACGAGGTGTGCACCATTTGCTATACATTTAAGATGTGTGTGAGACAAATCTGCATATTGATTTAACACACTCCTGTACCTATTGATATGTCAGTTATTATGTGGAAACTATCAGAGCGTATCAGTGTCACACAAGTCCATGGACTGCATTTTCTGTTGTGTTTTAATTGCTTTTGGCACCGTGTGCCATGACTCACGGTGATGAGCTAATGAAGTCATCGAGATTTAGTGAGCAGCCACAGGCTACGGACTTATTCAGTATAGCTTTATTAACATTTCACAAAAGCGCCACTGGTCGCATTAGCAGCATTGGTGATTAATTTTGCTGCCTGCCAGATCAGGCCGGAAGAAGCTTTAGGATGTGTGAACAGTGATGAACCCTTATTGTACCATATGTAGGCATTTAAATACCGGTTTATTTAAATATCCATACCGTATCACTGGAGGGTAATGCATTTTGCCATCGGTTTATGTATTTTAGATTAAGTGTTATGACTGCTGATTCTAGTCCTTTTTCAGAAAATCCCAGTGAGCCAGCTCAAATTTGGGTATAAAAGGTTAATCCACTTTGAAATTGCCCATTTCAAAATGGTAAAATGTCAAAAGCTCCCTGAAATTCAAAGAGTCTGCATTGAATAAATGTGTGCAGAATAAGCAGTCACATGAAATTTGTTTTTAGTTGGGCGTTTCTGTGTTAAATGTGAGATAAAATCATTGCATATTCTAAACAAAAGCAGTATAAGAAATATGGTTTACTATAGAAAATTCTCATAGACATCATATTTCTTTTAGGGACGTTCGATGCCTTTTTTTTTTCAGACCAGTGTCCTGAGTACGAGTATTCACTCTTGAGTACTCACCGATACCGAGTACCAATACCACTAGTATATTAAAACTAACACACAGTGACACATAATTGTGAATAAAGACCTTTCTTTCTTTCTGACACACATGCTGATTCACCGATGTGTCAATCCGCCACAGTGTAGTGCCAACTTCTGGCGAGGAGGACTTACTCGATTGTCAGATTTTTTTGCATTGAGTGGCTCAGATCGACAACTTTCACCATTACCCGGTACCTTGAAATTAGGCCGGTATCCCTCGTATCAGTACTTGCCCATCCTTACTCTTTGTAAAGTAGTCCGTCTTCGAGACCATTTATCCTGTTCAGGGTCATAGAGAAGATGGAGTCTACCCCAGCTTTTTCTAGATTTTGTTTATACCAAATCTAAGCAGTCTACTGAACTTTGAGGAAATAGATTAACAGCAAGTACTATAGGCAGAAGCATGTCGAAGAAGTCGGTAGGAGGAGGTCAGATTACAGGGTAATTGCAAGTGTTCCTGTGTTTAAAAGCATCGGCTATTGGTTGAAATTACATCAATGCAACTGTAACTGCCACAATACAAATACTCTGGATTTGTAAGGAATACCAGGGAATCATTGCTACTACGTCAACTTCTAAAAAGATTAGTTACCCATGAACACCTACTCCCTTGTGTTCCGTGCAGAAGCGACAAATCAAACCTTTGCCAAACAGTTCTCTGCTGGTGTGTAAGTGAGGCACAGGTTCGTATCATGTCGGGGAACAAATTGAAAGATGAATCAAGTGGAAAATAACTGCTGTAGTATATTGTAACTCTGTCTAAACCAGTGAAGCATGTTTTTTTGTAATTATGCACCAGAGCCATGCTTGAAATGTTTTCCCAGGGAAACCACTTGAAACGCACAACACGTTCACACCAATAGATGACATACAATAGATGTTTATGTGTGTGTTTAATTATTACTTTCTGTGGTTCCAGAGCTAACATGCTCTGACTTTTACAAAGTGTCATACTTCAAATTGGCATGCATTTCAGTCAAATGAAAGCAAGTCAGGTTGATAGATCGAGGGTGTGTAGGGATGATGCATTTCCCCCGTGATTGCTTTTATAGCCATTACTCACAGCATAGGGTGATTAGTAGGCCAGTGGCTGACACTTCTGCTTGTGCCTGTGTGACGCAGCCATCACATAGGAGGGTCCAGTTACCAGCCACAACACTGATCTCTCATTGCCAGGCTCAATCAGTGAACCAAAATAACGGATTATGCACATTCCTATAAATCAGCCTACGAGCGGCGTAGGGCCTTGAAGGACAGACGGCAGCTGTGCTATTTATGACAAAGAGCATGAGGACTTTGAGAAATATCACTCAAATCTCGTCCCCCTGGATGCCACTGTGGCAAATCTGAAAGATATTTTGGGAGAGATGTCCGGGGCCAACTTTGAGGGGCATCTGCCTGCAAGAAAGTATTATCTTAACTGGGGTAAGGTGTTCTTTTATTGCAAATAAACTTGGATCCATCGGGATGTTATTAATGCGATCTAATGTTAAGAGCCTTCTCCTCACTGAGGTGAGTTAGCCAATTACAAACATACACTTTATCTTGCCACCTGTCACTCCAATTTTCCTCAAAGAACTTCGAAGAAGGCAGTTTTCCGAGCATGCCTTACGACATTAGATCGATGTTTTATCATTTAGTTCTGTTCTTAAAATATCATATAATCAGGGGGTGTCAAATTCATGGTAGTTCAGGGGTCACATGCAGCCTAATTTGATGTCAAAGGGGCTGGACCACTAAAATCACACCATACTTAATGTAATTATAAAGACCAATTTTATTTTTTCCTATAATACAAAACAAAACAAGTAGAGAAGGAAAATCTTTTGATTGAATTACTTTTTCTAATATTTTTACAAAACAACCTCATCTTTTTAAAAATATTTTCTCTTCAGTTTGTAATCTACATGTGTGCATAATAACTGATCACAGTGATTGTATTTTAAGGCACAAAACTTTTAAGTCAAATGTATGTGGAACTGAAAAATATGGCATTGCAATTTAAAATTAAATCAATTTATGAAGATTTAGGAATTATTATCATTCCATTTTCTACAAGAGCATAATAATTCTCAAAAATATCCTTAGTCCCCACCACCACGATGTCTTAAGTATTTTTTTCACTTTCAAATTCATCTTTCAGTCCAGATTGTACCCTCTAGCGGGCTAGTTTTAGCCTGCGGGCTGTATGTTTGACACCCCTGATATAATTTATATATTCTTCTCATTGGCATTATCAATGGGGAAACCTGCATACAGTACATTGTTATGCACATGTCTATTTATTACCGATGGAATCTGAAGGAATTTTGAAAAATGATCTGTCACTTAAAGTTTTGCTTAACTTTTTGTTAAGGTTTTTCACCCAAACAAGAAAGTATCTACGTCTCATTTCCTGACGTTGTGTGCAAACTGTATAGTCAAGTCCCGAGTGTCAGTTGTTAAGCTGCTGCAACAAGCCTTAAGACTTTTAGTCCTCCTGGTGTATTTTGCCATCGTCTACTTGCAGAAGATTCTTTTTTGCCCAAAAAAATTTCTGTTCAACGTTCTGTTTCTGTTCAAAATTTATATATATATAGGAAATCCAGAAATGTACAAAAACCATCACCAATTTCTAGATTTTAATTGATAAAATCCCTCCTCGACTGACTGGAGAAAAACCTTAGAGATTTTTAGAGGATTTCCCTGTATTCTATTATATCTATTTCTTAATGTCGTTCATTAAGCTCCCTCAGTGGTCACGAGTTCTCTAATTCCAGTTATCATGTAGTTTTTCGAATTGGTTGCCATAGTACAGCTGCAGATCAGGTTGTGGCGGTGACATCTCAAAAGACAGAAAGGCATGCCACAGCGCAGTGGAAGAAGACATGCTGATTGAGATAATGAAATGTTTTTTTTTAAATCCCGGCAAGACGATTTGGCCGAGACTATCGTGGGATTTCCTTATTGAAATCCTACTTTTCATGTTTACTTTATTTTCTCATATCATGAGTTAATATCCCTTCTTATGTGTTTGGCCTGCAACCCTCTACTTGTATTATTCTAGAAAAAAAGATGCTGTTAAAATTGCTCATTTCCTAAGGCACTATTTAAATTAATTCAGAATAAGTTAACTTTTTTTTTCATGTTATTGCACACTCACATGGTTAATTATTTTTGTTCTACAAAGCATTTTAACACCATTGATGTAATAAAGAATGCAGCCGCCTTGACTTTGACCCACTGATTAGGATTAATACCGTGTTAATCAATGTGGCCCATGAGTTCAAAGGTGATTTATAATTCTCAAACTCGAATTCCGATCAGACATTACTTAACCTTTGATTTATTCATTACAATTAATTGTTGCATATGTGAATACTTGTGTCAATTCACTCACTACTAATCAGTACTATACCTGTATTTTGCATGTTTGAAACCTCTTCTGATATGAAAGTGCATATCCTATCAAACAGAATAGATTCACGTTTTAAGGAATGGGGGGATCACATTTTCTCAATTAGTGTTCTAAAAATATCATTGCATGGGTTATTGCTTTTGATCTGATCGTTAGTTAGCTCAGCCACAAAGCCCTAAAAAATAGAGGCCCTGCCCTTGTTTGGTGCCTTTTGCTACTGTATATTGGTTAAATAGGCACAAAGAAAAAGGAGCTCATAATTCTGACTTTCACCCTGTAGTTTCGCCCTATTAGATTTCTTTTGCAGGATGAATAAAGTATCTATCTACAGTATCTATCCATCAATCATCTCTCCATCCATCCGTCCATTTGCTGTACCGCTTTATCCTCACTAGGGTCGCGGGCGTGCTGGAGCTTATCCCAGCTATCTTCGGGCGACACCCTGAACTGGTCGCCATCCAATTGCAGGGCACATATAAACAAACAACCATTTGCGCACACATTCACACCTAAGGGCAATTCAGAGACTTCAATGAACCTACCATGCATGTTTTTGGGATGTGGGAGGAAACCGGAGTGCCCGGAGAAAACCCATGCAGGCACGGGGAGAACATACAAACTCCACACAGGTAGAACTGTGAGGCAGATGTGCTAACCAGTCTTCCACTGTGCCGCCCCATCTCTCCATCCATCCATCCTTTTTTTTACATGAACCTTCAAATAAGTATTTAAACTACAAACCGTGAACATCCATCCATCCATCCATTTTCTGAGCCGCTTTCTCCTCACCAGGGTCACGGGCGTGCTGGAGCCTATCCCAGCTGTCATCGGGCAGGAGGCGGGGTACACCCTGAACTGGTTGCCAGCCAATCGCAGGGCACATAGGAACAAACAACCATTCACACTCACAGTCATGCCTATGGGCAATTTAGAGTCTCCAATTCATGCATGTTTTTGGGATGTGGGAGGAAACCGGAGTGCCCGGAGAAAACCCACGCAGGCACAGGGAGAACATGCAAACTCCACACAGGCGGGGCCGGGGATTGAATTGATTGATTGGTCCTCAGAACTGTGAGGCTGACGCTCTAACCAGTCGGCCACCGTGCCGCCAACCGTGAACATTTCTAAAAAAAAAATTTTATTATTACTAGGTTAAGTTCAATTCGGACTCATTACCCTCGTATATTTGTCGCCTCGTTGAACCTGTTTTGAGGGGACTATTCCTGTCTCACGATCATGACCCACTACTCACGCTGCCCCCCTCTACTGTGAGACCAATGCGTAGTACAGCTTCTGTTACCATGACAACTGGGCCAGTGGGGTGCTGTGACAGGGCTAGTACTAGCCCACAGTGAGAGGAAAAAAGGATCTCCTATATACGTATATTGTATTTTCACTCAGACTTGTCAACTAGTGCAGCGGTCCCATGCATGCAGTTGACACATTGCCAAATGGCAAAATGGCAGCTCATGAAAGATTTAGACAGCTGTGCTTTTACTTTAAAAGCACTGCCTTTATTTTGATGTGCACATGTGTGAGCGGTAGAAGAAAGCAAACAGCAACAACTAAAAATCTTAAGTTGGGGTTTGAACCCAGGCTCTTGCCTTCCTGTGTGGAGTTCGCATATTCGCCCCATCCTTACGCAGATTTTCTCCAGATATTCCAGTTTCCTTCCACAATCCCAAAATGTATTTAGGCCTGCTGCGCACTGAGCGTTGCGACCGAACCCGAGTGAACTGTTGCACAGTGTGTGGGGTTCAGTGACTAGTTTTCATGAGTGGCCGACAGTTGGACACTGGTTTTGTGGTGATTCAAAATTTGAATCGTCGGTGCATGATGTCGCAACTTCGCAGATCTAACAGAATCAAAAATGCACATGAGCTTTTAGTTTCACAACAATACCTAACTATTTATAATTGCAAATGTACCTGTGGATCAAATAGTGACACATGCAGTCTCTGTCACACAAATGAATGCAAATGATGTATGGAGCCAGTGAGTCAGCCTCCCCAAATATCCACACTCTCTCCTTTATTCTCACCCACTTCCTTTCCTTATGGCAACCTGGTTCTTCCTTGACAAGCACGCTATGTTTTTGTGGTTTAATAGTAATACAGTATAATATATGTGGAGGGTTGCAGTTTTGCATCGCAGCACATTGGAAGATGTGAAGGCCAAATGACTCAATGTGGGGGTGTGAGTCTTTTTATTTATTTTTTTATTTTTCCGATGGTCCATTCCAGTCGGGCTTGGTGTGCAATGGGCCTTTGGTTCATTGAAGACTCTAAATTGTCCTTAGGTGTGAACGTGAGTTTGAATGCTTGTTTGTCTCATTGTGCTCTGCGATTGGGTGGCAACCATTCCAGGGTGCACCCCGTCTTTCACCTGAAGTCAGCTCGGATATGCGCCAGCTAACTCGTGACCCTAATGAAGATAAGCGATAGAAACAAAACGGATTGATAGATGGACTTTTATTCTAACTATAACAACTTATATAATATATCTACACAAGTAGCATCTCATTGTAAGTCTGCAGATTACTGCTTAAGTAAATAAAACCATTAAATTCACATTGAACACAACTGAGGTTAGCGTTGTGTGGCCCTCAACAACTGTTCCAATTTCTCTTATGGCGCCTTTGGAAAATGTATTGCCCACCTCTGCCCTAAGCCCTAAAGCTAATGAGTTGCTTTCACAGACTACAAAATATTCAGTTACAACAAAAGAACTACAAATTATTAAATTAAACTCTAATTACATAATTTAAAGTTAGAGGTCCTGTCTACTCACCCAAAATCGAACAGCGAGCCTAAAAAAGCCATGCATGCAAATATGCAAACAACTTCCATGCAAGGTTAATTTGAGTGAGCTAAAGGGTCTGACTGAAGTCAATGAGTTGCCAGCACTGCAGATATACCCCTCTTGAAACATATTCCATTGGTATATTTCCTTGGAGGCACTGCTGAAGCTGCACTAATTCCTTCTTGTTTCATTTAATATCTTATTATTTGCTGCGTCTGCCACACAGTCCACTTCGGTGAAGGGAGAGTTACAAGGGAACAATGAAGTCTGATTGAGTTTGGTTCAAAATCTTGCTTACTTCTCCATGGAGATTATTCTTAAAATGAAGTTATAGTCAGTAAATATTAGCTCATACAAACTTTTGAATATTTCATTTTCTCTTAACATCTAATTAATGTTACTGAAAGGACCAAAATATGAGCATAGAATTATAATTGTTAGTGCTGAAAGACAATAATTCACATTATTATCCTGCAATAGAAAAAGATTTTGGTATGGTTTTTCCACTTATTTTAGTTCAACAGATTCAATTTTACACAAAGGAAAAAATGTGTGGCTCAATCGGGATAGGTACCCAATAGCGTAAGTGCATGTGGTGTAATGTAGCAACTGTTTACTGAAGCCTCAAAGGCCTTTAAAAAAATCTAATGATGTGCTGATTTCGTCCCTAGTCTGTTCAAAAACCCAATAGTGTTCTGTGTTGGCACGATACAGTAGGACCCTAGGAATCTCACTGGCCTGGAGACTAATTGACGACCTAATGGCAACTTGAGTCTCCACTGGTTGGGGAGACATCTCCGTGACGTCTCCTGGAGACTAGCCGGGTCACCAAAGACCATGTTCGATTTCATTGGAAACATTTTAGCCACTCCTCTCTATGCTCACTATAGAACCTTTATGTAGCTTAATGTCACAAAACAGAGGGAAATTGTCACCAAATTCTATCTGGACATCTCTACCTATGACCACTTCAACCTCTGAAAATATCAGAATAATTGCCCCAGTATTTTGGATTTTATGGATGTTCTTCATATACTCACTATGTAGAAAAAGCTTACAACAGCACTTAATGTGACAAAACTGTATGCATTCGTCACCAAAATGTACAGTATATGGACATCACTACTTATGCCCACTTCAACCTCTGAATACATCAAAAGGATCAGCCCAATATTTTGTATTTTATGGACGTTTACTTATATTCATCATTAGATGTCAGCACGCACACTCAAAAACTGACACACACAAACACACATAATATGCATTATATGTTTATTTTATGTCTGGAGATGTCTCCCAGACATCTTTCTGGTGAGAGTTCAGCAATATTTTGGTCTCCCGGGTCTCGGAGTCCCCATGACCGATCAGTCTCGGCAGTCTCTGGGGCGTCTCCAACACCGAGACAGGGTCTAAAGTTAGCAATGTGCCCCTGGGCGTTACAAAATCTGTACTCTGCATTTGCATTAGAAAGAAACAACCCCCTGCACCCACAGCCCCTACCAAGTGACTTGAAACTCAGTGTGATGAGTGGATAGTTAAGTATGCTGTAACTATTACCTTTGTGTATTTTGACAGAAGAATTTCAGAGACCTGTTATTAAACCTGCCTCAGTTTTACATTGTGGAAAAATATTGCACAACATGCCTCCTTTAAAATGTTACTTAAAACATAGTCAATGGAAGAAATGACGGAAACAGTTTTACTCTGAACTGAGTTATTCCAATTTCCGTTATTTTTTATGGCAGTCTTTGATATTAAAATTGAATCAATGTTCTGAAACAAATCATGTTTGACCTTTTAAAGTTGTGCTGTAGTTTCGTTCTATGCTATACTATGACATATTAACCCGTGATATAATCCTTATGTAGTTTATTTCTTTTACATTTCGACTTAAGCGCAGCATCACTCAACATCCCTATTTCCAGGGAAAAAAATATTTTAAAAAATAGGTATTGATGTACATTATAGATATAGTATACATGATATATAGTACTTCATATAATAAAACAAGGCTGAATTCTTCTGCTCTATTCAGTACAGAGCTATAGGATGATATTAGCTGCATGTGTGGTTCCCTGCTGAGGAAATAAACACAACATTTTATTACGCTTCCCTTGATGGACTGCTAAAGAGTTCCGCACTGTTTAGACTGAACCTGATGCAATATTGATGACACTAGTCAGGCTGGCTGAGACTTTGCCCCGAGCAGATAGATCAATGCGACATTCAAAGACCAAAGAGACTGAACTTGATGATTCACATTCACATTGTGTGCTTGAAAATGACCAAAGCAGCACATAGTTGGCTATGATATAATGTGCAAGTGGAGTACACCACAGAGGAGGAGCATCTATTATTATATCCAGAAAAATATAATAGAGAATGCATCTAAAAGCATTTTTTGTGGCAATTGTGTTTCCACTGTCACAAGAATTCACATTGATGTCATGTATCTGCAGCGACCTAAAGGCTTTGCAGTAATATGAATGGAGGCTATAGTTGGCAATAGCATTTTGTGAAGAAACACAAGGCACTGCAATCTTAGATGAATCCGCCCTTTGAATACCCTTGGTCGGAATATAAAATGTGATACAATGCATTGATATTTTGTAATGCAACTCTTCTCGACAGTAGTGATGTTGTGAATGTATTTTGCTGGAAACCCATAATAGGAACAAATGCTACCTTAATGCTTTTCAGCTGGGTTGTATTCCAAAACTTCCACTTCAACACCCATTTTCAAATGTTTGTGCTTTTAGGCTCCAAAACAAAGTTGTCATGTAAACAAGTGGCTAAAGCAACAGTTCAAAATCAATTTTAAAAACTTTCTAATATACAGTCAAAACGTAATGAGACCAATTTAATTTAACCTACCAATAGTTGATTTTTTTTTCTGAAATGTTCAGTTTGTAGTTTAAACATTTGTTTGAAAGATTTTTGGTTTGTTTGTTTTGTTTCGGCCTAACTTCTTCCTGTTAGCCATTTTGGAAATGAGGTCATTGTTGGAACACCCAGAACACCTCGACGACGCGGGACCTACGCGAGGATCCTGTTCGTGGACTTTAGCTCTGCGTTCAACACCATCATCCCCGAACTCCTCTCCTCCAAGCTTCTCTAGCTCAGCATCTCGTCTGCCATCTGCCAATGGATTTACAGCTTTCTGACGGGCAGGACACAGCAGGTGAAGCTGGGGGACACCACCTCATCCGCCATCAGCACCGGGGCGCCCAAGGATTTGTCCTCACTCCGCTGCTCTTTTCTCTCTACACAAATGTCTGTACCTCAACGCACCCTGCTGTCAAACTCCTGAAGTTTGCAGACGACACCACCGTCATCGGCCTCATCAAAGACGGTGACGAGTCTGCATATTGACAGGAAGTGAAGCGGCTGGACACAACCTGGCACAAACTGGAGCTGAGCACACCCGAGACTGTAAAAATGATCGAGGACTTCGGGAAACATCCTTCACCACAGATGCCCCTCAGGCTGTCCTACTGCCCTGTGTCAACTGTTGAGACCTTCAATTTCCTGGGAATTACACTCTCTCAGGACATGGGAGACCAACATCAACTCCATCCTCAAAAAGGCCCAGCAGAGGATGTACTTCCTGCATCTTCCGAGGAAGCACGGCCTGCCACAGGAGCTGTTAAGGCAGTTCTACACAGCAGTCATCGAATCAGTTTTGTGTTTATCCATCACATTCTGGTTTGGTGCTGCCACAAAAAAAGACAAACTCCGACTGCAACGGACAATCGGGACAATCGTCGGTACCCTACCCACCCTTGAGGACTAGCACGCTGCCAGAACTAAGACAAGAGCATGCAAAATCCTCTTGGACCCACCACATCCTTGTCACCACCTCTTCAAGCTCCTTCCCTCAGGTAGGCACTATCAAACAATGCAAACTAAAACCAGCAGACATTCCAACAGCTTCTTCTCTCTAGCCATTAAATTGCTAGAGACTGAGTGACTCTCCGTAATGTGTTTTTATGTCTCAAAAGTATATCATTCCATTTTCAACACCGGTTATCCTGGTTAGGGTCGTGGGGCACTGGAGCCTATTCCAGCTGACTACGGGTGAAAGGCGGACTACACCCTGAACTGGTCGCCAGTCAGTCACAGGGCACATATAGACACATTTGCACTCACATTCACACTGTCACTGAGTGGGAACTGAACCCATGCTGCCCGCACCAAAGTCAGGCGAGTGTACCACTACACCATCAGTGACTCTCAAAAGTATTTACTGTCAAAATACCTGCCTATTGTCATTCTATAGCGGTTCCAACTAACGGAGACAAATTCCTTGTGTGTTTTTGACATACTTGGGAAATAAAGAGGATTCTGATTCTGAGGATTCTGATTGTGATACCAGTCAGAAGCAGAGAGCTGTGATTGAATCTCTTGCATTGGAAGGGAAACCACCACTAAACCTTTTGAAAAGGTTGCAAAATGCATAGAGGGAAGCTGCAATAGGTTACAAAAAGTCAAAAAGTGGGTGTCCAGGATCAAAGGTGAACAACAAGAGCCTGCTTTGAGCTACCTCTGTGACAAGAAAAGGACTGCTTGACCATCTTCAGCTGTTAATCAGAGACTTATCAGAGAAGATCATAGATGACATCACCATCATGTCTCATCATTGATGACATAACTCTAACCCCATACATATTTCGTTAACATTTTCAAAATGTGTCGTTGTGGTTCTGTTATGATCAGTGTTTTAGTTGAGATTACATTTAGTTTAGTTTCATTTTTTTGTCTTGTTTTCCTGTGTCTTATGCTCATGTCTTGTCCTGATCATTAGGTTTTTATTTCCACCTATTCTCAGTCGCCTTGTTCCTTGTGTTTACTGATCAGCTCCCTCCAACCACTCGTGTCTTGTCCATGTGTGCCTCGTTGTCTCGTCAGTTGACTTGTGTTTAGTTCCCTGGTTTCTTTCAGTCTGTGTCTGTTTAATGTTGTTGCTGTCATGTGTCACGTATCCCCAGTTTTGTCATGTATTCGGTAGTGGTGAACAAGCTTATAACTCTAATCCACAAGCCATTTTCACCCGAACCATTACTAGAGGAGATGACTCAATGGTCATTAAGCCATTCAGGTCCTCTAACATCTTGCTGTATTTTTCACTATCTTATTTTTATGTTTAGTGAATGTCCTATTCATTTCCAGCGCTGCCCCGGTTGGTGGCGCACTGCAAATGACTGCATGTCCTTCAAAACACAGTAAAATGTTCTAGAATCACATATAAGGGGCATAACATCCATTGCCTACGTCATATTGAAGCAACAGCTCTGTTCTTTTGGTGTAATACAGAATTCGAGCTTAGAGGGACGCCAAAAGTTACATACTATCGCTTTAAACAAAACGTTTTTAAATAAACCTTCAATCAAGTATTTAAATATTTTTTTCACTGCCCTTTGTACATCAGGCTTCTAATTCATTTGCCAAGCCAAAGGGGTAGTCCTCCTGCCTTGGCCTGCACTTGACAA
The DNA here is from genome assembly GCF_024500275.1 of Phycodurus eques. NCBI lineage: Eukaryota > Metazoa > Chordata > Actinopteri > Syngnathiformes > Syngnathidae > Phycodurus > Phycodurus eques. The sequence continues at coordinate 14,983,014 of NC_084543.1, read as the reverse complement.
AATGTCTTGGTTGCCATCATTAACACCAAAACAGAATAAGAACAAACACTTTAGTCGTGATCCAGTTTGCAGTACATGCTGCAGTACTTAAAAAAAAAAAAAAAAAAAAAAAAAGTTGCAAAACCTCTCATTGGTTGTTAAAGTCACTCTGTGACAGTGTCAAAATGCCTGTCAAACCAGGAAAGTAGAGCATTTTTTGAAGAGTAGAGCTTTTAATACATTCATGTATAGTCTTTTTTATGTGATTGTTTAATTGGACCTATAGTATATAGCTGTATCTACAGTACACACTGACATAAGATTGTATTGCTTTAATGTATAGCTTCAGAAACATCCTAAAGCACCATTCCTGGGGCAAACCAGGTACTTGCAACAAACTAGATCAGACTAAACAAAACCTTTAAATAGAGAGCCAGAGACTGAATTTGAATCTGCATTCTCAAAGTCGTACTTTTTTTTTTTCCCTGGTTTGTCGATCTTTCAGTTCCACTATACAGGCATACGGGACTTCTCCAAGATAGATCTTGCTTCTTTCTTCTGCTCCTAAGAGATCGCAGGGCCCCCTCCACTGTCACATCTGTCATCCTAGGCATGCTAGCTGGAGGCCTTCTCTCCATTGCGTTCTCCCCTGGCTTCTGTCACCAAGCGCTGTCCGTTTCAGCTGAGCCCACCCCCTTGTCTCACTATGGTGGCTACTAGCTCTGTAGTACCGCACTGTGCTGTGCCAAAAGTGAGGTAATTAAGACAAGGAAATGGCTCCACTCAGCTGGGAAGAACAATAAAAGCTCCTGTCTGTCAGCAGTGGCAGCTTGCGGCCAATTTGGCCTGATTTGAAAGTTCTTTTATAAATATGTAACAATCACTTTGTGCATATCCAGTACTAATGACTTGTGAAACTTTGGGGAAAGGTTTTATGAAAATCATTTTCTTCTTGTTGTTTTTTCTTCTTTTCTTCTGAAACTTAAAACTACCTTTACCCTACAATGCATCCTTTCAATGTTTGTAAATGTACCCTTTATGGAAAGTTCAAATTTGACATTAGCCTGACAAATTCTGAATAAAGGATAGACATCTGAAATACTACCTACCCTTTATTTACGTCGGTCAGTTGAATAAAATTAGTACAATATTTGGTTTCTTTTCATGATCCCAACAAATGGTCACAAGAAAATAAAGGTACAATACAGTACAGGAAGGTTTGCCATATGGACTAGCGTGTGAAACTGATAATAAACATGTGGCGCAAAATTTGACTAACTTTTTTATATGTGGACAATGCACTAGATATATTACAAATGCACAGTATGGAAACTTCTTGAGCACATTATCAGATGCTAACTCTAACATGCTAAATCACTAACATGCTAAATCACTACCATTCTAAACCTAAGACATATGCAGTAAGTCACTGGTTTCATCTGTTTATTGACCCACCCTTATGCCACTTACGGTCAGACCTGATTGGTTCATTTAGTGATTCAATCAGATCGCGGTCGGATTGATTTCTCAGTTTTGTTTTGTTTTCTAGACCCATATCAAGACTACCTAAGGGTGATTTGGTCCACACCCAAGTTTGTTTACTGTGATCACACCTGATCAAACAAACCCCACCAAGGAACAAAATGAAGTCCAATCGGTATATCGATATAAAAAAAGTAAAGTGCGCTCATGTGAAAGTGCCCCTAAAGGATCACCATCAATGATAGCAGCCTTTTTTTTTCTTGGTACAGAAATTTGAGGTATTGCTCACCTTTAATATCCAAATGGTGATAGGTATTGTTCATAGCATTTCATCAAAGTGTAGTACCACAGTTATCTCAGACATAGACTAGTTCCAGTTCATTTGTAATGAAGCTATTTCAGTGTCTCACCTCATGTATTTTCACACCTGTAACATAATTCCTCCAGGTCTCTCTCTGCAGGATACTAACAGGTTGTTGCTGTGAAAAAGAATACCTTCCACCAACCGACATGGTCCCATTCCAAACCCTTAATGGCCCCTTGGGAAACGTGATTATTTATCACTCTTGAAGGCACCTTTCAATTATACCTTGCCCCATGGGCCGGGATTGTCAATTGAATACCTATAACCTCTGTCAAATATAATTCAAGGCAGAGGTTCACTGAGGCTGCACTGGTAACAATGTGGGGCCAATTTGCGGCACAATTCATAACCGAGATGGAGGTGCAGTGGGCGATGGTGATGGAGTAAGTGACAGCAAAGATGTGTCGACATGGCTGAGCGTTCTTGGTCACGGACTGGTTTCAGCAGCGTAGCAAAGCTCTGCTCAGCACGCCAAGTCTTTCACATCCGACGAGATTTCCCAAATTGGACCCTAATGGTAAGCCTGACAAGGTGTTGATCTCTCATTCCTCAAGCTTGTGTGCTGCGTGAACAACAGTGTGAAATGGAAGCCCAGGGAAGCAGCCACCTGCTTTATTGACAGACACACATAGACTCGGGATGGAGTTAAATATATTACGGTTTTAATAAAAAGACATTTGAAGGTTTAGTAGGCCGGTTTCATGGAATTGGATAACACTCTTTTACTGAGAACCATCAATGAAAGGTTTCTCATGATAGTTTATCATCTGTAAATGCGGAATTAGCAAATAAATGGGTGCTTAGTAAACAACTGCCCATTGTAAATTGGTAACGATTACAGATTACCACCACAGCAAGAGTCATTTATCAGCTACTAGCCCATAAAATCATCTTGACTGGAGATGGGACTAATATTAAACACCCATCTTCCCTTAAAAGACTCAACGCACACACTTTAAATTAGACCAAAAAGCAAGAAAAGAAAATGTCCCTCCCATTTCTCCTTTATTTGCACAGTGCACTGGGCGGTCATAGCCCGTGTGCTCTGAATGGCAAGTCCTCATGCAGATTCCGCACAGAATGCACAATTCATAATACCCTACTCAGAGAAAGGCAATTTTCCCATTTGTTTTCCCGCACAATGGCCCCTGGATAATAGTCACGCTGGGCCAGGGGAGGAAAGAGCAAAAGTGACCAAGTTATCTGCCTTCGCCAGTCTTCGTCCGAGCCTCTTCGTTATGAATTATAGATTAGAGATGAGAGCGGGAGTTTACCTTGCAGGGAAGGTAGATAGAAAGCTGCTTGAGGTCAACATGGCAGAGCCAAGATCAGTCCTTTACCAGTCCCTAGTCTAAAACACTTAAAAGAAGCATCCTCAAAATGCTTTCAGCAAGACTATTTGTAACAGATGATTTATCACTCAAACCAGAAAGGACAAGGCTGTTTAATACACAGTTTTACTTTTCAATATAATGACGCTTCAATGAATAGATTCTCCTCTTTAGTACAATACAAACGTTTTGACCTTTCTCTTCAGAAATTAGTTTGGTATGGTGATTTACCCAGATAGTTTGTTTTCTCTATACATTTTCACATCTTTGTAAGGTACCGTTTATATGTGCTGGCTCTATTTTGATCTTTGGCCAAACTATATTCGCCTCCGCAACACACAGTGGAAGTTAACTGGTACTAAATGAGGTGTTTAAAGGTACAGCTTTGAGAGAGAGAAAGATAGAGAGAGAGAGAGAGAGAGAGAAGAGAGAGAGAGAGAGAGAGAGAGAGTCTTTTATTGTCATTATGAAACATAACGAACATTTGCAGAGAATCTCGGCTTAGAGGATGCACAGAAATAACACTCAAAAATAGAACACTAGAAAAGAAAGAAAATACATTAAACAAATTAAAAGATCTAAAAGTGTACATACATGTACGCATATACTGCACCTATATGTATGTACAGTGGGTACGGAAAGTTTTCAGACCCACTTACATTTTGCACTCTTTTTTTATATTGCAGCCATTTGCTAAAATCATTTGAGTTCATTTTCCCCACATTAATGTACACACAGCACCCCATATTGACAGAAAAAAAAACGGAATTGTTGAAATGTTTGCAGATTTATGAAAAAAGAAAAACTTAAATATCAAACAGCCATAAGTATTCAGTCCCTTTGCTCAGTATTTAGTAGAAGCACCCTTTTGAGCAAATACAGCCATGAGTCTTTTTGGGAATGATGCAACAAGTTTTTCACACCTGGATTTGGGGATCCTCTGCCATTCCTCCTTGCAGATCCGCTCCAGTTCTGTCAGGTTGGATGGTGAATGTTGGTGGACAGCCATTTTCAGGTCTATTCAGAGATGCTCAATCGGGTTTAAGTCAGGGCTCTGTCTGGGCCATTTAAAAACAGTCACTGAGTTGTTCTGTGCTCTTTTTTGAAGGTGAACCTTCGGCCCAGTCTAAGGTTCAGAGTACTCTGGGGAAGGTTTTTGTTCAGGATATCCCTGTACTTGGCCGCATTCATCTTTCCTTCGATTGCAACCAGTCTCCCTGTCCCTGCAGCTGAAAAACACACCCACAGCATGATGCTGCCATCACCACTGTCGGGACTGTATTGGACAGGTGATGAGCAGTGCCTGGTTTTCTCCACACATGCCACTTAGAATTAAGGCCAACAATTTCTATCTTGGTCTCAGTTATCTTCGGGCGAGAGGATACACCCTGAACTGGTCGCCAGCCAGTCGCAGGGCACATATAAACAAAAAAACCTTTCACACTCACATTCACACCTACTGGCATGTTTTTGGGGCGACGCGGTAGGTGACTGGTTAGCACATCTGCTTCACAGTTCTGAGGACCAGGGATCAAATCCGGCCCCGCCTGTGTGGAGTTTTGCATGTTCTCCCCATTTTCTACCTGTTGGTGTGCAAGCTCATGTTGATGCCAGTGGTACTCCACACAAGTGAGCTGTTGTAACAGCAAGGAGGAGTCCACCTCTATGCTTTGGCACAGTTTGCTGTAAGCCACCCACTTACTGTCATGGAGACACACAACTTTAACCCAATGTCGAAAATAATGAAAGTAACTGTAAGGAGAAATGTAGGATTCTCTTTAAATGTTACTACAATATCCTGTCTTGAAATACACGTTTCATCATTTTAGTGTGTCGGTGCTGACTAAGTGTTGTAATTTTAAGACAGATTTGCAATACATTGCTTCTGTAATGCTACCAAAAACATATGTGGTAGGTTGATTGAAGACTCTAAATTGCCCATAGGTGTGAATGTGAATGGTTGTTTGTTTATATGTACCCTGCAATTGGCTCACGACCAGTTCAGGGTGTCGTCCGCCGCTCCAGCATCGGCTCCAGCACGCCCGCGACCCTAGTGATGGATGCATATTTTTGGGATGAAACCGGAGAACCCAGAGAAAACCCACACAGGCACCGGGAGACCATGCAAACTCCACATAGGCGGGGCCGGGATTTGAACCCCAGTCCCCAGAACTGTGAGGCGGATGTGCTAACCAGTCGGCTACCGTGTATATATATATATATATATATATGAGGTGTTTAAAGGTACAGCTTATATATATATATATATATATATATATATATATATATATGAGGTGTTTAAAGGTACAGCTTATATATATATATATATATATATATATATATATATATATATATATATACATATATATATATATATATATATATACACACACACACAAACAACAAATAAGCTCTCCTTTGGTTCTTGTTGTTATGGTGGAAAATTAGGATTGCTCAGCCTTGAGGAAGGTCTGTGCCTGGTGTCATTCTAGTCATTTACGGATTAATGAGGGAGAATTAAAAGTCGATAGGGCTTGGTCTGGAAAATTTGTGGCAAAATTCATTTTATTTCAGAGCGCGTTACTACATTTTTAAGTAGTCGTACTCTCTTTGAATGAATTGCTAGTGGGGTAAAGAGGGTTACGGATGGAGTGGATGTAAAGATGCCAAATGTTCTTTTCATCTGAAATTCTTTATCTTGGTAAAAACTGGAGGACGGGTTTGATGTCCGCACAGTCTGTTTCTGTTTACTCTGCATTTAATAGGATGGCACAATTTCTTTATCCTGCGCTTCATTTAACTCTAAATTTGAAATGCTGTCAGAAGGTTTGACATCCTATATATTTCCATTAAACAGCTAAAACTTTGCATAACATTGTTGATGCTTCGGTGTGAAACGAGTCCAAGAGTCATCAGCCTCTATTCCAATTTATTAGTGTTCAGAATCCTGCTGATCAAAGATGATTAATAACAAATCTAAATGTGGGGAATTAGCATGGAAAAGGTCCATGCATTCCAGCCGATGCATAAAATAGCTGCACTTACTTTAATGAGTGACGATAAAGTTCTCATGCTGTGCGGCGGGTAGAAACTTGATTGATGCACCACATTAGGAGCTTTAAACAGGGCCCCAAACGATACGCCACAGCAGCCTTTTAAAGTATTGTCCCTCGTGCCATGCATGCAAGGAAGACTATCACTTCTCTTGCCTTTATGCAGTGGAACCTCTAAAGTACAGCACTCACAAGTCATACAATTTCGGAATCACCCCAGAGAATGGGACTGATGTATTTCCAGGTCACAGATAGAAAAAATGCCTACGTGGCAGCCATGTTGAGTGTGGGGCATTGATGTGGAGGTCATGTCATGATGGTTATACTAAATCTATTGTCTGTTGTGCTGTAGAGCGCACGCAGAGAGAGAGAGCAAGAGAGAGAGAGAGAGAGAGAGAGAGGGAGAGAGAAGCATGGCGGTGTTAACTGAGGAATACAAAACACAAGTCTTTGGAGTCTCGAACATGATATTTTTGGTACATCCATCCATCCATCCATTTTCTGAGCCGCTTCTCCTCACTAGGGTCGCGGGCGTGCTGGAGCCTAACCCAGCTGTCATCGGGCAGGAGGCAGGGTAGCACCCTAAACTGGTTGCCAGCCAATCGCAGGGCACATACAAACAAACAACCATTCACACTCACATTCACACCTACGGGCAATTTAGAGTCTCCAATTAATGCATGTTTTTGGGATGTGGGAGGAAACCGGAGTGCCTGGAGAAAACCCACGCAGGCACGGGGAGAACATGCAAACTCCACACAGGCGGGACCGGGGATTGAACCCGGGTCCTCAGAACTGTGAGGCTGACGTTCTAACCAGTCCGTCACCGTGCCGCCATTTTTGGTACAGTAACAGTTTTCTTTCTTTTTTTTGGCAAGCTGTTCGCCTTTGGCCACAGATTTGGAAATAGGAAGCACACTAATTCCTCATGGCTCATGAAAGCGAGTCACCTACTACGACTACTGTACGTCAACAATGTCACCATGACCAAGCACACTGGCGTAGTAAGTTTGGATAAAATGTGAAACGTTCAAGCATTTTCAAGCTTTTCTTTAATATTTATTTACAATAAATTTGTACTGTACTGGGCATTTTAGGCCACAATAAAATATATACAAAACAATAATTTTGTACTACACAGTAATATGGGTGCATGTGGCCTAAAAAAAGTGCTTCAATGTAACGGACAATCGGCTATATCGGACGACCCCCCCACCCCTATTAGTCCGTTCTTTCGATGTTCCACTTGACTTACTTTTATCAATGTCTAATATTCAATTTACAGTAAGGAAAGTGTGTAACATTTGAATAAGAAACTTAAAAACTTGGCATAAAAACCTGACCTGAACAGGAGAAACAATTCCCAAATTCGAACATATCAGAGGTCAAACATCGCAGAATGGATTGTGTTCTGACCTTAGAGGTTCAACTGTACCTGCTTTTCTTTTGCAGCTTGCTTGCTTTATATGCTCAATAAAATATTATTGGATACTTTTCAATCTCGTTCCTTTAAGAAGAAATTTGTCTCCCTCCAGCATGCATTCTGACAAATAACTACTTATTTCAAAGTGGCCACTGCAGAAGGACAATGATAAGAGTGTTGTCTCCGAACTGTCATTTCCTCTGTCTTCCCACACATCTGACATCACTGTAATTGACTGGAGTGTATCTGGAAGTGCTATTGTTCCCAAGACACCCAAGAGGCTTGTCAGGAATTGTGGGGTGACTTGTCATTCACTGACCTCCACGTTTGTGCTCCGTTAGCTTTTATAGAAAATGCTGCGAGGCTTGTGTTAATTTTGCAAGGCATGGAAGTTGTCAAACTCAGTTCCCAGCTAAAGGACACCAAGGATTCCTTAATGAGCTGTGTGAATAAGGGTGAAGTGAAAAGGCAAGTAGGTCTTTTGGGGTGGTTATTAAGGCCCACTTAGTCCGTATAAACCTACTTGATATTTCCCACTCACAAGTGAACAGGCAGCATGCTTACAAAGTAAAAACTGCTGCTCCTATCCTTTTAACCTTCATCCTAATTGTTGATCCATCTTGCATATTCAGTAGCTGGAGCTTTAGAGACAGAACAAGGACCACATAATCTTGTCTTTTCCTCAAATTTTGCTTTAGCAAAAATTGCCTTGATCTTTCATTTCTGCTAATGAATGCTATGACCCTGGTTTGCTCTCACCAGGACCTTATTAGCACTTCCTTATTGGTTATTCCACAAAATGACGAGGCAACATGTCACCTGTGCCACCTCCTCTGAACCGGGCCATCAATTTGTATTAGCAGGTACGGTGTGCCCCATGGCCAATCGCACCTAAAACAGAGTGCAGCATTCCTACGGCTCCCTGATGCAAGACACGGTTTTCAGACAGTTTGAAGAAGAGGTTTGAGCCTCGCTAACTGTACTCAAACCATATGAAGAGAATCAATGGAAAACTAGACAGCACGGATGTGCAGCTTTTCAAAATATTGAAATACATTTTTATTTTATTTTCAATACATTTTTATGGATGTTGAAACAACATGAAGATCCTTTCAGTGGACCATGCTGTATCTACTCTCATCTATTGTTCCAGCTGCAAGATGCTAACATTCATTACCTGTTAAACAAGATTGTCTTTGGTAACACACATTTAAAAAAATAAAATTAAGTTAGGTGGGTTACATTTTTAAAATTCAGACAGTTATTATCAGGGCTCTGCACTACCTGTATGTGAAGTGCTGATGTGGAGCGAGGTAGGTTGTATTTTGTGATTGTATTGTTTTAAGTTTTGTGTATATGTTTTGCACATCACATTGTACAGTTGTACAATTTTATATGTATTTATTTGTACTTGCTTGTATTTTGCCTCTGCTGTCTACACTCAGGTCGGCATTGCGAAAGATAACATGTTCTCAACTGCCTTACCTGGACAAATAAAGGTTAAAAAAATAAATACATAGTAGTCAGCCATTCTATGATCAGTGATTTATAAATTCTCCAAGTTTAGCCAAATCACTTTTACTCTATTGGTAAATCATAATATTGTGCATGTTAACACTAGAATAATGGCTATGTCCACATAGACAACAAAACAGGTATTCCAATAAGAACATAATCTGAATAAGATTATACATACAGAATGAGACATATAAATATGTCCATAACCAAGTGAAAGTCATAGTAGGGTAGCAGCTACTCACATTATTATAGACTTGCAAATGGCAGCATTTTTCTTTCTTTTCAGTATGTATTTTATATTCAATACAGAGCAGTGATTCGGTTGGGAAATTTCCTTATTGTACATCTATCTGAGATTCTTTTTCTATTTGCTGCCTGTTCCTCATTTTCCGTTTGAACAGCCTTGGCAGGGTAACTGTTATCTACCATTTTTCTTTCGTTGGTGTATGGAACAGTTACTGGATGCTTGAGCCTGAGCGACAAACAAACAAAAGCAATGTGTGGCATGATAAGAAGAAAGAAATCCAATGTGCGTTGTCTGCTTGATAGCAATATCCAGTTTAAATTAACTGCAAATATTTGTTTTTTTGTCTCATAATGTCTTTGGAAGAGACTACTTTAGTTTTGTATTTTTGTGGTTGGTCCATTTATTTTTATTGTTTTCAAAATTAAACAATACAACATTGGCAGATGTTTTCATCTTCTTCATTATACTACAGTCTTGATTACATACACTGGCTGTTTAGAAGTACACAGCAGAAGGCAACTGATATTTGATTAAGAAAAACTAAATCATTAAGTTTTTCACCAAATGGTAAACGAGGGAGGCACGGTGGACGACTGGTGAGAGCGTCTGCCTCACAGTTCTGAGGACAAGGGTTCAATCCCCGGCCCCGCCTGTGTGGCGTTTGCGTGTTCTCCCCGTGCCTGCGTGGGTTATCTCGGGGCACTCCGGTTTCCTCCCACATCTCAAAAACATGCATAGTAGGTTAATTGACGCCTCTAAATTGCCCCTAAGTGTGAATGTGAGTGCGGATGGTTGTTTGTTTATGTGTGCCCTGCGATTGGCTGGCAACCAGTTCAGGGTGTACCCCGCCTCCTGCCCGAAGATAGCTGGGATAGGCTCCAGCACTCCCGCGACCCTTTTGAGGATAAGCGGCTCAGAAAATGGATGGATGGATGGATGGATGGTAAACGAGGTATGGAAATAAGGACAACAGTTCGTACATACAGTTTCAGGGCCATTCAATAGATAACAGTGCATCCGTTTTGTTTGATGCATTCGTCTGTTGAAAGTTCCTTTGGTCAGTTGGTTACCATCTACCTAAAAAGCATGCCCATTAGTGTCACTGAATGTTGAAATTGCACCATAAACTATTTTATCATATCAAAAGATATACTGAACAGATAAAGAGTCGAGCTCATCAAGGCAATGAAATGTGGCAGACGCCAAGTGAAGGACAATAGCTTTTTGAGTCATCACTTCTCAAAGTGCAAAGACTTGGCAGTGTTTCCCTATCAACAACTCATGGAAGAATTATTAAAATCGACACATTCAACTCATAGCAGGTGCCAAATGGAATATTTAAACACGCATTTGCATGCTGGCTGTCAACCCACTCCTCACTGTGTGTCTAAGGTAGAAACATTTGATCAATGGGGGCATGTGAGTTGGAAACTAACAACATCCGTCATAAGAATTCTCTCTCCATCCATCTGCACACACAGCTTTGCTCTCTTTAAACACTCTGCGGGGCAGAGAAATATGTGTGCAAATGTGACAGTGATTTACAGTGCAAAATTTATTTTTGTGACAGTGAGTGAAAGCAAAAGTACACTGCACTTCCTCTGTGACAATAACAATTAATTTAATCCTGCTATTGGGCTTTAGTTTGTATATGCACAGGGAAATAATGTGGGGGAGAATTTGTATTGCCTAACAACAAGCTCTAACGATCGAAGCTTCACAATTATGTTGTTTTATTAAAGCTTTGGTTCTGTTAAGATTTTTTTATGTTTTTTTTACCTTCACAAAATGTGAAAAGCTCAAGACGAGATATTTTTTTTATCGCCATTGTTGGTAAATTAGTTGTGTCATTAAAAAATATAACAATACCTAATAAGAGTGTTTAGTGGATATTCAATTACTCCTGGAAAGTACACACTGTATGAAAATTTTTCTTTTTAGTTTCATGTCCTACAATGTTTGTCAAAACCTTGTATGAAAAAAGTCTAGTACAGATAAAATCCTGTCAAACCCAACAGAAATTTAGTTTTATAAGTTGTCAACATACAGTATCACAATGAAAGTTGAAAGTGATGTTCTAAACATCTCAAATTCAGCCCAAATTTATCCTCACTGAAAAAGGTCTTGGGGGTTTTGGGTGAAGACACCAAGTGACACACTGCTGGATAGCAAAGTACGCAGCTGAAAATGCCAAAGAAAGTTCCACATATTTAAGAGTGTCACTTTTGGGAAGCACAAGCCTCCAACACAAGTCACCTTTTAAAAATACAATTTAAAAAAAAAAAAGCTCCGAAAAGCATGTCACACCACCCGGTAGCAGGTGGCTTTGAAAGGAGTCATGCAGCTAACATAACATCGCTGCTGGAGTTTTGTGACAGCAGCCATGAAATATCTCATTTTACATCAAAGGCAAACTATATGTTGTGAATTGGTAGTAATTTTTGATTTGCAGCTACTGACAGTTTTCAGATGTGCAGTTCATGTTCCCTCAAATCGAAGATGTGACAAAAACCAAATGGTTTCCATGAACTGATTCATGTGATAGAATTTTCACCGTCAAAACCTTTTAACAGCATTTCTGCGCATTGTAAAAGTTGTAATACTGTATATCGCACTCAATAGTAGATCAATATTGAACCTTTTTTTTCTACACTGTTCTGCAAATTCTGAACACTATACTATATCCTACACTAAAATAATTTCAAGAAGCTTTTAACTACTGAATATAGTGGTCGGGTGTGATATTTTGAAATGTAAAGGTCGGGTACTGTATTTGTGACCTATACATTGCAGAACGATGCATTTAATCCAATCCTGAAGAGCAGTGCCTTTATTATTCCTCAAAACAACTATCTTTGCATTTTATCTATCTATAGCTTGATAAAGCCAACACAGCCTATTATAAAAGTCCATACCCACCAAGCAGTAAAGTTTGGCTGCCCAAAAGCTCTGTGTTAAAACTTTCTGCCACATTTCAGCTTGTCATTTCTGTTTCTGTTACCAACTTCAGTTGCACGATAGCCTATGAGTGGAGGTAGTAGACACATACAGTAGAATAGTAAGAGAACAGAATCATAAATAATACATACATGTGTCATTGACTCTGCTAGCAATTTGTGGCCCAGGCAGCAACGCAGTGCATTGACGTCACAGTTAAGATTACAAAATCATTGGTGCAATTTGTGTGTAATCCTGAATCCCATAATAACTACAGTGTTAAATGAATTTACAATGCCAATCAGAAATGAGTGTTAATATGCAAAGGCAGAATTTTCAATGCAACTCTTCCAATTGTGCAGGTATAACTTATGATGTAGTCACAGAGTGTATTACCTGTTTGTGATATAGTATGCTATGGGGCAATTATCCTTGAAAACAGAGCAAACCAGTGTTTGAAGTAGAACAAATGAGATTTGAAATCGGTATTCATTTTTTCAATCGGATCTCATTTTTTAGTGTCCTGTGCAAGTTTGTTTTGTATATCAGTGAGCAGATGTGAAGCATCAAGCTGTTATGATGCTCAGGAGCACCCAGTGACCTCACCTGTCCTCCCCGCAGGTTATCGAGCTTCACACACACAAACACACACATTCTCTATCAGCCTGTATAATTTAACAGACAAAACTTACACGAGCCAGTGAAAGACATCACGACTGCAGATCTTGATTCTGACAGTGTGTCCAAAGTAACAAATGCTAAAATATGCTTTTAAAAAAATTTTAAGAAAAAAAACCAGACTAAGAAAAATAAAGATTTTAAGTAGGCGACCGTTAAATATGTATTTGCTTTTCCTCCTTTCTAGCTTTGTTACCCTTAGCCAGAGAAAAACAAGCTGTGCAAACCTCTTCAAAAAATAATGAAGCGCCACTGTGATTTCTATTCAACCTGACTGCTTACTTAGTGTTCGCCTCATTCTGACTTCATCTCTTTCTGACTGTTAAATTTAGCCCATATTTGATAGGATAGACGAATGATAGAATTCCTCTACCTATTCTGGATAAATTAAAGGATAAATGCAGTCATTTAAAGACAATTTCCAAATGTATTAAACAAGATAAATGACTATTTTGATAGTCAGTAAGAGGAGGATGTTGAAATAGAAATAATAAGCAAACTAAGATGAGAGGAAGAGAGGCTTGGTTAAAGGCTTAGTTTCCCTCTACCACCATGAAGTGATAGTTCGCAAGTGAAACAGTTACAAACATGAGAACAGTGTGTCATAGATTTAGGATTCAATCCACAGTTATGCCTGCCTCGAGGCGCAAGATGTTACAAAAAAGAGTCAAAGAGCTGAAAGCTGTCACTTACGTTTTACACCTTTTTCTGCACCATAAGACACAACATTGCCATATTTTTTTATTGTTTGTATGAAGCAGAATCAACGCTACCGGCAGATTGAACTTCACATAAGCTAAATGCTAACAAGCAGCCCATGCTGACAAGTGCACAGAGTTCTGCTTTTGTGTTCTGTGTACCGAGGGATGAATTGGTTTTTAACAAACAGGATTCTAATCCTTTCTTGTGTTATTATTCATTCTTGGTAGAGGCGGTTGCGCGTAAAGGGAAACAACAGGTTTTTTTCTTCTTCTTTTGCTATTGCCTGCATAAGAACATCGCTGTGAAATAGGAACCCGACAGCAGAAGTGGAAAAAAAAATTGTATGAGAAGCAACTGATTTCATATGAAAATAGGGTTAAGCCCCAGTGAGTCATACCTAATTTTTAATTGTGTTGAAGCGTTTTTATTTATTCATTGAATGGGTATCGTTTGGCTGGAAATAACAAAAGAAAGTAGCAAAAGACTAAAAAGATTGTGTTTTATGATGAAAGTAATTGTTAATTTCATAGTTTTTACATTTGGAAAATTATTCACAGCTTGAAAGCTTTGACAAAATGTGCACCGTTCTAAACAATCTGCATAACTTCCAGCATTTTCTAAAGCATAACGAGAAATTCAACCAGTGAATATTTCTTCTCTATCTCTTTGTCCGCCATCTTCTAACTCTTATACAACATCTGTCTTTTTCCACTTCCGTGTGTAATTTCCATTTAAAAGATGTCAGTTCGCTAAATAAAAAATAACTTTCACTCAAAATCCGGCCAGGGTAATTTTTTTTGCTTTACTCAGACAAGTCTACATGTCCACGTTTTCAAATTCATAGCTTACATCCCTGTGGTAATAAATAAGTAAATAAATAAATATTTTGGGAGCCAATCAGAAGTCTCGAAAAGCAACAGTAGCTGCGTTGGCTGTGCATTGTGATGCCGCCATTCCTCAATAGCCTATAGTGCAAAATTAGATGTACGTTTACACAGTCATTTGTAAGCATTCTCCTCGGCGGGATATACACTGCAGGTCAACATTAAACAAAATTGTTTTGAACCAAAAAATGATAAAAACTATGCAGTTCTGGCTGGTTTATCCAGCTGCACTTTGGAGAGCAAAAATGCCCATTTTTGAAAAGTGGCGACTAATGCATGCCAAAGTACATCACAATCACTCTCAAGATAATGAGGTGGATAACACTTGTATTTTCTGTGACCAGTGGGGACACATTACATAACATACACAAAGCAAAGTATTGGAAAGACACTTCTGGACACAAGAGGAAGGACAGGCATTTGGTGCCACTATTGGCGCAGTGTGCAATTGTGGTGTCTTGAGGCATTAAAAAAATTAAATGTACAAAGGAGGGGGATTAAAATTGTTGAACTTTTCTTTAACACAAAGAAAGACAAAATCCATTTCCTAATTCAGTCTTGTGTAAACATACCCTAAGTACACAATTATAATTTAGTGCCCATATACTGTATATTATGATTTTATTATCTATTTACATGTACATTTCAAGTGACCCATATCTGTTTACATTTATCAGTCTACATCTGTTAACTGTAGCTTTGATTTACCACCTATTCTTTTTTATTCATTTGTATATCTGATCTGTCACATTGGCAGTGGTCTCATTTGAATTAGGCTTGATTCCGATCTAAAAATTTTTTTTTTTTTTTCCTTTCTAGACTCCAATGACCCATAATAATTAGATCATGTCACAGATTTTATATAAAAATATATTTTACAATATTAGCTTACAAGTTTCAGGTAAGTAAATTCACTATTAAAGTATGGATAGCGTTGATTTTAAACGCTGAGAATTAGGAGACTTGCAATTTACCTCGCTATTCTTCTATGTGCTCATTCTGAAGTCCATATAAAAAAGAAAGGATCAATTTAGTTACGGTATTGTAAATGTATCTGAAGATAACAATTAAAG
This sequence comes from Phycodurus eques, assembly GCF_024500275.1. NCBI lineage: Eukaryota > Metazoa > Chordata > Actinopteri > Syngnathiformes > Syngnathidae > Phycodurus > Phycodurus eques. Next base: position 14,967,343 of record NC_084543.1, on the reverse strand, counting down.
ATCCAATTTTAGTCGAGGCACGTCTTCTGAAATCGACCCAATGATCATTTGCAGAACTGTAGTTGATAGGAAATCGGCACATAATAAAGAGACAGATCATCAGCTGCTGTATTGGTAGACATGGGCAGGAAATTAGCAGGTTTGATAGTTAGGAGTAAGATTAGAAATAGAATGGTGCCTTTTAGAGGAGATGAACTGGATTATAGACTAGATTGACGCAAATATTGGCTCACCTGCCTTGACTCAGATAGAAATTCAAGTGACATCCCATTCTTAATTGTACAGGCCAGTCAAGTTCATCCACAGTAAACTCTGTCATCCATGACTTCATGAACCTTGATTTGTGCAGTGATGCACAACCATGTTGGAACAGAAAGGGGCCATCTCCAAACTGTTCCCACAAACTTGAAAATGTCCAAAATAATAGCCCCTGAGCTCCAGTGAAAGAAACTCTGAATGCTTCAGGATACCAAGAGATTTTGGATAGTCAAGCAGTTTGGTGATTACCCCTTCCTGTTCCAACATGTCTGTGCACCAGTGCACAAAGCAAGATCCATAAAGACATTGAGGAGAGAATTTGGTATGGTGGAACTTGACTGACCTGCACAGAGTTCTGCCCTCAACCTGATAGAACACCTTTGGGTTGGTGTTGAGTGGACAGTGAGTCAGTTCTTCTTGTCCAACATCAGTGTGTGACCTCACAAATATGCTCCTGGAAGAATGGGCAAAAATTCCCATAAAAACACTACTAACCCTTGTTGAAAGCCGTCCCACAAGAGATGAAGCTGTTACGGCTGCAAAGGATAGACCAACATCATATTAAACCATATGGATTTAGAATTGAATATCACTTAAAAATCATATGTGGGTCCAGTGAGCGAATACTTTAGGCAGTATAGTGTATCATACCTTTTTTATATACCAACACCAGTCAGCCACAATGAAACATTACTTGCAGTCTCACTATGGCACAAATATTTCAAACTAAACCTTGAAAAAAACAGGATCAAGCAAAAGAGCTGTTGCAGTCCCCAATGCGGTGACACACAGGGTGTCTGATTTGTGGAACCAAAATGGATGGGTCTAAATCAGAGCCTGGGTAACATGGCTGCATACTAATCAATGTATTACCCAAGGGATAACTGTGGTCCCTCACTAATGGCTGTGCGTGTGCGCAGCTGTCCAGCATTTCACGTCACCTTCTCCCCTGCATTGTATTTAATTGCAAAACAGAGATGCAGGATTATTCTGGAGGAAAATTGAATCAGGAAAGATTTCACCTCCATTATTGTCTCACCGTTGATTGCCTATGTCACAAAGCGGAGAGTCTTACGGGTCTCTTTACAATTCAGTGGATACATACAGTACAGTAATACATAGCAGGGGGTGCTTTCTATGTCCAGTTAAGCAAAAGATTAAGAAGCAAAAAAAGTATGTTACCTTTCTGAGGACCTCGCCCTAATGTCACAAAGCCGGAGGAGATGAAGTTGTGAAGGTCCGCACCACCACTGCTCCGCACACTCTCCTTCCCATAGTGACCTATTTGGACACAGATGTGGAACCATTTACTGTGCATCCACACTTTAAAAGCTCACATCTGATCAATTGTTGTCATCTGTTGTGTTGGGAATGTATTACAATTGATTGAAATTGACTGATTGAAATGGAAAGCACTTTGTAATTGTTTGTACCTCCACATAATTGCAGTTTGGCACTCGCGGATTCACTCACATGTTCGCTGATTTTAAAATAAATAAATACTATTTCTGATTTTTTAAATGTTTTTTTGTTTTGTTTTGTGTTCTCTTTTTTTGGTGGGGAACCATGCCCAAAAACAATTGTTGGCTGTTTTTCCCTGCTTATTTAAGAATGTTGGTGTTAAAACTTTTTTTTTTCCAATGGAATTCTAAAGGATGTCAATTATCCACAGATTTTCGCTATTCACAGTCCCCCGACTCCCCAAATAGCGAGGGTCTACTGTACTGTACATGTACATCTTTTGTGAAGGGGATGACCACAGTTGTGTTTTTGTAGGGATTTCTGAGAAACATAAAAGTTAAGACGTGAATATTGATGGCATTTGATTAAATGCAATATTATTTTTGCATGCGATAGGATTTTTTTCACAGATGCAGGATACATCATTTGGACATGAGGCATCACCAGAACTATTAAGTATGGGTATTTTGCAACAATGTATTTGATAGTTTTTAGTGGCGGGACGGTGGGCAACTGGTTAGCACATCTGCATCACAGTTCGGGGTTGCCTGCGTGGGTTTTCTCCAGGTACTTCGATTTCCTCCCACATCCCGAAAGCATGCACAGTAGGTTGATTGAAGACTTTAAATTGCCCGTAGGTATGAATGTGAGTGCGAATGGTTGTTTGTTTATATGTGCCCTGCGATTGGCTGGCGACCAGTTCGAAGATAGCTGGAATAGGCTCCAGCACGCCCGCGATCCTAGTGAGGCTAAGCGGTACAGAAATTGGATGGATGAATAGTTTTTAGTTTCTATATATACAAAATATATATATATATATATAGTGCTGTGGGTTGGGTGACTTGAAAATGTTTTGCAGTTTTATTCATTAATCTTATTAAATAATACCAACTTCATTATAATTGTGGTACAATTGGCTGTTTGTGGTGTGTGGTGTCACATTTATTTTAAAAAGTACTATACTGTCTGATTGCTGACAAATGTGCTCTCGTCAGTAAAGTGGAAAATGCATTGTAATGTTATTATTTGGGTTTACTTGAAAACCTTAGTGCTTTTATTAATTAGTCCAGTTGTTCTCACACACCAAGTGCCATCTAAAAAAAATACATAACTTTCAAGTACCACCATAAATAATGATTCAATTCAAATGTATTACATATAAAGGTTAAATGAAAAACCTCACCAAAATATTTCTTTGCAAAACAAACAGTTCTTTAAGATTAAAGGCAAATGTTTTGAACTTAAAAGTTAAATACAACTGAACTGTACTTAGGCAGTGATTCCTTAGCGTATCACTAGAGGAAGCCTGAGTACCACCAGTGGTAATCTTAACACAATCACAGAATTAGTCTTGTGAAAACATAAGACATACACAATGTGTATACACAACATACACAATATAATCCTTATAATTGTGGCAAAATATAATTGTTTTGCAGCATATTGCACTCTGACTTTCCACAAGCAGATATTGCACTCTGCTTGTGGAAAGTCATATGATAGAAAATGAGTGCTTAACTTTTAAACTTTCTCATTGCAATATTGTATACAATCGGCCAGATTTATATTCATAGTTCCAAACCATTCTGAAACCATACTCCCAAATGTTGGAATTGTGTGGTACTTTTGGCTGTCAAAACAAAGCAATATAAATACCTGCCAAAGTCATTTCTGCTGATCATCGTGTGTATATAAATGTTATATTTAATAATGGACACACAATCTAAATATTGCCCCTTTCATGTTTCATTGTGCAGGATTATTAAATGTCGTAACAAGCGAGGATCTATTTAGAAATAGCATAATATTTGTGGTTGACATGCATGCGTGTTTTGTTTTGATATGCGAAACAACTTGCAAATTCATGCACTTCAGCAGAAGCCTACCACCCACTACAATCCTCAATAAACACAAAGTACGACTATTAAACTCTTTGACACAATCAACAAACATCCATCCATTTTCTGAGCCGCTTCTCCTCACTCGGGTCGCGGGCATGCTGGAGCCTATCCCAGCTGTCATCGGGCAGGAGGCGGGGTACACCCTGAACTGGTTGCCAGCCAATCGCAGGGCACATGTAAACAAACAACCATTCACACTCACAGTCACACCTACGGGCAATTTAGAGTCTCCAATTAATGCATGTTTTTGGGATGTGGGAGGAAACCGGAGTGCCTGGAGAAAACCCACGCAGGCACGGGGAGAACGTGCAAACTCCACACAGGCGGGGCCGGGGATTGAACCTGGGTCCTCAGAACTGTGAGGCTGACGCTCTAACCAGTCGCAATCAACAAACATTATAAAAAATAAATAAAAAAAAAATTAAAAAAAAAAACACTACAATCATCACTCGTTTATCGCGGGGCTTAGATTCCGGACCACCCCCGCAGTAAGTGAACTCTGTGAAGTAGCAACCATTTATATATTTACATTTTTTATTTTTACGCTGTATGAACAACCCCAAATTATTATTAATCTTCCCCACACTCCTATTAACCTATACACTACACTTATAAACACTTTCTATACTCTTAAAAGCTTTTTAACTCTTAAACATAAAGTACTCCAGAGTAATACTGTACACTGGGTGCATTTTATTCCTTGTAATTTGTGTTTTAATGAATTTTTCTTTATTTTTTTTCCCCATCTTAATGTTTTAGGCTAGGAAGCGTTTATTTTACCTCCCAAAAAAATGACAGTAAACACGAAATCCCCCGATATGGCGAATTATTGCAGGAAATTAATATGAAAAAACAATCAGCAAGGCACTGTACCTGCAATATGTGAACTGCGATATGGCGAGGGAGAACTATATATAAATTTTGCCAAGCAGAATTGCATGGCATACAAGAAATTAGTTTCACCCACCCACATATATTAGCCTAACTGTGCACGTTGAACTAAAATCTTTCCACCAGTTTTAATTGAATAGCTTTAAAACGACAGTCTGCAGTGCTATTTTCCCTTGTGTGATGCTATTTGTCATTCACATTTGTCTCCTGAGTCATTGCTAGGCTACTCCATGACCCACTACGACAGCCCTTGAATCTGAAACACCCTTCAAAAGGAATGTCCCATCCCACTATTCGTGTTCTCATCCTATTAAGGTATTGATAGCTTTTAGTGGTGGAGCGGTGGTTAGCACATCTGCATCACAGTTCTGAGGACCGGAGTTCAAATCCCAGCCCCGCCTGTGTGCATGGTGTGCCTGCGGCAAAAAGGGCTACGCATTATGAATGCAATGTCCTTGCTACAAAGGAAATCACAATTTTTCACCTCAACAATGCCATGAAATTGAACATACAGGGCATGAAGTGAGTGTTCAGTGGTTTTATTTTGTAATAATCTGAATTCCACGCAGGACACCTGCAGCTCTGTTGTACCTTTGAGAGAGTACAAATGTGAGTAATGATATAATTTTTTAATAAACCCGGCTGGCTGGGGTACGATTTGGCTGTCATCGGGGAGGTGTACCAAACTCCAAGGTCGATTTAAGCCTGAACCCTGCGAGGCGGGTATACTTTATATGGATTACTGATTTGAGAGCAGATCTGCTGGGATGGGCGTGCAGCCGTGCACATCATGTTGACAAAGCTGTAAGTTTTGCATCAAATGCTGCCATCGTCCCACGCGGAAGCCCACCCTGCTAGTGGCCTCCAATGAAACTAATGCAGCAAGCTCTTTACATGTACTCTCAGCGGCCCAAGGTTCCAGCTGTACAATAAGGGCTAATAATGAAATCTAGGAAGGGAAACAAATTAGTGGAGGCCTCTCAGGGTGTGAACTGGAGCTAGTTAACCCCCTTGGTGGAATTCAGTTGGACAGGAGTGAATACAGCAAACAAAACTCCACGCAAATTGCAAGAGCTGGTCTCCGTATGGTTCCAAATGCATTGAAGTGCAGTCTTCTTATGTATATTGTAAAATTCTGGCGGTTGAGTGAATTAATTTGTCTATGTAGTGGCATCCTCTTTCATTCTGTGATGTAGCATATGTACAACAACATTACCGATAACGTGAGCAGCTAACATGATGAAGTTAGGTGTCTTGATATACTCCCGCCATGCTTGAAAATCATTGTGGTGACATAACTACAAGTGGCATGTCAACAGATTAGGCTGTTGACTTAATGGACACGTTTTGGGTTTAGCATGTGTGCAGTTTGTACCGGCATACAAGCTCAATACACTATTTCCTGCCATGTTTTGTTAAAATGTCTGATTGTAGAACATATTTTCCAATTACGAGAATAATGTGTTTGAGTTGTGCTTTTACAATATATTAATGTTATCGCTTATCACTCGTTAGTCCATACAGCAAGACTCCTTCCTGTTTACATTCCTGTGACCAATATGAAAAGAGAGCTGCGACGTGGTTTCTGGTGACGCATTTGGGTACGCTTAGAATATTTACTGTGAGAAAATTAACCGAACCAGACAGGACAAGTGTGTTTTGTACAAACCCATCAATTGATTCAGACAAGAGAAAATGGACTACAAGCGTGAAGGCACCCTCAGAGACTGTGGACTCTATTTTTGTAGACAGCGGCAATGTCGGCGGGGCGAAAAATGTCTGCAGCTCCTGATTTACATGCAAGCATAAGACTCACTGCGCGTTTTGGCAATTTGGCAGAGCGTTCTGCACCAAGCTGGGCATTCTGGCACGGCAAGGGTCTGTACTTGGAGATGCACCCAGCGGAGTGACAATTTGTTGGCAGAAAGCCGCTCTAAATTATGCCTGCTGAGGGCACGTCTAAATTCTGGCACTAATTAGACCGCTAGTCTAACACGAGTTTTGGCGAATTTGATTGGGGCACAGGCAGACAGATACTGAGGTCCATTGAGATATTTAAGTTTACCCTCTCCCTGCACACCCTTATTTCCCTCTTCCTTCCGTCATCTCTCATCAGGCAGGAGGCTACAGCGCAACCAGTGTAGGACCACCAGGCTCAGGAACAGCTTATGTCCAGAAGCTTATAGTGTTAAACTGGAAGAGTGCTCTGTAGCAGCGACATCAACCCCCCCCCACCCCCACCCCCCCCCATCCCCCACCCGCTCCATGCCGATTCATCCCTACACAATGAACTCTTTGTTCTTTGTCAAATTCAAATGAGCATGTATCATGTACTTTTGCATCTTTGCACACACCCACATCTGTAGATGAGAATTTAATCTTTTTTATATCATTTTATATTATTTTATTTTTGTATTCTATTTGTATTTCACAAGTCTCTGGACTTATTGAGCTAATCTCGGATCTCGGGTATCTTATTTTGTGCTATATCATATGTAAATGTGTATCGTATGATAAATAAATTCACCACTCCCAAGCCAGCACTGTCAACATAACAAACACGTGTGCTCTCACAAGTGGATCTTCTACTCAGAGGCAACCAATCAGAGGAAAGGGGGCTGTCTTAGCCAAATATGGTCAAAGCAATACAAAACTGGGTTAAACAGAGGTAGCTTTGAGAGGGGCCTTTTCTGGACAATCGTGTGACAAACCAAGGTGGTTTTTTTTAAATAAAATTGACACTTTAAACTACAGTAAGTCCATGTTAGAGAGTCACTCTATGGAGGTCTAAATTGCCAAAATATGGGAACTTTAAAGTCGACAGTGTTTATCACCGGCTCATTTTGTATTTAATAACAGCTCAAACATTTAATAACAGCTCAAATAATAACAGCTCAAACATTTAATAACAGCTCAAACATTTTGTATTTAATAACACTGTCTCGTGCCACACCGCCCCAGCGCAAGGACAACTTCCACTCATACATGGATCGCTGCGATTACGCATCATTGTCGTCCACACAGAGATTTCCCCGTCTAGACTGTCATTGCACCACATTCAAAGGAAATGAAAGGAGCCAATTTGATTGGCAGTTAATGAAGTCGACTGTCAGCACACACACAGTGACTCAGCCCGTCGGTGGTCTACTGGTCTATGAAATTACCAACACTGGTCTAACTCGCTCCTGGCACACAGATGCGGCGTCCGCCGTGCCAGATTTAAGGTGTCACGAAAACAGGGACCTTAGGCTTAACACGTGCACTCATGAGGGAGCTTTTATTAAAAATCATGATGCTTTAGAAATATTGTTTTTAACATGTGAGTGATGATTATATTGGCAAGTGGGAGTCGGTGATGTCACAGTGTAAGCCCGCACACAGTATTAATTGCAGGGTGGCTACAGCCATAGGTGTGGGTGTTTAAAGAGTGTGTTTTGATAATGACCTCTGACTGAGGAGGTTTTTGTCTCACCCACGTCTTTTTGTTTTGGCTCTCTCAGCATGATTGTCATGAAACTTTGAAAGGGGTGTAACATGCAGTAGACCGAGGGCCAGCTAATTATAGACTGAAGGACAGATCCATTAAATGTATAAAAAAAAAAATAATTACTAGTCTCGGTGCAGACCTGGACTGTTCAAGTGGCCCTTTTTTATTGTTATGTAAAGATAAGTGCTGGCCAGGCACCAACTTGCATTAACCTCAATTTGGATTCTCAGTCATCCTATATTGATCGGACTAGCAGTCAACAACAATAGAGCAGCTATTAGCTCAATGCAAATCAAGGGCTATGTGACCTATGTGGACATATGTGTGTAACTTAGTGCAATAAAAGTTTGAAAAGAAAAAAAAAATGACCGTTAAGCTGATACTGTAACTGCACAAATATTGTAAGGAATCTCAGAACACAATATATTTTTACTGACCTTTAAAGGCTGAAGCAAAACCATAAGAATTGGGTTGGAAAGAAACAGAGCACTTAGGTAACAAAAAAGAAACAAAATACAGTATTGTTTTTGCAAAGCCGCTTGTATAGTGTAAGGAATTCTAGGCGAGTCGCCCAGCCGGCCTCGGAAAAAAAGGAAGGAAAAGGTCCTGATGTAATTCCTTCTTTAATGTTTGGTTGGTGATCTTGTTTCCAAATAAGAATCCTGATACACCGAACTTGTCTTTTGAGGATGTAATACAACGAAATCAGAAATACAAGTTTATAACACTATGGTTTACAAGGCTGTGGTCGAGGCTAAGACCCGGCACGCTGGACTCTCTTCCTCCTCACGGGCAATCCGGAAGCTGAGTGAACCTCCTTTTCAGAGAACAGTTCCTGTTCTCTCAACGACTCCTTATCAAACCGGTTCTTGCCTGTTCTTAGCCTGAAATGTATCGGTATGTTTGTGTGTGTGTGTGTGTGTGTGTATGTGTGTGTGTATGTATGTGTGTGTGTGTGTGTGTGTGTTTGTGTGTTCATAACATAGTGTGGTCAGTTTTAATAAACAAAAGCTAGTGTGTGTCCTCGTGTCCTATAAGCAGCAGCTATCTTATAATAGGACTACTTCTGATTTTTTCCTTGGTATTTACTGAATAAAATGAGAGCGTATACTTGATACCTTTAGTGCCAGCAAACTATACATTTCATCTCTTTGCATATAAGGAAGTAAAGCAATTCAGGTAAACAAGGGAGAGGAAATAAGAGGTAAATCATCGCCTCTGGACTGCGCTAAATAAATCAACTTCACTTCAGAGAGCTGCCGGCCAAACTGCATTACTCAGAGAACCGATTATTGTTTATTTTAACTGAAGGCAAAGTCCTGTAAAGGTATCTGCTACTCATTTTCGAGGTCTAGTCCTTGTTGTGGCTGCAGGGTGTGCAGTGTTTACACTCAGATCTAAAAAGGAATCATACAGTATATATATATATATATATATATATATATATATATATATATATATATATATATATAAAAAGAAAAAAACTAGCACCACTCCCAGCGATGGTATCATAATATGCTGTCTGCACAGTTTTTGCTTCCAGCGGAGTATTTTTAAGCACATTATGTTGTTAGAAAAACACGGGGAGTTTTGCAGTGCACCAAGGGTACAATGTCATCACAGAGCTGTAATGTGAAAATAAGCCAGAATACATTGTGAGACTGAAACAAAACTCTGGTTTTTGGAATACCAAAGGAGGCTATGCGTCGTCACATATTAATGATCTCAAACTAAATAAAGCTGACACTCATGACAGAAGTTATAGCAGTACTTACCCGTAGCGACCTTTTCTTAAGGGTCTCTACAGTTGACTGTGTCACAAAAAGCGTCAGCTTCAGTTAAGGGTATTCACAATTCCCACGTAGGTGCACATATACTAAATGGGTATGTTCAATCAGGGCAAGTGGGCACCACAGAGCCTCAAGTGGAGCTCCCAATTTATATCCGTTGTTACATGCACTGCCTTTTATGTCAAACTCTGCTGGGACTGCTGCGCTCTCTGATGAGGGACTCAGTGCAAGAAGACTCACAAAGTTCCAGCCATGCATAGTAACCGATCGATGGGTAAAGTGATGGCCGACCTTTGATGACTTTAAATCGGACCTTTTTGAAACTAAGAGCTCTTTCTTGGGTACTGATTGAAGGGCTACCAGTTTGATACACACTTCTGAAATAAGAAACTTGCTCAAATTGTTATTATGAACAATTAATGATCTTCATTCATGTGATGACACTGATCATGTTAAAGGTCCCATGGCATCATTTTTTTTTAAAATAATCTCTAATGTCCTTTTATCGGGTTTGCAAATTTTGGTTGAAAATGCCCAAGATGCCCTTTTTCCAAGGTATTCTAGTTTGTCTTTTACACCTGGCATTTGAGACAGACGGATTTCTCATTAATATTTTATATGTAAAAAAGCTTTGCACTGAACCGATCGTTGATCTTCTCAATTTAAATTTGGAAAACAGCTTTGCTGTGATTGGCCGTTGGCGAAATCTCAGTGACCAAGCGTTCAGAGAATTGAATTGAATTGAGATTGAATTGAGAATTGAATTGTACGATAGTTCGCCCTCTAATAGGGAACGTGAGCAGAAATGACAGCAGGCGACTCACAACTGCACAAAGGAGGGGATTGTTTTGGATTGTTCACCAACTACTCACAGCAACACAGAGGAAGGGGACGTGGGTGAAACAAAAAAGGAGGATGTTTTGATCGACGACTCCCATTCAATCACTATAACATAAACACCTTGCAGCGTTCATCTCTTGCGCAAATTCTGGCGACAATAAACACATGCTTTGTTCTTTAATCCACTCTTACATTTAACATTGTACAGTTAGGTATTGTTGTAAACCACTACACGTATGCTTTTATATACCGTATTTGCATGGCTTGGCAGCGGCCGCCCAGTTGCCCGTTCCAAACCAGAACTGCACTTCCAGCAGTGTGTGAAAGCTCGTACATCCCCTCTGAAATGGGCTCAAACACGGCACAATTCTGGTTCCAAAATGCTTAGGAATTCATCCAAAAAGAAATGGAAGCCATTTAATCCTCAACTTCTCTAGTTTAGCACACATTGTCACTCAACTAATTTTTCCTGAGATGGGAGCGCATGTAGCAACCACTAAGTGGTCAGGTACTTGAATATTAATTGGCGAAACTATATCACAGTGATGGCAAATTCAGATAATGTCATTTGCAAGGGGTTTGTGGCGTTCATAGGATATTGCATTCAATTGACAAACCGCATGGATGTCAAGCATTTAAACCACATTACAGACTCATTTTGACCTATATTATGCATAAAACAGTGTAAAATTGGGGATTTTTATTCTTACAGTAACTAGCAGCAACACTTTAATATGCTAGGTTTGAGATTGATACCAACATGCAGCACTGTATTTCTATAAATCTCTACGTTTGCATTTTAAAATGTCATTCCTGCAAGATTCCTAGAAAATCACAATGTCCCATCACTGGTGAGCTATCTTTAGAACAGACTCACAGGTTACTGATGTAGTCCTTGGGGATGACCCGGTGCCTGCTCCACGTTGGTGACCCCTGATCTAAATGTTTGCAAAGTCAGATCAAAGATCTGCAGGATCAGTTTGTATGGCTGCCGAATGCAGACTGCATTCACAAAAAGCAGCAAGAAAAGGCTGGAAGCAGATGCCTGACAGATGGCAATGTGGCAGAAAGAGGCCAAGTTTACATGGCATACATGACAAAAACCCAGATATATTGAAAATATGCATGAGTGCATGTTTCTGTCCTGTCCAGGGAACATAAGTGCAATGCAGTTGTGAGCAGTAGTGGTAATTGGCATGGCTGGAGGGGGGGGGGGGGGGGGGGGGGTCAACTTTCCCCCGGCCCACAAAAAAAAATGCTATGGGAAATGGCATTGTGTAATGGAATAACATATTTGTAAATAACTAGAGCCAAACGCAATAGACTTGCACACTCGCAGTATGGCAAGCGAGGAGGGACACTCTTAGAAACGGGAACAAAAGGCGAACGGACAATATGTAAATCATTGACTTTAGTACTGTATGTGGAATTTGCGCCCCCTGGTGGAGTCGCCCTCTGGACTGGTCTTAGAATTGCTCTCACTTTTCCTGTCACTCTGAATCAATATTTTTTTCAGGTTTTACCTTTCATTGTGCTTCTGCTATTTTAAAAGGTACATTTGCTAACAGTGGCTTGTTAAAACCCTTTTCCCGGGCAAGTGACCACATTTGTTCACTTGCCTACTTGTAAAAAACTGCCGTCGTCCTGTCTCCCAAGAGACACATTTACGGTTGTAACTCCTAAAATAATCATGCTAAATTGACAACTCACACATATTTTTCGGTTGAATACTTACGCTAAGTGGTGATGTAAGTGTTGTACAAATTGGTTAATTGTGCAAAGAAAAATGCAAATGGCCATACACGCTATTGACTGAGAAACTAGAAATGTTTTATGTTATGCTTTCTGTTTTATGTAAAAATAATGGAATAAAAATTTTTTTGGGGAGGTTTTATTGCTTTATGTTTAGTCTTAGTGTGAGCCAGTTCACAGCTGGTACACAGCCTGTACATATGTACTGTACCTTTTGCAATAGACATTCATTTACACACATTGTATCTTATTTCTTACCCTGCATTCTGTATATACATTTACTTATAGATAGATACTTACTTTATATTCCCACGAGGAAAAGTTCACGTTTTCTATTTCTAGTTTATGGCAAAAAGGGGGACAACTGTGGTTGTGTCAGGCCACACTACCATGAGCAATAATGACAAGGAAGATGTTTTTTTATGATTTTTTTATTTATTTATGTATTTATTGATGGAGGGTGCCATTGAGGATTCTCGCACAGGGTGCCATTCAAGCTTCAATGGCCCTTATTTGGATTTTTACAAATTCTAGTTTCTCAAATTTACTTGAGGTATGTAACTGGGAAGCCTAATATCACAAGAATTTCGTAATAATATAAAAAATATCCAAATCTGTGAGCACTAACATGCCTTTGAAAACGTGCGGCCATGCTGTTCTGTAAGTGCTATAATTTAGCATTTAATAGTTATCAGCATTCGGGGGGATGGAATAATCACTTTTCGACTAATTGGATTACATTAATTTCCATACAATTCCGATGAAATGATCTTCAAAACAGCAGAATACAGCAAATTAATGACTGAGAAAACAGTTTCTATGGAAAATTCTTAGTTTTCCACATTGTCATCGTCCTGTCAAGCACATTGTAAACCTTAGTCTGACTAGTCACAAGTAAAAGTGAAGTAAAAATCTGTCTGTCACATATGCACACAAATTGTAACTGCTGCTCATATGCGCATCTGTCAATCCATTCACATACAAAAACAATGTAAATGTCAGTCCGTCCATTCAGCTACATTTTTACCTTTGGTTTTAATGCATAAATTCACCAAATTTACTGCTTTATCAACCAACCCCATGATGAATAGTGTCATAAAATCACACAGTGTTAGCGACACCTTCACCTACTGTGTGCCTGTGAGGTCATGACTTCCACCCTGTCAGACACTGCGGGGCTGCGTTACCTTGCCAGCCTGTAATTATCTGCTGTTGCCGACTCCCTTTTCCCTCTGTTGCGCTCTCCCTCACACTCACTTGCTCAAATGTGATGATTACAGGATGTTAACATTGGAGATTATGCAGCTGAAAGGTTGAGCACTGTGGGCACTCTTTGGGGCGAAACGCACAACATAATGTTGAAAATAAAAATGTACAATGTCAGGAAGCATGTAGGCAAATGGCATACTGCTTGAATCTGACTTCCAACTATAATGGAACTACAGCTGTACAATGTATTGGAGTGGATAGAAAGAAGAGCTCTTACCGTGGTTGGATTTGGAGGTGTGAACAGGAGTGTAGTGGTTCTTGGACGAGGTTCTGACTGGAGTGTTGTCTTTGGATGAGCCGTTCATCGCTGCAAAGTTCTCACAGTCATATTGAGAAATGGGAATGGGCCCCTGTTGCCTCAGGATGTCAGCAAGGGCCCTGTGAATTAAAAGTCAAGAGAAAATTTTATTATACTCCAAGCAGCTCAGCATGCAGATTTAAAAATGAGGCAATAATGCGTCTGTTTCCCGCACACCGAATAGTTGTTGATTGTTAATACAGTGTTGTGCTATTATGGATAATTCAGGGATTCTCTGTTTTGTGGGGGGGGGGGTGTTCAGCCTGGGAAGATGATGAATGGGAAACAACATTGCATGTGTGAGCATCTCATCTAATTAGGTTGAAATGGAATTTTTTTTAGACCGCACCAGGTGCACATGAAACCCTCAAGAGGCAGCGAGGAAGGCAGGCAAAGGCAATTGCGATGAAAGAAAAGTTCAAAAAGTGTTTGTTTGGTTTTTCTGGCATCGCTTTTAAAACGGGAAATCAAACTACTTCTGCACGGCTGCACCGGCTCAAAGCTCTTGTACATCACATATATCGTTGGGGTTAACCTTTTGCTTTTAAATGAATATTTCCGCTCCCCTTGTCTTCTTGTTCTTGATTCAATGTGCATTGCATGCATGTCACACGACCTTGGTACAACCCCAACATTAACACTATCCATTATTCACAGTCTTAAGATTGTGCAAGTGTTGAATAATGCATTGAACCATTCAATCTTGAGGAAATAATATGTGTCAGCATTTGTTTCCAGATGTGGGCGCAGTCTGCAGCCCACTCATGTATGATAACTCTCACACGGAAAAGCCGCAGGAGGAAGCAGGAGCCAGCTGAGGGGATTAAATGTGGTCATTCGCCATCTATCCCACCTCTGCTAAGCATTCCTTCCAATTGTACACCTCAACACACCACACAGTCCGACGCAACCATGCAAGTAGGAAGGGGTAGTGGGAGCATGGGGCTAGGTTCAAGGTGTGACATTTGAAAGCTGATTTGCCACTCACTCGAGTCAAATATGTGGCCCATTATTGGTGGAAATGCAGCAGGATTTTTGACTGCATAGCAAAGAGCTTTCTGACACAAACACACGCATGCATATACACACATCGGAAAAGATCTGTCTGATTAATGAGCTTCTTTTAACTGTAATTATTTCAGGCTTCCATTCCGACACACTTCTTTTGGGAGGGAACATCTGCTAATAGAATCTGATGTGAAAGGTCCATGTCATTTGAATGGAAATCAATCATTCTAACACTTTATATACATTTCTGAACTGGATTTTGTATTATGTTATATTAAGGCACTCCAAATTACAAATTGTTTCATAGGAATATTCTTAGCATGAGTTTCTCAATATTAATAGTACAATGGCACTGTTCTTGTACCTTTTCACCTTTTTTTTTTTTTTTTTTTTTTTTACAAAACGCAAGCATACGTGTACCATTTTGGCTCTGGGAAAATACTAAATTGTTCAACAATTAGTCTTATGGAATATATGACTGTAACCCTATTTTTGACACGCTAATGTCATGTTTGGACTTGACTTATTTTTTAAGAGTGAAAATGTGTGCTTCAGAGATACAACTGGAAGATGACCACCAAACAACAAAAGTAAATGAGTTTGCAAAGATGATGAATTGTGGAAAAAATGCTTTTTGCCCTGGCTGCTGCAGAGAGGTATTATGGGAACAGTAGATATAAATATGACTATTATTTTGGTGGTTGTAATTTGCAGTCAAGTAGAAATGCACTGCATCATACTAAGAGTTGTGTCTATCTAATCTCACCCTGAGACCTTATTTAGCACGGGAACGTTAACAGAGTGATGGAATGCAGTTTCACACCTCTGCAGACTACAACCACGATAATGGACATATGTTTATTATCTTTGCAGCGTTTGTATTGGATAGCATTATATTGTGCAAAGTGTCACAATATTTGATGTAAAACAATATGGCCGAGTGTTGAACGGTGTGCCATCCTTACCTGTGTATATTCATCTCTTGTGGGGGTTCTGTGGCTTTGTCGTAAGCAACTTTGACCGACACTCCCATCACGATGATGAAGGCTATGATCCCACAGGTGATGTACACCGCCGTATTGGTCTGGTCCATGCCCTCAAACGTCTCCCCCGTCGGTACTGGGGACGGGGCGGCCGTCTGCACCCACACCGGCGTTTGGTAGTTCTTGCAGGCTTTTTGGTCCAGTTTGTCTTTCTTATACTCGCAGCAGAAGCGCAGGTAGCAAGTCCCGCAGCAGTAGCGGTGGTCCGTGTTGTTGCATTCGAACATTTTGTCATACTGGCCGCTGACGTCGTAATAACCCAGGCAGGTGTCGTGGTTGCTGGCCGGTGCGGGCTGCGGCGTCTTCGGCTGCGGGGCCACCGTGGGCGCCGCTGTGGCTTTGGGAGTCTTCCTGTTCGTCTGTTTAGTTTTTTTGCCACCCGTGGCCGCACTCAGCACACTCAGCGGATCCAGATAAATGAGAAGTAACATAAGGTGTCTTATCCCCATGGTGCGCAGAACAAGACAAAAGTCTTCGAATTTTGTGAAGGCAACTCTGTTTCGGCTTTGCAGAAAATTGAGCCCTACGTAAATTTCGCCATCGATTGTTCTCCTACTCGCTCAGTCCCGTGTGCAGCCTTCATGCTGAATGTAACTCTGGGTGCTGTCATTGCTCATGAATTGAACTAAAGCCCGCTGCAGCCCATGACGCAAGGGCGGTGAGGGTGGGGGGGGTGGGGTGGTGGGGTGGGGGGGGGTACAACAGCATATCCGGAGCCGGAGCCGGAGTCACGCTGCTTGGGAGCGCTGAGTCGCTGTCCGAAGTTCTGAAGACTGGGCTCAGCTCCGTTCTGCTCAAGTCCAAGTGAGACTGCAAACATAAGTGGAGCTCATTTGGTATGATCTCGACGTCAGTCGCACGTCATGCATTCATTAATACATTATAAATACAGGAATCCAACTAACTTGCTGTCTTTGCGGCTAGATCCCTTTTAAGCATTCTCCCACATCTCACACGCACATCACGCGCTTGTTCCTTATATGTTTGAAAGTGGTTAATATCTGATATTCTCAGTCATTTATGTTAACAGTCGAATTGAATTTGGCATTTAGGCTACAAACAAGGTGTGCGGAAAACCAGCCTACCTCTGCTAAAAATGAAACAAATGAAAAAAAAGACCCGCTGTGTGTCCTTCTCCTTCTGGGTCCGCGAAAGTGAAGCGGACAGTCAGAGCTGTGAAGCACACCGCCTCTCTTTCTCTCTACTTCTTCCCGCCCGGTCTCTTACATCACTGCGCTGGCGTCAGAACTCAGTCAAGTATCGGCAAATTGCACACAACCGCCTCCTTGAGAGCCCCACCGTTCTGCAACAAAGCACCACCATCCATTCTCGCAAGCCTGCTTATTTGCACTCACACTCCCAAATTAAATGGCCAGTCAACACGCTTGCTGACTGTCCGCTGCAAAGCCTACTTTGCATGCACGTTTATTTACATTCGCAATCTTCCTCGACCTTTTTTTTGAAAGACAGACATCATTATCACCCAGCCCCGCGCCTCTACACATGCATCATTTGCAGGATGAATCCATAATTGACTCTGCTCTCTATTTCTGGTCTGCAGCCAAGTCACAAAATGATGTAGACATGATGGGGCAATACAGAAGTCAATTTCAGCACTGCTGCACAAAAAAAAAAAAAAAAAAAAAACACAGCATGTTCATCTTCAGTGGCTAAATGCAGAGGAGCCACAACATTATGACCGTGCACTCCGTCTAATGACATGTAAAACTGTATTAGCAATTCCGCCTAATAACGTTTTGATTGATGCTGTCAGTAGGTTTGCAATAGTTGTGAGAGCCGTGTGTAAAATCTCTACTCTCTTGTGTACCTGAAACTTAAGACCATAAAGTATATGCTCAGAATCAATCTTTACCGCCGGGGTCAAGACTGAAATCAAGAATTTGTACTGCGATTACATGATGCATCGGAACATCACTGTCGCAAATGGAGAGGAGCTGTACCCAAGAGCAGGTGGAGGCGGATAGGTTATGATGAACAGTTTATTTGAGAAAGAAACGGAATTGGTCCTTGAGGTGCGTTGGCGGGCGTTTTGAGACTTTGAGAATCAAATGAGTCTTATAAATCCAATGCCCCTCCTTGAGCTGTCACCTTATCGTGGTGGAGGGGTTTGTGTGTCCCGGTGATCCTAGGAGCAAAGTTCTCTGGGGCTTTATGCCCCTGGCAGGGTCACCCTTGACAAACAGGTCTTAGGGGAGGGACCAGACAAAGCACGGCTCCAAATACCCAAGACCCAAGAGCATATCGAAAAATACTGAAAGATGTTTTCCCTTGCCCGGACCCGGGTGACTGGGGACCCCCTCTGGAGGCGGGGCTCGAAGGCGAGCGGCCGGTGACCGGCCACAGCCCGAAAGGGTAACGTGGGTCCTCATTCTCATGGGCTCACCACCTGTGGGAGGGGCCATAGGAGTCGGGTGCAGTGTGAGCTGGGTAGTGGCCAAAGGGAGGGACCTTGGCAATTTGATCCCCGGCTACCAAAGCTGGCTCTATGGACGTGAAACATCACCTCTCTCCCAGGGAAGGAGCCCGAGCTGGTGTGTGAGGTCGAGAAGTTCCGACTAGATGTAGTCGGGCTTGCCTCCATACGCAGCTTGGGCTCTGGTACCAGTCCTCTTCAGAGGCGCCGAGCAGGTGCCTCTGAAGAGGACTGGTACCTTATTGCCCTGGTGGACGAGAGGATAGCATCCCTCCGCCTTTGGGTGGGGATGCTGTTGTTTATGCCAATCACCTAACAGTAGTTTAGAGTATCCACTCTTTTTGGAGTCCCTGTAGGGGGTGCTGGAGAGCGCTCCCGCTGGGGACTCCATCATTTTGCTGGGGGACTTCAATGCTCACATGGGAAATGACAGTGAGACCTAGAGGGGCGTGATTGGGAGGAATTGCAACCCTGATCAGAACCCAAGTGGAGTTCTGTTGTTTGACATCTGTGCTCATCACAAATTGTCCATAACGAACACCATGTTCAAGCATAAATGTGTCCATATGTGCACTTGGCACCAGCACACCCTAGGGAACAGTTCAACGATCTCCTCAATCCTACCGACATGGCTCTCAATTAACCAGTCGATCTACGTTCCTACCCTCACCTATGGTCACGAGCGGTGGGTCGTGACCGAAAGAACAAGATCCCGGATACAAGCGGCCGAAATGAGTTTCCTCCACAGGGTGTCCGGGCTCTCCCTGAGAGATAGGGTGAGAAGCTCGGTCATCCGGGAGGATTTCAGAGTAGAGCCGCTGCTCCTCCGCATTGAGATGAGCTAGATGAGGTGGCTCGGGCATCTGATTAGGATGCCTCCCTGGTGAGGTGTTCCGGGTATGTCCCACCGGGAGGAGACCCTGGGGACGACCCAGGACACGCTAAAGAGACTACGTCTGGCCTGGGAACGCTTCAGGATCCCCTTGGAAGAGCAGGAGGAAGTGCCTGGGGAGAGGGAAGTCTGGGCTTCCCTGCTAAAGCTACTGCAATGTGACCTGACCTCGGATAAGCAAAAGAAAATGGATGGATGGATGGATGGATGGATGGATTGGATGGATAAATAAAATGTTACTGGCTACGTAACTATGCTGCTCTTCTATGATACTGTAAAAAAAAAAAAAAAAAAAAGTTAAATAAGGCCAATTGTTTGTAAAGAACACAGATACTATACCTTCATAGGGCTCTGCCAGTCATGTCAACCAAAAGTCAAATTTATTACATTTCAACGTGACAGCTTATCACATTATGATACTGAAGGTTTTTTTGTTGTTGTTTTTTTGGTGTGGAAGCAATATGCTTCCGTTCAAAAAAGGTGTACAAAAGTTTTTAATAAATACAATAAAGAGGACTAAACAGTCACAATAAATTACAATATGACAATAGGAATACAAGCATGTAAGTTAGCTAAAAGGCATTATCTGAAAACTGCTGGCGCAGCATACTGCAATGGAGTGATGGACGATTGTAGAAAAAATATAAGGACATGATTAAAGAAAAAATAGTTCAACAATGTAAGTATTAATGAGAATAATATTGTCAGTGAACATGTACCGTTTCACTGATGAGATAAGGAGTGTTAAGAGTGTTGTCTTGTTCCATTTTTGTATCAGTTTTACAAAGAAAGACATAGTGTTTTGGCACAAATGATTTATTTTAGTAATTTACATCCACATGCCGTAATCCCTTTGATTTTTGACATACATATGATGCCAAAGGAGATTTATAGTGAGCCTCCAACGTATTTGTGTGAATTTGTAAATTTAAAAAGGTGGCTTTTTTGAACAACAACAACAAGTGCTCATTACATCATCATATCAGCTCATAGTGATAAAATGATTATTAACCTCGAAGTCTAATGCTCTGGGTTCAAATCGACGTTGGAACTGAGTTAATTGCAAGCCATCTTCATCTGACGATTGTATCAAAATGGGGGTTTGAATATCTTATATTTGACCTTCTTAGACCTTTAAGATTTGAAGCTCTAAAGCCAAGGAATCTATGATTATTATTTTTTTTGTGCTGATTTGTGTGAATGTAATATTGAAAAGCAAGTATTTCTGACAAACAAACAAACAGAAAGGGCAACATCTTGACTTGGTAGATTAAATCAAACAGCATCATTGCATAGGACTGCAACATCCGTAGATGAGGTGTTTGCAATCAACACTTTGAAAAGGCAACACACTAAGGGTGACAGTCTGTCAGCAACTAGTACCTGAGAAGTGTGCACGATGCAGGGTGTAAGTGGTACAGTATCTTCAATTGTGGTTCGCTACCTTGTAAGAGAGGACATGTCAAGTGATAGAAATCCTGCGCAATATTTATGGCAGGCAGGATGTGTGAACGATACATGCCAAAACAGTCCAGGCAAGTATTAGAAAGAAGAGACCCAGCAGAGTAAAGTATCGATAAATTGATTGTTTTTTTAAAAAATATTTAAGTGGGAATGGGGGCAAGGTCTCTCAGAATATTTTGAACTGTTGTTTTTTCAAATTTTCAATGATGAGTTAATCGTTTTAAAATGCCTGTGCCTGTTATCCATAGCAGGGGTGTCCAAAGTTTAAGCACATAAAGAAAATTCTAAAGTTGATATTCATTATGTTCTTGTTTAAACATCTTTAAAATCATTCCAATGACGATGAAATTATGCTAAAATATATATATATATATAAAATACAACACAAATTGGCTGACGGCCTTTCATTACTCACAGCTTTTGTGTTCAGGTGTTAATATTTTGGTGATATTTCATAAGTATACCTTTTTCTGTCACTCTTTCTTTTCAGTGTTTTCCTAATCCTTGCCATAATGTTCTTATGTTTTTTTTTTTGTGTTTGTTTTTTAAATAATATGCTGGTGGCCATTTCAAAAAAACAAATCCTTACAAGGTCACAAATGGCCCCTGAGCCAGATTTTGTACCCTCTCAAAATACAGTGGCGGAATCCTAAATTGTAATAATAATCATAATATATTATAATTCATAATATTATTACATATTATAATAATAATAATAATTTCTATATGTAGCATTTGTAGCTGTTCAATGTAATAAAAAGAAGTACATGGCACCAAGAAGAAGCCAAAAAATAAAAAACAATGGTTTACCTTGTTAAAGCATGTGTTTGTAACATTTTGACGTTAAAGGACACTGCAAACCGCATTTGGGATTCAGGCTTGCCTGGAGAGATGACTGGTTGTATTCTCAGTAGAGAACGTTTGCTCTTTGACAGTGTGAGGTCAGTATGAGGTCAGTATGATCATTACTAAAATGCAGAAATCAAACAACTACCAGTTATGTTTTTTATATCTGTTGAGCTGCCGCTGTAAAACCTTAAAGCTTTATGGTGTATTAAAAAACTGAAAATTATTAAGACCTTTTGTATTTCCTGTCGGCCCAACTATGCTTTACTTTATATGGTGTTGTCTTATTTTCAGGTTCAAAACTCTCAAAGCTCTCTTAAACATACAGCAGCAGGACTGTTTTTCTGTCAGATGAAAAAAAAAAGAAAGCATAAACTAGAGACAAAAAAGAATAATGGTGCATTTAGCCATCCTTATGAGGATATTGGATTTGCAAGAATACAGTAATGTAATCGTATAAATCCATTTACCAAGCTTCAAAGAAATATAATTGGTCTAAAGATAACAAATGAGCATTCTTTTACCATTTATGGAGTTAAGAACCATATTTGGTAATATGTGTCAAAATGTATGCCACACATATATTTTCATCCATCCAAAAAGTGAAGATGCTCCAGTGTTGTGTGGTGACGTCTGTGTGCCCACACGAAGCAGGAGGAAGGGGGAAGGTTATGGCACAGTGACCACACAAACTGGAACGAGGGAGAGAGCGGGAGAGCATTGCTATGGAGTGAGAGACGACATGCAGCTAAAGTGGGAAAAAAATCATAATCATCTAATTAGGCTAAAATTGCTTCAAAATTTATAAAATATGTATCAAAGATCTGTTAAAAATGTTACCCACAGTCATGGGATTATGGACAAGATTATGGAAGGACATGGAAAGAACAGCCATTACTGAATCACAAATATGTTTTCCTGCTTGGAGCTGTTTGCCCAGTTTAAACATTACATAACCACTATGTGCATGGCAACTAGTCTAGACTCATGACCACTGAGTCATTTTTGCCTAAAAGCATTGCAGTTGTTGTGTCTGTGTTGTTGTCGAGGAAATCTGTTTCTGTCCAATGGCTGATATAATTTGAAAAGTGACAAAATAGAGTAAGAGTAAGAGTAATATTTTCATATTGGGGGAGGTTAGACTTTGGGGCCACAGAAAAAAATTGTACTATATGAATAAATTACAAGAATTAACAAAAAAAAATGACATTTACAATGGAAATATGTAATTAATTAATGTCAACAAATGTACTGCATTTATTATTAAAATATTAAATTAGCATTTGACATTTGATTGTTGTTGTTGTTGTTAATAATAATAATAGAGTAATAAAACCTTTGTCGTAGACGCAGAGGTGGGTAGAGTAGCCAAATATTGTAATCAACTAAGAGTACTGTTACTTTAGCATAATATGACTCCTCCTCAGTCGTCCTCCAAATAATTACTTGATTAAGTGTAAGAAAGTTCTCAGTGAAAAAAAAAATACTAAAGTACTGAGTAACTCGTGAGTAACTTCTGATTTATTTTTCAAATCAGAGCATGAATAAAAATAAAATTAAAATAACTAAATAAAATATGAATGAACAAATTCAGATATTGCTGAACAATATCACTTAATCTCAAACATAATAAATCAAATCTTCATAAAATAAAATCTTTGTAAAATAACAAATTAAGGCAAATTCAGATCCAATAAATGTTCTTATATTATTTTGTTTCCACTTGTTAAACAGGACAATACTGTAGGCTCTCCAGGCAGAGATTAGAAAAACAGGAACAAGGCTACAGGGGATATAAAAAGTATCCACACCCCTGTTCTAACGCCAGCTTTTTGTGATGTAAAACAATTTTGACCAAGATAAATCATTTTAAAACTTTTTCCACCATTAATGTGACCTAGAATGATGATGAATCTTTGTATCTTTTTGAGAGGGGACTGATGTTTATTGACTTGGACTTGACATTTAACTTGCTGCCTTCTTGGCCAGGTCACCATTGCAAAAGAGATGTTCTGTTTTAAACTGGTCTTTTAACAGGTAAAATAAAGTTGAAAAAAATAAATCTCGTACAAGGATTCACTCCCTCTTATAACTCGCATGTGGCTGTGTTCAGGAGTAACCAATTACATTCAAACTCATGTTCAATGGGAGTACACACACACCTGCCACCATCTCAATTTTTAAGTGAAAACAATATGCATAGGGTCTTACAGAAACATTATTTGCTCTATCCACTAAAATGACTAAATGAAGAAGCTGTTTGCTGACCAGACGTTTTGATAGTGTGAGAGAAAGAGAATGTGAGAGAGAGAGAGAGTGAGAGAGAGAGAAAGAGAGAGAGAGAGATTGATTGAGAGACAAAGAGACTGAGAGACAGAGAGAGAGAACAAGATGCAGGTTTAACAGTTATTTGTGACTATAATATAGGGCTAATGTTGCCATATGTACAGCCAGAAAACAGAAAAAAAAACTGCAATTTACCGCAAAGTGTTTTCTAAAGTTAGAAGTGGGCTGAAATGTCCAAGTTTGGGCAATGACAAAGTTATGCTGCATTTTAAAGCTGTTGTTTTTCGTTTGTGATGTAAACACGAGTCGTGCGCGGGTGTCACGACGCACTTCGATTGGCCCGCGAGGCCCAATAGAAGACCTTGTGTGCGGTCATGTGACTTTCTTGTTTCGTTTGATTGGTGAACTGGAGTCAAACATCACTGTGGTAATCATGGTGGATTGGAGCAACAGCGCCTGATGCGGAAGTAAAAAACGAAAGTCAAAAAATAGATCGCGCACGCAATTATTGATAAATGATAGTTAGCGGCATGTAGACTATTGTAACCGAGTAAAATTACTGTTTCTTCTTAATATAAATATTCGAGTAAAATTAAAAAGTATGCTTCACTAAAACTACTCTGACAAGTGCAATTTATCCCATATGTTACTTGAGTAAATGTAATGGAGTAAATGTAATGCGTTCCTACTAATATTTTCTACTATTGCATACTAATGTATTAGCTTAGTTAGTTATACACAAACAAATAAAAGTTTATCTCAGATCAACTCAATATTTTTATTTTTAACTACAGTAATGTAACTTGCAACCCCCCCCCCCACCCCCCCTCCAACCACACAACAGCCCCCCCTCAACTCTGCGGCTTAAAAAAAGATGCAGGCTATTATGTCACGTTTTCATCTGTTCTTAGCGTCCATGTTGAAGTGTTAACTACTCACGTTTTTAAATCAAATCCACATACAGTACATTGAAGCGTTCAGATCGGTATTCAGATCTGCTCTGCTCAAGCGCACACGTACTATACAGTATTATGCTGAAAATGCAACGTATTATTGTGTTTTTATTGTCCATATTTTGTTGTGGCACTAGGAGTATTTTCACTAGTGTTATATATTATCATTATTTCAATGTATTATTTCCTACACTAAGGTTGGAAGCTTTTGTTTTCTCTCGTATCTATTCTGCATATATTCTGCCTTCCCTGAACATGCAGTGTTTAGTTTGGCCGATAGCTAAAAGTTATCCAAATGGGAGGCAATTTGTTCTTGCTTCAAGCTGTTTAATTGTCATAAATGTTCATTCAAAGCACTTTCAACAGAGCATCACTGTCATTATCATTAGCCTAAAGGTTAGGGTCCGCTAGCTTCATGATAAAATACAACTGGAAATGCCATATACGGGCAAACAAAAATTATCTTCACTATTGCAGTCATTTTATACCCTTGACTAACTGTTACTTAATCATAAACACATACAAACACATACAAATAGAACATCCAACAACACTCACAAAGCTGTTGCAGCTTTGCATTTTCAGATAATTACATATGTGACATCAGCGCCAGTATCTGGGATAGGGACAGTTGCTTTCAACACAAAGTGGTGTGAGCAGTGAATCTTGGGGATTAATCTTGACACACTGGTTCTGGCCTGCAGTGATCCCCTTAGGCAGGGTCGAAGCCAGCAAATTCGTCAGTCAACCTCAACTTCCATTCCTGCATGGGTGAAAGGCTGCTTTGATGGGCAGTGTGAAAGGGGCTAATGATACTTTTACAAATGTATTGTCATAATATCGAACTTTTTTTTCATCATAATTTTATTGTCAGCAGTTCGCTATTTTCCTTTCAATATGATCCTACTACTCATCATAGTATACTGCATTGCTCATATGCTCCACTACTTCGGTAACCATCTAAATATACCCAGCACTGATCAAGTTTACCACATACACAGGGAGGCTGCTTGGTCCCACATTTTACGATGCTCGGATCCCTACCAGTTGTAATGAAAAATTTAAACTCATGACAGAACTATTCTCGGGAATTCCACAATGAGATATAAATGTGCTTGGGGACATCTGGATCAGGGCTGGGGGGGACTTAAACATAAGCACACATACAGCAGAAAAAAAATAATAAAGGCACTGTAACGGATGCCACTACTTCTCAACAATTTATGAACAAGTTACAGGATCTACAAGAAAGTGGGCACACAATCATTCAAAAGGACAGGACAGATGGATTTTTTTGCTTGAATTATCCACATCTGGGTTCAGTTTGAAACCAACTGGGATGATGTGCCATAAATGTTTGAGATACATTTTTGTCCCTGCAATCACAATAACAGATGATGCATCGTTGTTCCATCCATCCATTTTCTACCGCTTAACCGGGTCGGGTCGGGGGGGGGCAGTAGCTTTAGCAGGGACGCCCAGACTTCCCTCTCCCCAGCAACTTCATCCAGCTCTTCCGGAGGGATCCCGAGGCGTTCCCAGGCCAGCCAAAGGACGTAGTCTCTCCAGCGTGTCTTGGGTCGTCCCTGGGGTCTCCTCCCGGTGTGGCGTGCCCGAAACACCTCACCAGGGAGGCATCCGAATCAAATGCCCCAGCCACCTCATTTAGCTCCTCTCGATGTGGAGGAGCAGCGACTCTACTCTGAGATCCTCCCGGATGACCGAGCTTCTCACCCTATGTCTAAGGGAGTGCCCGGAGACCCTGCGGAGGAAACTCATTTCGGCCGCTTGTATCCGGGATCTTGTTCTTTCGGTCACGACCCACAGCTCGTGACCATAGGTGAGGGTAAGAATGTAGATCGACCAGTAAATCGAGAGCTTCGCCTTTCGGCTTAGCTCCTTCTTTACCACAACGGACCGATACAAAGTCCGCATCACTGCAGATGCTGCACCGAACCGCCTGTCGATCTCCCATTCCATTCTTCCCTCACTCGTGAACAAGACCCCAAGACACTTGAACTCCTCCACTTGGGGCAGGATCTCATCCCCAACCTGAAGAGGGCACGCCATCCTTTTCCGACTGAGGACCATGGTCTCAGATTTGGAGGTTCTGATTCTCATCCCAGCCGCTTCACACTCGGCTGCGAACTGCTCCAGTGAGAGTTGGAGGTCACGGCTTGATGAAGCCAACAGAACCACATCATCTGCAAAAAGCAAAGATGCAATACTGCGGCCATGCATCGTTGTTTTTTTTTTTTTAAAGGAGTTCACCATCGTCGCCACCATTATTCTATTGAATAATAATAATCACACAACAACTAATGGAATTACTGACATGATTGGGAAAATAACAACTCATTATCGCACTGATGAAGCAGCATTCAGTATCTTGCTTAAAGATACTTTTACCCGGTCAGGGGGAGCCGGGGATCAAAACCACAGTCTTTGGGTTGAGATATGACTCATGCCGCTGTCTGTCTGCACTCAAGTAAAGCTTGGTTCCTTTATATTCATGATGGGCCATATTCTCCCATGTGTGTAAAGGGAAAAGGTGCGCAGATCCTCCAATTGACTTATATGGCCCTGAAAAAGTATTTAGGGAGCTAAATTTCCCACTTTCAGGTTTAAGATCATTAAAGAAATATGAATATCAGACAAAGATAACCCAACTTCACATAAAATGCAGTTTTTAAATGGGGATTAGGAAGAAAAACTACTCCAAGCGACCTGGCCCTCTGTGAAAAAGTAATTATCCCCCTTGTTAAATCATGAATTAACTGTGACGAATCACATTTTCTGTCAAGCTGAATCCATTTTCACTGACCATACATACCCAAACCTGATTACCTCCAAACCTGTTCGATCAAGAAATCATTTCAATAGAACCTGTCTGACTAAATGAAGTCGAGCAAAAGATCTCAAAAAGTGGCATCAAAATGTCACGATCCAAAGAAATTAAAGAACAGATGAGAAATTAAAGAACAGATAAGAAATAAAGAAAGAAATAAAATGATTGTGAAAATTAAAGTGAGTTTGCGGACATTCTCCAGTCGACTTAAGCACCTGTCCTCTTACACGCAGAGTCTGTAGTAAGTCAAGTTTTCCAGGAAAGCTAAATATGATATGGCAACTCAAGTTGGGATGCAGTTCAAATATACACCACACATACTAATATCGTGAAAGAGAAAGCTATCAGATGTATTTGTATGAACTGCCACTGACACAAAGTATTTTCTTCTTGTTTGCATTCTTTTTTTCACTGCAGTTTCATGCTGTAGAGTAGGCTATGCCAACGTTGGCATACAACTCTATTACTATATATACTAATTGATTTCTATAATTTACTATAGAGCAGGGTCCCCAACCACCGTGCGGGCTAAACAAAAAATTGGTTCCTTGAGTTGATCAAAGAGGCACTGTGACTTGCTGATTGCATGATTTTTAGCTGTGATATTTATTGGCGCATTAGATCAGAATCAGCAGCCTTTTTTGTTTTCACTGTTTACGATGCTCACCGACTAAGCGCGAAGAGTAATTTCACTTCAAATATGGTGCCGACCGGCACTCAAGACAAGCCTTTGGAGTTGTTTTGGAGAGAACAAAAGATTAGCGCAAGAATGAACCTGCTTGTTAAAGAGAAGCATGCGCAGGACTCCCACTAAATACAACTACATTCATAATGTTTTTATTTGTTTATAGGCCGTTCTGTTGAAATGTCCATGTGAAACCCGTCTGTGGCGTAACAAAGGTTGGGGAGTGCTGATCCACAGCGCAGTAGACACACCCCTTTTTTATTGATGAACCTCCAAACATAAATTGAGTTCGTAAGCACAGTATTCTGATTCAAATCATCTTATTAGCTTTATTTTATGCAGAATTCAAATAAAATATACTCTACTTTAAAATAAATGGAGGCGCCGTGGTCAGAATGTCCGGACTGGCCGAATACACATCCTATGCATTTGATTTTTTCTAATTTAAAACGTGCTTTATATTGTTCACTATTTTCATTTACAATTCTCTTGAA
Source organism: Phycodurus eques (assembly GCF_024500275.1). Taxonomy (NCBI): domain Eukaryota; kingdom Metazoa; phylum Chordata; class Actinopteri; order Syngnathiformes; family Syngnathidae; genus Phycodurus; species Phycodurus eques. Next base: position 14,938,443 of record NC_084543.1, on the reverse strand, counting down.
AAAATATACACGCAGCCGCAGCTGTCAAAAAAATAATTTCTATTTGGTGTTTCCCCAATCATTACCAGCTGACCTATGCTCGGTGGGTGTGTCAGAATTCTGGAATGCACGTAAATGAAAAGTGAAAAGTCCAGGCACTTAAAGGACGTGTGCACAAATGGGTGAATATGGCCCAATCCGTGTAAGTGATTGAACAATGCATTTGGGGGAAAAAATATCTATAGAGGACTGTACCACGAAAAATACAGAAGTAAAATGTCTGCTTTCAAACCGGGTTCCGACGTAACTTGGGGGTCCGTGAAATTATGCGCCATAAATAATTACATCATATCATTTCAAAATTTGTGTGCCGCTCCCTCTGGTGTGCATGCCTTTTCCACAGAGCACAGAGAATGTACACCTGTGAGTATTTTTGTGTGCTATGTTTGTATGTTTCTGTGTTTGGGTTAAAGTAGCAGTTTTTTGAAGATTTTAAATGATTGCAACATCAATGCTAATTTGTGTTAACCCGTCTATGGCGTTTCTTCTATATTAGCATTCAGCTAGCAGACTTAAGGTAGATGAAACTAAGTGGTTTTGTTGAATATTTTGGCGTTTAAATAGCCAATGTTTAATTCTCTTTTTGTTTTATGTATGTCAATGTTACAGTAAACTTCAACTATAAACTATAAAGTTTAGATCAAAGTGTTTGAAACCAAATCGATTTCCAATTTGATCTAATTTCAAAACAGTTTTTTACAATTCATTTCAAACTCAAACTATTTTTGTTAATTTGCTTATTTTAAAAACATATTGTTCCAATTCTTACTGTCAAACAAGTGTAAATGCAGGTTAATCACAGAGAGCAAGGCAACTCGGTGCTCCCTTTGTTGGCTGCAGGGAGGAATCGAAAACATAATGCTAGTCTTTAAGACTAAATGCAGCACTCGCCAAAGCCTACATTCTATTCTTCTTTTATTATTACCGATATTGTTTTAAGCAGCCAGGACAGAGATGCTAGCTCACGTCATGTGTCCATTTCTCGTATAGTTCATCAAATTTCTCCATTTTGCCATCAGTAATAACTTTTGTGGGAGCGTCACAAAAAGCCACCCCAAAATCGCAAAATACCCTTGTGGAGCTGATCATTTATATACTATCCAAGCTAAAGTCTCATGGCATATGTCTTGTTACCACATAGGGTGTGTGCATAATTTTATGTTTGTGTGTATTTTTCTGGATATTCATGTTTATTTTGGGGCACCAAATGTCATAAATGTTTTCACTTTTGACGATAATGTCCGCTTGCATTGAGACCAAGTTCAGATAGAGCTGGGCTTGCTGTGTGTGGCAGCTGGAACTGGATTTGTGTATTATGTTAATCATTTAGGAGCATTTTTTTCTTTCAGAATACATCCATTATTTTTAATCATAAGCTGCTGCGCAACAGCAACACTGTTGTATGTCTTGTGTGACTTTACAGCTCGTAGCAGCTGTCCTGTGTAATCCCTACTGCTGTTATTTTTTTATATGTGTTATACATTATGGTTAACTATTTATTTACTGTTAGCAAATTGGGTAGATGGATGGGTTAATTATATTGCCTTTGTTGTGGCACACATTATAGTCATGCATTAAAAAGATTTGTTTATCATTAAGAAGTAACATTCAAAGCATTTCAAAAAGTTCCAGCGCTCGTTTTTGTGGGGCCATTAGTGCAACTTCTCGGTGACCAGTTGAGCAGAATAAAGGCTTTTAACAAAATTTTGAGTGCCTTGGAACTTTATTTTCCTCTTAGTAATTTTAAGCAAGCAATCATAACAAGTCATGCAGAATAAAGGCTGTGGAGACATTTTAGCAGTGCTTTTCTATTTCCATTTGACCACCAGAAAAAGCAGTGGAGCTCATAATCATTAGAGGCTAGAGAAAACGTCGAGCTTGTTATTATGCATATATGGGCAGAATCCTGAAAATGCTTAATTTTCTGGGAGCATTTTTGGTGAAGTTAGGTGGCCTAAAGGGAGCAGTTTGCAAATTAAATGTGTTTATATTAGTTATGGGCCCAAATGCTAGCCTGAGATGATACACATTACCTGAATGAGAGAGGACTCGAGGCAGGAAAACACTTTGCTGTAACAGCACTGACAAAGCAAATGAAGTGGGCCCCGTCTGAGCAGGCCACCATTGTTCTTGACTCCTTTTGCTCTCTCTCCAGGAGCCAATCCTTTATACATGCCATGTTCTGCCATTACCATGACCCAATTTCTTTTGAAAACTGTGCTTCCCAAATTGCAAAAAGAGCTCTGACTGGTACAAGAGCTTTTAACAGAAACTGCCCCCTTGAGTTAAGTATGCGTGCTGCCTCTCCATATAAAGTGCTTTGTCAAGAATTTCTGATAATGCTTTGTTTTTTGCCCACAGGGCTACAAGTTAGAGCCGATGGCTTTGAGCAGGCAGGCCGAGAAAGAAAACACACACAGCTTTTCCTAACATGGAAAAGGGGACAAGATGAAGTGGTGCTTCTTGATCATGGTTAACACATTCACTCTATTTTCTGCATAGTGCGCTAATGCCAAATGCCCCTGAATTCTCCAGAACATGTTTTCCAATGCTTTAAACATTTTTCTGTCTTTTAGCTTTTTATTATTTGCCAGCTGCGTCTTTAAAATGAATAGTACGTTAGGGTTGGGGTAATTGTACTTTGCAAGATGCTGTCATCACTTTTCATAACTGCCTTGTTCGGTCTCCATTCCTGTGTGTAGAACCAGAAAAGAGACACTGTAATGTCTCTGTAATTTACAGCCACACTTAGAACTGAATGAGTCTGTTTAAATATCCCTATTGCCTTTTGATCAGGTTATATATTCTGAGTACTGCATGGTTGAGGTTATGAATGATTCTTACTGTAGTGCACGGCCGCTTTGCAAAATAGAATGATTTCCTGTTGACATGTAGTGTAAGACTCTGCTGGATGTTACACACTTATTGAGAGCGAAATGTTGCAACGCCTTGCAGTCATTGACAGATTATGATCACCTTCTTGAATTGTGATCACAATTGCATTCTTTATGAATAGTTAATTAAATGTCCGATGCATGAACATCATCGAGTACTGTCCATTGTCAGTGAGTGCAGGTTACTGCAAAGCATTCCCTCCTCGTGTGATTGGTTTTTTTTTTCAAAATAAGTACTGAAAAGATATCAATGAAATCATCTGCGACAAGTCGACACCGACTTGACTTTCATTACAATAGTTTCGACTTGAAAAAAAATGTGAAGTCATGCAACCCCTAATATAAATATATAAATATAAAACCCCATACAAAGGAGACATTTTCCCAAGGACCCCCTTATTATGCTAATGCAAATTAAACGGAACTACCACATGTACCCTTAAATCCCAAGGGAATTAAAAGGTTGCTCATCGAGGAAAAAAGCTTATAAGGTTAAAATAACATATTTCTTTTAGTTTTTACACAAAAAGGTAGAAAAAAAGTTGTACTTTTTCCAAGAAATTTTTTTTATTTCATCAGGGTAAACAGATGTTATAAGACATCCATCCATCCATTTTCTGAGCCGCTTCTCCTCACTAGGGTCGCGGGCATGCTGGAGCCTATCCCAGCTCTCATCGGGCAGGAGGCAGGGTACACCCTGAACCGGTTGCCATCCAATCGCAGGGCACATAGGAACAAACAACCATTCGCACTCACAGTCGTGCCTACGGGCAATTTAGAGTCTCCAATTCATGCATGTTTTTGGGATGTGGGAGGAAACCGGAGTGCCCGGAGAAAACCCACGCAGGCACGGGGAGAACATGCAAACTCCACACAGGTGGGGCCGGGGATTGAACCCCGCTCCTCAGAACTGAGGCTGACGTGCCGCTGTTATAAGACATATTCTAAAAAGTGAATTTAAAAAAAATACAACTTTATTGTTATAATATTACACCTTTTATTATGGAAACAATATCTATATTCTTCACACACAAAAAAAACACCTTTTGTTCTCAAAAAAAAGGTAACTTTATTCTACCGTTGCAGATTATTGTTCTCTGATGGACTAATATCACTTGATCAAACCTTTTCTAACATACCATACTAAAGCATAAGTAAAGTGTGTATGATTATCACTGAAATAAAGTGTTAAGATTGGATTTGTCTCGATAATAGGGTCCATAACGGGTTGGGGCTAACAATCTTAAATATTGAACGTGTTCAATATTTACCATATGACCAAAAATCTTCATGCACGTGGGGATGGTGATGCTGTAAATATTGACGTGAAACCGAATGCAGCCAATCAAAGAAGCGCCCTGAGTGAGGAACAAGCAAGCGGCCATAAAAGCAAAATATTTTGTATAAAAGTGGGTTCCCCAGATGCATTCTGTCGTCTATAACCCATGTTTGGATCCACTAACTTCCAAACAGCTACACCACTTAATTGCATTTCTTCAAACAACAACCACTACTTAAACTGATTGCTTCATTTTGACTCAGCGCTTGTAAATGTAATTGAACAACTGTTCCATTGACTAAAATAAAAACTCTGTGGTTGCGTCTCAATCAACAGACAAAGCTTGATTGATCAGGGTTGTCCTTGATAAACTTGTTAGAGTCCTTTCTTCTGCATTATAAATAACACTGTATTCAACTGGATTGGCTTACGAGTGCACCGGTGGTTCTTTTACATGAAACGAAATTACACAGTGTTGCTACTCACATCGCATAACCATTTATAATTATAATAACAATATTTTAAAAAAAAAATTGCAGTGCCTTGAGCTGGTACACCAAGTAACAGAGGCAAAATACATACAGTTTAAGGTGACTTTTGACAGTTGATCTTCATCTGAGCGACACGGAAATTCATCTTCCCTCACTGACCTGAGGAAACACTTAAACCATAATTAAACATTAATGTACAATTATTTATAAATTGCGCACGTCTCCTTACATTTTACTAAAGTACATTCCGGAGTTCTTTCTACAGGTATGTTTATGTAGTTCACCGATTACAAGTGCTGCCATCAGTTACCACAATACAGTCACATAGCAAAGTGGTGCACTACCAAAGCTCGGGGGAACACAGTAAGCCCCTGCAAATCATGTCAATGCTTACCAGAGGACGACTTTTCCAGATGCCACTGTTTTTCCTCTTCACTGAGGTTTTAGGACACCGTGGCTGTGTTGGACATAAGTGTGCGCATATCACACAATATCTGAAGTATGAATGTGTAAAAGTGGGTCACAGCTGCCTATAGGAGACCATTTTCAAAAACCAAAGGCCTTTTATTGGGCACAGAGGAGAAAATAAACAAGTGCATCAAACTTCAGCCTCTTCTCAAACTGCATGTTCTTTCCATGAAATGGAGAACAACATGGACAAAACTCTACAACGTAAATTTTCCAAATAGGCTGTCATACCGATATGCGTCCATCCCCGTCCTCCTCTCCTACTTTTATAGACCTAACAACCAGCATCTTATTTCTCTGTGATATCTTTTCTGTCGCCCAAAGATGAGGGAAGCTTGTTTCTCATGCTGACCTTATCTTTGTTGTGGGGGAAAATCCATTTTAGAGACTTGCATTTTCAATTTCAGCTTTAAAGTTTGGGTCACGAGTAATTCTTGTGAGTTTTTCTTCTAAGACACACCAAAACACACACACACACACAAACACACACAAATGTTAAATGTTACATGCAGCAGCAATAACTTAAAGTCCATGTTTGTGACATACTGTCTGGAAAGTAAATGTTATTTATTGTTTTGTTTTGAGTTTCATTTTGTTGTTGTTGTTTGGAGGGGACAGTGGAAGAGCATGTCAAGAGGATTGAAATTCACATGCATTTATAAGACCTTATTTTTCATTCAGAATTCGGCAGTTGTTTTGATGATTTAAAAGTGACGCAGAAGTAGTATGTTACAATCTAGCGACAGGAATTATGTTATACAATGTAACTAATTACTTGCTAAAGATATTAACCAGAAATCTACAACAATTTGTAAGGTCCTCACACAACAAGGTGAGTTCTTCTCTCATCTTCTTCAGTTTTATTGGTTCGGTTAGTGATTCCTAACCAGTGTGCTGTGTCACATTAGTTTGCCGTGAGAGATCACCAGGGGTGCCACAGGAAATTATCCAATTTCACCTTGGTTGTCTGGAAATGATTTATTAATTCAAATGTATCTTTGTTCATCTAATGCATCAATGCCAGTAACGTATTGTGACAGACAGAGTAACTAAATACGCTCCCAAGAGATGGCAGAAGTTACATAAAACTTGTGTATCCACCTGTTTCCATTTATACAACAGAATAAGTCATGGCTTCCTGCCAGTATATCAGCTTTGTTTTAACTGAACAGGCCCAGATTTTACACTAAGTCAATTTGTGAGTAAATTGACATGAGATCATTATTTCGGTATTCTTACATTTTGTGACATTTGTCTGGTGTGTCATGAGATTTGAAAGGTTAGAAAACAGTGGTCTAAGTTAATCAAACAAGATGAGTGCAATTCAGAGGTATAAATGTCAACATGGGAAGCATTCACAAAATGAAGATTGTGCCTCAAGTTCTATTTATCAAGCGTGACACATTCACATTAGTTCAAGGAATGGTAGTCAACATTAGTTCAGTATTAGTTTTCCAGCTCATTACCCAGAGTTCCTTAAATCCATGTGTCTCTCCTGAGACACGTTCTGTTCTCGCCACAGAAAAATCCATCACATGAATTTAGCAACATTGTGGACAAAGGGAAAACAAACTGTGGCTAATGCCTAAGGCAAAAAAGCTGTGTGTTATGGTTTGTAGGGTACTAATGAGTACTCCAGGCTCTCAATTTCTGCGTTATCCATATGTGCAGGGCCATAGGCACATGGTAACTCGGCCTCAGCAACCGTGTTTCTCATCTCTGGCTTCTATCTCACTACTGTGTTGAATGAAATGTGCCTGAGGCTTGCCAGAAAAGCACAGATTTTATGAAAAGCTTTATGGCGTCTATCCTAGGTTGTCATCCAGATGAATATATCATCAGATGTGGATGATATATTCATCTGGATGACAACCTAGGATGACAACCTAAGTTAGTCTGAATATTATTGTTCATCTTAAACAAAAATCATGCGAAATTAGGCATCTACCAGATCTGTGATATGTTATTTTTCTTTGCATTCTACCATTCGATATGTTTTACGGTGGACCCAAACATGGGCAGCAAATGATACTGATTCAAGAGCGCTAAACTACTGGCCTGCTTTACATGAACGGCCTTAGCCCAACCATAGCCCAATCATTTACAGTAAGACCTGCAGGCACACGCACAGAAGCAAAGAAAAGAAATAATGACCAAAGAGCAAAGATATTATCAGTTAGCACAGGGGTGTCAAACGTATGGCCCCCCTTCAGGGGGCCCAATCCAGCCCGCGGGCATTGTTCCGTCCGTCAGACAAGTTTTAGTTCATTTATACATAAGGACTTATTTTGATACACTCGCCTGACTTCGGTGCAGGCAGCGTGGGTTCAGTTCCCACTCAGTGACGTTGTGAATGCAAATGGTTGTCCGTGTCTATATGTGCCCTGCGACTGACTGGCGACCAGTTCAGGGTGTAGTCTGCCTTTCGCCCGAAGTCAGCTGGGATAGGCTCCAGCGTCCCGCGACCCTAATGGATGGATGGATGGACTTATTTTGAAACTGATGCCTTTATTTTGACACAAGCACTGTGGAAGCAGAAGTGCTGTGAGTCACGTGACGTTAGGTACATGAAGCTGAGAGAGAGAAAAAAGATCTGCGCAACAGAACACTCCTCCAATCCATTGCAAGAAGAGAGTGACACTGTGTCCAATCCATTGCAGTAAGAGTGAGACTGTGTGTGAAACAACGCCTATGTATCATATGTATTGTTTGTTAAGTAATTTCATGTGCAAATGCGCACACGTGCAGTTAAAAATTTGTTTGTAAAGTTCATGGGTTTATTAATGGGACATGGGTTTATTAAAGCCCAGATAAAAATGGTTGGGTTACGTCAGACAAACAAATCATACGAGTGACTCACTGTGGCAACGACCCCCTGGCAGTCAAAAGCTGAAAGTCACTTCGTTATTGAGATGTAGGCTCCAAGCTAATTTGATGCATGCTAATGGTTGGAGAGGGGTTGACTAAAGGCTTCATTATACTTGCGCGGACGGTGACGTCACTGCGGGTATCCCTCGCGTAGTTTGCCTTTATATTTGCCCATTGTCGGCCGCGCGACCACGGGAGTATGAAGAGGCTGACCTCATACAGAGTCATTGTTTGTGTTTTCAGCTTTATATGGCAAGCTACTATTAAATTAGCAGCTAATTTAGGTTTCTATTTTATAGTGGATATGTATGTCTTGGAGAAAATTATAGCTAATACATTAACTTGGTCATCATTTTTAGTTTTATTTTTCACTGTGTCAATCTGCCTGTATACATTTCCAAGGCAGGGGAACAACCTCACTTTCATGCTGAAAAGTTACCACTTTAGTTTGTAAAGTGTGCTGAGTCAGTTAAGTCTTTCACTATTTCCAGATGGATGTGAAAATGGAAGCCAATTTAAAATGGTTTCTAAATATGTTGTTTTATAAATGGTACATACAGTATACAGTTTACAGATCTACTGTAATCTGTAAATTGCATGTGTAAATGAAAACACTGATTCATAACATTGTGGAAATTGCAAAAAAAATATATATATAATGACATTTGCGATTGCTCATATGATTTGAAACAAGGGCTTTAAATTGTGGGCTTTAATGTAAGTCGTATGTAAGGGGGGCATCCTAACCAGATGCCCGAGCCATCTCAACTGGTTCCTATCTATGCGGAGGAGCAGCGGCTCAACTCTAAACCATTAGCATGCATCAAGCTTCTCAACCTATCTCTAAGGGAGAGGCCAGATGCCCTGCAGAGGAAACTCATTTTGTCCGCTTGTATCCGTGATCTTGTTCTTTTGGTCATGACCCGCAGCTCATGACCATAGGTGAGGGTAGGAACGTAGATCGACCGGTAAATTGAGAGCTTTGCTTTTTTCGACTCGGCTCCTTCTTCACCACATCAGATCGATACAGTGTGTATCACTGCAGACACTGCACCGATCCGCCTGTCAATCTCCCATTCCATTCTTCCCTCACTCGTGACCAACAGATACTTAAACTCCTCCACTTGTGGCAGGATCTCTTCCCCGAACCGGAGAGGGCACTCCACCCTTTTCTGACTGAGGATAATGGTCTCAGATTTGGAAGAAGTGATTTTCATCCCAGCCGCTTCAGACTCGGCTGCAAACCGCTCCAGTGAGAGCTGAAGATCGCGTCTTGATGCAGCCTTCAGAACCAAATCATCTGCAAAAAGCAGACATGTAATACTGATGTTGCTAAACCGGACTCCCTCAGTGACTTGGCTGTACCTAGAAATTCTGTCCATGAAGGTAATGAACAGAATCGGTGACAAAGGGCAGCCTTGGAGTCCAACCCTCATTGGAAACATATTCGACTTACTGCCGGCAATGAGGACCAAACTCTGGCATCGGTCGTTACAGGGACCAAACATACTCCATACTGCTAGAGTCCCCTCTTCAGTGGCCACCAAAGCTACATTTCGCTTGGCCAGCTGGTACCCATCAGCTGCCTCCGGAGTCCCACAGGTCAAAAAGGCCAGAAAGGACTCTTTCTTCAGCTTGACGCATCCCATATGACTGGTGTCCCCCACTGGGTTTGGGGATTGCCACCACGACAGGCACCGACCACCTTACGACAACAGCTCCGTCAGCCGCCTCAACAATGGCGGAGCGGAACATGGTTTACTATGTCAATGTCCCCCGCCTGCCCCGGATGTGGGTAAAGTTCTGCCGGAGGTAGTAGTTGAAACTTCGTTCTGACAGGGGACTCTGCCAGACGTTCCCAACAGACCCTCACAATATGTTTTGGTCTGCCAGGTCGGACCAGCATCTCCCCCCACCATCGAAGCCAACTCACCACTAGGTGGTGATCGGTTGACACTTCTGCCCCTGTCTTCACCCGAGTGTCCGATGACACAATCACAAAGTCAATCATTGAACTGTAGCCAAGGGTGTCCTGGTGCCAAGTGCACATGTGGACACCCTTATGACTAAACATGGTGTTCGTTATGGACAGTCCGTGACAAGCACAGGAGACCAATGACAGAACACCGCTCAGGTTCTGATTGGAGAGGCCGTTCTTCCCAATCACACCCTTCCATGTCTCAATGTCATTGCCCACGTGAGTCTCCCATCAGAACAAGGGAATCTCCCAGTGGGAGCGCTCTCCAGCACTACCTCCAAGGAATCCAAACAGTGTGGGTACTCTGAGCTGCTGTTTGGTGCATAGGCACAAACAACATTCAGGACCGTTTCCCCACCCGAACGCAACATAATGGCGTTGAGCCGGGGGGCAATCAGCATACCTACACCTGCTCGGCGCCTCTCACCGTGGGCAACTCCAAAGTGGAAGAGAGTCCAACCCATCTCGAGAAGACTGGTACCGGACCCCAAGCTGTGTGTTGAGATGAGGCCGACTATGTCCAGTTGGAATTTCTCACAAACCAGCTCAGGCTCTTTCCCTGCCAGAGAGGTGACGTTCCACATCCCTAGAGCCAGTTTGTGTCAACAGAGATCGGAGCTCCAGGGTCACTGCCTTCGGCCGCCACTCAGCTCACACAGCACCCGACACACTTGGCCCCTCCCACAGTCAGTGAGTCCATGGGAAGGGAAATTAGCAAAAATGTCGAAGAAGCATCATATAACATATAATAAAATATATAGTGTCTCTTTTACAGTGTTTTGGTGAGGTGTTCTGGGCACGTCCCACTGGGAGGAGGCCCCAGGGATTACCCAGGACATACTGGAGAGACTATGTCTCCCAGCTGGCCTGGGAACGCCTCGGGATTCCCCCGGAATAGCTGGATGAAGTGGCTGGGGAGAGGAAAGTCTGCTTAAGCTGCTTAAGTCTGCTTAAGCTGCTGCTCCCGTGTCCCAACCCCATATAAGCGGAAGTAAATGAATGAATGAATGAAAAAAAGATCAAACTGATCAGTGGTATCTTAAAAGCTGCAGGAAAAGTATGAGTATGGAGTTAATGATACTTATTAAAGGGAGAAGCTATGGTGGTGCTTGTTTGGAATGGGGTCTAATATACAAGGCGAGGAGGAGGTCTAATATTTAAGTGGAAGACTTAATCCTGCTAATTGGTTCACTAATGGTGTCCACTGACAGCATGTGAAAAGAGGATATTTTAGATAAGTGGCCACAGACAGGGTGATCACAGAAACTCTGATTAACAGTATTTACTAACAAGCTGTAATGGAGTTTTTCATGCAAGCATTTTGTCTTTCTTATTCATTAAGTGATATCAGTCGAATAAAAACTTCTGGATCATTTTAGTTGTCAGCAATAATATTGCAGAATAAGCTTGTTTGAGTTCCCCCATTTTAGCTCAGTTTGAACTTTAGTGACTGCATTATTATGGAACATGTTCTTCAAAATTTCAAATTGAGCCTTTACTTGTCGTCATTCATTCAATGTTCTCCAACAGATTTTAAACTAAGAGTATCAGTTTTCTTTGTTCCTTTGAGTATAGACTGAGCAGGAGAAAAGATATGAGAAGTTTGTCATTGGCCATGTTATTGTCGTGATCCACGCTGAGATGGCCACTCTGCACCGGGGCACAGCTCATTTGTACTGCCGCACGTGCCCCAGGAAAAGGGGTCTGGAAGTCAGGTTTCAGGCTAATGTGTGGCAGACAAAGGCATCAAGTTGGCTGGAGATAATAAAGACAGAAAGGCAGGATTAGAATCAAGGATTCAAATAGTCACTGAAGAATGGCTGGATACAACTAACTTCATGTCGAGTGTAGACGATCTGGCGGCATGGGGGAGGCCAACGCCAGCTTTAGAAAGGCAGATGCTGGTTAGTTGATGAGGTGCAGCGTGTGAAAACCTGGAATGACAAACACTGGCCAGAAGGCACGCACTCTCCCATCAAGATCCAGTCCCCTGGTCATCATTGTAACAAAACGCAAACTCAGTGGACCAGCAGTATATAAAATGACCTTATTTCAGCTGGACAAGAAATATGGTGTATAATGTATACCATTTTTCTTGATCCTTCGGGTATTTTGACGAATGCGCTTCACAGATACGTACATGAGGACACCAGGGAATGATTAAAATTTTGGAAAGAATGTCTCCTTTCAAAAAACATTTAGTTGTTGTTTGTTATAGGGAGTATGTCATTTTGTACCTCACAAGAGGCACCATTATATTGTGGTTTGTGGCTACAACATAAGCTTTTCATTTGGTCCCCAGATACACTGCTACTGTTTTTAAAATGTCAAGAAGCAAAAAGGCAACAAATCATCCCAAATACCAATCAACTCGTCAAAAGAGAAAAAACAGAGATTAATATAAAATACTTTTCTTACTCGTATGACAAATGTAAATCAGTATAAATAAACAGTGATCTCAACATTCTTAAAGATGTGGGATCAAGTCATTAGTATGTAAGGGAGGCTGCTCTACGCTCTGCACACTCTGTAAGCCTCAAGGCATCATCTTTGACAAACTGGATCAATGGAGTGAAAATTACTGGTAAAAACGGGAGATTCCTATCAGTCATTGCATGTCTCTATGCGAGATGAATATCCTGGTAAAATATTATATATATATATATATATATATATATATATATATACGTAGCGGCATGGTGGACGACTGGTTAGAGCGTCTACAATTCCTTTATGTAATAAGGATTATTTTACGCATCTTGTTGCAAAAGGTGTCATGGGTGTGTGTTATGGTTGTTGTCTTCCCCCTGTCTCGTACACACCTGCTCCTGAGAGCATCTTCCCCATCTGTGCAAGCTTAGGCTCCCAAGGTCAATGCGGGTCCACCTCTTACTTTAGGAAGAACCTGGGTAGGGTCTTCCTTAATGATATTTAGAGTCACCGCTTCCGTGCCCACAGTTCCATGTGCATTGACCTTGGTGAGACGCTGCAGAAGGACCTGGGAGCGAGCCTGACAAATGCTGCTACGCCAAGGATGGTCCTACAAGACCGCAGCTGACTGTAGGAGGACTACAAAGTCGGTCAGCGAGTTTGGCTTTCCACAAAGCATCTTTCACTCCGGATGGAGTCCCGGAAGCTCGCTCCCAGGTTCGTTGGGCCCTTCCCCATCACAAAGGTCATCAACCCTGTCACCATGAAGATTAGGCTCCCAAGGTCGATGCGGGTCCACCCTGAATTTCACGTCAGCCTGCTCAAGCCCGCCCAGGTGTCCCCTCTGGTCCCGCCTTCCAGGCCCCCTCACGCACCCCACCTCCCCCCGTTTCGTCGACGGGGGCCGTTTTCACGGTGAGGCGGTTGTTGTCGTCTCGTCGGGGGGGGTTCAATATCTGGTGGACTGGGAGGGCTACGGGCTTGTTCATGGGTGCCGTCTGGGTTTATCATTGATGACTCACTCATTCAGGACTTCCACGTTGCACATCCTGGGGCTCCGGGGCCGTGGTCTCATGGTTGTGTGTTATGGTTGTTGTCATCCCCCTGTCATGGGTGTGTGTTCCGGTTTTTGTCTCATTCTTTCTCATCGCCAGTTCGTTGTAACTTGTCCTCGCGTTCCAGCATTCCTTATTTCCACGTCAAAGACTCACAGTAAGACTAGACCCTGTTCCGATTATTGACCAGGCCTTTTGTCTCATGTTTTTGGATACTGTTGCCTTTTTTGGATTGCCTCCCTGTGTACCGACCTCTGCCCGTTTATTAAACCTTTCTTTTTGAAACTGTCCATTTGAATTGGAATCGTGCATTTTGGGTCCTGTCCTTTGTTCCGTTCATGACAAAAGGACCAATTCAACACATTAGTCATGCGGCTAACTTTAGACAGTTGGATAGAAAGAGCCAATGATACTTACCAAGCACGAGCCAACAATAACACTAACAATTATGCTCAGTTTCTGTGAAAGACCTTGAAGGGAAAATAAAAAACTCTCACCTGATATAATGAGTTGGGTGTCGATCTGCTGTCAAGAATTTGGTTCTCATCACTCTGTGAATCATGCTGATGAATTGGTCTTCACTGTCTTCTGTCCAGGAAGCCAGGTCATCAATATGTGTGCAATGAGATGTGAATAAAGTGCAAAATGAACAAATCCTATGAGTTAATTTTTTGGAACCCTTCTCCATCATCGTTTGTTTGCTTTTGTCGCTTCCGTTTCTTTTCTGATTTCACTTTTCACTGATTTGCTAGCAAACACCCATTCACAGAGTGACTGGCTCAGGTGGTATGGTGGCATGGCTCAGGTGGTAGAGTGGTCATCTCCTTGAGCAAGATACTGAATCCCCAGTTGCTCCTGATGCTGTTTCATCAGTACGTAAATGAAAAGACAGTGTTGAAGAGCTTTGAGTACCGTGAACATAGAAAATCACAATACAAGTGAAAGCCTATTTACATCAATTGTCAAAGACGGCCAATTCAACGTGTTGAATCTGCCCGCTGACGGCTCATTCATGCCAACGGTGCAAGCCACACCTGGCTGAGGGTGCTCAACAACACTCAAACCAACTGATGTCGGCTTGGTATGTTGAGACCTTAAGCACAAACAGCAGGCATGACCTGTCCCTCCACCTAAAGGCGAGAGGCTACCAAGGCTATAGTCCACTGGACTAACCCCAAAGTACAGGCACAAAACCGTGAGGTAATAAGCACCCGCACCTGCTTGGTGCCTCTCAACAGGGAAAGAAAGTACAACCCCTTTCAAAAGAACTGGTTCCAGAGGCCAAGTCGTGCTCATAGGATCATAAGTTAAGATGACTCAATGAAGGGCCAGGCCAAAACCAATCCTTCTTTATTCCTTGAAACAACTCATCCGTCGATATACATAATACTCAACACTGTACACTGTACAACACAATACTCATCTGTCTTGAACTTTTTCTATCATATTCATCTTTAACTCCAGTGAGAGCAATATACCATTCATCTAGACTGCTGTAGTTGTTGTTCATGTGCTCTACAGATAAAGTTGAGTTGAGAGTTGAGTTTACTGACATCTCCTCTGTGATATCAATAAACCACAAAAGGTTTGACCACTGTTCCTTTTTTTAAAAGTAGTTGTGCTGGGTTGAAGACTTAATTTCCATTCTGGCACATTGCACATTGAGTTTTCTCAGTGGACCACTGCGACATGAGTAATCTCACACTCTAGATGGGATGCAATCTATCCTCTCCAAGGGCTTTTTGTCTAATACCTCTAATTGGAGAGACCGGAAAGGGAATTTTCTCAGTGTGCGCTCCTTCCAGTCTTTATCTCCATCAGCCCCTCCCTCTCTCTCACTATCAATTACGGGATTAGAAAGTGTACTACCAAGAGTAAACTGGGAAACGTGGCCACACATGACCTGTCCCTACCAATCTCGGGTTAATGGTCACCGTAACAGTCTTCAAGAGAGCATTGTGGTTTGTTACAAAGTTGACCATTATCTGATAAAAGCTGTTTATTTTGTAGGGTAGGCAAACAAAGATAACATAATGTTTTCATAGCTGCTTCTAAAGCACAAACTACAACCACTGGTAGAACATAACCTGGACGCACTTGACCACAACCTATAAATTGAACACAATCTGTTCTGGAGCTCTAGTTTTACAGATTTTAAAGGATTGCATACAACAAATGCGAACCATTTTTAACATTATGAATTGTTATCTCCATTTAAAAACAAATAAAATCCAAAAGGTCTTGAAGCTGTTAAAATATTTAAATAAGTCCAAAATATTTTTTGGTGGTAGCACGGTGGACAACTGGTTAGAGCGTCAGCCTCACAGTTCTGAGGACCCGGGTTCAATCCCCGGCCCCGCCTGTGTGGAGTTTGCATGTTCTCCCCGTGCCTGCGTGGGTTTTCTCCGGGCACTCCGGTTTCCTCCCACATCCCAAAAACATGCATTGATTGGAGACTCTAAAATTGCCCGTAGGTGTGACTGTGAGTGCGAATGGTTGTTTGTTTGTATGTGCCCTGCGATTGGCTGGCAACCAGTTCAGGGTGTACCCCGCCTCCTGCCCGATGATAGCTGGGATAGGCTCCAGCACGCCCACGACCCTCGTGAGGAGAAGCGGCTCAGAAAATGGATGGATGGATATTTTTTGTTTGAAAACAACAATTGTTAGCACATTACCACTTTTCCATTACAGTACTTGTACCTTTCTGTGATGGCCTTACAAAAAACAATGAAGGCAAAGAAAAAGCAAACCACATACTTAATAGTAATGGCAACGATACAAAGAGAGAAATAAAAACATTATATGTACAGGAAATTTGGCATTTCCAGGGGTTTTGTCCATCCATTATCTATGCTGAGATGACTTGAACAGATGAAAACACAGCTCTCGTCTGTCAAACCCATTGATTTAAAAAACTCATCAACTCATAACTTGGCAAAAGTGCCTGTGATGGGCAAATATTATTCTGTCGCAAAAGTTTGCATCCATCCATTTTCTGAGCCGCTTCTCCTCACTAGGGTCGCGGGCGTGCTGGAGCCTATCCCAGCTGTCATCATGCAGGAGGCGGGGTACACCCTGAACTGGTTGCCAGCCAATCGCAGGGCACATAGAAACAAACAACCATTCGCACTCACAGTCATGCCTACAGGCAATTTAGAGCCAACATTTTGCAAATGTTTAGAAATTAAATAAAGAGCTGAGCTGAGATGAAGTCACAAGATCGGATTCTGTTATGCTTTTTGTGCAACAATTGAGACATAAGACATTTCTCAAAGCTAATGGTCAAATTCTAAGTTGTGCAAGGACATTCTACTTAGGAGGTCCCATTGTATCTGTTGATGAGGATATCATGAGGACTAAGACTTGATTGTGTATTTCCAAAACTTAATCAGCCCACATGAGCCAAGCCCAACACCCAGATGGTTCGTGCATATACAGTACATATTACAAATTCCTTGTGTGTTTTTTGGACATACTTGGCAAATAAAGATGATTCTGATTCTGATTCTGATAAAGCAAAAGAATGGGCATTTCACTCAAAGGAAGGGGTTCAGCCAAGAAATGGTGCCAAACCTCTCCATCTTTTCCACTTTGGGGCAGGAGAATGTACAGTATTAAACTAGTTTTGGCAACGCTTCCTTGGCCTGTAGCAGCAGGAGTTGTACCTATCCACTTGATAAATCCCATATCCTTGAAACCTCAATGTTAACCATCCTAGCATCCTAAATATGGTTTGTTTAACCTCTGCCCCCTGTCTGTAGAGAGATTCTGATATAAATGAGACAGGAAACAGACTGCTGA
The DNA here is from genome assembly GCF_024500275.1 of Phycodurus eques. Lineage (NCBI taxonomy): Eukaryota > Metazoa > Chordata > Actinopteri > Syngnathiformes > Syngnathidae > Phycodurus > Phycodurus eques. The sequence continues at coordinate 14,921,140 of NC_084543.1, read as the reverse complement.
TAAACATCATTGAATGTGGAAAGTGTGATAAATGCAAAATAGTGAAACACAAGCTGTACCATCACCGTCCGATAGAATCAATCAAGGCAAGAAAGATAAATCGTATAATATCTTTCAACTCACCGCCTTCTGCTGAGATAAAATATCGTTCTATCTGAACCTTGCTTTGAATGCTGAGATTATTATTTCCCATGGCGATGTTTAGAATGACAAAAAAAAATAAAAAATAGGACAGAATTTAGTTGAGAGAAAGCCAGAATTTCCCTGGTGGTTGTAACTGTAGTTATGCTAATTGTACATTCATGGATATAAAAGTCACGATGACTCACGCACAGGGACATTCTCCCAAACATGGCTCAGTACTTCAGTCGTGTGTGAAGATTTTTGCTCAGTGCTCTTTATGTTGCTTTGCCTAGTTTTCCGATGCAACAAGCCGAAATTTCTCGTACATCTGACAGAATGCACGCTAGCATTTGCCTAAATAGGCTGCGAGCCTAAATCGCAGCAAATCAAGCTTCTTTTGAAGAGGGTAGGCTTGCTTGTTAGCCAGCCAACGACATGGCACTTCCTAATTGATTCAACTATGAATGCCTTTGAAGAGACAGTTCCATCAAACGATGCAATGAAGACACCTTTGGGTGCCAGGCAAAAAAGCAGTTGAAAATCACAGCCGCACTCAAGCACAAGAGAATATGCTGTTGATTTAAATAATTGTATGCATGACTTGCATCCCATCATACAACCACATTTCTGTACATTTAAACTTTGTGTGTGTGTGTGTGTGTGTGTGTGTGCGTGTGTGTGTGTTTGCGTGCGTGCGTGTGTGTGTGTGTGTGTGTGTGTGTGTGTGTGTGTGTGTGTGTGTCAGAGAGGCAGGCAGCATCCTTGCATGAATTGTCTGTTTTCATTTGATCTGCCTGTGTTTATTTATGCTGCATGTTGCCAGAGGTGGTTTGTTAGCTCAGATTGTTGATTGCCCTCAGAGACTTAATTGCACTATTGCATTTATTGCTAGCTCATCAAGCACTTGACTGTCTTTGCATTAAATTCTCCTAAATTATGCTTTCTTTCTTGGGCTGGCACGAAGGATCCCTGATGTTAAACAGATACCAGTCTCAGCAGAAGTTCCAGTGTGAAGTCTGTAAAATGTATTCCCCACCTCAGCAAAACATTTTACTTTACTGTTTGAGAAAATTTGTCTTAACTCCAGCTGGGAAAAAAAGATCTAAACATGTAACGAGATTATGTACTTCAATTACAAAATGTATGTAATTCTAATGCATTACATTGTTAGGAGAAAATGTGTAATGAAATTACAGTTGCTTCTTAAAATTTCCATGATTATAATTTTAGTTACATTTACAGTAGCTTTTTGTTTCATTTAAATATATGAGTGTCACATCAAAGGATTTGAATACTTATGGCTGTGTGATATTTCATTTTTTCTTTTTTAATAAATCAGCACCAATTTCAACAATTACTTTTTTTCTGTCAATATGGGGTGCTGTGTGTACATTGATGAGGAAAAAAATAACTTAAATTATTTGAACAAATGGCTGAAATATAACAAAGAGTGAAAAATGTAAGGGGGTCTGTATATATATATATATATATCCCCGACCCCGCCTGTGTGGAGTTTGCATGTTCTCCCCGTGCTTGCGTGGGTTTTCTCCGGGCACTCCGGTTTCCTCCCACATCCCAAAAACATGCATTAATTGGAGACTCTAAATTGCCCGTAGGTGTGACTGTGAGTGGGACTGGTTGTTTGTTTTTATGTGCCCTGCGATCGGCTGGCAACCAATTCAGGGTGTACCCCACCTCCTGCCCGATGACAGCTGGGATAGGCTCCAGCCCCCCGCGACAGTTGGGGCTTTATGGCAGAGTGGCCCGACGGAAGCCTCTCCTCAGTGCAAGACACATGAAAGCCCGCATGGAGTTTTCTAAAGAACACCTGAACGACTCCAAGATGGTGAGAAATAAGATTCTCTGGTCTGATGTGCCCAAGATATAAATTGTTGGCCTTAATTCTAAGTGGCATGTGTGGAGAAAACCAGTCACTGCTTATCACCTGTCCAATACAGTCCCAACAGTGAAGAATGGTGGTGGCAGCATCATGCTGTGGGTGTGTTTTTCAGCTGCAGGGACAGGCAGACTGGTTGCAATCGAAGGAATGATAAATGCAGCCAAGTACAGGGATATCCTGGACGAAAACCTTCTCCAGAGTGCTCAGAACCTCAGACTGGGCCAAAGGTTCACCAACAAAAAAGACAATAACCCTAAGCACACAGCTAAAATACCGAAGGCGTGGCTTCAGAACAACTCCGTGACGGTTTTTGCATGGCCCAGCCACAGCCCTGACTTAAACCCAATTGAGCATCTCTGGAAATACCTGAAAATGGCTGCCCACCAACGTTCACCATCCAACCTGACAGAACTGGAGAGGACCTGCAAGGAGGAATGACAGATGATCCCCAAATCCAGGTGTGAAAAATTTCATTCCCAAAAAGACTGTGTTAACTCGAAAGGGTGCTTCAACTAAATACTCAGCAAAGGGTCTGAATACTTATGGCTGTATGATATTTCAGTTTTAGTTTTTTAATAAATCTGCAAAAATTTCAACAATTCCGTTTTTTTTTGGGGGGGTGCTGGGTGTACATTAATGTGGAAAAAAATTAACTTAAATGATTTTAGCAAATGGCTGCAATATAAAAAAGAGTGAACATTTTAAGGGGGTCTCAATACTTTCCGTACCCATATATATATATATATAATTTCTTGGCGCAGCCGAGGCATAGAGGATGTCCGGTTTGGTGGCCTCTGTATTGCATTTCTGCTTTTTTCAGATGATGTGGTTCTGTTGGGGTCATCAAGCTGCAATCTACAACTCTCACTGGAACGGTTCACAGCAGAGTGTGAAGCAGTTGTTATGAAAATCACCACCTCCAAATCTGAGACCATGGTCCTCAGTTGGAAAAGGGTGGTGTGCCCTCTTTGAGTCGGGGGATGAGATCCTGCCCCAAGTGGAGGAGTTCAACTATCTTGGGGTCTTGTTCAAATGGAATGGGAGATCGACAGGCGGATCGGTGCAGCGTCTGCAGTGATGCAGACTTTGTATCGGTCCGCTGTGGAGAAGAAGGAACTAAGCCGAAAGGCGAAGCTCTCAATTTACCGGTCGATCTACGTTTCTACCCTCAGCTATGGTCACAAGCTGTGGGTCGTGACAGAAAGATCCCGGACACAAGCGGACGAAATGAGTTTCCTCAGTAGGGTGTCCGGTCTAACCCTTAGAGATAGGGTGAGAAGCTCAGAGCCGCTGGTCCTCCACATTGAGAGGAACCAGATGAGGTGGCTCGGGCATCGAATTAGGATGCCTCCCTGGTGAGGTGTTCCGGCCACGTCCCACCGGGAGGAGACCCCGGGGACGACCCACGGCACGCTGCAAAGATTATGTCTCCCGGCTGGCCTCGGAACGCCTTGGGATCCCCCCGGAAGAGCTGGATGAAGTTGCTGGGGAGAGGGAAGTCTGGGCTTTCCTGCTAAAACTACTCCCCCCTAACCAGTCGTCCACCGTGCCGCCGTTGATGTATACCATTGTGAGGAAATAAAATGGATCACCTTCCACCTTGCAAAATGTCAGTCTGTTGTTCTCGCAGAGCCAAAGTGAAAAAAGCAAGGCTTGTTTGCCTTTCACACAAACATCGAAAGCCCAGATTTGTCTGTTTTTTTTCTGTTACTCTCATTGTTAAGCGGCAGTGACATGGAATTGGCGGGAGGCAAAGTCATCCCACCAATAAGCCCCTTTTGGAAGCCCCAATAGACCCTATCTCTCCAGCTAAAGAAGTGCAGCGCTGTTTTAGCGCAACTTTCTCTCCTTGCATGACTACATGTGTGTGATCTTGGTCTTTGTGTGGTGTGCAGAGTTGAATTTCCCCTTTAGGGATTGGAATGAGTACAATAAATAATATTGAAAATAAATTTTGGGATAATCACTGGGGGAACAGGGCCAGCGTAAAAGAAATTGCAAGAATGGTAGGTTGCTTTTGTTTTCAAATTGATTGTGGACTATAAAGGCAAAATAATGCTATCCCTAATGGGCATTTTGGATTGCAGAGTCATAAAAAGTGTCCAACCCTCTATAACCTTGTTTTGCCACTATATGACTGATCATCTGGGTCCATTAGCCACGGATAGAATCAACCAACTACATTCTTATTAAAATACATTCTCTTGTCTTGTCATAAAATTATTTTACTGACTTTATGATAGTCTTGACACTATAAAAGCAATATTCTGGACATACTGTATACGGGTCCTTTTCATATGATCTAAGGTAAAGACACTTTTTAAAAACTTTTTAAAATATATATATATATTTTTTATGCATTCTTGGTTTTTCATAGGTAAATATCTCCCATGTTGAAACAAATTGTGAAGACCCACTGAAATACACTTCTTGCTTAACGGTAAAGACAAAACTGCATCATGATAAAGACGAACAATTTAAATAAATGTAATCTAATTACTCATGAAACCCATTACATTGTTGTTTTTATACAATCATAATAATCATAATAACTTGCACATTCACAAATTCATACATGTTCATTCATATCTCAGAAATAACAGCGTTTATTTTGCTGGCTGCTATTGTGTGAATGCAAAATGGCTGCCTCATGCTGGCACTTCAGCTAACAGAGTGCAACAACATGATGAGACTCTCTCCAGTAGTATTAAAGGTAAAGAGAAGTTTGAGTGACAAATAACCCCCCAAAAAAATAAAAAATAAATAAAAGGAACTCTAAAGACACTAAGATGCTTTTGTGTTCATTTTCATGGAAAATGCATATTAAACAATAGGACAAAAATCTTTCTATATATCCAATAAATAGCATCGTCAGAAAACATACTGCAGATCATGAAACTTAATTTTGAACACCTAACGGTAAAGAGATTGTGGCATTAAAAGTTTGAAAAATATTACTTTAGAATATTTGTTTTCTTCAAAACAAATGGGACCTTTTGATGGATAGCAACTGCCAATAATTCAAAAACTCATGTCAGTAAAATTAATTTATTTTCAAAACAAAATTCAGTGGGCCATGTCTTTCTCATTATTGATAAGATTATTTGAAAATGACCCATTTGCACATTTACTCATACATTCTCATTCGTTCGACAGTCAAAGCGTAAATGTTCATCTCATCTGTGATTCAGTGGATCCTTTTTTTAAATGGACATTTACATGGTAGACAGACACTGTGAGGCCACCATACACAGTGCAATATTCTGTATATCTGTACCTAATGCTGCTAGGGGAATGTGCAGTTTCACTGCTGTTGTGCTCCACCTTATGTGCAATATAACCACCTGTGTTGCTTGGAAGGTTGTCTATTTGATTGATTGTGTTGTTTTTCTAATGTACTTTCAAAGGGGTGCAGGGACACTTAAACTGTACTTTCCTTACACCTGTACAATAAGATGTAACAAAAAACCATTGAATCCAAACGATGTCAAATGTGAAATTGCCCTTCTTCGAACGCGACCATCAAATATAACCGTTGTCAAACAGTCTCACAATGAGCATGTTCAAAATCATGGCACCTTTTATATGAATTTAATTGAAATGGGGGGGAATAAAGACCTTGACCTGCTGGTGACACTATCATAAAGAGCAGCATATTGTGCCAAAGCGACAGTGTCCAGATAAATCTGGGTGAAAAGTGCAGAACTGACCAAAACCTCAGAGTTTTTCTCGGTGTCCCTCCTGACTCCTGTCTCCTTCTCGCGCACTCAGTCGGTTTTTATGCACTGTCTGCTGGAGGCAGATTTTCTTTTCATGTCTTAATGACTGATTCATCTTGAACTCCGACTTAAGTTCAGCAGCATAGAAAAGTGCTTACATCAATCAACAGTATTCAACAAGGTTTTCATGAACAAAATCCTAATAGGTGTTGCCACGCGCTGCCATTAGGCAAAAACAGGTGAATTTTGTCACTTCATATTTCAGTCTCTTTTCTCTTTGATACTGGTGTTTCTTGATCAGCACAAGTGCATTAAATCCACCTCTCCTTAATGAAAACAAGACAAGATAAAGACAAAACAAGAGAATTACTTTTCTCAGTGTATGTTATCTGTATATAGGTAGAGAATTTCTCATCCTAAAGTATAGTGAGTGCACTTTCAGTTGATGGAATATCTGGCCAAGCTACTATAGGACTATGATGAGTTGTGGAAGTATACATGCTGAGCCAATTGCAGGGGCGAGGGTTGGAAAGATGCCACTGTGGAGAATCCTTAGAGGGATTACGAAACAGCGCTTATTAAAGAATGTGGGTAATTAGTTTCAGCCTCGGCAATTGCCAATTGTTATTTATATAATTTCCAACAAGCATCATTAACAGATGCAAATTCCCTATAATCCATATGTCCGTATGGCAGCCAATTTGTGAGCTCCTGCTGGCAGTTCTTACTCCTGGTTTAATCACAGAGGAGTCAAAGTTGTCAGGTAGAGAGCCGAGCTGTTGGAGTACATCCTACGATGAAATAAACATCACATTTAATGACGAATAACTCATGTTTATACCGACACCAAATCCATCCATTCATCCAATGTGTCTTTATACCGAATTTATCTTCTTTCCACCCTCGTTTTCCCTAGTTTGAGCCTGCAAAGTTTATGGTGCATGGTTCAGAGAATTTCCATTAGTTCACCTGCCTGTAGATTTTTCCCACTCAGCAACGACTGTTTGTGTTTGTGAAAGACATGCTGGATGCATTTGCCCAATATCGCAGTGTGCTGGGTGTGTCGATGGAGTGGATGCCACGGTGCGTAATCTAGAACATGCTTTTAAAACTGCAATTTATCCACTGCTTTGAGCCAGTGTGCACAAACAGCCAGATGTATTCGAGCCCACGGTTGTTCTTTGCTTTTGGGTTCACAAAAAAAAATAATAATAATAATAATTCGTGTCCGAAGAAGCTTTTCGGTCAAACACAATCCTTTCTGAGATGCTTGCTCAAATTTAAAATGAACTGTTCCCATGAGAAATAATAGAAATTAAATTAATCTGTTCCATGGGCACACTGGCCATCATAAAACCAAAACCAGATACCGTTCTATGTATTATTTGATAACATTCCTAAGCGTAAAAAGAACAATTGTCGATATCAGTGTCAGAAGAAACTCTGAAATTATGTTCTCATCAGAAATAATAGAAATTAAATTAATCCATTCCACCGACAAACTGTGGACATCATAAAACATTCAGATAGCGTGGCCGGTGCGCACGTGTCATGAATCTAATGGTGATTTTGCATACTCTGAACTTGTGTTAAAAGTAGGAATTTCTACCATTTCTACGTATTTACCGATTAGTGAATGAGGCCAAATATGAGCAGGCACGTTGTGATGGTGAAGCAACGTCGAAGTGCCACAACTCTCGCCTCTTCTCAAGCACTGAGCGAAGCAAATGCAGCCGGATCTCTTTAAAGGCGTGCACGTTGATCATCTGATCCACGCTGAAGGGGAAAACACATAGTTTGTAGTTTTGGTTTATAATATATATTTTCTCCTGAGGTACACCTGCAGGTTTTAACCATCAACGGGTGGTTCAATCACTTTCAGAAGCGGTTTGAACTAACATTGACATTGTGGGGGAAAGATTAATGAATGAGAATAACCACTACCCACAACAGGTGTTGAGTATGGACAAGACTGCATTTTTCTGGAAGAAGATGTCTTCCTGAACATAACCTAATGAAGGACATAGTCAAAGCCTAGGGATTCAAGGCAAAGAAGAACAGACTGACACTCATGTGTGCCAACGCTGCTGGCTTCATGCTTAAATCAGGCCACATGTACAGTAAAAGTCTGTCATCCCTAGGGCTCTTAAGAATAAAAATAAGAATGTGCTGCCTGTGTTTTGGATGCACAATGCCACGGCGTGGATCACCAAAGGCAGCCAGCTAATCGCAAGGCAGAAAGCAAACATATTTTGTTGTTTTACTTCATGTATAGAATATATTTGAAATAGAAAAAAGCACTTCATATTGTGTCAAATATTAGTATTCAATTGGAATGATTAATTATTATTATTATTTATCATGCCCCACCACTGGTCCGAACATGTTAAAGAGGATTTTCCATCTGAATTAGATCTGGATGACACATGGTTTCCAAGCTTTTGACTAGGCTTTACATGATCAGGATTTTTGGGGCCGATCACCGAGTTTAAAAAAACGATAACCAATCACCAATCCAATCACAAGATGGAGCAATGTATCTAATTAAATGACCTGTTCGTTTACTGTAAATACTTTTTTCTTAATTGCTCAAAACATTATATTTACAAGAAATAATGGATCTTTGTTCAGCTATTTATGCCAGTGAGGCATAGTGACAGACAGAACAAATGAATGGTCTTCTATTAGATGGCAGGAAGTACATACAGTAATTAATGTCTCCAATTTTTGAGACATTTTTATTGTTGGTGTACCGTGAGATTTTTCAATTGTAAAATATGTCCATAAAGGTTGGAAATCACTGCTCTAGTCAGGTCATGTATTCTAATCAGTCAGGTCAAACCAACATTACAACATGACAGAAATAATAGGTGCTAACTTACTGTAATTAAATTACTTTATTGTAATTACATTACTTCACCCACACTGAAACTTTAGAGCATAATTCGACAGAACGCCTACATGTTCATTTACGACCGTTAGTGCTAACAGTAGCTTGCTAGGCTACACAACATTTTGTTGCCTGCCTGCGAGCCGTATCGTATTAAAATTAAGTGAACATACCTCATGCAATCCTTAAAATCCTCTCCCGAGCACCGGTGACCACCAGTACACATTTTTTCCCCATTTTGTTCTTATAATACACTCTGCGCGAGCCACTTGTGTTGTCATCGCCATGGTAACGAGTGTATCTGGTCGCATTTGAGTTGACAAGATAAAGCCAATGATCGGAAAAAACGAGATGCGGTGGTATCGGAATACACGGTTTTATTTCAGTAGTCTGACATGGTGCAATCATGAAAGAGCAATTTTGTCTTTAGTCTGATCCACGCATTACATGTTGTCTGTCTCAGACGTGTTGTTTGTCGCACACCGCCATGTTTTTCTTTTTAAATAGCTTTATTGGTGGTCAGATATTTACAATACTACGTCAAAAGACATGCAACAAGGCTAAAAATAAACTAGCTTTTGGATTCAAATATGCTGTGCACTATGGCGATGCGGAGTAAATGTCTTTTGCGGAGCCGATCAATGACGTCATGGATCAGATCGGCGAATTATGACATTAAAGTCGATCAGCCAATCGGCATGAAATGCTAAATATCGGCCGACACCGATCAGGCCGATCAGATCGGTGTATAGTCTACTTATTACCTTACAGTACATATTGCAAATATTGTTCAGAAATATTGTTCAGAAAAGATTTGACTGACTCACTATAAAAGATATACCTCGACGAAACGTGAATCATTTGTTAGTAAGTTGGGGAGTCAGTTAGTAGTACAAAAAAAACTAGGAAAAAGATTTCCACAGAATTTTGTTAAAAGGAGGCCAAGACTGAACCCATTAAATTTTGTTACAAATCTAGATGAAGGTGACAATCAAGGAAATAAGTTTTCGTCTTCTGAGTCACAAAGCCATTCATAACGGTAATTCATAATGGTAATTTTCCTAGAAGCAGCATGTAGACATCCAACTGACAAAAAGATGAACAAACAAACAATGCCCCACAAATGAGTTTTCTCCAATTCTCTAAACTTTAGTTTGGTCACCTCAATTTGGCCTTCCCAGTGAACTAGACTCAACTGGAAGCTGGTTTTATTTTTCTATAATTTGTATAATGCTTAGATTCTCACTAGAATTTCATTTGAAAAGAATTTCAGAATAATCATCATGAATAAAACATGTAGACATACTGAAAACAACACAGGAAGTTGCAGACAAACAAATAAACCCATACTATTAAAATGTATACTCATTAAAAGGGATCATACTCATGATATATTTTGATCCCTTAAAATTGCAAAGTGAGGAAAAAATTATATTCCTTTAGGTTACTTTGTATACTAGTCTTAGGAAACTGGTATAGTTCTAAACTTCTAATTGTCAAACAGCTACTCTACCCTTGAGCCACATCTCCCCGGAAAATTCCAGACTGTATTACACATTACACCCATTCGGTGTGTAACAAGTCTCATTATGAGTCATCATTAAGTTATTTGTCTGCATTGTTTCTGGTCAGTGGATTTTCTCAATATTTTTTCAAGGAATCTTTGCACCTGTGATGCAGTTTATGTCCAGCTGCCTCAAACACTACTGCAAGCAATTAGAATTTATTTTGTCCTTTTGTTGTTTCTACAAATATTTTTCCCACTTTGTGGCTTTAGGCATGTCAATTATGACAGCAATCATCAGCACTTTGGCTCATTTTAGAAGTGGTCACAATATTGAAATAGACACTGCGTGGGGAGCTTTCAAATTGAGTTTTCACACTCCACACAAACTCACCAAGCATTTGAGGCCATAGCGTTGATCATAATGGAATGCACAGCACTCCGCTGCTTTTCTCTCCTGGAAATGGATCATTGATACAGTTCCAAGCAAGTCATTTTCCCTATTCCGTGAGCCGAGTGGATTCAGTGGAGCAGATCAGAGTTGACTGGATTCGACTAAGAGAAAGGTATGGCCCTGGATATGTAGGGGTGAGAATATGCTGCACGCATGGTTTGCTTCTGTAATTTAAGGATCCTAACGGGAAGAGCGGTGCAGTATATCTGAGGGATTCTATCCCTCATTATAAAATGTCTACTTGTCTCGGTCCATAGGCTTGGTGTTATTACCACCACTGTTGTAGACTCAGGTTATTATACAGCTTTCCAAAATATTCACAAGGGGTAGTTTGCTTGGGTGTGAAATATTAGGCAAGGAGTATGTCATGTGAAGTGTATATGTCTGTGTTGAAGTGGGCTTAGTCTGACACAGTATGAGGGATGGATTACTACTGAACGACGTATCGCTGTTACTGCCATTCTGCAAATAGCTCCTACCATCCATCCATACATCAATTTTCTGAGCCGCTTATCCTCACAAGGGTCGCAGGAGCGCTGGAGACTATCCCAGCTATCATCGGGCAGGAGGCGGGGTACACCCTGAACTGGTTGCCAGCCAATCGCAGGGCACATATAAACAACAACCATTCACACTCACATTCACACCGACGGGCAATTTAGAGTCTTCAATTAACCTATCATGCATGTTTTTGGGATGTGGGAGGAAACTGGAGTGCCCGGAGAAAACCCACACAGGCACGGGGAGAACATGCAAACTCCACACAGGCGAGGCCGGGGATTGAACCCCGGTCCTCAGAATTGTGAGGCAGATGCTCTAACCAGTCATCCACCGTGCCGCTAGCTCCTTCCATCATCTTAAATCATTTTCATGTTCTTCCTCTATCATTATTTTCGTCAATAAAGAATCCCATCTCCAGAGACTACCTTGCCAGGTGCTTCGATCACGTTACAGGTCCAACTCAATTACCCCATACCTGATTCTTTCAATCCACTTTGTTGCGGGATCTGATCCAAACTCAGGATATGGTTGGAGAGAGATACTGCAAGCAGATAACACATTCAGAAAGTATATTACTGTGATGGGCAGCACAATGATCCCTGAGAGATTTGACCAATTTTGAGCTTTTAATATTGTAAATTTCAACTTCAAGCTAACAACAATAGCAGAAATAGAAGGAGGTAAAAGTCAAAGGTGGGTCACTTGAGTCAAGTCGCCAATTTTAGGACTGAAGTTGACATGGACTTAAAACACGTCTTTCTCGTTTACAGTTGATAATCAGCATTTTCAAAACAGTGTGCCATTTGTTTTGTTTTTTGAAAGTAAAGTATTTTTTGTCCACGTCATCAGCAAAAACACAGAACTTCACAAAGTCTTGCTGCTCTTCCTCCTTCCACTCACTTCCACTTGCAGCCAACCCCACCTGCTTTCTCATCCCTTCATAGATCAGGTCTCAGCCTATACACATTTATGCACTTACTGACCGTCAGAACTTATAAAACTCTTACCCCTAGTCCACATAACTGCAGGGCCATTAACGAGTTTAAAGACACATTACTAGCATCACCAGTTTGGACAAATTGTTATACTAGCTACTCTAACTTGTTATAACACAGCTCATTGGTTTACATTTTAAATTTTGTAATGTAATATGAACAGGGTTTTTCATGAAACATCTCAGTTTTTTTATATGTGCCCTGCGATTGGCTGGCGACCAGCTCGGGGTGTACCCCGCCTCTCGCCGAAGATAGCTGTGTTAGGCTACAGCATGCCCGCGACCCTTGTGAGGATAAAGCGGTACAGACAATCGATGCATGGAAGGGAGGAATGCAGCTTTTGGCCACATTATTTTCCATCATGACTCAAAATTCTGAAGTATACTATTTGTACAGTATAAATAGATAGATAGATAGATAGATAGATAGATAGATAGATAGATAGATAGATAGATAGATAGATAGATAGATAGATATACAGTATATGTATAAATATTTACTTGTAGACTTGATACTTGTGACTTACACATGATTTACACATACTGTATGTGACTTACTCCCACCTCTGGAAAAGACATTGCATATACAACCCCAATTCCAATGAAGTTGGGACATTGTCTTAATAAAAACAGAATACAATGATTTGCAAATCATGTTCAACCTATATTTGATTGAATACACTACAAAGACAAGATATTGAATATTCAAATTGATAAACTTTATTGTTTTTAGTAAATAATCATTAACTGAGAATTTTATGGCTGCAACACGTTCCAAAAAAGCTGGGACAGGTGGCAAAAAAGACTGAGAAAGTTGAGGAATGCTCATCAAACACCTGTTTGGAACATCCCACTGTCATGAACGGAACAAATGACAGGACACAAAATGCACGACTCCAATTTAAATGGACAGTTTCCAAAAAGAGAGGTTTAATAGACGGGCATAGGTCGGTACACAGGCAGGCAATCCAAGAAAGGCAACAGTATCCAAGAACATGAGGCAAAGAGGCAAGGTTGATAATCGGAACAGGGTCAAAGTCTTACTGTGAGTCTGCGACAAAGAATGCTGGAACGTGACGACAAGGTACAACGAACTGGCAACGAGAGGGAATGAGACACGAGGTTAAATACAATAGGTAATTAGGGTGAACGAGGCACAGGTGGTGAAGATGCTCACAAAAGCAGGTGTGTGTGAAACAGGGGTGGGAAGACAAAACCTGGAACAGACACACACACACATGACAGTACCCCCCCCCCCCTTAACGGCCGGCCCCAGACGGCCCTGGGGCCCCTGGATGCGCAACGTGGAAGTCCCGAATGAGCGAATCATCCATGATAAACGCAGACGGTACCCATGAACGTTCCTCAGGCCCATAGCCCTCCCAGTCCACCAGATATTGAAACCCCCTCCGACGAGACGACAACAGCCGCTTCACAGCGAAGACAGGGCCCCCATCCACAAACCGGGGGGGAGGAGGGGGCCTGGAAGGCGGGACCAGAGGGGACTCCCGGGCTGGTTTGAGTAGGCTGACATGAAAAGCAGGGTGGACCCGCATTGACCTTGGGAGCCTCAGCTTCACGGTGACAGGGTTGATGATCTTTGTGATGGGGAAGGGTCCAACGAACCTGGGAGCGAGCTTCTTGGACTCCACCCGGAGTGGAGTATGTTTGGTCGAGAGCCAAACTCGCTGACCCACTTTGTAGTTCGGGGCCGGTGTCCTCCGACGGTCAGCAGCGGCTTTGTAGGACCGTCCCTGGCGCAGCAGCATCTGTCGGGCTCGCTCCCAGGTCCTCCTGCAGCGTCTCACCAAGGTTAATGCCGCTGGAACTGTGGACTCAGGGGCTATGGCAGGAAACAGAGATGGTTGGTAACCATGCACAACGTGAAAAGGCGATAGACCAGTGGATGCAGAGGGGAGGGAATTGTGGGAGAATTCGACCCAAACCAATTTCTGAGACCAGGATCGCGGATCCTGTGAAGCGAGACATCGGAGCCCAGTCTCCAGGTCCTGGTTCAGCCTCTCAGTTTGGCCGTTGGTTTCAGGATGAAACCCAGATGACAGACTGACGGTAGCACCTATGAGATTGCAAGGGGACCCCTATCAGACACCACATTCTTGGGGAAACCATGGAACTTGAAAACCTGATTAATCATCAGCTCGGCATTGTCTTTAGCTGAGGGGAGTTTTGGAAGTGCAATGAAGTGTGCCATCTTAGAGAACCTGTCAACAAATGTAAGAATGGTGGTATTGCCTTTAGAGGCCGGTAATCCTGTCACAAAGTCTACGGAAATTTCTGACCAAGGAGGTTGTGGTATTGGCAGGGGTCGCAACTCCCCAGAAGGACGTTGATGAGAGGGCTTGTTGGCAGCACATACCTGGCAAGCATTGACATAATCGATAACATCCCTCCTAACATTAGGCCACCAAAAGCGCTGTTCGACCACTGATTGAGTCTTGGCAATGCCTGGGTGACATACAGTGCGGTTCGTGTGAGCCCAGTGGATGACTCTTCCCCTTAAGGTCGGAACCACATAAAGCCTGTTTTCGGGGCAATCGTCAAGGGCTAGGAGTGTTTTTCAGAGCCCCTTTAACCGCCGTTTCAATGTCCCAAACAAAAGCGTAAATAAAACATCCATCCATCCATTTTCTGAGCCGCTTCTCCTCACTAGGGTCACAGGCGTGCTGGAGCCTATCCCAGCTGTAATCAGGCAGGAGGCGGGGTACACCCTGAACTGGTTGCCAGCCATTCGCAGGGCACATCAAAACAGACAACCATTCGCACTCACAGTCATGCCTACAGACAATTTAGAATCTCCAATTAATGCATGTTTTTGGGATGTGGGAGGAAACCGGAGTGCCCGGAGAAAACCCACGCAGGCACGGGGAGAACATGCAAACTCCACACAGGTGGGGCCGGGGATTGAACCCGGGTCCTCAGAACTGTGAGGCTGACGCTCTAACCAGTCGACCACCGTGCCGCCGGAAATAAAACATGACTTGGGCAAAATAGTCTTTGGGTCGGACAAAGAATTCTCTTCGGAGAAAATGCGTGACAAAGCATCTGGCTTACCATTTTTAGAACCGAGTCGGTAGGATAGCGTGAAATTAAATCTAGTAAAGAACAGAGCCCATCTAGCCTGCCTTGCATTTAATCTTTTAGCAGTCTTAATATACTCAAGGTTCTTGTGATCTGTCCATACTAAAAACGGAGTCTGTGCCCCCTCTAGCCAGTGCCTCCACTCCATCAAAGCCACCTTGACTGCCAGCAGTTCACGGTCACCAATGTCATAATTTTTCTCAGCTGGGGTCAGTTTTTTTGGAGAGAAAAAGCACAAGGATGTAATTTATCATCCTTGAGAGATTTCTGGGAGAGCACTGCTCCTATTCCGGCATCAGACGCATCGACTTCTACCACAAACTGCTGTTGGAGATCTGGCAAAGTAAGGATGGGAGCGGAGGTAAAGCTCGACTTAAGTTTTTGAAACGCTGCCTGACAAAGCGGGTTCCATGCAAAAGGTTTGTGTGGCGAGGTAAGATCATGCAAAGGAGAGGCTATAGAACTGAAATTCCTGATGAATTTTCTGTAGAAGTTTGCGAACCCTAAGAACCTTTGTACATCTTTGCGTGACGTGGGAGTAGGCCAATTAATTACTGCATCGACTTTGCAAGGGTCCATTTTGACTTCACCTTGAGCCAGGACAAAACCCAGAAAAGAAACTGACGCCTTGTGGAACTCACATTTCTCAGCCTTAACATATAGTTGATTCTGCAGTAACTGCTGCAAAACAGAGCGGACATGAATAATGTGAGTCTCCTCATCCGGGGAGAAAATCAAAATGTCATCCAAATAAACAAAAACATAAACATTCAGCATGTCACGCAGGACATCATTGACAAGGTTCTGGAAAACAGCTGGAGCGTTAGTAAGCCCAAAAGGCATTACCAAATATTCATAATGTCCTGTTGGTGTGTTGAATGCTGTTTTCCATTCATCCCCCTCCCTTATCCTGACTAGATGATATGCATTTCTTAAGTCCAGTTTGGTGAAAACCTTGGCTCCCTCCAGGAACCCAAAGGCGGTGGAGATGAGAGGAAGAGGGTACCTGTTTTTTACAGTGAACTCGTTGAGACCCCGGTAATCGATACAGGGTCGCAGGGTCTTGTCTTTCTTGTCCACAAAGAAAAATCCTGCTCCCGCAGGGGATGAAGATGAGCGAATGATCCCGGCTGCCAGTGATTCCTCCACGTACTCCTTCATGGCCTTGTGTTCCGGCCCTGAAAGAGAGAACAACCTCCCTCGTGGGGGTGTGGTTCCAGGCAGCAAGTCAATAGCACAGTCATAAGGTCTGTGGGGTGGAAGGGATTTGGCCTTGGACTTGGAAAAAACGTCTTTAATATCCTGGTAACAGGTGGGCACTTGAGATAAATCAGGATCCTCAGATGGGGTCTGTGGATTGTCCTTAGAAACATGACCCTGAACATCACATGGCGGCTTGAAACAGTTCCGGGCGCAATTGCTGCCCCATGACATAACCTGCCCAGAGGACCAGTCAATGTGGGGGTTATGTAATTTCAACCATGAGTTCCCTAAGATAAGGTCATGATTCATGGCGTCAAAAACATCAAAACTAATGCGTTCCGAGTGAGAATCGGGAAATGTCAATGTGAGTGTTTGGGTGCGGTGAGTGATCTTGCCCATAAAACTGCCATCTGCAGCGTAGGTGTTGCGGTGGCGTTTTATTTCAAAGGTTCTAAGGTGCATACGTCTAACGAGGATGGAGTTGAGTAAGTTTGCGTCAGAACCAGAGTCAATTAATACAGGTGTATGAATTTCTTGATCAGGAGAGCATAGTGTCACTTTAGGAAGAACCCGTGTAGGGTCTTCCTTCATGAAATTCAGACTCACCTCTCCCGTGCCAACTTTGACGTGACAGTTACTCACGGAATGACCCAACTGACCGCAGTAGAAGCACCGCCCTTCCCTCAGCCGGCGTTGACGTTCCTCAGGGGTGAGACGGAACCTGCACAGTTGCATGGGTTCCTCCGTGGGGACGTTAGCCAGTGGGTTGAGACCGGAACCAGGGGATCTGCCTTGGTTTGGCTGGTCACCGAGGCTCGTCCTCAAGGTGCGCGGTGACGCAGCCTTCCGCCGATCTCCATCCAGCTCGCGATCCAAAAGCCTCTTGTCGATTTTTACGGCAAGAGCGATGAGAGTGTCCATGTCGGTCGGCAGGTCTAGCGGGACTAAATTATCCTTGACGGCGGGGGATAATCCTTGAAAAAAGGCATCGAGTAGCGCCCGATTATTCCAATGACTCTCAGCTGCTAGAATGCGGAACTCAATCGCGTAATCTGACACCCTGCGCATGCCTTGTTGTAAGGTGACAAGGGAGCGAGCTGCCTCACGATCAGGAGTGGAAAATTTAAAAATTTGCTCCATAGTCTTTACGAAAAAAGCCCATGAATGACACGCGGCGGAATTGCGGCTCCATTCAGCAGTAGCCCACGCCTCCACACGACCAGTCAGGTGGGAAATGACGAAAGCGATCTTTGCCCGCTCGGTGGGGAAGGCAGCTGCCTGGAGCTCAAAGTGGAGTTCGCACTGCATGATGAACGGCTTAATGTTCCCAGAATTTCCAGATAACCTCTCCGGTCGAGAGAGCTGTGGGCAGACAGCAGCGGAGGTGGCAGGTGGCTGCATGGTGACTACTTCACATGGAAATACCGTGGCGGTATTGGGTGTGGTGCCAACTGGTTCCTTCTCATGAATAATTTTCATAAGAGGTTCAAACTGTGAGGCCACCTGTCTCATCATATTGTCCTGATGCCTTGACAGTCCCTCTAGATGAAGGTGGAGGGCAGCAATCTGCTCATCCTGCTCCGAGAGGCGTTGACCCTGCGCTTGAAGGGCTTTGCGCACCGGATCTGAGTCTGCTGGGTCCATGTTATGGCCAGTTCGTTCTGTCAAGAACAGAACAGAGGATAGGACCCAAAAATGCACGACTCCAAAACAAATGGACAGTTTCCAAAAAGAGAAGTTTAATAGACGGGCATAGGTCGGTACACAGGCAGGCAATCCAAGAAAGGCAACAGTATCCAAGAACATGAGGCAAAGAGGCAAGGTTGATAATCGGAACAGGGTCAAAGTCTTACTGTGAGTCTGTGACAAGGAATGCTGGAACGTGACGACAAGGTACAACGAACTGGCAACGAGAGGGAATGAGACACGAGGTTAAATACAATAGGTAATTAGGGTGAACGAGGCACAGGTGGTGAAGATGCTCACAGGAGCAGGTGTGTGTGAAACAGGGGTGGGAAGACAAAACCTGGAACACACACACACACACACACATGACAGGTACACAGGCAGGCAATTCGAAAAAGGCAACAGTATCCATAAAACGTGAGCCAAAAAGGCAAGGTCAATAATCAGAACAGTGTCTAGTCTTACTATGAGTCGGTGACATGGAAACAAGGAATGCTGGAACATGACAACAAGGTACGACGAACTGGCGTCCAGAAAGAATGAGACACGAGGTTAAATGCATGGGGTAATTAGGGTAAACGAGGCACAGGTGGGGAAGATGCTCTCAGGGGCAGGTGTGTACGAGACAGGGGGAAGACAACAACCAGAACACACACCCATGACACCCACAGGTGAACAGGCTAATTGGAAACTGGTGGGTGCCATGATTGGGTAGAAAAGGAGCTACCCTGAATTGCTCAGTCCTTCACAAGCAAAGATGGGGCAAGGTTCACCTCTTGGTGAACAAGTGCGTGAGAAAATAGTCGAACAGTTTAAGGACGATGTTCCTCAACGTACAATTGCAAGGAATTTAGGGATTTCATCATCTACGGTCCATAATATCATCCAAAGGTTCAGAGAATCTGGAGAAATCACTGCATGTAAGCGGCAAGGCCGAAAACCAACATTGAATGCCTGTGCCCTTCGATCCCTCAGGCGGTACTGCATCAAAAACCGACATCAATGTGTAAAGGATATCACCACATGGGCTCAGGAACACTTCAGAAAACCAATGTCAGTAAATACAGTTCGGCGCTACATCCGTAAGTGAAACTTGAAACTCTACTATCTAAAGCAAAAGCCATTTATCAACAACACCCAGAAACGCCACCAGCTTCTCTGGGCCCGACCTCATCTAAGATGGACTGATGCAAAGTGGAAAAAGTGTTCTGTGGTCCGACGAGTCCACATTTCAAATTGTTTTTGGAAATTGTGGACATCGTGTCCTCCGGGCCAAAGACGAAAAGAACCATCCAGACTGTTATGGATGCAAAATTCAAAAGCCAGCATCTGTGATGGTATGGGGTTGTGTTCGTGGCAATGGCATGGGTTACATACACATCTGTGAAGGCACCATTAATGCTGAAAGGTACATACAGGTTTTGGAGAAACATATGCTGCCATCCAAGCAACGTCTTTTTCATGGATGCCCCTGCTTATTTCAGCAAGACAATGCCAAACCACATTCTGCACGTGTTACAACAGCGTGGCTTCGTCGTAAAAGAGTGCGGATACTCGACTGACTGGACTGTAATACGACAACGGAGACACCGGACTGTTGAACAGCTGAAGCTGTACATCAAGCAAGAATGGGAAAGAATTCCACCTACAAAGCTTCAACAAGTAGTGTCCTCAGTTCCCAAACGTTTATTGAATGTTGTTAAAAGAAAATGTGATGTAACACAGTGGTAAACATGACCATGTCCCAGCTTTTTTTGGAACGTGTTGCAGCCATAAAATTCTAAGTTAATCTTTATTTGCTAAAAACAATAAAGTTTATCAGTTTGAACATTAAATATATTTTCTTTGTAGTTTATTCAAGTAAATATAGGCTGAACATGATTTGCAAATCATTGTATTCTGTTTTTATTTAACACAACGTCCCAACTTCATTGAAATTGGGGTTGTAGTATGAATCCAAAAACAAGAGAGAAAAATTTGTAATTTGTCTCCAAATTACAGAGAAAGACTTTGTTGTTTGGATACAATAAGATCAACAATATTACTTGTTTTTTCGCTTTTAATACTTGACTCTGCATGCTTTGAAACAATTAGCCAAAACAGGTTCAGCCTGCAAGATCAATACTATATTTGGTGATGTAAATCAGGGGTTCACAGCAGGACAGTATGCTCACAAGTTGGTATATATTTAAAATTGGAAACTGCAAACTTTTGAAACTCAACCCAGAGAGTTTACTTTCCAAACGCTTTTGTGAATGAATTGTAATCACAAGACAATGAGCAACTTTAGAATTTGCATGTATGGGTCTCCGAAACGCAACATGATGAATTGATTTAATTCACTTTTAAATTATTTGGTCTGTGCTCTCGGCCAAATAAAGCAGTGTATTCTACAGTTTGATCAAGTTGTCACTCAGCATGCTGAACACATACAGTATATATTACCTTTTGTACGTATCAACTACAATTACAACTAAAACTATTTAATAATGCATGACATCAAAAAGGACATCACACTTCTAGGATATCAACCGGTCTAGTTGGGTAGCTACACTGATTGTGAATCAATTTCATCTGCTGTTGTGCAAATCGAACAGACAACTTGTGGAAATGATGTCATGATCTGTTCCCAGCAGTTCCTCTGCGAAGCATGTGTGGTGCTTTGTGCCTCTTTTTTCCCTCTCTCTCCAGCACTAATAATCTCCTCCCCTGTGCACTTGATTCCAATCAGCACTAATCACAGCCTGCATTTAAGCCTGTCAATTCCAGTATTCCAGCACCAGACTATTCTCGCTCCTACGCAGTACACCGGCCAACTTGTCGCTCATGATCGTAAGAAAAGATTCCCTGATACCCGTGCCTGAACTTATTCCCTGTTTTTCCTCCTCCTCCAGTGGCGTCCTTTGTCTCCTACCACAACGCTCGCTCAAACCGCACTACCAAGTTCACTCACCTGCTCACGCTCCAATCTCTCTCATGTTTCCTGCTCCTACGGACCCTGCTCGAGCCTTGGAATTCTTGACCTCACGCTTCACCCTAATGAACCCCTTCCAACTGCTTCCTCAATCTCAGTCTGTTTTTGGGTCCAGTCCAATACCGTTTGGTTACCAACCATGACAGAATACTCTGGACACTATGGACCCAGCAACTCCGGAAGTATTGAGAGAAGTGCTCTTCCACCAAGGCGCCCACATCGGTCGACAGGATACTATTCTTCAGCAAATCATGGACTCTATTAACACCCTCACACAGCAAGTATCCCTCATTTCCACTCAGATGCACTCTGGCAACCCCCGCCTCACCGAACCCCCGTGAGTATTCCTCCCGAACACGCTGCCTCCAACCAACCCCCCTCCCTTACAAGGAACCTCACGTCCCCCTCCCGAATCATTCTCTGGGGATTTAGGTTTCTGTGGCCAGTTTTTTATTGTACTGCTCACTAATCTTTGACCTGCAGCCTCTGAGTTACTCCACTGATAAAGCTAAAATTGTGTTCGTTATTAAGCTCCTGCGCGGAATAGCTGCAAGGTGGGCTACAGCTTTGTGGTATAATTCCTCATCGGTGTTAGTCTCCTTTGAACTATTCTCCGCAGAATTGAAGAAAGTTTTTGACCACCCTGATAAGGGAAGGGAGACCTCTCGGAGGCTCCTGGCCCTTACTCAAAGCTCCAAATCTTCCGCCTCATATTCCATCGAGTTTCGGATTCTGGCAGGTGAATGTGGGTGGGATGAGGTGGCCCAGATGGGATTCTTTTATAAGGGGCTGTCTGAATATCTAAAGGACAAATTAGCAGCTAGAGATGAGCCCACTTCCTTAGAGGAGCTAATTAATCTGGAGCGACAGCACCGCATTAGTCATCGGCTCAGCATTTACTGTGGACAGTCATCCTGCCCCCAGAAGCCAAAAGACCGGGCTCCCCACAGGCTGAGAGCACCATGGTCAGCCAGGCCAGTTCCATCCCCAGCTCTCCCTCTCGCATGACCATTCCTTCTTGTATCCTTGTACTTAACCGTAACACCCCGGTAACCACCCTCATCGACTCTGGAGTGGACGATAGTTTCATTCATCAGGGTTTGGTATGTCAACTCCGGCTGCTTCTCGAACCCCTCCCATTCCCCAAGAAGGTTGCCACCCTGGACAGGCCCTTCATATCCTGTGTGACCCCCCAGACAGCTCCTATCACCCTCATCATCTCTGGCAACCACAGTGAAACTCTCCAGCTGTTTGTCATCACCTCTCCGGAAACCCCATTAGTCCTTGGACTTCCCTGGATAAAGAAAACACAATCCCACTTTCGATTGGACCCACCTGTCAATTACTGGTTGGAGCCTTTTTTGCCACTCTCACTATCTTCGCTCAGGAGTCTCGAGCTCCAGCGAACCTCAGCCACCAGCATCACCACTCGATCTCTCCTTGGTTCCAGAAGAGTACCACGATCTCTCCCCGTTCTTCCGCAAGAATTTGGCCATATCTGTTCCCCCCACCACCCTTATGACTGCGCCATCGACCTCCTTCCTGGAGACCCTCTCAACGGCGTAGGGACCTACGTGAGGATCCTGTTCGTGTTCTTCAGCTCTGTGTTCAACAACATCATCCCCAAACTCCTGTCATCCAAGCTTCTCCAGCTCAGCGTCACGCCTGCCATCTGCCAGTGGATTTACAGCTTCCTGACGGGCAGGACACAGCAGGTGAGGATGGGGGAGGCCACCTCATCTACACGCACCATCAGCACCGGGGCGCCCCAAGGTTGTGTCCTCGCTCCTCTGCTCTTCTCTCTCTACACGAACGACTGCACCTCTACACACACGGCTGTCAAACTCCTGAATTTTGCAGATGACACCAGAGTCATCGGCCTAATCAAAGACAGTGACGAGTCTGCGTATCGACAAGAAGTGGAACGGCTGGAGCCTTGGGGGGTGTCCGACACAACCTGGAGCTGAACACGCTCAAGATTGTAGAGATGATTCTGGACTTCAGGCATCCTTCGCCACAGGTGCCCCTCACGCTGTCCAACTGCCTTGTGTAACCGTCGAGACCTTCAATTTCCTGGGAATTGCAGTCTCTCAGGACCTGAACTGGGAGTTTAACATCAACTCCATCCTCAAAAAGGCCCAGCAGAGGATATACTTCCTACGGCTTCTGAGGAAGCACGGCCTGCTACAGGAGCTGTTGAGGCAGTTCTACACAGCAGTCATCGAATCAGTCCTGTGTTCTTCCATCACAGTCTGGTTTGGTGCTGCTACAAAAAAGGACAAACTCCGACTGCAATGGACAATCAAAACTGCTGAAAAGCTTGTCAGTCCCCCCATACCCACCCTTGAGGACTTGCACACTGACAAAACTAAGACAAGAGCATGCAAAATCCTCTTGGACCCTCCACATCCTGGTCACCAGCTTTTCCAGCTCCTTCCCTCAGGTAGGTGCTACCAAACAATGCAAACTAAAACTAACAGACATTCCAACAGCTTCTTCCCTCTTGCCATTAACTTCTTGAACAGTTAACTTACAATTCCATTGCAACATGCCAATTTGTCTTGAGTTTGTCCACTCACTGTAGTAGTCTCGCCACGCTGCACTATTTGCATATCTGTTGTTGACCAATACTGGCCACTTATGTGCCTGAGTAGCATCTGCACCATTTGCACAATCGACATTGTCCCAGATTATCGCACTTCTAGTCACTTTAAACTGCATACATTTCTTGAAGTCTCGGCATCCTTTGCACAATGGTCATTGCACCGGACTATTGCTCTATTCGTCACTCAAACTACTCTAATTGCTCGAGGACTCTGCACCTTTTTGCACAATTGTCAAAAAAATTAAAATAATAATAATAATTGTATTATTGTATTGTATTGTAATTACCAGATTACTAGCAACCTTTTATTGCTCAGTGACTGTTTCTTTCACTGTCTTTATGTCTCAAAAGTATTCTCTGTCAATTGACTGTCTGTTGTCGTACTAGAGCGGCTCCAACTACAAATTCCTTGTGTGTTTTTGACATACTGAAAAAATAAAGATGATTCTGATTCTAGTCACCTCTTCAACCTTTCCCGCCCTGAAAAGATTACCATGGAAAACTACACCCATGACTCCCTTGCCTCTGGACTCCTCCGGACCTCCTCTTCCCCCCTGATTCAACTCTCCACCCCCTCATTGACTTCCGTGGACTCAACGAAATCACCCTCAAAAAATAAATCCCCACTGCCCCTCATCGGCCCCTCATTTGAGCCCCTCTGCAACGCTCAGATCTGCACCAAGTTGGACTTGCACAACGCTTATCACCTCATCCGCATGAGGGAGAGGAATGAGTGGAAAACAGCATTCAATAACTCCCTTGGATATTTCGAATATCTGGTCATGCCATTTTGAATTAAGCAACCCCCCCATGATTTTTCAATCATTCATTCGACGTCCTTCAAGATATGCTTAACTGGTTCGTCTTCGTCTACTTAGACGACATCCTCATTTTCTCCCGCTCACTGGAGGAACATCGACAACATGTCCCCCAAGTGCTTCAGCGCCTCTTGGAAAACCGCCTCAATGTCAAACCCAAAAAGTGTGAATTCCATCTCACCTCTGTACACTTTTTGCAACGTTTTCTGGGTTTCGCAGATTCATCAGAGACAACAGCAAAGCGGCCGTTCCCCTCACTAGCCTTACCTCTACCAACTCCCCGTTTCAATGGACACCTGCTGCTTCCCAAACCATCAACTGCATCAAAGAACTGTTCACCAGTGCCCCTATCCTGAACCACCCTGACCCCTCCCTCCAGTTCGTGGTTGAGGTGGATGCCTCGGACACAGGAGCTGGAGGAGTCCTCTCCCAGTGGGACCCCAAGACTCAGTAACTCAACCCCTGTGCTTTCTTTTCCTGTTACCTGTCACCCGCCGAACAAAACTACGATGTGGGTAATCGTGAGCTCCTGGCAATTGTAAGGGCCTTGGGGGAAATGGAGGCTCGGGTTGGAAGGGTCCAGAGCTCCTTTCATTATATGGACAGACCACAAGAACCTCACCTACCTCCTCACTGCAAAGCACCTGAACCCCCGTCAAGCCCGCTGGGCACTGTTTCTTCGCCGTTTCAATTTCAGGCTCTCCTTTCGCCCGGGGTCTCACAACACCAAGCCAGATGCCCTCTCTCAGCGCCATTCACCTCCTTCCAGCTCTGTGGAGCCTGAACCCATCCTTCCCTCCTCCTGTCTGAAGGTAACACAGTCATTCTTACAGTCATTGATCGTTTCTCCAAGTGTGTCCACTACGAACCCCTTCGCAAGTTACCTTCTGCTTTCGACACCGCTAACCTTATAGTCCTTCACGTCTTCAAACTTCACAGTATCCCCATAGACATTGTCTTGGACCTATGTCCTCAGTTCTCCTGACAGGTCTGTAAAGAGTTCTGTAAGGTGGTGGGCTCAGCAGCCAATCTGTCTTCTGGTTACCATCCACAGTCCAATGGCCAGACGGAGTGGGCAGATCAAAATCTGGAGTCTGCTCTTCACTGCGTTGCCGCATGCAATCCCGCCTCCTACAGCACCTTTCTCCCTTGGGTTGAATATGCCCACAAATCCCTCACCAGCTCTGCCACAGGTATGTCTCCCTTCGTGGCATGCTATGGTTTACAACCCCCTCTGTTTATGTAGCAGAAACATCCTGTGGCGGTTCCTTCAGGTGAGGGAACACCTGCGGCGGATCCATACCATTTGGAAGGATGTCAGGGCTGGTCTCACCCGTTCAGCAAGCGTTTAGCTGATCTTTATCGCTCCCCTACGCTGGGATACAAGGTGGGTCATATGGTGTGGCTCTCCTCCGGTGACCTCCCTCTCCAAACTGAATCACGTAAACTCACAACACGCTTCATTGGGCCTTTTCCTGTCACCAAAATAATTAACTCCACATCAGTACAGTTAAAGCTTCCCCAGTCTCTCAAGCTCCATCCCACGTTTCATGTGTCTCTGCTCAAGCCTGTCTCCACCAGTGGCCATACAGACCTCCATTTACTAGCCAGAGGTACACTGACTGATGTGAGGTACCAGAATGAGATCCATCCATCCATCCATTTTCTTTACCGCTTATCCTCACGAGGGTCACGGGCTGCTGGAGCCTATCCCAGCAATCTTCGGGCGGGAGGCGGGGTACACCCTGAACCGGTCGCCAGCCAATCGCAGGGCACATAGAAACAAATAACCATTTGCACTCACGTTCACACCTACGGGCAAGTTAGAGTCTTCAATCAACCTACCACGCATGTTTTTGGGATGTGGGAGGAAACCGGAGTGCCCGGAGAAAACCCACCAGGCACCAAGAGAACATGCAAACTCCACACAGGCGGGGCCAGGATTTGAACCCCGGTCCACAGAACTGTGTGGCAGATGTGCTAACCAGTTGTCCACCGTGCCGCAGAATGAGATCCTCATACTTATTGTCAGACCATACACTGGCACAGTGGGTTGTGGGTGCCTCCTGATGCATAACAATGTTCAGTCTCATGTGGCTGAAGTGTGTCAGCAGTTCCTGCATGACACACTTGGGCATTGATGTTATGGAATGGCCTGCTCATTCCCCGGACCTGAATCCAATCGAGCGCCTCTGGGACATCATGTCTTGTTTCATCCACCGATCGCACTACAGACTGTCCAGGAGTTGAGTGATTGCTTTTTACAGGTCTGTGGGGAGATCCCTCAGGAGAACATCCATCATCTTATCAGGAGCATGCTGACGTGGAAGCCGCAGACACCACTGAGCCTCATTTTGATTTGTCTGGAGGAAATTCTACACAATTTGGACCTGTGATCTGATTTTTCCACTTTTATTGCAGCGTAAGACTGAATCCAGACCTACTTGGGTTAAGGATTTTAATATCCATTTAGCATGCTTGTGGGGTTTTTTTGTTCTCAGTGTATTCCACTGATTAATGAATAAAGATTTGCAACCGCAATATTTTAGCTATGATGTGTTGTTTAAATGTTACTTTTATTTTTTGAGCAGTGTATTATTATTATTATTATGATGATTATTTTTTTACCTTGCACTGTTAACAGTTGTTATTTTCATTTTTGTATGATAGGAAAATGTTACCGAAAAAAAATAGATTGTAGTTGAATGTTTTAAAGGCAACAGTGTGACTCCTGGAATAAAGGCCTTTTTCAAGGGGGGGGGGGGGGGAGTTTGCAAATGATAACATATTGGAGGTCGACCAAAGTCCCTGAATGTTCAACCTAAGAGGTTCCAATGTATTATCAAGGTTCACAGCCCTCCTCCTTTGGGGTTATAGACATAATAATTGCCTGCTCAGTGACTGCATGCAGCTTTAACAATGTCTTGTTTCTTACAACCTCTAATTACATTGTCAGTCTCTCCTTCGCCCTCTTTTTGTGCCTGTTCTAGATTTCATTATCTACTCTCCTTTTTCTCACTGTCACTCTGGCGCCACAAAGAGCAACACAGCTCTTGTAGAGAAAAATATTTAAATTTTAATAAGCTTTACTAAGCTGCAAGGCTACATTGTAAATTTGAATGTCATTTTTAAAAAAAATCTCTAGTTTTGCTTGTCTGGTCACTTTTTCCCTCTTTATGTATAGGTAAGCTGCCCTTGTGCCACCCAAACAAAAAACAAGAATGAATAATCAATGTCAAAAAGATGTAACCAAGGCCACAAGGTATTCGCAGATTATTATTCCAGATTTAGATCCAGGAAACTTTATTTATCCTGGCAATTAAAGAATTAATTTATAAAAAAGAAAATAAATCATTAATATAATTTTTAAAATGAATATTAATGTGAGTCACAATGAGGATTTATATTACACAGCAGATGAAACCAATCAAAATCAGTGTGTTTACTGGACTGTATTGTGAAATCATTCAAGGCATAAAACAGTAACAGAGAAATTCTGTCATTGAGCATTTCTAGTCATATCAACAGTTTTGGGCATATTATTTCAAAAATCATATCACCAGCTCCTGTCATTTTAAAGAATGAAGAATAAATATTAACTTTCCATCTCCTTTGTAGTTCTGGGTCTCTGGGAAACGTTTTCACACTCAAAGCTGAGTTGAATCGCTGAACATAGCGGACGCTACACCGTTAGTGTTGCTGGAGGACTTCTTCTTATCTTTAAAACGTAAAAACCTTTAATGCTGTTCAACCTTGCACTGAAGTACTGACTATAC
Organism: Phycodurus eques; assembly: GCF_024500275.1. Taxonomy (NCBI): domain Eukaryota; kingdom Metazoa; phylum Chordata; class Actinopteri; order Syngnathiformes; family Syngnathidae; genus Phycodurus; species Phycodurus eques. Next base: position 14,892,894 of record NC_084543.1, on the reverse strand, counting down.
CTAAAAAACATCATCTAGTTATCACACATTTAACAACAGGTTAATTTTCCCGTAAAATGGCGTCCCAGTAGCTTGAAACAATGAAAGCGGAAACTGTTACAGCACTTCACCTTTCCACCGGAAATGCTTAATGTGTTTGCCCGTACATAAATTCCATTTGTTCATGATTGTCCAGTTCTGTATAATTCAGTTCCATTACTTGATCTGCAGCTTCGAGAGGGGCCATATGTGCTGACTTGACTGAATGAACAGAATCACAGATTTTGAAGTGCTTTGTAGGTCACAAAAGTTAATATATCTACAGAAAAGACAACATCTGCTCACCATTAAGTTAAAATGTCAGCAAAATTGTATTAGTAACGTCTTGCATTGCTACTAATTATTAATAATTATCAATACTGTAATTGTGTGACTTCCAACACTGTGTATCAAGGCAGAAAAATATTATTTGCAAGTTGGGTTTCTTTTTTCAACAACACATACAGAAACATTCGTTGTAGAAGCGAGTATAGTTTGAACTGTCATATTTACTGTAGCCACAAAAACACAGAAGTCAAATGCCAGAAGAGATCTGAAAATAAATGAGAAAATATGATATGCTATATTATTTCTTGTTATCAGCACAGATACGCCATACACGAGCTATAAATCAGCCTTCTGTGGCATATTTTTATGGATGGCAATAGCCATCATCCACCCAGAAATTTAATGTGAGAGAACATTTATGAAGAGCATGCTACATAAAGGTATTAAAAGTACAATTGGGTTACCTTTTGCTATTTTTGTTATTTTCTTGCTGACACAGTAGACTTAACAATTTTATTTCCAGCCAGTAAATAAGATGCCATGTCTTATTGCTATCAGTGATGCCGGTATTCCAAAAATCCGCCATTTTGAGTAACGAGCAAAGTAACGCGTTACTTTTCCCGGGTAAGTAATTAGGCTATACTTAATTCGTCAAACCAACAATAGTTACTTTTGCATCATCAACACCGCTCACCAAACATTAATTTGTAGCTGGTGATTCAAACAAAGAGCAGTCGAAATGTGCAGAGGCATTTAACCAAGACCGCCCTTTTTTCCAACAAATGGGAAAAAATAGCGAGTGGGAAGTGACGGTGCAGTACCATAAAAGTGCAAAGAATTGCCCGATTTCACTGTCGCCCGACTATTTTTCTTATTTTCCTCAGTAAAAAGTGTATTTGATTGTTGTTACTTTTTTATTTACACATTAAGAATACAGTTTTATTGGCGTGATAAATGCATTGCAGGTTAATTATTCATTCCGAGTGAGCGATCATCAACCGGTCATGGAAGGTAAGGGCTGACTAACAGAAGGACTTACAATACTTATCTTAAAGAATATTTACAATGAAAAGTGAGAACTCTCACCTTCTTCTGTGAGCTGGTTGAACGTGGTGCACGGCTGACATTCACGTAATAAGAAAAAGGTTTTCTCGCTCTTCGCATCAAAATTAATGTGTTGGGAGCAATGGTGCGTGTGTGTGTGTGTGTCACTCACTTTCAAGTTTACATACACGCACACACACACAGTTTCTTTCATGGACCACAATCGGCAGTGTACTGAGAATGGTGTGCTTGTTTATGTTTAGGAACTTACTGTATTGTGTTGGCATATCAAGTCTGCACTAAGTTGCTGATTTAATGTGGCTTCAACGACACTAATGTTTAAGTTATTGCTTCATGTTGATAACATCATTCTGTAACTTGTGTGACGTACATTACCAAGTAATGTGTGCTTTTTTTTGTACTGTGGGTAAGTGATATTCCTGCCACTTGCCAGATGCCGAAAGTAACTAAAACGTTACTTTTTTTAACTTAGTTACTTTTGAAATCAAGTAATCAGTAAAGTAACTAAGTTACTTTTTCAAGGTAACTGTGGCAACACTGATTGCTATGCCTCTATTATTGCATTTTTGCCATTATTTATGCTCATTAATTGTGTAAAGTGGTCCCAAAAAAAAGAAATAAAAACCATGGCACGATTGGAAAAGAAAAAGCAGATGGCCCTGGCCCCTGTAGCTACAGTATATTTCTCTGTCAGTGGAGAAGAGAGTGAGAGGATACGGGCAAAGAGAAAGGAGGGACCCACTTACCAATTCATGACGATAAAGGGGGATTTTATTATCTAGGTTTCAAGATGGCCCGCGACCCTAGGAGGAGAAGCGGCTCAGAAAATTAATGACTGGATGGATGAGGTTTCAACATGGTCCTTTTCAAACCTCTCCAGGATACGTCCAGAGATATTTGAGAGGCTACTGGCAATGATGCGCATTGACTGCATACACATGAACTTTCGTCCATCCATTTTCTGCTGCAGAAAGAGTCTCCATAATGCTTCACTTTTCACCCCAAGATACATATTAACTTAGAAATATGAGTAAGTATTTTTTTGAAACACTACCTGGATCTCACTTGGTATTAAAAAAACATAATGGCTGGTGAAATAACCTGTCATTTTGATGGGCCATAAACATCTGTGCCAGTGGCATCGCTAGGCCTAGACCCTAAATTTGTCTATCCATCCATCCATCCATTTTCTGAGCCGCTTCTCCTCACGCGGGTCGCGGGCGTGCTGGAGCCTATCCCAGCTGTCATCGGGCAGGAGGCGGGGTACACCCTGAACTGGTTGGCAGCAAATCGCAGGGCACACAGAAACAAATAACCATTTGCACTCACAGTCACACCTACGGGCAATTTAAAGTCTCCAATTAATGCATGTTTTTGGGATGTGGGAGGAAACCGGAGTGCCCGGAGAAAACCCACGCAGACACGGGGAGAACATGCAAACTCCACACAGGCGGGGCCGGGGATTGAACCCGGGTCCTCAGAACTGTGAGGCTGACGCTCTAACCAGTCGGCCACCGTGCCGCCCTAAATTTGTCTAGCACCCCAAAAAAATATTTGGTCGTATGTGCTTAGGTTTATTGTCCTAGCCCCCGTAAAACCGACCTCAAGGCCTCCTAAACAAATCTTGGTCTCATTAATTTAATTATGGTGGTTGTGTTTCACAGTGGTTTAGAACTTCACTCCATTATTGATTGAGGTGTATACATTGTTTTAGTTTGTATTCCCTATATTTATAGGTACATCAGAGGGCCAAAACATTGAAACACTCCATACCTAAATGACAATAATAAATGCCATGGAATTCAAACGTGATCATTTATAACACTGTCAATAAAAGTTGAGCCTCATTAACTTAGTAAAGGCTGAATATTGATTTACCTTTTGTATTGAATCTCATTATATGTGCAAGAGAGTGCATTTTACAACTATATGAAAACAAATATAGAATTGCTTTGGGCAGCGCTCGGTCCACACAAATCTGTCAGGTATTCATGCAGGCAGTTCTACAACCCATTTCCAATGAACTTGGGACGTTGTGTTAAGCAAATAAAAACAGAATACATCCATCCATCCATTTTCTGAGCCGCTTCTCCTCACTAGGGTCGCGGGTGTGCTGGAGCCTATCCCAGCTGTCATCGGGCAGGAGGCGGGGTACACCCTGAACTGGTTGCCAGCCAATCGCAGGGCACATAGGAACAAACAACCATTCGCACTCACAGTCACGCATACAGGCAATTTAGAGTTGTCAATTAACCTACCATGCATGTTTTTGGGATGTGGGAGGAAACCGAAGCGCCCGGAGAAAACCCACGCAGGCACGGGGAGAACATGCAAACCCGGGTCCTCAGAACTGTGAGGCTGACGCTCTAACCAGTCAGTCACCGTGCCGCCAAACAGAATACAATGATTTGCAAATCATATTCGACCTATATTTAATTGAATACACTACAAAGACAAGATATTTAATGTTCAAACTGGTAAACTTTATTGTTTTAGCAAATTATCATTAACTTTGAATTTTATGGCTGCAACACGTTCCAAAAAAGCTGGGACAGGGTCATGTTTACCACTGTTTTACATCACCTTTTCTTTTAACAACATTCAATAAACGTTTGGGAACAGAGGACACCAATTTTTTAAGCTTTGTAGGTGGAATTATTTCCCATTCTTGCTTGATGTACAGCTTCAGCCGTTCAACAGTCCGGGGTTGCCGTTGTCGTATTTTACGCTTCATAATGCGCCACACATTTTCAATGGGAGACAGGTCTGGACTGCAGGCAGGTCAGTCTAGTACCCGCACTCTTTTACTACGAAGCCACGCTGTTGTAACACGTGCAGAATGTGGTTTGGCATTGGCTTGCTGAAATAAGCAAACTTTGCGTCCATAACAGTCCAGATGGTTCTTTTCCTCTTTGGCCCGGAGGACACGACGTTGACAATTTCCAAAAACAATTGAAATGTGGACTCGTCGGACCACAGACAACTTTTCCATTTTGCATCAGTCCATCTTAGATGAGCTCGGGTCCAGAGAAGCCGGCGGCATTTCTGGGTGTTGTTGATAAATGGCTTTTGCTTTGGATAGGAGAGTTTCAAGTTTCACTTATGGATGTAGCGCCGAACTGTATTTACTGACATTAGTTTTCTGAAGTGTTCCTGAGCCCATGTGGTGATATCCTTTACACATTGATGTCGGTTTTTGATGCAGTGGCCCCTGAGGGATCGAAGGTCACGGGCATTCAATGTTGGTTTTCGGCCTTGCCGCTTACATGCAGTGATTTCTCCAGATTCTCTGAACCTTTTGATGATATTATGGACCGTAGATGATGAAATCCCTAAATTCCTTGCAATTTTACGTTGAGGAACATTGTCCTTAAACTGTTCGACTATTTTCTCACGCACTTGTTCACAAAGAGGTGAACCTCGCCCCATCTTTGCTTGTGAATGACTGAACAATTCAGGGTAGCTCCTTTTCTACCCAATCATGGCACCCACCAGTTTCCAATTAGCCTGTTCACCTGTGGGATGTTCCAAACAGGTGTTTGATGAGCATTCCTCAACTTTCTCAGTCTTTTTTGCCACCTGTCCCAACTTTTTTGGAATCTGTTTCAGCCATAAAATTCTAAGTTAATGATTATTTGCTAAAAACAATGAAGGTTATCAGTTTGAACATTAAATATCTTGTCTTTGTAGTGTATTCAATTAAATATAGGTTGAACATGATTTGCAAATCATTGTATTCTGTTTTTATTTGTTTAACACAACGTTCCAACTTCATTGGAATTGGGGTTGTAATTAATTGATATGTATTGGATGGAGAGCATTGCATAGCCATGTGACAAAGTCACATTTAAACAGAGCCATGTTGGGAAGAGAGCTCTCCTGGACACTGCCCAAAAGAAAGTCAAGTTTTACGTAATTTATTAGTTTCAGGCGTCCTCCTTTGCAAACTTGGCTATTATTTTGCTGTTTCCAAACTACATTTGGATCAGAATACATTGAAGAATCTCCTTTTGTTGCTTCCAAGTTTCTGAGTCATTGAAGCAGGAACAGTACAGTACAGTACAATGGGGCTTTGATGATTTTTGATATCGGTAACAAAATTTACAAAGCAGCAGCGATTACATTTTTATTTGTGACACTTTGTCGTGTATTAAAAGAACTCTATTCCCTGCAAATAATTGCCTTTCTTTTCAGGCTGTCTACTGACCTGTGTTATGGGCAAAAATATGAAAGAAACAGAAAGCGAAATTACTTGGTTTATCAAGAGTCCCTGTGATATGTTCATTTAGACTGAATACAAATGTGAAAACAGGTTTCACGTGCATGTGGGTTTGGGTAGGAGTCAAACACGCAATCTCGGCTTTGTAAATGTCTGTCTGCCTCTGATACTAAATCCAAAGGTGGAATGTTGGCAGAACGGATTAAAGATTTTTAAAACTGCTCTCATTAAACACCTAACATAAGAAACATCCATCCAGCCATCCATTTTCTGAGCCGCTTCTCCTCACTAGGGTCGCGGGCGTGCTGGAGCCTTGCCAATCGCAGGGCACATACAAACAAACAACCATGCGCACTCACATTCGCACCTACGGGCAATATACAGTCTTCAATCAACCTACCATGCATGTTTTTGGGATGTGGGAGGAAACTGGAGTGCCCGGAGAAAACCCACGCAGGCACGGGGAGAACATGCAAACTCCACACAGGCGGGGCCGGGGATTGAACCCGGGACCTCAGAACTGTGAGGCAGACGCTCTAACCATTCGTCCACCGTGAACGCCACATAAAAAACACCGCGCAAAAAATCCAATGTTTTTTTTATTATTATGATATACCGTAGCTCAGGAATCATATAATTTGGGACTCAACTAGAATTTTCTGGAAAAATATTCCTCACACAAAACTTTGAAGTTCACACCACCCTCCAAAATCCAAATCCAGTGTTATAGTGTGTATTATAGGTACAAGTCTCATTGCTTTTATATTTTGATTTGACTGAGTTGAAACAATTCTGCAAAAAGTGGGCCAAAATTCCCCCACAGCAATGCAAAAAAAAAAAAAAAAAAAAAAAAGTTTCATCACCAGTTATCGCAAACAAGCGGCACAACAAATTATAAAGTTCAGGACGCATTTACTTTTTCACATAGGGCCAGATACGTAGGTCTGGATTTTATTTCCCCTGCTTATTTTATAATATAATCTTTTCGAAACAGAATGCTGTATTTACTTGGCTTGTCATTGATAGAGATATTCCACATAGATATTAAAATGTAAATTTGGTTGAATGAGCTGAACCATTTAAGTGTGATAAATATGGATTTTTTTTCCCCCCCCTGCTTCTTTTTTAATATAATCTTTTAGAAACAGAATGTTGTATTTACTTGGCTTGTCATTGATAGAGATATTCAACATAGATACTAAAATGTAAATTTGGTTGAATGATCTGAACCATTTAAGTGTGATAAATATGCAAAAAAAAAAAAATGAAATAAATAATATTCATGCGTAAAAAAAACAGGTGTAAATATAAATGTGCTTTGCTCATGGATGAGGTGATCAATGTAATTTCTCAGTTAACATGGTGAAATAATCCCTGAATTTTGACCTACTGTATAACATGCTGACATGGAAGATCACGTGTCATGATATGGATGTGGAAGACCACGGCCTACTCTTGTCCAGTTCCTTTGCTTTGCGGGGGACTACAATGTCAAATAGTAATCACTCAGCTGTGCGGTCACTGCTCAAGTTCCATCAAGCAGAAATCCTACTGCATCGACAAGAGTATCACAGTACCATAATGAAAGTCCTCATTGAAAGCTCAAAGTGAAAACAGAGTCAGCGTGGAGACATCACTGCGAAATTGCAGAATTTCACCAGTAATCCTCTTCCCAGTTTAATTGAATCTATAGTTAGAGTTGTTGAGCCCCAGTGCAGACCCTATACGGAGGGCTCGCTCAGTAGATCAAGCGGGGTGGTCTATTTGCAATGGTCCCCGCTCTCATTTAACAGAGATTGTCTGCAGTGGCTTGATAACTGGATAAATCCCTTGAATCTATTTTCATGAATCTCTGATCCTTTTGGTGGGGATTCCAGTTAAATACTAGCCACACAAACATGTGCACTTCTTGTTACAGTCACAAGTGAGCAACAAGGATTGGTGTAATCCTGGGATTGACTGTGTTGGTGCTGTCCAAGGCTAAAGGAAATAGGAACAAAATGTAGTTCTACTACTTTGTTTGTGTGAACACTGTCATTAGGATTTGGCATGGTCAATTCATGTTACCATTGCAGAAAAGCATTTATCAACACAAAAATAATGATTGACACTGAAAAGGATTGCACTGAAAATATAAAGCAGCCATTAAAAAAAATGTGTTTGGATCATTTTTATTCTTTTCCCTTCATGTCCAGTGACGGTGTGAATGTGAGTGAATGAGTGTCTGTCTCCATATGTGCCCTATGATTAACTGGCAACCAGTCCAGTGTGTCGACTGCCTATTGCCCTAATTTTTTTAATCAATTTCTGACTTTTCTGAGAAGCTCCGGTTCAAAATTGTACTGTAAATGAAAAGAAGAGGTTGGTTTGAAAATCCTCATTCCTATTTAAAATGGTAAAACATCGAGAGCATACTGAAATTGTGTTGAATTAAGCCCTGACAGAAACTTTTTTGAAGAAGTGGTATATAATTTTATATTTGCCTTTGCCATTGTTTGAGTGAGATAAAGAAAAAAATAAGTGGTCTAATGTAAATTGCATTCGTCAATAGCATTGCAGAGTAGTTGTCGTCTTAAAATGACATGACAGAACTTAGTCATGGTTCACTCGTGAGCCTTACATGAACACCTTGGGACAAGACAACACTGGCTACTCTAAAGATTATCAACAAAGTCACAACACCCTGCTGTACTACCTGAGGGATTAATTTTTTTGCAACAGTGATAAATACAGGTGTTCAGATGACTCACACAAAGGCCTTTAACAGCTTTATTAGAGTGGAAAAGCAACAAAACAGCCTCTCATCGATTTAAGTGTGTCTCTAGGGCTGGTGTCGTTGTTTCTGAGTTATTGTAACCTGAAGCAAAGATTACAGAAAAGTGCATCACATGCAATAGTGGTCCCCAAGAAATATACTTTTGTTCTCAGACAGTGTCAAAAGCCATCTTGTGAAGAACGTCTACACAGTAAAAATAAAATTGTCCTCAAGCTACACTGGACAGAAAAAAATATTAACTACACTTCTAATAATAATAATACTAACTGTGAGGGACCCACAAATGATAAGGGGGGGGGGGGAACAGTACCTGTACTTGCTGTTCTTATACTGTGTTGTGTGCACAAGATAAAGAGTACAGAACACCACACACACACACATAGCGATATCTCTACTAACAATCGTGAGTCCTATCTCTAAGGGAGAGCCCGGACACCCTGCGGAGGAAACTCATTTCGGCTGCTTGTATCCGGGATTTTGTTCTTTCAACCTCAGCTCATGACCATAGCTGAGTGTAGGAACATAGATCAACAGACCAATACAAAGTCTGCATCACTGCAGACGCTACACCGATCCGCCTGTCAATCTCCAGTTCTATTCTTCCCTCACTCATGAACGAGACCCCAAGATACTTGAACTCCTCCACTTGGGGCAGGATCTCATCCCCAACCTGGAGAGGGCACGCCACCCTTTTCCGACTGAGGACCATGGTCTCAGATTTGGAGGTGCTGATTCTCATCCCAGCCGCTTCACACTCGGCTGCAAACTGCTCCAGAACATCAAACCGGACCCCCTCTACGCCTCAGCTGCGCCTTGAAATTCTGTCCATAAAAGTTATGAACAGAATCGGTGACAAACGGCAGCCTTGGCGGAGTCCAACCCTCACCGGGAACGAGTCCGACTTACTGCCGGATATGCAGACCAAACTCTGACTTCAGAGTTTGGTCCGCAAACTCCGAACAGCCCTTATCAGGGGGTTCGGTACCCCATACTCCCGAAGCACCCCCCACAGGACTCCCCGAGGGACACGGTCAAACGCCTTCTCCAACTCCACAAAACACATGTAGACTGATTGGGCGAACTCCCATGCACCCTCGAGCCGAGGGTGTAGAGCTGGTCCACTGTTCCACGGCCAGGACAAAAATCACACTGCTCCTTCTGGATCTGAGATTTGACTTCCCGACGGACCCTCCTCTCCTGCACCCCTGAATAGACCTTACTAGGGAGGCTGCGGAGTGTGAACCCCCTGTAGTTGGAACACACCCTACGGTCCTCCTTCTTAAGAAGGGGGCCCACCACCTCAGTTTGGCAATCCAGAGCCACTGTCCACGCGATGTTGCAGAGGCGTGTCAACCAGGATAGCCCCACAACATCCAGAGTCTTTAGAAACTCTGGGCAAAGCTTTTTAAGCACCTCGCTGACCTCAACCCCAGAGATAGGAGAGCCTACCTCAGAGAACCCAGACTCTGCTTCCTCATGGGAAGGCGTGTCGGTGGATTTGAGGAGGTCTTCGAAATATTCTCCCCACCGACTCACAACGTCCCGAGTCCCTTAAAACTCCATAAAGGGTAGGTATGCTGAACTGCTGTTTGGTGCACAGGCACAAACAACAGTCAGAACCCGTCCCCCTACCCGAAGGCGGAGGGAGGCTACCCTCTCGTCCACCGGGGTGAACCCCAACATACAGGCGCCAAGCTAGGGGGCAATAAGTATACCCACACCTGGTCGGTGCCTCTCACCAAGGGCAACTCCAGAGTAGAAGAGAGTCCAACCCCTCTCAAGAGGACTGGTACCAGAGCCCAAGTTGTGTGTGGAGGCGTGTCTGACTGTATCTAGTCGGAACTTCTCGACCTCACACACCAGCTCGGACTCCTTCCCTGCCAGAGGGGTGACATGCCACGTCCCTAGAGCCATTTTCTGTAGCCAGGGATCAGATCGGCAAGGTCCCTGCCTTCGGCCACCGCCCAGCTCGCACTGCACCCGACCCCTATGGCCCCTCCCACAGGTGGTGAGCCCACGGGAAGGGGGACCCACGTTTCCCTATCGGACTGTGCCTGGCCGGGCCCCATGGGTGAAGGCCCCGCCACCAGGCGCTTGCCTTCGAGCCCCACCTCCAGGCCTGGCTCCAGAGGGGGGCCCCGGTGACCTTTGTCCGGGCAAGGGAAATCTGAGTCCATCGTTTGTTGTCATCATAAGGGGTCTTTGAGCCGTGTTTTGTCTGGTCCCTCACTTAGGACCTGTTTGTCATGAGTGACCCTGCCAGGGGCATAAATCCCCAGACAACTTTGCTCCTAGGTTCATTGGGACACACAAACCCCTCCACCACGATAAGGTGACGGCTCAAGAAGGGGGATCGTAAATATTGAGCATGTTTAACACTTCTGATTGACTTTGACCCCAAATTAGGCCCAATTATCGGTATGTGTGTACTTTGCTTTAGTTGTCAGTGCGGGGAAAGTGTGAGAAGTGTCACACCCCTGTCACCTATTAGCATAGTGCATAACACATCATAAAATGATGAACAATGTATATACAATATGCATGCATGCATGACACCATCCATCCATCCATTTTCTGAGTCGCTTATCCACACAAGGGTCGTGGGAGTGCTGGAGCCTTGCCCAGCTATCTTCGGGCAGGAGGCGGGGTACACCCTGAACTGGTTGTCAGCCAATCGCAGGCATGCATGACATATTTTTGTAAACCATTGACTGATACAAATCGTAACGAGCAGCATAGAATTGCCATTCCAGCATATTTGTGACATTGAATCAGGGACGGCTTGCCCATTAGGGGAGAATAGGCGAATGCTAAGGGCGTCGTGGCTTCAAGGGTGTGTTATTTTCTCATGGGCATTTTCTAAAAATGGAAACGCTGACAGTAAAGCAATTCCTAATTACTATTACTTTAAATCTAGTCGGATCAATTTGCTTAATTTGTGACATGGTCAGTTGGGACTTGAAGCTTGCAACTCGCACATTATGACTTGCTCATACCTCTGCAAATAGCTCCCCCGCCTCCAGTTATGTCGTACTGTGTACATGCTTGATAACTTCAACACAACATGGTCTGCTAATCAGTAAATAACTAGTTTTATATTTCTGTTGCTTTGCAGCATGGAGGTGTCTTAACTATTATTGATCGTTTGTGGAGATAAAACCCTCAGTTGATCTTTCCATAAGCCTAATCTACGCTCCCAAGATGCACATTTACATGCATAGTAGACAACACGTATCTATTGGCTTTTTCATTTTTATATTTTATAGTAATTACATTATTTTAAATTTTATTTTACTTTGAAATTGGGTGTTGATATTGTATGAATTAAAGAATATGTTAAAAACAAAGCTATTCAAATTCTTCTTTTTTTTTAAGTTTATGTAAATCACAAATGAAGGGGAGCGCCAAATAAAATCTCCCCTAGGGCGTAACACTGGGCAGGGCCAGCCTTGCGTTGAATATGGCACAGCTGAGTGAAATAAAACAGACAAGATCAAGACATGGGAAGGATTTCTGCTTCCCATTGTTATTATTAGATTTGTTCAGCAGACAGGCTGTCATTTTAGATAAAGGCAGTACTGTATTCAGTGCATTACTTGCAAACCCCCACAGGCAAAAGCAACCTCCCTTGGAAGAACTGTTATCCATATTCCACAACTTACCAGGTGCCCTCACCAAGCTAGGCAACACAAGTCTCAAGTTTGATGTGTAAGCTGTGAACCATTTGATGTTTGTGCAAGCCATTTGATCATTCCGTATTAGTTTGTATGATCCGGTAAAGTGGTGTTTTAGTGATGGCATATACATGTATTTACTGTCAGGGATACCACCCACAATGATGTGCTTTCAGGGAAGCGAAGTCAAACTCACTGCCACAGTAACTAAACATACTCGATGCAATGAGGATGTACAGTTTTGTCTGACCTTCCTTTTCCAACCCCCCATTGTCTGTAGCCACGTGCCGGAAGGTTATATGTTTGTTACTTCTGTGCATGCATATTGCTTGCTATGCTCCACAGTGGGGGTACTGAGGGATGCAAAATGCACTAATGGATCCTAACAAAACCGCTCCTCAGAGCAGGCTGTCAACAAATACTGCCTGACGATGGGAAAGCACTCGATGGCCGTTTTTGGTTGCAAACTTTTTACTCCAAACATCATGCTGGCGTATACAATGTATAAATATCGAAAGAGCTCTCAAAATACAGAAAATATATGAATTATAAATGAAACTGGATGTGGATGGCAGTTTCAATGAGCTTTATATGAAATATTTGTCACAATGTGTCCAATGTATCATCAATGGCACCCTGAAAATGTCTATGACAGTATTGAAAGATGTGAAGAATTTATCAACTAAAAGTTATCAATTGCAGCTCACATGCATAAAGCCAGATAACACGGTGAAACCGATTAAAATAAAGGTGTGGAAGATTGATTTTCTGCTTCAAGTTGGTGGGCATGTGCGCATCTTGTTTATGCTTTCCCCCCCCCCCCCAGGTCTTTGCAGAATGCAGCCCCTTGAGTAGGCACCATCTCTTGCTTTCATTTGGACTGGGGCTTTTTTCTGTAGTATTTGGATCAGAGATTGCTGCACAGAACCCTTTTTCAGCTTTTCTGTCTTCCTCCTCTGCAGGGTCATGCTGAAAGTTAACTTCCCCAATATTTCCGTATTATCTCTCGCTGACTTCTTTAGCACTGTGCCCAGCGCTGAGAGCCACCTGACCTTGCTGATGAGGGAGTTTTAAGGCAGGAGGTGACATCATCAGATGAGAACATAAGTGAAGCTTTTCTTAAGTGTTCTTGTGATGGGGGGAAATCATACAAAGGATAGAGAAATATGCTTGTCTCACTTTTATTTGCTACACCCTGAGGCTTGACCCGTCACCAGCCAATCGCAGGGCACGTATAGACAAACAACCATTCAAACTCACATTCACACCTCAGGACAATTTACAGTCTTCAATGAAGATGACATGCATGTTTTTGGAATGTGGGCGGAAGCTGGAGGACACGGCGAACAACCCACGCGACCCACGGGGAAAACACGCCACCATCATCCTCCCTACTTTCATCATTGTTAAAATGTCAGTAAAGTGTCAGTCAATTTCTTTTGCAATATCTATGTCATTTATACCGACAATAGCAGTTTTCGTGTATTGTATAGCATCCGATATAGCTTTTCCTACTCAAGATAAATAGCATTGTAATGGTCTCTTTCATTAAAGTGCAAGCTGTTATACTGCTGCCTGTTTCCGTTTACATTGTCCACCATATTTAACAAGAGGGAGGATAGAAGAAGTGACAAAATAAGAACCATTCAGATCCAGAAAGTGAGGAGTCAGTGATTATTAATATAACAATCATTGTAATTCTGAGCAAACTGGATTGTCTGCGAATTTTAGCGAGAAACACCACTGACATAACGTTATTGATGTTATTGAGAAACAAAGCCATTATTAATAGTGTAACAATGAGATGTTGTTAGGTGGGTTAAAAATGTAATACACAGGCATAGCCATTAGAGTTAGTATCTTGTATTTGGCCTGCGAAGGGCCGGCCAATTGGAGAGTTGGTTTTGCCATTGTTTAATCTTTGAAATACACAACTCTCAACTCAACTTTATTTATAAGGCTTTTTAAAAACAACCCCAGCAGTAACAAAGTCCTGTCCTGAAAGATTTAACAGAAATAGAATACAAAGCCTTTATTGTCATTGTATAGTCCATATACAGTACAATGAAATTGGGGTTATGAAAACAAAACATAAAGAATTAATCTAATGATTAAAAAATAATAATAAGATATACTACTGGCAGGATCAAGATGGTTGAAGAGTTTCTCGATCCCTTTGATGGGAGCTTCAATACGGGAGCGGCTGACTGTAATTCTGTATTGAATACAATATTAGACAAATGTGACCATGTCTTTACGTCAGGTTTTTCTGTGGGACGACTCTGAGGACCAGTCCACCGTTCCAGATCATTTTGGATGGCGAGCTAAACCAAGAACCTTGGAGAAGATTGAGATGTGCACACACACACACACACACAACTACACACTCCCAGCTGGACGGTTGGTCGTGGTAGGACAAACACTCACACACAAAATGTAGTATAATAGGCTTTCATATTTGACGGTGAGGTACTGTGGTACTTATTTAGTACTGGTACACCGTGAAAGCCTATGACCTCAATACCATCAACATTTCCAATTCTTTCATCTCATTCAACTGACAGTAAACAACACTGTCATTTGAAGCTACACATATAATTTCACACTGGAGCATTTGCGTGTGATGTTTCTATGACTGTATTAGTAATGTGTGGCTCCTGCTTGTACAGCACTGTTAACTTACAGACTGACCGACTAACTGACTGAACAGGTGACTCATCAGCTTTTTTACGCCATCGGGCTCGTAACTCCAGGAGCAGCTTGTTTACCTCCAAGCACATGTCGTTTGTGGGTGTTTAGAATTTTGTTGAGGGAAAATTGTGTGCCTCACATTTGGCTTTAGGATTCTTTTAGAACTCGAACCCTTGTTGGTTCTCTTAACACCTGTGATTGATCAAATGCGTCAAATGCATGGTGAGAAATCTCCCTCCTCTTCTTATCAGTGTTTGTCTTGCTTTTAGACACAAAATTGCCAGCTAAAGATCCAAAGTCTTACTTTATAACGACACTCATGACTATCCATCCATCCATTTTCTGTACCGCTTTATCCTCACAAGGGTCGCAGGCGTGCTGGAGCCTATTCTAGTTATCTTCGGGCGAGAGGCGGGGTACACCCTGAACTGGTTGCCAGCCAATCACATGGCACACACAAACAAACAACCATTCACACTCACATTCACACTTATGGGCAATTTAGAGTCTCCAATTCATGCAGCCAGTCACACCACTCATGACTAGTATACAGGTATTCAGCAAGTCAAAGAACTGCTAATTTCTCAGTGCAGCTAATTGACGTCATGGTAATGCAGGATGGTGCAAACATGGGGCTCACAGGTTTGAAATACTGCTTAGTTTATCCATCCATCCATTTTCTGAGCCGCTTCTCCTCACTAGGGTCGCGGGCGTGCTGGAGCCAATCCCAGCTGTCATCGGGCAGGAGGCGGGGTACACACCCTGAACTGGTTGCCAGCCAATCGCATGGCACACACAAACAAACAACCATTCGCACTCACATTCACACTTACGGGCAATTTAGAGTCTCCAATTCATGCATGTTTTTGGGATGTGGGAGGAAACCGGAGTGGCTGGAGAAAACCCACGCAGGCACGGGGAGAACATGCAAACTCCACACAGGCGGGGCCGGGGATTGAACCCGGGTCCTCAGAACTGTGAGGCTGACGCTCTAACCAGTCGGTGCTTAGTTTAATGGGTACATATTATGGAAAGTGTGGCACGAGTGGTTAGAGCGTCTGCCTCACAGTTCTGAGGACCAATGTTCAATCCCCGGCCCCGCCTCTGTGGTGTTTGCATGTTCTTCCCGTGCCTGCGTGGGTTTTCTCCGGGAACTCCGGTTTCCTCCCACATCCCAAAAACATGCATGGTAGGTTAACTGAAGACTCTAAATTGCCCGTAGGTGTGAATGTGAGTGCGGATGGTTGTTTGTTTCTATGTGCACTGCTATTGGCTGGCAACCAGCCAAACAGGGTGTACCCCGCCTCCTGCCCAATGATAGCTGGGATAGGCTCCAGCACTCCCGCAACCATTGTGAGGATAAGCGGCTCAAAAAATCGATGAATGGATGGATGTTGGAGGAGCCAACTCCTCCCTGTCCACGCCCATATTTGAATATGCAAATCATATTTAAATTAACCCTGCACCTGAGATGCCGATCTCTCAATGATCAGAAAAAAGGAAAATGAGCAAGGTAAAAAGTTGCTCAATGAAGCTGAGGCATGCAAGAAAATCCTCTTTGGCACGCTGCCTTAAGGCGTTAACAACACGCAAAAGAGGAGTGAATGAGACAGCGCGTGTGCGGCTGTCAATGCTGTGGAGACAGAATAGCGCACACACCCTGAACTAAAAATGAAGTGGCCAGACATTAAGGTGGATGTGAAGCAGAGGACAGGTGCCCACCGTCAAAGTATGGCCAAAAAAAGGCGGAAGAACCGGCGTGCAGGGCCTCACCTGTTCGAGGAGAGAATCGCTGCGATCATGGGTGATGGGAGGACGTGGCTGACTATGATCACCCCACAAGGTTAATACCATGTATTTTTTAGAAATCATAACGGTTTATTCGTAAATGTATGTATGTGGTGTATTTGTAATAAATCTTTTTAATTCAAATAGAAGCACATCAGGATATCAAAAACTTTGACTCCTTTTTGATTACTCAATTTATTATTTTAATACACAGGAGAGAACACGCACACTGACAAAAAAAACGTTTTATTTTTAAGAGAAGAGGGGTAAATTATGTCAATTTAAACACATTTTAATCATGTGCAACCGATGTACATGTTCAAATGAAGTAAATTAAAAGGACTTTTTTTCAGTGCATGTGCTGGAGTCACAAAGCGATTGTGAGGATAATAGGCGGCATAAATGATCGCCTAGATCGATTAATAGGTGTCCTCACAAATATCAGTGGTTCATTAAATACACTGGTTAACAAATGAATTCTGAGTCCTTGCCTCAATTGCATTGTTGAAATCAAATGTTGCCGCGCATAAATTGTTCATCAGTGCTAATTATTCATGTGTCTCTGATGTGCAGATTTATGAGAACAGTTTCCCAGCATCACCTCTAAGTGTCACCAAAGCACCAAAAGCTGCAGAAACGTGCGTATGCCAGCCATGCAGTTGGTGTGAGGCACCGCACATTTCCACGGTCATGTCACTCTTGATACATCTGAACTTTACAGTGAAAAAGAACGGACGCCACGTTTTTCTGCGTACGCACCTTTTGTACATGAGGCCCTGTGCGCGCATAGGCGAAATTGGCGGTCATCTAGGGTGCCATCTGCTGGAGGGGCGCACTGACAGCGCCCTCCTCCTCCAGAAAAATAACGCCCACTGGCCCACCCTTTATGTTTCCGTCTTGAAAACAACAAATAAAATTACAAAATAAACTAAAGTAACTGTTTGTCACTTGGCAAGTCACGTCACATGAAGTGGGGGCGCATCTCAACTCAGCGAACGAGCGATCAGTCAGAACAGGACAGGTGATTTTATTTTTTTTTAAATTCCATCATGAAAAGGACAGCTAAGCCCTCGGGCACTCAGCTCCGCAAAAAAAGAAAAGCGGAGCAGGAAAAGAAGTCAAACTATAAAGGTAACATTATGTCAACATATTTTTAAAATATCATTTTGTGTAAATAACATGTTTTAGCTAGCGAGCATGAAATAAAGTAAGCATTAGCTTAACACACTGATCTCGGGTGACCAGATGTCCTCTTTTAGCCGGCATGTCCTCTTTTTTGAGACCTAAAAATGTGTCCAGCCAAAATTTCAAACTCGTCAGGGATTCTCGAAGTACATGTAAGTTTAATTAGGGCATTATCCTGTCTCCACAGCCCGAAGACACCCTGTCTGTCAGCCCTCCTGAACTGCAAGGAACTTCAAAGGCAACCCCTTTAGACCCTGCTGAATGGCCATCTCTTTCTGACAACGTAAGAATGGAGTTAGTCACCAGAGGGCCGTACCAGGTATCGTCAGACTTTCAGTTTCCCAAAAGAGAAGATGGTAGAAGTTGCCATCACCACCATTACATACATTTAGTGAATGGAGAAAATGTCAAAAGAAGCTGGTTAGTCTAGTCAAAGGAAAACAACAGCCTCTAGTGCTTTTGTTGAAAGCTCTTCTCCCAAAAAAAACATTAAAACTAATCACCAAATGGAAACAGACTAAACCATTATTTTTTTGCAAATCCAAGATCCTATTGTCTCCTATTTCTAATAGCTTGGAAATTGCGCCATGGTAGCGTCACGGTGGACGACTGGTTAGAGTGTCTGCCTCACAGTTCTGAGGACTGGGGTTCAAATCCCGGTTCCACCTGTGTGTAGTTTGCATGTTCTCCCCATGCCTGTGTGGGTTTTCTCCAGGCAATCCGGTTTCCTCCCACATCCCAAAAACATGCATGGTAGGTTAATTGAGTTAATTAATTGCCCGTAGGTGTGAATGTGAGTGCAAATGTTATTTTTGTTTATATGTGCCCTGTAGGCGGCACGGTGGACGACTGGTTAGAGCGTCAGCCTCACAGTTCTATGTTCACTCTGCAAGTCAATTGTGATTTTTTTGTTGTTGCCCAATGTCACATGTACAGTGTATGTTTTTTTTCATGTCATTGTGAACAGTACAAGTAAAAAAAAATTCATATCCGGCCAAGGCCTATTTCGATTGTGGATATAAATCGGATGTGTATCCGAGTGCAGTATGGATGCACAAGGCCGTGCTCATTTGACCTATACGTCATTAAAAGGTGAAAACTGTCACGATTGTTCGACAAATCAGACAGGCGTGAAAAGCAATGGCAGACAAAGGACCAGAAAACAGTCAGTGGCGAAAAGAAGATGTTGTAGAGCTGATAAATACTGTATATGGGGAGACCGGTCAGTTCAAGCTCAAAATCCTTAAAAATTGCCACAAATACATTAGGACGAGGGGCCATATTTGTTTGTGAATGTACGCAGCACGACATCCTGTTTTGTGCATGTTTGTATCTTCACAGATGCATTCCGTTCACAACAGAAGTCACATTTGTTTTTGTAACGTGAATGACTACATAAGAAGATCAGATTTAACAAAATAAAATCTGAATTGGGCATCATGTCCTGCAGTGTAAAAGTACAGATACCTGAAAATCTATTAAATACTTTAACGATGTATTTGTACTTTGTTACTTGCCACTTACATACAGTATGTTTGAGTGGCTCCTTTTCCATTGAAATCCAGTAAATTTTGATAGCACTTTCAAACTCAGGTCAGGGGTCAAAATAATTCAAGAATACATTTTGAAATTGTTTTTGAAATGATAATGCTCAAGACAACAGTAACAAATTTGTTGATTCACTTTGCGCAGACACAGTGCGGGAAAAGGCTGAGAATCTGTTTATCTGTGTGGAAACCATTGTTGTAGCTGTTAGCGGACTAAATTTTAAATAACAGCCAACAAGACTTTGTATTTTCTGTTTTATTTGACTAAAGAGACTCAAATCACTTCAGTGACTCTGAGTAACCCGAGACCACAACAAGTTGGATTTTTGCTAATGTGGGGAGGGGGTGAGACGACGTGTGAAGGCAATGCCTATGCGGTGCTGCTGATAACACAGCACAGCCTCCTGAATAATAGGTTTGATTGAATTACCCGTCCACTTTTCTCCACGCTTCTACATTACAAAGTAGCTTCATCCTGCTGTGAGGCAAATGCTTGTGACTGAAGAGTCAGGGAGGGAAATGTGAGTCATTGGAGTGGAAAAAGATCAAGATGGAACAATAAAAAAGTCTTTTATCGTAATTTCTCGTGTATAATGGGCATTTTCTCCCCCAAAAAATTGTCAATCAGTAGTGTGCATTATACATAGGTATAGGGGTAGATGGAAAAAACTTTCACATTTTATAAATGTATGCCGCCATCTAGTGGTTACGAAAAAGCTGTACACTTTCATTCCAAAATGCCACCTCCACCTAGAGGTTATTAAAAAAAAGTGTCGCCTACACTTTCATTCCAATATGACAGGGGTACGTATGACTGCATAGATGTGCAGTTGTGCTCATAAATTTGTGAAATATTGTTTTTTTAAATATGACTAATGCCTGAACAACAATCATCATTAATTTCTTTATGGTTATCTTTTGTTTAATGATAATGCTTTTCTGAAATGCGTGACCATTTAATTTGAATCCCAGTAAAATAAAATTAAATGTGTTTCGCCTGGTCCTTTATGTTTTCTTGAAAGAATTGTACCCATCTTACAAATTCTGCCTGGGTAATCAAACATATGAGCACAACTGTGTGTTTTCTAATTTACGAAATAAAAGTAGTGCCGTGAATTTCAAAATAAGAGCAAGTAAATTAAAAAAAGGATTGCGTGTTCAAATAAAGTGCTTAACTTCAGAATAATTAAAAAAAAAATACAAAATACAGATAATACTTCATGTTTTGATCATATGGGTAGACACAAAATCATGCATTGTAAAAATGCATTATACAACCCCAATTCCAATGAAGTTGGGACGTTGTGTTAAACAAATAAAAACAGGATACAATGATTTGCAAATCATGTTCAACCTATATTTAATTGAATACACTACAAAGAAAAGATATTTAATGTTCAAACTGATCAACTTTATTGTTTTTAGCAAATAATCATAAACTTGGAATTTTATGGCTGCAACACGTTCCAAAAAAGCTGGGACAGGGTCATGTTTACCACTGTGTCACCTTTTCTTTTAACATTCACTAAACGTTTGGGAACTGAGGAGACTAATTGTTGAAGCTTTGTAGGTGGAATTCTTGCCCATTCTTGCTTGATGTACAGCTTGTTCTTATCCCCTTCTTGATGCATTTTTTTTGGATTTCTGACAGGGGTCATGTTTTTTTTTTTTAATTCAACTACAACCCCAATTCCAATGAAGTTGGGACATTGTGTTAAATATGAATGAAAACAGAATACAATGTACAGCTTCAGCTGTTCAACAGTCCGGGGTCTCCGTTGTGTGGTTTGGCATTGTCTTGCTGAAATAAGCAGGGGCGTCCATGAAAAAGACGTTGCTTGAATGGCAGCATATGTTTCTCCAAAACCTGTATGTACCTTTCAGCATTAATGGTGCCTTCGCAGATGTGTAAGTTACCCATGTCATTGGCACTAACATGGCCCCATACCATCACAGATGCTGGCTTTTGAACTTTGCGTCCATAACAGTCCGGAGGGTTCTTTTCCTCTTTGGCCCGGAGGACACGACGTCCACAATTTCCAAAAACAATTTGAAATGTGGACTCGTCGGACCACAGAACACTTTTCCACTTTGCATCAGTCCATCTTAGATGAGCTCGGGCCCAGAGAAGCCGGCGGCGTTTTTGTGTGTTGTTGATAAATGGCTTTTGCTTTGCATAGTAGAGTTTCCAGTTGCACGTTGCAAGTTGGTTTTCTGAAGTGTTCCTGAGCCCATGTGGTGATATACTTTACACATTGATGTCGGTTTTTGATGCAGTGCCGCCTGAGGGTTCGAAGGTCACAGGCATTCAATGTTGGTTTTCGGCCTTGCCGCTTACATGCAGTGATTTCTCCAGATTCTCTGAACCTTTTGATGATATTATGGACCGTAGATGATGAAATCCCTAAATTCCTTGCAATTTTACGTTGAGGAATATTGTCCTTAAACTGTTCGACTATTTTCTCACGCACTTGTTCACAAAGAGGTGAACCTCGCCCCATCTTTGCTTGTGAATGACTGAGCAATTCAGGGAAGCTCCTTTTATACCCAATCATGGCACCCAGCATTTCCCAATTACCATGTTCACCGGTGGGATGTTCCAAACAGGTGTTTGATGATCATTCCTCAACTTTCTCAGTCTTTTTTGCCACCTGTCCCAGCTTTTTTGGAACATGTTGTAGCCATAAAATTCTAAGTTTATGATTATTTGCTAAAAACAATCAAGTTGATCAGTTTGAACATTAAATATCTTGTGTTTGTCGTGTATTCAATTAAATATAGATCGAACATGATTTGCAAATCATTGTATTCTGTTTTTATTTCTGTTTAACACTACGTCCCAACTTCATTGGAATTGGGGTTGTACATAGGTAGAAGGGTTTTCCAGAATTTTGAGGTCAACTTTGGGACACCTCTTGTTTTGTAACCTCCATATCTTGAAACCAAAGGAGAGAAATGTGTCATGCTGTCCAAAAGAGAGCATTCAACCATCACATAGAGGTCTCTCAACAATTAGAC